>NC_072482.1:73227574-73879449 GCF_027574615.1 Eptesicus fuscus | reverse complement strand
TAAGAAACTGCCTCACCGCCCCCATTCCAAGTGTAGGAAGGTACCAGAGTTTACCGGCCAAGAATAGAATAAAAGAAGAGGAGACCAAGAAAGAGGGGCGGGTTTGCAAGGCAGTGTCTCCAAAACAACCTATCAGGAGCGCAAAAATCGTCCACATTTAAGAGGTGGGGTGCGGGGGAGACTGCTGCTTGCCTTGGAGACGTGAGCGCGGGTCCCCGAGTATGCTGTGGAGGTTGTGGGGCGGGGGGGAGGTTGGGGGCGGTCCCCAACACAGAGCCCTTTTTGCCGAACCACCGTTCTCCCCCAGGGTTGGTATGTGGACTTGGAACATGAGCTCAGAGCACCCTTTCAAGCCCAGTCTGAGCACGTCGAGCCCCACTCTCTGGTCCCCGCCGCCCAGCAACCAGCCCCTGCCCTCCCGAGCCCGCGACCCCAAGTCTTCCTGGGACGCGGGTCGGAACCGCGGGCACCAGGGCGGGGGACGGGCACCACACGCCGCCTGTCCCCCGCGCCCTTCAGCACCACCATTGTCCTCCACGCACACAGCCCCCGAGGAGCTGAGTGTGAGCCCGGCGCTGGGGGACGGCGGGAGGGGGTGCCCAGGAACGGAGAAGCCTGCCCGTCGCACCTGGCCGAGGACTTTCCGGCCGGCTGTTTGGTTTGGGGTGTACGATTTCCCCATTCAACGCGGCAGGTGGGAGGGGAGCAGCCGCCGTTTCTCCATTTCCTCCTCCCGCCCGCGCTCCCTGGCGCGTTTCCACCTGTTGTGGGAAAGTCGCGGTGGAGCGCCCAGGGGCCACCGGAACCGGGCCCGCGGCACTGGGCACGGCACTCGGGCACCTCCGGGCCGGCGGCGGCGCAGGGCGGAGGGACGGTGCGCTCCGATCCCGGGCGCGCGGAGATCGGGGCGGCCGTTCCCCGCCTCGGCCCCGCGCAGGCACAAGAGGGGGTCGCCGGCGCCCCGCGCGAGCCCACCAACCGGTCTGCTGGCCCCTGCCGCGCCCGCTGGCCCCCCGCCTGCCCCGGCTGCGCAGTCACCTGTTTCGCTCTGCACCGCGCCATCGCTGCCCCTGTGGCAGTCGCCGCCAGCTCCTAGCTCCGCCATGGTGCTCGGATGACGCGTCCCGAGAGCCGCTCCGCCCTCTTCCTCGGCTTGGCTCCCGCCGGCCCCCGCCTCTGGGGCCCGCAGTCCAGACAGGTGAGCGCTGTGGCGGAGGGAGGAGGCGCGAGCGCCGGCGAGCAGGAGAGGCCTGGGGCCCGGCGCGCCCCCTCGCGGGCAGGTGTGGCGTGGCAGCCCTCACAGGGACGCCACAGGGTCTGGGCTGCAGGAGCTTCACCTTGGCCCCGAGCTCCTGGCCGCCGCCGCACCCCCCGCACCCCGCAGCCCACTCCTGGGGGTCCGGAGTGGGGTCCGCGACTTTCCGCGGCTCTAGGATCTGGGACTGAAGAAAGCAGATCAGCCCAGGTGAGACGAGGACGTCGGGACGCCCCGTTCCACTGTGAACTTTGAAGCAGCCGGGTCAGTTTTGAAGTTCATGGTGACAGGGCCAAAGGAGTACGATGCCACGTGGAAAGCCGAAGTACACAGGCGGGATTCCTAGCTGGGATCCGGTCTGGATCTGCTTTTTTAGGACGCCATTGCTGCTGACCCGTCTTTTCACCAGGCCTGTGTGTCTGGCGAGCTCCAGGGCATACAAGTTAGTGAAACTTGTGCCCAGTGATGTGGCTTTTCTTATTCTTGGTTTCCCATTAGTAACTACCTTGTGACTTCCGTCCAGCTTGCTCAGGAAGACCAGGAAAAAGGCAACATGCAACAGTTTCTTTCTCTCTCTCTCTCTCTCTTTTTTTTTTTCTTAAAGAAACAGATTATTAGCTGAGGAGATACCAATTTCTGCTCCAACAGACAAGTACAGGATAGCAACAAAATGCTGAGGGGGAAAATATGGCCTGCAAAAATGGAAACATAAGGAACAACACTGAGCAGCGACCAGTTCCGTCTAGCTACACAGACATGCACTCCCACAGCCTGGGTTGGTTGAACATAACCAGCAAGCTCCCAGCAGCTTAAAACCCTCTCAAGGGACTTCAGCAGAATCTATTGGACGCCCAAGGGTGCCTGAGAAGTGTTGGATTTCTTGCTAAAGTGACAATCCCCACCGTCCTTGACTGAAAAACCTGCCACTCTGAGCCCAGGATTGGACTGCTTGTGTTTGGTTTACTGGTTCGCTGGCTAAGGAGAGGATTTGATGAAGAGACACTTCACCGTGGTGTACTTAGGGATTTCCCCATAGTGCCATTTCTACAGTGGATTAGGCAAACTGATCACATTCAAATCACTCTTGTCAGACTTTTAATAAAAATAAAGCACCAGGTTTGGGGGGAGGGGGTTAAGGTAGTTTTAAACCTCAGCTTGGGCCCAAGCAAAGGTTATTTTTTTTTTTTACTACATTAAGTCATCAGAGTGTAAAATGCTGCGAACATCAGAAAGTCTCTTAGCTGAATTTAGAGAGGTGAACTCTGGAAGAACCTTGGGGAAGGGAAGTGATTGATTTTCAACCTTCTGATTTACTACCTACTTAAGTAAACTCTGAGTACTCTCTCCGACCCCCACCGCAAATTAAGACTTAGTGTTTATTTTTCTGTGTTCCTGTTTGTGTTTTTGGTGTGTGCCTCTCCCTTCTCCCATTCTTTCGCTAATTTGTTTTAATCTGTCGCCAGTTACACAGAAACACACCGAAATCCTGCCCTTAGGCCCTGTATAGACTTCCAAATTTAATGTGGCGTCTGTAACAAGGACTGTTACATGAAAATGCAGGAATGGGTGACATCTGTTAAATGTCATACACCATCACGCTGTACTGTGTGTTGTACTTTACTTAGAACACGGAAGCCATCTGTCTTGAGCTCCCACCTCCATCTCAAAATCTCTCCCATTCCTCGCAGTTCCCCTTTCCAGGGGGAGGAGCTGGAACTCCTAAAGCCATCTGCTCCCCTCTCGACTCCTTTGAAACCTCATCCTTTTCTTCTCCCTACCCACAAAGGCCTCTCCATTCAGGGGTTCTACCCCAACAAACACATTCAGGACTCTATGATTCTGAAAAATTTCTTCCCTTGACTTCCAACTCTCCCGAATCTATTGTCATAATTTTGTTCACCAAAGCTAATAAACGTGTGGACTCTGGTGCCATTATTGTCTTATTATCTTTGTTTAACCACTGTAGTCTTTTATGTCTAGGAAAACGTTCCAGGGCATGAAATCAAATTTAATAATTTTTAATCTGCCATCTCCCTAGATTTTCTTCACTCTATCGACTGATCGTCTTCCTCTTGGCTTACACCACTGGCCTGGTTTTTCTAATTTCTCTGCGGTTAGTCATTTTTCTTCTCTATTGCCTTAAAATTCCTCCTCCTTCTCAAACCACCCCGAAACCATCCTCCTCCCAAAATTGTAGGCCACAACCTTTCTCTCTCACAACTATCATTTAATGTTATCTCCATCCAGGTTGACCCCTAGATCCAGAATACATACCCCTGACCTCAGTCCTGACTTCTACCTATAAATTCTCAATGGTCTCTGCCATTTCTATCATTGAATCATCCTGCCATTAATTCATCATGTCCAAACC
Source organism: Eptesicus fuscus (assembly GCF_027574615.1). Classification (NCBI taxonomy): domain Eukaryota; kingdom Metazoa; phylum Chordata; class Mammalia; order Chiroptera; family Vespertilionidae; genus Eptesicus; species Eptesicus fuscus. Next base: position 73,875,823 of record NC_072482.1, on the reverse strand, counting down.
AGCTCCCCCTCCAAAACTGCCTGTGTTTGAATTCTTCTCTTACATAAACTCAACATCTAGCCTTTCTTCCCATTGTCACTGCTCAAATCACGGTTCCCAAATCTTGTCAATTTATTTTAATCTCACCCTCTCAATTCCTATTGCTCTAACTTCTACTAGACCCTCCTTCACATCTGTAACACTCTCGGAGCTATTCTGTCCAATTTCTGTTCCCTCTAATTTACCCAAAACAATTTCACCAGATTAATCTCACACACTACTGCTTTACACATGCACCTCTTGCTCAAAAACCTTAATAGATCCCCCATTTCTACATAATTAAATACACTCCACTTTCCTCCCTGACCAACTCCAATCACACTGAGGTCTATCCCATTTTCCACCTTTCATTTCTGTAATTCATATTTCCAGCCAAATATGAGTTAAATGAGTCAATTCTAGGGGGGGGGTAATGTAATCTAAAAATTGTTCACTTTCTCCAGAACACTTTGCAAATCCCTGCTTTCTGCCTTTGTTCTTGGTGCTGTGCCCTGATTGACTTCCCTGGTTCTGACTTAATAATTCTTTCCTTCTAAGGCCCAGGGTGAGGTCTGCCTCCTCAGTGAAGCCTGTTCCACCTGCCCAGGCTCCCAGCAAGCTTGTCCTCTGAACCTCTCCAGGAGCTTCTGGACTTACCTCTCATCTAGCCTTTAACATAGACTAGGTGTGAGTTGTTATTGCGAATTTGTCTCTTCAATCTGATATGAATTACTGGTGGCAGGGACTTTGTCTTCTATTTCTCTCTAGGGTGTCTATAAAGTCTGGAGCTATCAATGATATTTTTACAAATAGCTGATGTTCTTGATGACATAATGTGTTGCCTGTATTCTAAATTTAATGGGTATCATGTATATCTCTCCTGCTGCTACAGTGCCTCACACACAGCAGGCATTCCAGTGGGTTAGCAACAATTCCTCATTGCCAAGCGTTTTTTTGTAATGGTTTAAGAATGAATGAAACAAAATATGCAATGATAGGATTTGGAGAAAGAGATCAAAATGTGCTTAAAAAGAAACACTGGATCTACTTTCCCCGGCAAATTCCGGTTTTGTTTCTTATAAGACTGCGCACCGCCCGGGTGTGTAACTGTGCTGTCTGTCACCAACCATCTTTCCAGGCTCAGCTCTGGACCTTCACTTTTGCAGGAAGCTTTTCTTGATCCCCTCCAGCAGTCAGATCACTACAGCACTTACTGCATGTATTGTAGTTTCTGCTTGTCTTGATTTCACCACTGACAGTGAACATCGGGGCGAGAACTGTGTCGTTTGTGTACCATAATATACTCACCCAGTGAGTTTTTAATGACTGCTTTGAATGAATGATAATAGATAACAATAGTAGGCAAGAGCTGAGTGCTTAGTATCTGCTAAGCATTGCAGTAAGCACCTCACCTGCATTGTTTTATTTAAATCTTACAACAATCCCATGAGGAAGGTAGGCTGTTTTCCCCATTGCAGATGAGGAAACAGACTTGGAGAGGTTCATCGGCCCTAGGTGAAAGGGCAAGTGGTAGTTTTGCTCCAGGCCTATGTGCTTAGACTCTTGCTACACTGAATGAACAATGAATGGTAACCATCTTACCATCATCACTATGGAAAGGGGCTTTCCATTCATCTCTCCGGGTACCACTTTGAATAAGGAGGTGGGACCTGATAGAGCTTTTAAAAAGGATCTCTGGCCCCCACCCAGACCAATAAAAGTTTCTCTAAGGTGGTGGCATCAATATTTTTAAAAAGCACCCAGGTCACTTTAATGTGAAGCTGGGTGTACCATCTGGCATAGATTAATGCCAAAAGGCCTTTCAAGTGAAAACTTTCATGAAACTTGGGTCATAATGGAACTGCCTTCTTTTGTGACTAAGACCCAAAATGATGTCTGGGAATGTATTATGAACTATGTAGGGATAGAGGAACATTTGATCACGAAGATTGGTTACAGTGAGGGCCCCGCAGAAGACTATCATTAAAGAGTTGGTTGAGTGGCTGGCATAGCTCAGTGGCTGAGGGTCAACCTATGAACCAGGAAGTCACGGTTCGATTCCTGGTCAGGGCATGTGCCCGGGTTGTGGGCTCGATTCCCAGTGTGGAGCATGCAGGAGGCAGCCGATCAATGATTCTCTCTCATTATTGATGTTCCATCTCTCTTTCCCTCTCCCTTCCTCTCTGAAATCATAAAAATATATTTTAAAAAATATCCTCACTCCTTGCGTGAGGATGAAAAAAATCAAATAGTTGGTTGACCATGGGTTCACCATTATTATTGGGCAGATGAACCGTGGCTTTATAAAGAAGTTACCCTGTATTTCATTATGAATGAAATGACTTGACACTTAATTTACACTTCACCTCCCTCAAAATTTCCCACGGGGTGCAAGGGGGCAGGGCGGCTACCTGTCCTCAGGATTGGGAAGTAAAACAAACAAACAAAGATGCAGCTATGTTGTTGCAAATATCAAATGAGAAAATACTGGTGAGAACTTTCTGGATCATCGAATACCTAAATGGGGATATCTATAATAATGTCAACAATAAAAATAAAGTTTAAAAAACAAAAATAAAATAAAATATATTGTACCTGGATTTTCACATAGAAATAAAGATGACTCGGCGGTGCCCTCGGCAGTCCCAGGCTCTTGCTTCAACAGTGTTTGGAGGGAACAGACCCAGGGACACCCCTTCTTCCAGCCTCTGACCACCCTCCTGCATCTTATCCAGTCACCACCTTCAGAACCACCTCGGAGACCAGCCAACACACTGTTTTGTTTTGTCTTGTTTTTTCTACCTTAACTCTTTATTGCCCAACAACCATGAGCTCCCAAATTCGTCAGAATTATTCCACTGGGGTGGAGGCTGCGGTCAACTGCCCGGCCAACCTGCATCTGCGGGCCTCCCACACCTGCCTCTCTCTGGGCTTCCATTTCCACCAACGATGTGGCTCTCGAGGCCGAGGCCGTGGGTCCACGAGTTGATGGAGAAGAAGCCGAGGGCTCTGAGCGTCTCTTAAAGTTGCAAAACCAGCATGTTGGCCGCATTCTCTTCCAGGATGTGCTGAAGCCTCCCCAAGGTGACTGGGCAAAACTCAGGATGCCATGGAGGCTTCCCTGGCCTTGGAGAGGACCCTGAACCGGGCCCTGAGTTCTGCCCACAGACTCTCTGTGACTTCCTTGAGAACCACTTTATGGGTGAGGAGAAAATGGGCTACACCTGACTAACATCCCCAGGCTGGCCAGCCTCCAGGCTGGGCTGGGCTCACCCTCAAGCATGACTTAGGAGCCTCTGGAGCCCAGAGGCCTTTGAGAGGCCCCTCTGTGTTCTCCCGGCGTCTGGCTTTTACCTGAGCCTCTCCCTGAAACTACTAGTCATTCTTTTAACCACCCTGAAGCCCTCTCCCATGCACTGAACCAAATGAAACAATAAAGCTTTTTGCAGAAAAAAAGAAAAAAAAAGAAAAGAAAGAAAGAAAAGAAAAAGAAATAAAGATGACTCCTGTTTTATCAAAGACTGTTACATATGGGCCAAGTGAACAGCTCTATATTATTTTTATCTTGCATACTAAACAGTTTCCTCTGTATTCAAGAAATTTGTTTATCTCATTGATCCATCGAAGAACTTCAGACTTCATCCTTTTAATACAGGCAGGCTTATAAAATATAATATTCACCTTAAAATAAAATATTTCCCTCAATATGAGAAATTAAGGAGATAGAAAAGGCAGTGTTCTCCACTGAGATGCTGTTTGTAGGTCCCTTGAGATACACAATAGTCATTCAAGATAACTCAGGGCTTTGAGAAAAATACAGTGACTTTCTTTTATTTTCTTTTTCCTTTTCCGTCTTTCTTAACCGCTCTGTTGCCATGAGGAAGAACCTGAATATAGGTTTTCTTCGATTACTTGAGTAAAAGACAGGTTCTATTTAATGTTATAGCTGAAGAAACAACTAGAAATTTAATACAGTAGTTTGGCTAAACAAAATGAGAATTATTTAGAATTTATCAAAACAGTATGTTGATAGTCTTTTTTACTTTTTAAAGTAAATATGAGACAATGGATAGCTTTAGAACAAGCTAACTTTACTATGATTCAGGCATGTGCAACTGGTACAGTTCAGTAGTAACAAAAATGACTCAAACCAATGTACTATAGGCCAGAAACTTAAGTTACAAAATGTATCAATATTACAATTAACACAGATAAGTATAAACCATTGCTCAGATTCTGCATATTAAAAAAAAACATAAACTTTATGCAACCATTGAAATTATGCATTTCTACTCAGATTATTAGAGCATATTACAAACACACATAAACCTAAAAAGTTGTGGTCACATTTTGGTTTTGTTCCAGTGATGCACAATCACATGAAATGTTACATCCATTTTGTGTGAAATAAACATTTGGCTGAAGTCTAGTCAGTAGCTGCTGAGTTCAAAATATTTCCATTAAAATGTTTAGAGTAAAATAATCCTAAACATCCTAGTGAGAGTCCTTACAAAAAGTCCTTATGAATTATAGAAATAGAAGCATTTAGGAAATTTCAGTGTATTTTGCTTATTTTTTTTTTTTAACATGAGTAAACAAATACTGGGTTTAAAGTGCAGCTTCTTTCTCCTCTCCCTGGGATTCTCCCTCCTTCCAAGATCAGTTCTGTGTTAATTGTTAGACTCTCCAGGGAGGTTGGAAACAAAGGAGTGACAGTCAAGTCTGTTTGTCTCTCTGCTGGTCCCGAAAGTCAGTGATGGCCTTCCACAGTGTGCAGAGCATCCCTCCCCTGTTTAAAGACACAAGCACATGGGGAAGGGAGCACTTCATTCCAACACTGCCCTTGTAAAAGAAAAGTGACTGCTTAGCTTTCAAACTGCTCTGATCAGAACATGAAGATCCCAAAGTCTTATTCGTCATTATGTGTTCTTTTTGTACATATTTTCTCATCATCCCTCCATGCCTTTCCTTTCCACTCCCACAATCTACCAGGTCCCAAAGCAAAAAGGTTTTCAGCATTTTTGAAATGTCTTTGTTAGACAAAGATGGGCTGGTGTGAGAAAATTATGCATATGCTTGGCCAGATTAAAAAAAATTAATTATTACAGGAAACTGTATCAGATTATACCAGGTATTTAGATGGCAAATCCGCACCCCACCCTAATATTTCCAAGTACGGTACAATCATGAACAAAATTGGGGGATTTGTTTAAGGCAGCTTTAGAATAACTGCATGGTCTTAGTCTGAATTATTATCAAAAATATTCTTCCAGTTGATTTGCATTTACTAATACGGAAATATTGGTTACTAAGGTTCTCAATAATAGTCTGGTCCAACCAACTCAGTTTACTCAGAGCAAATGAGAACCTGAGAGGTCGGCCCAGGAGTGCAGGGACCCAGACTTCCTGATCTCAGCCCAGGACTCTTGCCATCATGACAACTGAACAGAAAGAAAAGTGATACCTTAGTCTCAGGCATTTTAAGTCATCACGTGTAACATAGTAGAGAACATCCACTAGTGAATAATCCTCAGCCAAGAACTGTGGATAAAGTAATATATGCATAAAAATTAGATGCTTTATACACCTTTAATAGCAAACTCTATCCATAATGTAAACATTGGCAATAATTAAACATGAATTTAAAAGCAAACCCACTAAAAATATAACCTTCTGGAATTATTAGTAGAAAGTTCCCCCCTATGACAAAATAATACAAAGAGATACATCCATGACTTACAAATGCAGGAAGAGTGTAAGCAACAGAATTTCTAAATGGCTAATTACATGTGCTGCTCAGAAGATAATGGTTGTCTTTAAGAGGTTTGCTGCTGGGTAACTTTATTTTTCTCGAGTAGATAAGAAGTGTTCCAGAAAAAGTAGTGCTTACACTTAATTCTGAACTTACTTTTCATGTCTCATAAAAGGTACTTTCAAATAATTTTTAGAAAATCAGAGTCCTGAATTTAAACTGAAGCTTTTAATTTTAATTCTAAAAAACGGGGGCAATGATTTAGAGGATTATCAGTTGCTACTCCTTAATTGAGAGCTGAGTCCCAGTAAGAGGGATATTTTGGAGAACTTGATTGCATGCATTACTTTCCATAGGCAAGAGAGTTGTTTAAATGTATGTAGCAGTAAGTTGTTAAATGCAGATTTCTAAGGAGACCCTACATTTTAGTGGTCTAATAAATTATCAAGTCAAAAGAAAAGACATCTTTATTCACAGTTATTTTTAAGATTTAAATATAAAACTGAAATCAATGTAATATGTATTAAGAGACCCTTTCTATAAAATAACAAAAATATAACCTCTTATTGTGTGAATATGTGTATACACATATGTAGTCTTAAACATAAACAAATGCTATTCAGGCTGATTACAAAGTCCATAAGGAGCAGAGAAGAATTAGGTTATTATAGATATAATATGGCTTATACAGGAAGTGTTCCTGATATAAGTCCATTAAATAGATCTATTTTATTATATTTCAATAAAAAAGTCAATGCCCAGTGGAGTTTAATAATGTCACAAGAGAATTAAAAAGTTAATACACAAAAGAGAAAATTATTTTAGTTCTGTTGTGATTTAACACTTTTCATTATTTTCAATTCAAAAATATAAAATTCCTTAAGGGTCCTAGATGACAAAGATTATTGTTTGTATATTCTACACTTGAATGATTTCCCCTTCTTGTCTGCCCGTCCAATCCTATCTAATAAAAGAGTAATATGCAAATTGACCATACCTCTGCTACACCCACAAAGCCACACCCACCAACCAATCAGGATTGGGTATGCAAATTAACCCAACCAAGATGGCTGCAGCCACAGAGTGAGCAGGAGGCTTGGGTTTCCCCGGCAATGGAGGAAGCCAAGCTTTCCGCACACCCTGGCCCTCCCTGGACTCCACTCAAGGCTACAAAGTTTCAATTATAGAAGAGAAATAAATCCCAATAAAAATGGCTGCAGCCACGGAGCGAACAGCAGACTGGGGTTTCCCTGGCAGTGGAGAAAGCCAAGTTTCCTGCACACCCTGGCCGGCCCAGGCCTCCACTCAAGGTACAAAGTTTCAATTATAGAAGATAAATAAATCCCAAATACCAGGGCCTCTGCTTGGGTCACTGGGGGGCATGGCCGGCCTGCAAACCACCACAGGCCCCTCTCCCAGGCTGCCCCAAACCCCAAGGGAACCCCCACCCTGATCCAGGGCACCCTTCAGGGCAAACCAGCTGGCCCCCACCCGTGCACCAGGCCTCTATCCTATCTTATAAAAGAGTAATATGCAAATTGACCATCACTCCAACACACAAGATGGCTGCCTCCATGTGGACACAAACTGGCCGCCACAAGATGGCCAGCAGGGGAGGGCAGTTGGGAGGGACTAGGCCTGCTAGGGAGGGCAGTTGGGGGCAATCAAGCCTGTAGGGGAGGGCAGTTAGGGGTGACCAGGCCAGCAGAGGAGGGAAGTTGGGGGGGACCAGGCCTGCAGGGGAGGGCAGTTAGGGGTGATCAGGCCTTCAGGAGAGGGCAGTTAGGGGTAATCAGGCTGGCAGGGGAGCAGTTAGGCATCAATCAGGCTGGCAGGGGAGTGGTTAAGGGGTGATCAGGCTGGCAGGCAGAAGCAGTTAGGGGCAATCAGGAAGGCAGGCAGGCAAGCAGTTGGGAGCCAGCAGTCCTGGATTGTGAGAGGGATGTCCAACTGCCCGTTTAGGCCCGATCCTACTGGGATTGGGCCTAAACAGGCAGTTGGACATCCCTCGAGGGGTCCCAGATTGGAGAGAGTGCAGGCTGGGCTGAGGGACACATCCCCCCATGCACGACTTTTGTGCACCAGGCCTCTAGTACATACATATAGATGGTCCAGTTTATTCCTTCTCAAAGCACCTTCCCCAACCTCTCCCTCCCTCTGTCTCATAACATCTGATAACCTTTCTTTTACAGAATTTACCAGAGAATCATTATACTTTTATCTGTGGAATTATTTGATTACTAGAGGCCCGGTGCACGAATTTGTGCATGGGTAGGGTCTCTCTGGGTGGTCTGCAGGGATCGGGCCAAAACCCATAGTCCAATGCTGCCTGCAGCTCCTACCTGCTGCTCCCACTCATCCCAGCCCCATTGTGCCTGCCATGGGCTGGTGCCCAATCAGTCCCGATCGGGAGAGGCTTGCGCTGCTGCAGCAGCACTCACCAGCCATGAGCCCTGTGTCTGGTGCCCTCCCAAGGGGAGTGGCCTGCGGGATCGGGCTGAAACCAGCTCTCCGACATCCCCTGAGGGGTTCTGGATTGAGAGAGGGCGCAGGTCAGGCTGAAGGACCCCACCAGTGCACGATCAGGCTGGGGAGAGACCGCAGGAGGGCTCCAGGGCATGTCTGGCCCATCTCACTCAGTCCTGATTGGCTGGACCCCAGCAGCAAGCTAACCTACCAGTCGGAGCATCTGCCCCCCTGGTGGTCATTGCATGTCATAGCGAGCGGTTGAGCAGCCTTAGCATATCATTAGCATATTATGCTCTGGTTAGTTGTTTGGTTGTTCTGCCGTTTGGTCTATTTCCATATTACCCTTTTATTATATAGGATTGTCTGCCTACCCTAGTCTGTAAGCCTTAGGAGGGCAGCTCGGGGTCTGAGTTGCTCACTAGTGTATCCCCTGTGCCTAGCATATAGTGGACACTTAACATTATGAAATGAAGTGAAATAATGCTTGTCCCACAGTTTCCTCTACCTGACTTATAGTGTCTTCATCAGCTCCATTTTCTCTCAGCCAGTCAGTAAGTTTAGAATCTTCAGTATTTCTGCCAGCAGTTGAGCGATGTGCAGGCGATCCAGGAATATCTAGGAGGGAATTGGGGGAAAAGGGAGCATTCTTAGCTTCACCTAAGAGAGGTCATTAATACTTTAAAAGATTTTGCTCTAAACAATTAATAAAAACCATCAAGATTGGCAGTATGAACTATAAATAAAATGCTTAAAGAGTATTTAATCTACTAAGAAATGGAGAGTCAGAAGCAAGAATGTAATGATACTCCCACCTTTAACTTTCTTATCAATTTTATAGTTTCTTAGAATAAACTTGGTGTACCAAAATTGTACTGTTTTTCATGCAACTAAGACGAGTGTAATTAACCAGATAATTATAATAATCTTTTCCCACTATTTGCAATAATATGAAAAAAGCTAGAATACACAGAATACAAATGCAAAAATGACAAAAACAGTATTATTTTCTTCTAGTCATCTCATTATGAAATCTTTAAAAAGAATAAAGAAAAAAGTGGAAAGCCCTATTTACTCAATAATTTATAATTTCAGGAAAAGATGGCTATGAATCATCTTATTTTTACTGCACTTATAAGAAATGATAACTTGCTATAATTAAGAATTAAAAGCAATCTCTTTGTAATTGTGGTACAAGTAACAGATGCTGACTAAGCCATGAAATGAAACTGCCTGTTGGCTTTGCTTTCTGTGGCAGCCTGGTTGAACAGTTTTACTTTAAAATTTTCTTATTCACCTATTGGTTGGGACTTAAGCTTCAGGTGTTTAATTTCTTGGTCCTTTTCTTCAATAGCATAATGAAGGAGTGCTTGTAATTCTTTCTCTTTCTGAACCAACGCTTCCAGTAATCTGCAGAAGAAAATTATAGTGATTGACAAGATAATAAAGCTGGAGCAGCCAGAGTGACCTTCTATTCGAGGGCTTCTCAAGCTACAGTGAGCAGACACCCCTGGCATTTCATTGAAATGCAGATTCTGATCCAGTAGCTCTGGGAGGTCTGGGATTCTGCGTTTCCAAGGAGCTCCCAGGCGGTACTCCTGTTGCTGGTCCACAGATTCCATGTTGAGCAGCAAAGCTCTAGAAGAGTGTGCGTCCAGACCAGAATTCAAAACCTCCACCCCCAACTGTCCACCAAATCTTCAGAGATGTTGTCCTATTGTTTCTTTTATGCCCATTAATGGCAAAAAAAATTATACTCTATATATGTTTAGTTGAACAGACCTATATTTTACATGTATGGCCCCTTATCAAAAAACGTTGGTCAATATGGATAATACAATAATCAGTGCAAAGGAGAAAGGTAGTCATTTTTTAAAACTATGAATATTTGAGAAGTAACTATAGGTGAGGTCACCTATAGTATCTGGCACATGATTCAATAAATGTTACTGATCACTGTGGTTGTTATATTATTCCTCTCCCTTCTAAGGAAGTGGCGAAGTGAGTAAAAGGATAGCTGTGTTCCTGGTACATTCAGTTCCTAGTTGGCATCTAATGCATTTTCCAAAGAAACAAGGAGAAACTAAGGTATCATTTATACCATGGCCCTTACCCATGGAAGGTTCATCATGCAACTGAGAGCCAACTGGTAACATACTTGTCTTTTCTAACACTGTTCTCTGTCAAAACGTTCCACGTGATGAAGATAGATGTTCTGATTTTTTAGAAAACTATCTTTGAGTAATTTAGATTAGGAATTATTATTTTAAGATATATAATTATCCATAAGATTTTCAGGATAAATTGTTGCATACACTACAGCTCTTAGAAAACTGCATTTCCTTTTCTGAGCATTGACAGATTTAACTCAGGACCAGATTCTTTTGTTTCTGCATCAGCTATCACGTTCTGAAAGGCAGCACCTAGGGCAGTGGTCGGCAAACTCATTAGTCAACAGAGCCAAATATCAACAGTACAACAACTGAAATTTCTTTTGAGAGCCAAATTTTTTAAACTTAAACTTCTTCTAACGCCACTTCTTCAAAATAGACTGGCCCAGGCCATGGTATTTTGTGGAAGAGCCACACTCAAGGGGCCAAAGAGCCGCATGTGGCTCTCGAGCCACAGTTTGCCGACCATGGACCGAGGGCAACTGAATAACAGCTCTGGGAACGTCCAGGTTCAGCCTGTACTTCCTGTACTTCACCCTGCTGGGCTTCAGTTTTGTCATTTGTTAAAAGGAAAATTTCCTGGAAGAATGACTGCGAGCATTAAATGAGACAATGTAGCTAAAATGCTGGGCCTTTAATAATGGCGATTCTGTTGCCTGCTGCAGTCTCAGGCCCTGGAAAAGAGCCCTCCCAGGGCTCAGGAGGGGTTCTTTCCTGACCTCCAGGCTCCCCCCTCCTCTACCCGCAACAGAACACAGAGAACTGTGGCCCTCCGGTAGGAAAACGGAACCTTGTGGAGTAGGCAGGGGAGGCAAAATAAAAGGAAAACAAGTGGGGGCAGCCAGAGAAGGCCTGTGAGGAAGACAGGTTATTTACCGTAAGCGGTGAACACTTAGGCGGAATTAAGAACTGAAAGTGGAGGGAGGGAAGGATGAAGGGAGATTTTTATCTACGCTGACAGGAATGATATTCAAAGAAATGGATAGTAAGCTCAATATGAATTTTTAACTTGGCAATTTTTTGATCTGGTATATATTTTTGTCTTCCTTGCTCATCTACATGTATGGAATAGTGATGGTATATTCTTATTGTTTCCTCAAAGAGCACAGTGAAACTTTCTAGAATCTAACCAATGGTTATCCAGACTCTATTTTTTCCTTTTTATCTTTAAAACTAGAACCTAACATTGGAAGCAACGTATTGATAGGCCACCTCATTTGTCCCAAATCCATCTCTCAAAATTATTTATTTTCAGCTATATCCAGTCCATAAGTTTTATTTTTACTTTGTCTTCAGTACCATCAGTAGGAAAATCCTTAGAAACCAAGGCATTTGCTGCCCCCCTTCCAGAAGTTTGGCAAGGATCTGTGAACTTTTTTAACTCGGATGGGTGGGGACAGGTAATTCCAGAATTGTAGAATAGGAAAATTAGAAAACCATTCAGCTCCTCCTGAGTTACATTTGAACTAAATTCATTACTGTCCCACCTCTCTGTGTGAAGTTAATTATCGTCAGGACATTTTATGTAAGCAAATGTTTAAATGTAAGTAAATGTGGACGAAAAGGGGCCACTTGCTAACCTGACAAGCTCAGGGGAGGCCTGCATGGCAGTCTTGCAAACTCAGACCTAAAGTAACCACAAAGGATGGTCTGAAATTAAACGTTAACTAGAAGCAGTTATGGTGGTTAGTCACCTTCTAGGCCCGTATCTTCCCTGACAAGGTCAACCTTTACCTTAACTGAGCCTATCTGTCTTTTTGCACCTATGATAACATATCCTTGAAATGTCAGGGTAACTTGAACTTCCCTTTTTTCCAGACCCCTCAAGCCACAACCAAATGCCCTTGGCACCAAGACAGGGGCCATACATTCCTTCATTGTTATTGTTATCATATTAATTGTTGACTTTTAACTATCCTGCACCCACCTAAGTATGTGTCTATCATTTTACTTTTTATCCAATCCCAGAGGTCCCCCCCTTTGCTTTCTCCCGCCTCTCTAATCTATCACCAATAGATTTCATGTAACCCATCTACATCTTCTTTTATTGCAATGTATAAAAGTAGATGAAAAACCGCCATTCTCTGAAGCATTATCCCAATACACAGAGAGATTCTACTTCCCCAGCAATTTTCGACAGTTTGGCTCAAATAAACTCACAAAAATTCTTTACAGATTTGAATGTTTTTATGTTAACCTAAAACATAAATTCTAAGGCCATTTTGTTACTTTTCCCATTTAGTATTATTGACCTAATAATCAAGAGCTGGATAAACCTGATTTACTTTCATCAGTAATTATCCTAACGCAGTGACTCAACTGGCCAGCTGTGAAAATTTTTAACACATGCAATACCTGACTATTTAGTCAGGGGCACTAACCTGTTTTCCCTTAGCCTGTCAAATTAAGTAACAACAGCCAACACAACAACAGCTGTCTGGTGTGAATGATTCAAAATTATACCTATTTTTTGGTGTGCCACAGAATTTCAGTAATTAGTTTATGTGTGCTATGAGATGAAAAAGGTTGAAAATCGTTGTCCTAAATATAAGATTTCTAACATGAGGGCTACAACCTTTCCTAAAAACACTTTTTCTAAGCTTGTTTTGCAATAAATGTACCCCAATATATCAGGTAATATTCAACTGAAAAACAAAGGGCCGGTATAGACATGACCAGTCCCTTACTGCCGTTGCTTAGGACTTGTGCCACAGCAGCTGCCCTCTCTTTAATCATGTGAAGTGAATGTTGGGCCTCGGCTCACTTTTCCGGGGGTGATGGAGAAGCTGTGGGAGATATTCCTAGAAAAAGATAAAGGAGGCTGATAATCCTGATTTAAGTGTAAATATGTAGCGAAAAAGCATAACTGTGTGGGCTTTTGTGAAAAATGCAATTCCTCCTAATGCAATAAAGAAATGTGGCAAAGCTGAGCCTTTTTACAGAGATGGGCAGATGTGGGCAGCAGGCCTTCAGCTAGCTGATACCCTCAGAAAATGGGTGAGGCCTTGAACAAGGCGGCTGGCAAAGAGCAGCCCTTGGGGACTGCAGATGGCACAAGCATGGTGGACAGAGGGCGGGGACAGGGTGGTAAGACAGGAAACGCAGATGGGCGAAGGAGAGACAGAAATGGCTACATTTAATTTAGGAGAGGCAGGTTCTATTGACATAAGCTCAGTTCTGTAGACAGAAGGTTTTAGGGCCAGGGGAGCAAATATACCAGCTCATTGGTAAATAAAGTAGCTTTACTGTCTGTAAAATTCTGACTGGAAGCCAAGGGCAGAGTGGGGTGGGTGGCTGGACCAAAACAGTAATGAGTGAACTTTCCCCTCCGGAGATCAGTAAGGGGTATAGAAACCAACTCCATTCAGGATCGGAGGACAGAGAGTCAACTAAAGAGAAGTGACTGAAGTTACTACCTACTGTAACTGACTCAGTATCCTAATTGGATTATTTATTACTTGAGAAAAGGAGGAAATAAGGGATACAATGATTTAGACAGACATGTCAAAGGTCAAAAAGACTCAAACTCTTTTCTATTAAGCAGTAGAGATGGCAAGTAAAGAGCTGGGGAAAACCTCCAAGGACAAGATTGGGGTATGGCAGTCTGAAAGCCACTTTCCCTTTATTCAGAAGGATTTCTATATGCACGTCACGGAAGATATGTATGGAGTTACTTAATCGTGCAACCACAATTCATGTTTCTAAATATAGGATGAGTTTTGCACTACTTGTATTAAGCTTGGTATTCAAGCTTAACCTTAGAAACATAAACTTATGAGCAGAAATACATGTTTTACCTCCCTGGTGAACAATTAGAATTTTCAACTAAGGTTTCTAAATATTTGAACAACTTCTATTGATTTGCTAAAAACAAAAAAATATTTTTTTCACTGTAATCCCAGTTGCCCACATGTCAACTGTAGCTGGCACAGGAAGCTATAAATCATCAAGAGTCAGACCTTGAACTGTGCCAACATCTGTGAAGAACAGGAAATATTTACTGTTCACTTAATAACCTGATCATGTAGGTTCTATGTTATCAAACTCCAAAGAAAAATTAAACAGATATGACACACCATATTAAAAATAAAATAGAATCACACATGTAGTCAACTGATCATCCTTTTAAGGTTCTAAAATGCAAAGCTTTTGCACCATTAGTTTTATCTCCTCAAGAACAGAGACCTTCCTCTCCTGAAAGAACTTGATATTCCAAATCCTGGGCTTTGAAGAACACGGGCTTTCTGTCTGTCTTTCAGCTATCTGTTGGACGGCACATGCTGCTCTGAGTCTGTGTCCAAGGCAGTCCATGAGGTTACACCAAAGTGACTCCAAAAGCCTCAGTGCAGTGGGTGATAAAACAGGGGGCTTGAATTGGTAGAAACAGAAAATGTATTTGACTAAAGAGACTAAAATAAATCTCTCTCTCTCTCTCTCTCTCTCTCTCTCTCTCTCTCTCTCTCTCTCTCACAAAGAAAGGCTTTAAATCAAGTTTACATGGATGGGCTAAAGGAATCATATTTTGTATTTTCTGTGGACCAAACTGTAAAGTAGACCCAAAACACAAGCACTTAAAGTCAGAAAAAAGAAACCTACCCGTGTCAGAATAGGACTTACCTATTAGTTTCTATTTTCATTCTTCCAAGCTGTACATTCAGTGATCGGTGAGCATTCTGGGAATTGTGGGATACAGTAGAACTGAGCGTGCTCACCCCTGAGGTAGCCACAGCATCTTCAAGGATGGCATGAGGTCTTCGGACAATTCGATTTGGAGGCTGTTCCTCATGGTCATCTTCTGCATCCAAGTCTTCTTGATCTGCTGTATCACTCTCAGATGCAAGGCTAAAATGTGGCCTCAGTTCTGTCAAGCATAATATCAACAACAGTGTTATTAAAACATGACCGACTGCCTTTTCTTAAGACATGGATGTCATCTCCCCTGCTGTCAATAAGATTTACATTCCAAACTGATTTTCCAAAAGTGAGGATGGATTTCTGTGCAGTAATTCAGGTTTGTTCTGCCAGTGAATTTACAAAATTCACAAGATATATAAAATCAATGATTTAACTCAAAAAGAAGAAATATTCACACTGCACATAAGATAAATGCTAAAATCAGAAAGGCACTTATATAAAAACAGAAAAATTTATTTATACAAGTAGAATTCATTTTTTTAGATTATATGATATCTGGCAATTACTAACTCAGAAATGAGGAAACAGATATAGAGAGATGATCTAAACAAAAGTAAGTACACATAATGTTTTTTGCCTGTAACAGTCAAAATGTAAGGGGATAGTAGGGGGCTACTGAAAATGCCACATGCTTATATTCCCTTTAGCAAGACTATCTGAAAGCCACAGAGGTTCTCCCCAAAAGAAAAGCACATTCATACCACATTTTGCCTAGATTTTCTGAGGGCTCACAGACACCCTGAAGTCTGTCCCAAGAATCCATGAACCACAGATGTGTGGGGGAGAGGGCTCTGGAGGGAGTGATGAAGACCCCATCCCACCACTCCAATACAGCCACTCTGGCAAGACAACCAGAGGCTCAGTGGTTGCCAAATCTTCTAGGTAACTCTCCTTACCTTACCTGACCTGTGTATAGTACCTTCCTCGAAATCTTTGGCTGCTGCTTCTCTTCTTCAGAGCCTTTTTGCCTACGACCTGCCTTTAAAAGCTGGAACTTGGAAATCTACCCTTCACTTTTTCATGTTTCTATTTACTCTATATGGGTGAGCTCATTAAAATCTATGAAGGTTAAATACTTGTAATGTGGGGATAACAAAGTATATTTCTGGCCCTGATCCTGTTACATCCAACACCTCCTAGATATTCCTGTTGGGCAGGCACTTAAATTCAACAATCAAAACAGGAACTCACTGTTTTTCATAACAAAAACCAGAGTGCCCTTCTTAGGGTCAAGTTTATGTAGCCCTGACTTCTTTTATCTCTCTCTATTTATTTATTTTTTTACTTTTTTGAAGGTTAAAAAGTACATGACACAAAATTTACCATTTTCACCATTTCTAAGTGTACAAATTGTAGTGTTGGGTACATCCATATTGTTGTTCAACCATTCTCCAGAACTTTTTTATCTTACAAAACTGAAACGCTATACCCATTAAACAACTCTCCAATTTCCCCCTGCCCCATATCCTTGGCAACCACCATTCTACTTTCTGTTTCTATGAATTTGATTACTATAGATCCCTCATATAATTAGAATCATACAGTATTTGTCTTTTTGAGATGGGCTTATTTCACTTAGCATAATGTCCTTAAGGTTCATCCATGTTGTAGTGTGTGTTGAAATTTCCTTCCTTTTAAGGTGAATAATATTCCACTGTATGTATGTACCACATCTTCTTTATCCATTCATCTGTCAATGGACACTTCCACCTCTTCCACCTCTTGGCTACTGTGAATAATGCTGCTGTGAACTTGGCTGTACAATAACTCTGAGATCCTGCTTTCAATTCTTTTGGATATATACTCAGAAAAGTAATTGCTGGATCATATGGTAATTCTATTTTTAATTTTTTGAGGAGACACCACTGTTTTCCATAGTGGCTGCACCATCTTACAACCCCAAATAAAGGTTCCAATTTCTCCACATCCGTGCCCTTTATCTTTTAAGGTTTACCAAAATCCACCTCTACTCTGCTTTCTGCATTATCAATTTCCAAATTCTCTTTCCAAAATTCCATTTCCTAATTCATCTACAGTAGGAGTGACTCGAAATCAAGTGTTTTACTTTGTAAACCCAGCATCTAGTCTGGAGGCCAAGGCATATTAGCCTCTCAAAAAATGTTGGCAGAATGGAAGAGTTATTCTAGATTATCTGTATTTAAGAAGGCAACAAAATAATGAAAACATATTTTACTTTAAAAATAATCTTAAAAAGTAGAGTTCTAGATTAAATTAGAACATAAGATTAGGCCTTTTAATTTTTTCTAAAATTATTCTTAAATTCCTTTTATGGTCTCTAACTGAAAATTTTAAAACAATTAAAGTTTTATAATCCTGTTGACTATACCTTTTGGGAGGGAAAATTTCTGATAATTAAATATCCCTTATATTTCCTTAACGCTATATATTTTAAATTATCATAAATTATCATTTTATGTATGACTAAAAAATTATCTCAATTTGAAGTAGAAAATTTGTTATTTTGGTCTTTCAACACATTGTAAAATATCCAAATGAGATACAGCATCTGGTCCTTGTCCCCAGAAATAACAAGCTAAAAGGAAAACTAGGGTGAATATACAAGAGAGCCATACGAGCATGTACAACGGTAACAATGAAATTTTAAGTACTAATTAATACAGCCAAAAATATCTTAGATGGCCTCAGGTATAGACCTAGTTACATATATAACTCCTGTGTGCATGTATTAAGAGTGCTAAGGGGCAAATAAAGCACTTTTGCAATAATTAAAGCTAGTGGTGGCTTACTCTCTGGTGGATTCCTGGAGGAAGAGGGCCTAAGCAGGGTCTGGAGAAGGGGAAAGTCTTGGCTGGTGGAGAGAGAGGGAGAGGCTTTAGAGAGAAGGAAGCTCAAATGGTAGCCCAGAGGCCTCTGAGAAGAAAGGAGAGCAGAGTGGACTGTCAGGAGAGAGCCAAGTGCCAGGAGAAAGGCAGGGACTGGGAGTGGGGAGTGGGGAGGGAGGGAGGACTGTAACAAGTGGACGGTGATTAATTCATGTGTGGGAAACTAGAGCCAGTGCATTTCCAGAACAACAAGAGGGGATTAAGCAACAACACTATCCCCACCTCCCTACCCCACCCCACCCCACCCCAACCCAACTGGTGTTTGCCCAGAGGAAAATAATTAGAGCAACCTGCTTTAACACAGGGTACTTTTGATGCCAAATAAAATCATAATACTTGTCAGTGCACAGGGTATGATACCTACATTAAGATCCTCATATGGTATAGAATGCTGGTCGGTTTGCATTCATGTGGACATGGGTCACATGACTGATTCAGCTTAACAACTGGTAGTATCAAGTGTCTCAGCAGGTTTAAAAATTATTGTTAATATAGGAAGTATGCCTGCATTATCAGTTCTCTCTGCCTAAGCACTGCCAACATGGTCTCTATACCAGCATTTCTCCATCTGGTCACCACCAGCAGCCTGTACTTGATGTTGCCTGCCATCTAAGGGCTGATTCTTGAGGACACGTGAGAAAACAGCCTGAGAAAAACCTCTTAAGGAACTTGCACTGTACTCTCTGTTCTGTGTGCTCTTTTTGGAAGAAAGAAGATTGAGCACTTTTTTATTTTTTTACTTTTGATTTTGAAGTAGTCAAGAATATCAAAAAGTTGCAAAAATAGTACAGAACCTTCCCATATCCCCTTTAGCAGCTTGCCCTAACCTGACATCTTATATAGCTTTGACGCTATCGCCAAAACCAGGAAATCAACACTGATACAATACTATGAACTAATCTACAGACCGTATTTGAACTTCACCAGTTTTCCCACTGATGTCCTTTTTCTGATCCAAGATCCCACACTGCATTCAGTGCTCAAGTTTCCTCAGTTTCTTCCAATCTGTGACAGATACCTCCTATTTCTTTATCTCCCATGACCTCCACACTTACCAGGAGTCCTGGCCAGTTATTTTGCACTGTGTCATTTTCAGTTCACCAGCGTCTTGTCATGATTAGGTTGAGGCTATGCATTTTTAGCAAGAATAGCACAAAGGTGATGCTGTGCCAAGTGCATCACATTAGGAGGTACATGATGCTGATGTATCTTACTATTATGATGTTTACCTGGATCGTTTGGTAAAGAAGGTGTCTGCCAGGTTCCTCCACTGTAAAGTCACTGTTTTCCCTTTGTAATTAGTAAATATCTTGTGGGGAGATATACTCTGAGATCATTCAAATATCCTGTTTCTCGTCACTCCTTTGACTACTGATCTTAGCAGCCATGAATGGTTCTTGCCTGAAATTGTTATTACTGTGGTGTTTGCCTAATTTTCTATTTCCCTCATTCCTTCTACTCTTATTAATTGAAATTCTACTAAAACAAAGACTTGGCCCTTCTTCTCCATATATTTATCAATGGATTCAATTACTTATAGCAGTATGGACTCATGGATATTTAGTTTATTCTATGGGCTATAATACAATGCATTTTATTTTATTGCTCAAATTGCTCTGGCTTAGACTTTTGGGAACACCTCAGGCTGTTTCCAGTGTCCTTTCAAGAAGCCAGCCTCTATCCTTCCTTTTGGGGGCACTTCCTTACTTTTTGGCATCATAAGATGTCCCACATTCATCTTGAATTTCCCCCACTACAGGCCTTGAATCAAACATTTCTCCAAGAAGCTCTGATTTCTTTTATTAAAGAAACTAGAATGGGCCTTTGCTCTGGCCAGAGCCGCCTTTCCTCCTTCCTATGCTGCTCAGAGCAGCGGGGGGGGGGGGGGGGGGGGCGCACATGCAAATCAACCCTCCATCTTTGTTGGGTTAATTTGCATACTCACTCCTGATTGGCTGGTGGGCGTCACAAAGGTACAGCCAATTAGCATGTTACTCTTTTATTAGGTAGATGGTGTTTTGAAACCAAGATCAGGGTCCTCTCTACATGTATGTGTTCATGATGGCATACTTTTAAATCTGTTGTTTTGTTTAGCATGTCTTTCAAAATTTGGTAGGTTAATTATAGTAATTTGGCACCTAAAAGGAATTTTTATCAGGAGAATATGAAGACAGGCATTTTTAATGTAGCTCCTTTGAATCTTAACTGTATAACAAAATAGGGACATTTAGAAATTTGATGGAACCGTCAAATGCTTAAAATCAGTTCATCTTGTCATACAGACCCATCAATTACATAATGGCAGCTAGTATACAGTACACATTGTCTTCCCTATCCTGCGAGGAATATAAAAAATACTTTCTCCATGGAATTCTCCTCTAAAATTTCCACTTTAAAAAAATCCTTTCACGCAGCAATTTCAATTGTCATCTGAGACTCCCAGGGGCCTCAAAGACACCAATTTCACAGTGGAAAGACAAATCACTTTCCTTAGCAAACCCTTTTCACAAAGGAAGTGCCTGTTCCACACACGGGTTGGGTAAAGCAGTGCCCATCACCGGGACACCCATGGGAGGAGACAGGCCTCTCTGCACTCACCCTATCCCTTCCCTAAATGTCACCGCATTTCACCTTTACTGTGGTAATCAGTATGCTTTACAAACTTTCTGTTTTGGAAGAATTTTAGACTTACAGAACAGTTGCAAAGATAAGTCAAAGAATTCCCATATACCTTCCACCCTGCTCCTTTCATACATCTTATATCGCTATATCTGTCAAAAGGGGGAAACTAACATTGGCACAATTCTATTGGCTAAACTACAAACCTCATTGAGATTCCACTGGTTTTACACTGACGTTCTTTTTCAGTTCCAGGATACAGTCCATTGAATTTATATGATATTTAAATTATTCCCAAGTATAATCTATCTGTCCTGTCCTCATTTGGGCATTGTTTTAAAATATACTTATACACACGTATATATTTTATATATATATTTCAGAGAGAGGAAGAGAAAGGGAAGAGAGAGATAGAAACATCAATGATGAGAATCATTGAAGGGCTGCCTCCTGCATGCCCCTTTCTGGGGATCGAGCTTACAACCTGGGCATGCACCCTGACTGGGAATTGAACCTTGGACCTCTTGGTTCCTGGGTTGACCACTGAGTCACACCTGGCCGGGCAGGGCATTCTTAATTTAGGTTACTGGTGCGTTTCACTCGTGGCCTATACGTACCTTTTACTGATACATGCCTATTCCCTTTCACCCCTTGTACTTTTGAGTATGTAATTCCTTTATAGTACATCCCTCACATCCAAGTTTATCCCAATTCAATCCTTTAAATATAAATACATGTTTACTTCCTGAGAGCATTACATTAGGTTTACATTAGCTTTACATTCCTTAGGTTCACATCCAAATGCTAGTCAAGTGTTTCAAAACCTCACTGGATTTTTTTCTAAGTTATGTAACATTTTTACTCTAATCTATAATAATAAAAGGGCAATATGCTAATTAGACCGGACATCCTTCTGGACATCATTCTGGACGAAGGACAAAGCCGGGGCTGGAGGGAAGCCAGCCCAGGTCCCGGGTGCTGGAAGCTGGTGCCGGCATCGGGCCCCTCCAGTTTGTTATAATCATGTGAAACTCATTTACTTATTGTTTCAAGCAATATTTTTCAGGGGTCTCCTGCTTTCCAGACACTGTGCTAGACAATATGCTCAGCACAGAAAAGAATAAAATGGACACAGTTGCTCTCTGGTGCAGGAATCAGCCAGTAGACAAGAAAATAAAAGTAGTTTCAGATTGTGGCAAATGTCACAAATGGGGAAAAACATTTCCAAGGAGAGAGAATAACAAAGAGCCTAATTTAGACTTTGTGGTAGGTCAGGAGTCTGAGGCCTGGAGAATGCAAAGGTGCAGGGATGCCAAGGTACGAGGGACATTTCTTACATAAGAAAGAAATGAATGCTTACTAATGTTTAATATCAAGATTGACACTGGTGCCCTCACTCTCAAGTCAAACAGGCATTCTGAGAGAAGAGAGGAACTTCCACAACTTGGAAGTGTTAATGGTGACTTAAAAGTTCTCAGAACCGTTTATAAGTAATCTAAACTTTAAAATAGTTTATACTTACCTTTTAAAATGTCTACTTTAGAATGCTTTAAAATATATGTACAAATTGTACAATAGAACACGCTTCCAATTTATGTATCTAAAAATCTATCTATACACATACACACACACACACACACACACACACACACAGTGAGAGATTTGCTTAAAATCTTTTATTATTGCGTAGACTATCAAAACCCTTTGGAAGTTTGCCTCACTCAACATTGCCCCTTTTGTATCTCACTGCAAACATAGACCAGCACTTTCCAAACCTGGCTGTGTGTCAAAATGACCTGGGAATTGGATTACAATCAGATTGCTGGGCTTTCTCTCCAGGAGAGTCTCAACTCAGCCTGGGAGGAGCTCTGAGAGCTGTAATCCCAAAGGACTCTTTATATCATTCAAGGCAACGGCAGGTTTGGGAATCTGGTAAAGATGACACAGGAATGTGCTTATGTGTTTTCTGAGCACAGATACCTGTATATTGAAATGCACATGTATTTGGGTCACTTGTATAGTTTTCTTTCTCTTCATATCCAAACATGCTCTTTAAAGACAAGGAAGCAAGTCTTCCTCACTCGCAGTAAACCTTCTGCTTGCTGGACCATGGCTCAGACTGCATGCCCTAAATAAGTGACATTGGCTGACTGAGAAGATTAATAAAAAAGAAGGCTAACCGGGTTAGTCTGGTCTTAAACGCAGAAAGGAGACACCATAAATGATAGATGAACAGTAATATAAAACATCAAACACTAAATATTTACAAAGTAATTAAGTGTTTCTGACCTGGAACCAGAATGGTAATGGCTGTCTGCACTGCCTTCCGGATGATACTGTCTAAAGCAAACATCCAGTGTGGCTTGATGTTATGATTCCGAAGAACTTTATTCACCTGAAGAAAGAGAGTGACATTTTGATTAATTTTTAATTGCAAATAACCTAGCTGATGCAAGCATTTGGATTTATCAACAAAATAACAAAAAGGACTCTTCACTTTTGAGTTGTGAATAATTTATGTCACGTGAAAAACTGCCACTTCAATTTAAAGTTCAGTGAACCCCATGTAAGCAAATGAGATACATTATTTAAATGAAAGGCAGTCTGGTTAAACGAGAAGGGTGCTCTATTAGAACAGACAACATGCAGCTTCCACCTTTCATGACGTCTGCAGATTGGATGTTGGAGGAGATTAGGGGGAAAGGAGTCTGAGGGGCTTTTTAAAAATAAGCACTTTTCTTAAATGTTATGATCCTGCTGTTTAATCCAACCAAGTGCTTCGCCATACTCTGGTGCCCTGAAAAGGCAGGTAAAGGGGAGAAATGAGCGTGTATGTGCTACCTACATACTTGCCACAGTGCATGCCTTGGTTTCCTTCCCCCAGTTCTTTACATCTCTGCAAATGGGAATAATCTGTTACAACACTCCAGAAAAGCTGTTCACATTAAAGCTCTCTGCTGTAAGGGCACCTTTTTAAACTGAGCAGTAATATTTCACACATTTCTTTATTTTTAAAAAATATACTTTTATTGATTTCAGAGAGTAAGGGAGAGGGAGAGAGAGAGATAGAAACATCAGTGATGAGAATCATTGATTGGCTGCCTCCTGCACGCCTCCTACTGGGAATCGAGCCTGCAACTCAAGCACATGCCCTGAGCGAGAATTGAATATTGACCTCCTGGTTCATAGGTCAATGCTCAACCACTGAGCCATGCCGGCCAGGCTCACACATTTAAATAGACACTGAAATAGATATACACATTACTTTCCTTTTAAAAAATTGTGTAAAATAAACATAACATAAAATTTACCATCTTAACTATTTCTAAGTGTTTGGCTCAGTGGCATTAAGTATATTGACACTGTTGTGTTACCATCACTACTGTCCATCTCCAGAACCCTTTTCATCTTGCAAAACGGAAACTCCGTACCCATTAACAATGACTCCACATTGCCCTCTCCCCACAGCCCCTGGCAGCCGCCACTGTACTTCCTGTCTCCATGAATATGACTACTCTAGGTAGCTCATGTAAGTGGAATCATACAGTATTTTTGTGACTGGCTTATTTCACTTAGTGTAATATGTGAGAACTACCTTTTTAAGGGTAAACAATATTCCACTGTATGCTTAAACTATATGCATTACCTTTTTAGAATAACCTTTATCGCTTATTTAAAATGTGGATTAACTCCACTAATTACTGGTTGACACTGGCCTCTAAGAAAAGAGGCTACTTTTCTAATAATTCTCTGGGGAGGGGACCTCGCTGCAATCCTGCACTAAAAGCTGGAGTTCCTTCCCTTGCTCCATCTTCATCAAAATCTCTCAGGTAGAGGGGAGTGGGTCAGAGGAGTTGCTCACAGTAGTTACTCCCAAGAAAATGAGTCAGGGCTCGGTTCTCACTTGCTCTAGTAAATCCTATCAAAATGACTCTGTCCCAGTATCTTCATTTCTTAAAGGAGTTTCCTGCTTTTTTGATTTAATACTGGGTATAACACCTGGTAAACTGAATATTTCTCCCAAGAGTCACACACAGAAGATGAAAGAGGGGGCCCCTATGACCATGACTTGCTCCTCCTAGTTTTTCATTAAACAGTACATTACACAGGGCCCATTCTCTAGGTTATTCCCATTCTGGACAGTGAGTGAACAAGAGTGGTGTGTGTGTGTGTGTGTGTGTGTGTGTGTGTGTGTGTGTGTGTATAATAACTAAAGCACTCTCAATCTGAATTCTACAAGCCAATTTGCTTTCCATCCTCCAGGCTGAAAGCCAAATATGTGGGCAAGTGCAAATTCACTGAATTATTTTATTCTTTTTCCAGATGGCTGGGTTTCCCTACTTGCAGTGTAAGTGTGCCTTTAACGTTGAATATTAATGATAGGCTTTGCCAATTGCTTTCATGACCTCAATCAAGTCAGGAGTCTTGTCCCCACCCACAATAAAGCCCAAAGACGAGGTGGTTTACACAGAGTCTCAGAGAACATCAGTGGATGCTGAAGGATTATAATTTGGTTTTAAACCAGGAATCATTTGATGCTTCAATTATAATTGTCAAGATAATCTATAATAATAAAAGCATAATATGCTAATTAGACCAGATGTCCTTCCGGACAACCTTCCAGACGAAGCCGGGGCTGCGAGGGAAGCCCGGGTCCCGGGTGCCAGAGGGAAGCCGGTGCCAGCAGCCAGGGGAAGGAAGGCCTACTCTTGCATGAATTTTGTGCATTGGGCCTTTAGTTTTACATAAGATCAATAAACACATTAGGGGTGAATTAATTTTTTGAGCTTAAATAAAATTATGCAAAGTGCTTCTATATTCATACCACAGACAGTGTCAAGAACTCTCTTATCTAAATCTATATCCTGTAAGGGCCTTCTAGGAATAGCTTCAGGCTTTTTTGGTACAGAGCTCCACAGATAAGTCTCATTCAAGAATAGCATATGGTTTTGAATCAGGCTTTTGGACGATGGACTAGCTTGTGTTGCATAGCAGCTGTTTGACAGAGAGGAATCCTCAGCAATGTCTCATGAGATCATGTGTATTAATTTTCATTCAGTGATGCCCTGGACTCTGAAGTATATTGCTGGCTAGAAAATAGTGAATATTTATTAAACAAACATGTTTACTAGTAACTGGGGTGGGGTGGGGGTGGGGGGTTATTGGTTTTATTCAGTAGTGGCCATTCCAACCTGTACGCTCATTTTCTCAATGACCACTAGATGGCACCTCTCATACGGAATGAGAGCATGCATGACTCAAGTGTGGTCTGTTGCTCAAGTTCACCAAAATAGTGACCCACTACATGATTTCATAAGAACAAAGTTCGGCCATGGAGATGTTGATGAGTTTTGCTATTTTACATGGTGTACAATTTTATGTATATCTAACTCTGGGGGAGGCAAACATAGAAAACACAAATCTCACACTGAAAGCACACCAAAGGGCAACCATCTCACACTTATCCAAAGAGAAGAGAATTCATTGAGATTATTAAAGAAAGAAAGGTAAGAGAACTTAAGTTTCATCCTGTTTCTCTGACTAATTTTAGCCAGAGTTTGTGGAAAAACATTGGCAAAATCTCATACTCACAGCATCTTGAAAGCTGAAGAGCACCACCTGGACCTGACTGATGCCGTGGCTGTCGAAGTCCAGCTCCAACTTCAGCTTGGACAGAGTGGTGGCTATGATTTTTCGGTCGGTGGATCTCACAAATTCTCTGAGGCTTGTGATGAGGGTTGTGATGTGCTCCCATTTTAGCTTAGGTTCTTCGGGCCCCTGTGAATAAAAGCCAGTAATCTGTCAGTCGGTCCGTGGACTTAGGAACGTGGGCCCGCCATGCTCACAGCCCCTGCTGAGAAGGACTGGACTGCCAAATGGTCCATCTGAGGAAAAAAGACCGTATTTGAACAATATGGCTCCTTCCCCTCCTCCTGTCCTTTCCAAGAAATAGTCAGGCTTTGGGAAGAAGGGTACCTACCCCACAGGCTAGCCAATAGCCGTGACACAGTCAGATATACAAAGCTTTGCCCAAACAGGGACAGGCAGAGGCAGTAAGATTCTTACTCTCATAAATTTTAATCGGGAACTAAGGAGAGATTCAAGCAAGAAGCCATAGGACCCCCAGCTCAAAGTCTGCCCAGAGAGAGAGGCCATAAAACAGGAGCAGAGTACATCTAGTCATAAGGAAGGAAGACAGAGCAATGGATAGGGAGAGAAGTGGACACAAACGGAAATGGCACACCAAAAGGGCCCATAGCCACCGAGCCAGGAAAGATGTACAAATTCCGGGAACTTGAAGCCCCTTGGACTCACACTCGAGGCTTGGCTGGGCACTATGGTTGGAACTCCTTCAGAGTCCACTTCTCTCATTGCTATGTGTCTGTCTACATGTCCCCAGTACTTCAACTGCCCTTGCACCATGTCAATTCCTTGCAGCTGAAAGGGGCTTGCTTCAGACTCTGTCCTTGAAACAATTCCTACACATCTATAAAGCAATTACTTATAGGAATTGACCATTTGGATATTTTATATGTTAAAAATAAAATACAATTTAAAAAATTCCCTCTCTCAAGTTGAGTTTCTTTTTACTTGCTCAAGCATCATTGCTTCCTTAAAGGTAACATAGTAGGATGTTATTTATTCTCTTTTTAACTTTAAGAAACAACAGGATTGCCCTGGCCGATTTGGCTCAGTGGATGTAGTGTCAGCTTGCGGACAGGGTCCCGGGTTTGATTCCAGTCAGGGGCACATGCCTGGGTTGTGGGCTTGATCCCCAGTGGGAGTTGTGCAGGAGGCAGCCAATCAATGATTCTCTCTCATCATTGATGTTTCTCTCTCTCCCTGTCCCTTCCTCTCTAAATTCAATACAAATATGTTTTTTAAAAAAGAAACAGGATTTTTATAATGCTCATGTCTATCTCACATTATACATTTTGTTACTAAATCATTAAAATTAAATGCATCATCTGGGCTGTGAAAAATCACAATATCTAGGATTCTATGAAAATGGAAGATAAATGTACTATCAAGCTCTTCCTCTCAATCCATTTTCATCTGGAAGCTCTCTCTCATATTGATGTTTGCATGAGAAAGATTATATTGAAAATCCTGAAGGCTATCATTAAGGTAATATTTTAAAATGAGACTGGGAACAATTATAAATTGTTTATTTTCTTACCACGAACTAAATTACACCCAAAGTAAACATTAACAGGAAATACCATAATCACATGAAAACATGTTCAAGAAGAAAAATGTGACTTGTTCAGGAATTGGAAGCTTAGCTTAGTGAAAAATCAGTTAATGTTTGTCAGCAGTTTAAATAGCAAACATTTTTTTGACATTAGCATTGTTTTCACAACAGAAAAACATGTTGCTTCTGGGTTTTGGATGTGAGTGCCACTGTCCTACAAAGGAACGCTGTCTGCTTCAGGAAATGTAGTCTCTCTAGAGTATTTCAGCCGCTTACACAATCGTTGTTTCTGTTTAACTCCTGTCTCTGTGTGCAGTCACTACTGTGCCTTCACAAATGAGCATCTTAGTATCGGGTAACACCTGACTCGCCATCAGAAGGTAGCATCTGACAGGAAATCACACACACACAAAAACTAGGAAATCACACACACAAAAAAAATGTAGAGGATTAACCAACATAAAAATTTATGAATTTCAGCATTCCTGGTATCATCACAGAATCTTTTGCAAAGGTGCCCTCTATTCTGTATCCTTTAAGCTTCCTTAAAAATGATGAGTGGATTTCAGAAGATGCTACAGATTGAAAGGCCTTTCGTGGGCTGAATTGAGGCCCTGACCACCATCTACATTTCAGTCTTGTTATAAGGGTAGGCTTGAATGTAAAGATGTACCTAGAAATATGTAATACAATGGAAAGAATTATTTCTATCTGGCTGTAGAAAAAATTTGAAAGGTATTAAATATTGTTATTAGCCTGTTTGATGATAAAACAATAATAATAGCTAACATCTGTGGAACATTTTCTATTATCTCAATTGCTCATGATCTTAGTTATTCTTTTGTTGTTGTTGTTGTTAATATATTTTTATTGTTTTCAGAGAGGAAGGGAGAGGGGAGAGAGGTAGAAACATCAATGATCAGAGAGAATCGGCTGCCTCCTGCACACCTCCTACTGGGGATCGAGCCTGCAACCCAGGCATATGCCCCTGACCAAAATTGAACCCGGGACCCTTCAGTCTACAGGCCGACGTTCTATCCACTGAGCAAAACCAGCCAGGGCTTAGTTATCCTTTATAGCATTTCCTCTCTTTTATAGGTGAGGGAATTCAGCCTCAGAAAAGTTAAATAACTTGCCCAAATCACACAGCCTTTAAGTGGTGGAACTAGGTAAGTTGTGGCTGAGCCCAAGCTCCCAATCATTACATTCTTCTCCCCAATCAGCTGGGTCAGGACCTCTCTGCCACTAGACCATCAGGTGGCATCACAGGAAAGGACTCACAGTGGCCTCAGCAGTACAATCAGAAGGACCCTCACTATTACTTGATTCTGGATTTAGCATAGGATCCTGACCAGCAGTTTCTGGTCCTCACTGGTCCCTCCTATTGGTGCACCAAGGCATGCCTTCTGATGGCTTCTTTTAATAAGGTTTTCTTTCATGTATCTTTTTATAGAGAACATTCAAGTGGGCTTAAAAAACTAGGAAATCCCACACACAAAAAAAATGTAGAGGATTAACCAACATAAAAATTTATGAATTTCAGCAAAGTCATGGAAGTGGAGTTTCTTGCTGGGCTCTGTGCTGAGAGCTGGGACAATGACAGTGATCAAGGCTGTCTCTGTCCTGATGGACCTATGATCCGGTGGAGAGACAAAGAAAAACACCAAAAAACCAGACATTTTCTGTACTGGAAAAGCACCCTTTGGGGATGAATATGAGATTTAAACAATCCCTGAATTCTGTGTTTCTGGCCTAAAAGAGGTATCTTCACTAATGGCCATAGGAGAACCTTCACTCCACAATGATTTTCCCTGTCCCCACACCCCGAATGCCACCCCCTCCCCTGCTTTATGTTTCTCCCATCACTTGCCACCATCTGTCATCCCAGGAAGGAGAGCAGTGTGGTGGTTAAGAGCGCAGACCTGGGAGCCAGACTGCCTGGCTCTGTCACTTAGGCCTGTGTGGCCTCGGCAAGTTTACTCACCTCCTCTGTGCAAAGTGAGGATGCTGACTGAGCTATTAATATGGCACTATTCTCATGGGGATTAAATGAGCAAATACCTATGAAATACCAAGAACAATAGCTAGCTCATAGAAATTGCTTACTATTACTATATGTTAAAAATTTCTTATATTTACAATAATATTTATTATTATTACATATTATAACTATATATTTAACTATACAGGGTGAGGCAAAAGTAGGTTTACAGTTGTAAGTATTCAAAACAGTTTATTCTTGTATTATTTATTAATTATGGTATTACTCTATTTTCCATACAAGCAACTGTAAACCTACTTTTGCCCACCCAATATATTTAAATACATATTTACTCTTTTTTATTTAACCCTTACTTCAGGATATGTTTTTATTGATATTTAGAGAGAGCGAGAGAGAGAGAGAAAGAAGAGAGAGAGCGAGAGAGAGAGAGAGAAGGGAAGGAAGAGCATTTGTGGGCACCTGGCTCCACATACACCCCAATCCAAGCTGAGAACAATGTAAATTGTTAGACTGAGAAACTAAACACTTGACCAACTCCTCCAGCTCCACGCTTTTTGCAGCTGTTTCCCCGGGACAGAAGGGAGGGAAGAAGGTATATGCAGTCCACACGGATCAGGCAGGACAGGTTATAGCCACAGGAGACAGTCAGAGCAGGCCTGGGGCTCCTGCTCGTATCTGTAAGCAGAATCCCAGGGAACAAAGTCCCAGGTGTCATGGACTGAACTGTGTCCTCCCCCTGCCCGAATTCCTATGTTGAAGCCCTAGCCTCTGTATTTGCAGACAGGGTGTTTAGGAGGTAATTACGGTTAAATGAGATCACAAGGGTGGGACCCTACCCCGAGTGGACTAACGTTTTTATAAGAGGAAGACACACCAGGAGTGCACAGAGAAAAAAGGCTGGTGAGGACACAGCGAGAAGGCGCCATCTGCAGGCCAAGGAGAGAGGCCTCGGAAGAAACCAAACCTGGGGACACCTTGCTCTGAGACTTCAGCCTCCAGAACCGTGAGAATTAAGTTCCCGGCATTTAAGCTGCTCAGTCTCTGTTATGGCAACCCTAGCGAACAAATACATGAGGGAACCAGAGTTGGACTGGCCAGATTTGATTTTTTCATAACACAAATGACCCCTCGCCCACTATGTAATTTACTGGTTACTGCCCATCGCCTGCCACCTGAATGCAGCCCTTCCACCACAGGCCTCTGCTGTATCGGCAATGTTTCCTGCATGCTCCGAGGAGTGACTGAGAGGCAGTTGTGAGCTAAGGTCAGAATGAGCAATTCACGTTGCTCAATGTGTGTTTATTGATTGGTTGAATGTATGAATAAATAAAGGGTAAAAGAGGCTGGCAGGGACTAGTGGGAACTTCACCAACAGGAAAAGTTGGCATTTGACTTAGAGAGAGAGGGTGAGAGAGACAGAAACATCAATGACGAGAGAGGATAACTGATTGGCTGCCTCCTGCACGCCCCCTACTGAGGATCCAAACCACAACCTGGACATGTGCCCTGACCAGGAATCGAACTGTGACCTCCTGATTCATAGGTCGACGCTCAACCACCGAGCCACACCAGTAGGCCCACTGGTTTTAACCGTTAAAATATGTAAACTCTGAAAACATGAAGCATCCGTGAAAGGTTTTACCTGAGCCAAAGATTCCATTAAGTTTCTCACAACTTTGTCTTGGTCTTCCTTCAGGATCCTGTAGAGGGTGGCCCGCCTCTCGCTGTCCTTCCTCAGCATAAAGAACCCGGAGTCCTTTTCCTCGGGAGAAGGGGGAGCACTGTGATCTTCAAAATTCTCATCTGGAATGCTGTAATAATTCACAAAGCACAAGTCACGCTTTCCTCTAGAAGATGATACACCACATACTTCCTTCGCCCGAAGTAAGTCAGATCTTTACCCCAAAAAGAGGGTCCGCATTCCTTTCACATCCTTTTCTCCGCAGGATTTGGCTCTTGTTTTGAAAGAGAAGGGGTCCACCTTTAGCTCCGTGTCGGGGGAAACTGAGCCGTACTCACTGCTGCTGCTCGTGTCCTCCACCAGGACGGGGACTGGCAAGGATATGCTCCTAAGGTATTCTGCTTGTCCGGAGGGGGAAAGAGAATTAATGCTGGGGAAAACGTACGCATACAGAAGTGCCTACTGAAAGAGAGCAATCTTAGCTGTTAAGTGTCTCATTCCAACCTAAGAGTCTGGTCGTGATATTCGGATTGGTCCCATGCTCAATATATGACCCCCAGGAGGGGTCGGTGAGCAAGGGGCCTCGTGGACCCTGTAAGGGAGATCTCAGGGGTATCAAACTGTGGAGAAAGCATGAGACCCAGCATGCCTTGGGTTCCAATCCCTCTGTTTTTTTTTTTTTTTTTTTAAATGTATTTTATTGATTTTTTACAGAGAGGAAGGGAGAGGGATAGAGAGTTAGAAACATCGGTCAGCTGCCTCCTGCACACCTCCCACCGGGGATGTGCCCGCAACCAAGGTACATGCCTTTGACTGGAATCGAACCTGGGACCCTTCAGTCCACAGGCCAACGCTCTATCCACTGAGCCAAACCAGTCAGGGCCAATCCCTCTGTTTTCATTGTCCACTTGTCAGATTTCAGGAAGGTCCTTTTTAGGTCTGTTTACTCTATAGAGTCAAGGACAAGATCCCTAAGTTTTGAACCATGTTCCTCAGAGGTGTAAGGGTCCACCTTAGCACCTTGGGGCTGCCTTGGATGGGGTAAGTAGGATTCTGTGATTCTAGAACACAGGTTCCAACCCTGTTTTACCTAAAACAAATATGCTGTGTGAGTCTTATACATCAGGGCTCTGTCTGAGGATTCATATAAAAAAGGGTTCTCGGCTAAACACAAATTTCAGAAACCAATGGACTATGATCTCTTTCCCAGTTCTCAGATACTATGATTCTATGGCCAACTTGCTCCAAGCTAAGAAAGTGTGGACTCCACTCAAATTGAACATTTCAGAACTATAAACACCCTCGTGTATTTCGGGAGGAACAACTGAAGCTTCCCTCACGAAAGAGAAAGGTGAAGGGTTTTGACAGAATGAGCCCCGCCGGGCTTGCAGCTGCACACATCCCTAGTACCAGCAGCCGCCCCTGAAAGCAGGGAGCGGAGGATGAGTCTATTTGATGAGCTGATCACATGACCCACCCAGCTTCAGCTCAATAGAAAATATAACAACAAACTCACCATTTGATCCAGGTGAAAGAGCTGTGGGAAGAAAAGCAAAGAACAACATAAACACTCATTGGGGTTGTTGTTAAACTGAGAAGCCAACAAAAAGTGAGGAATTGACATGGGAAGCAATGCCCTTTCCAAGCATTCAAGCTGCCCACCCTCATCCCATAGAAACACCAAAACAACAACAATGAATAGATCACTTACTTGTTTTTTTCCCTCTCAGAAATGAGTTATGGAAATTCTTGCAAAAATGCAATTAACATTTTTACACTGCTGTTTTACTTATAACTGGCAATGTTTCTTTTTTTGGGGGGAGGAGTTAATTACTCAGAAAGATATTCTCTAAGAAGCAATAGGTATTTTCTACTGCCTAAAATGAAAATAACATTCTAGACAGATTGAAAATTCAACAGCTCAGCTCTGTAACAGCCCTGTAACCCATTAGTTGTAATTTGGAATTTCAGTTCTAAAAGGCTGTATTTCACCCTTTTTCCACTTTAACCTTTGTATCAGCAATGCTAGAATGCTGTAGATACGGACACAGTAAAAATACCTACTAACCGGATGATGAAACACTATTATGCATGAGGCTCTGGCGTTCGTGAGGGTGATGGTAACACAGCTTCCCGATACTGACACGGGATGCCTGAGAACACTGCCAGTGTTTATACCAATTTCCAGTGATATCTACAGACGGATTAGCTTGCTTCTGGAAAAATCGTCCATCTTAAAAGCTTAGGATTTAGGGACTCTGAACTGTATCTCCTTCAATGCAATCACATACCTGAAAGCTTAGGTTGTGTCTTTTTCTTTTTGCTTGAAACCTTTAAGAACTCATCAATAAGCAAGTCGTTAGCACAGGCTCTCTTGTCAGGGTCTGGTTCAAAACACTTCAATATGAATGCCTTGGCCTCTGCAGACATGGACTCCGGGATCTCCGGGTGGACTTTAAACATTCCCACCTAAGAAATGGCACAATGGGGCTTCTGAGTGACATCTCATCCCAGGAGCTCCCGGTATCATAACTTGGTCCCCTACTGTAACAAAATTCTTTATCATATACTACGAACTCATGGGTTTTCTCAAAGGGAGGTAGGGTACTTTTTCTGTAGGCTATCGAAAGATTCCGGAGTGCTTTTGCAACTTTATCAATGACATAGGCAGAGTGATTAGCTTAAGATACTGAACAGCACTATAAAGTAGCAATTCAGTCCTCAAGGCTTGAGGACACATTAGCACACTAGCGAGCAAAAAGGATGTTTTTAATTTTTTTATTTTTTTTATTTTTTTTTTTTTTACCTTTATCTTTTATTTTATTTTTTTTTTTTAAATATTTTTATTGAGGTATTATATGTGTACATATCTTACTATTACCCCCCACCCCACACCCACACATGCCCTCCCCCCCCCAGAGTTTTGCGTCCATTGTTTATGCTTATATGCATGCATACAAGTCCTTCGTTTGATTTCATAACTCCCCCACCTTTCCAAACTTTCCCCCTGTACTTTGAAAGTCTGTTTGATGCTTTACTGACTCTGTATCTATCTTTTTGTTCACCACTTTATAATGTTCTTTACTATCCCTAAATGAGTGAGATCATGTGGTATTTTTCTTTCATTGACTGGCTTATTTCGCTTAGCATAATGTTCTCCAATTCCATCCAGGTTGCTGCAAATGATGAGAATTCCTTCTTTTTTATGGCAGCATAGTATTCCATTGTGTAGATGTACCACAGTTTTCCGATCCAGTCATCTGCTGATGGGCACCTAGGCTGTTTCCAAATCTTAGCTATTGTAAATTGTGCTGCTATGAACATAGTGGTGCATATATCCTTTCTGATTGGTGTTTCTAGTTTCTTCGGATATATTCCCAGGAGTGGGATTACTGGGTCAAATGGGAGTTCCATTTTCAGTTTTTTGAGGAAACTCCATACTGTTCTCCACAGTGGCTGCACCAGTCTGCATTCCCACCAGCAGTGCACGAGGGTTCCTTTTTCTCCGCATCCTCG
Organism: Eptesicus fuscus; assembly: GCF_027574615.1. Taxonomy (NCBI): domain Eukaryota; kingdom Metazoa; phylum Chordata; class Mammalia; order Chiroptera; family Vespertilionidae; genus Eptesicus; species Eptesicus fuscus. Next base: position 73,840,844 of record NC_072482.1, on the reverse strand, counting down.
CCAACACTTGTTGTTTGTTGATTTGTTGATGATAGCCATTCTGACAGGTGTGAGATGGTACCTCATTGTTGTTTTGATTTGCATCTCTCGGATAATAAGTGACTTTGAACATGTTTTCATGTGTCTCTTGGCCTTCCTTCTGTCTTCTTTTGAAAATATTCTGTTTAGGTCTGTTGCCCATTTTTTTATTGGATCATTTATCTTCCTCTTATTAAGTTGCATAAGCTGCCTGTAGATGTTGGAGATTAAACCTTTATCAGTGATAGCATTTGCAAATATGTTTTCCCATGCGGTGGGCTTTCTTGTTGTTTTGTTGATGGTTTCTTTTGCTGTAAAAAAGCTTTTTATTTTGATGTAGTCCCATTTGTTAATTTTCTCTTTAGCTTCCATTGCCCTAGGGGCAGTGTCAGTGAAGAAGTTCTTTTGGCATATGTCTGAGATTTTGTTGCCTGTGGAGTCCTCTAGTATTTTTATGGTTTCCCGTCTTATGTTTAAGTCCTGTATCCATTTTGAGTTTATTTTTGTGTATGGTGTAAGTTGGTGATCTAGTTTCATTTTTTTGCATGTATCTGTCCAGTTTACCCAACACCATTTATTGAAGAGACTGTCTTGACTCCATTGTATGTTCATGCCTCCTTTGTCAAATATTAATTGAGCATAGTGGTTTGGGTCGATATCTGGGTTCTCTATTCTGTTCCATTGATCAATATGTCTGTTCTTGTGCCAGTACCAGGCTGTTTTGAGAACAGTGGCTTTGTAATACAGCTTGAAATCTGGTATTGAGATCCCACCTACTTTATTCTTCTTTCTGAGGATTGCTGAGGCTAGTCGGGGTCTTTTTTTATTCCAGATGAATTTTTGGAGAGTTCTTTCTAGGTCTGTGAAATATGCTGTTGGTATTTTGATGGGGAGTGCATTGAATCTGTAGATTGCTTTGGGTAGTATGGACATTTTAATGATGTTGATTCTACCAATCCAGGAACATGGTATGTTCTTCCATCTGTTTACGTCTTCCTCTATCTCTTTTTTCAGTGTCCTGTAGTTTTCTGCGTATAGGTCTTTTACCTCCTTAGTTAAGTTTATTCCTAGGTATCTTAATTTTTTTGGTGCGATGGTAAATGGGATTGCTTTTTTAGTCTCTCTTTCTGTAAGTTCATTATTGGTGTATAGAAAAGCCATAGATTTCTTGGCGTTAATTTTGTATCCCGCTACATTGCCGAATTCATTTATTAAGTCTATTAGTTTTTTGATGGAATCTTTTGGGTTTTTTATGTACAATATCATGTCATCTGCAAATAAGGACAGCTTCACTTCTTCTTTTCCAATTTGGATGCCTCTTATTTCTTCTTCTTGCCTAATTGCGATAGCTAATACTTCCAGTACTATGTCAAACAGAAGTGGTGAGAGTGGGCATCCCTGTCTTGTTCCTGTTCTTAGGGGAAATGGTTTTAGTTTTTGCCCATTGAGTATGATGTTTGCTGTGGGTTTATCATAAATAGCTTTTATTATGTTGAGGTACGAGCCTTCTATTCCCACCTTGTTGAGAGTTTTTATCAAGAAAGGGTGTTGGATTTTGTCAAATGCTTTTTCTGCATCTATTGATATGACTATGTGATTTTTATCTCTCAATTTGTTTATGTGATGTATCTCGTTTATTGATTTGCGGATATTGTACCATCCTTGCATTCCTGGAATAAATCCTACTTGGTCATGGTGTATTATCTTTCTGATGTACTGCTGGAGCCGATTTGCTAGAATTTTGTTGAGGATTTTGGCATCAATGTTCATGAGGGATATTGGCCTGTAATTCTCTTTCATTGAGTTGTCTTTATCTGGTTTTGGTATTAGGGTGATGCTGGCTTCATAGAAGGAGCCTGGAAGTGTTCCTTCCTCTTGAATTTTTTGGAATAGTCTGAGGAGGATAGGTTTTAGTTCTTCCTTGAAAGTTTGATAAAACTCTCCTGTGAAGCCATCTGGCCCCGGGCTTTTGTTTGCCGGAAGCTTTTTGATGACTGCTTCAATTTCTTCCATAGTTACTGGCATGTTGAGCTGTTTAGAATCTTCCTGATTAAGTTTTGGAAGGTTGTATTTTTCTAGGAATATGTCGATTTCCTCTAGGTTGTCCAGTTTGTTGGAATAGAGTTGTTCGTAGTATTTTGTAACAATCCTTTGTATCTCAGCGGGATCTGTTGTTATTTCACCTCTTTCATTTCTGATTTTGTTTATTTGGGTCCTCTCTCTTTGCTTCTTGGTGAGCCTGGCTAGAGGTCCATCAATCTTGTTTATCCTTTCAAAGAACCAGCTCTTGGTTTTGTTGATCTTTTGTATTGTTTCTTTGGTCTCTATGTCGTTTATCTCCGCTCTGATCTTTATTATTTCTTTCCTTCTGCTTACACTGGGCTTATCTTGTTGCTCTCTCTCTAACTCTTTGAGTTGTTGGGTTAGGTAATTTATTACCATTGTTTCTTGTTTTTTGAGGTAGGCTTGTAGAGCTATGAACTTCCCTCTCAGGACTGCTTTCATTGTGTCCCATAGATTTTGGATTGTTGTGTTTTCATTGTCGTTTGTTGCCATGATGTTTTTTATTTCTTCCTTGATGTCTTTGGTAACCCAGTCATGGTTTAATAACATGCTGTTTAGTCTCCAAGTATTTGATTTCTTTGGGTTGTTTTTATTGTAGTTGATTTCCAGTTTTATGCCACTGTGATCTGAGAAGATACTTGATATGATTTCTATCTTCTTGAATTTGTAGAGACTTTGCCTATGTCCTAACATATGGTCTATCTTTGAAAATGACCCATGTGCACTTGAGAAGAATGTATATTCTGTGGCTTTGGGGTGAAATGTTCTGAAGATGTCGATTAATTCCATCTGTTCTAGTGAGTCATTTAGGTTTGATGTTTCTTTGCTGATGTTTAGTTTAGAGGATTTGTCCAATGGTGATAGTGGGGTATTGAAGTCTCCTACTATGATTGTATTACTGTCAATCTCTCCTTTGATATCTTCCAGGAGTTTTTTAATGTATCTTGGTGCTCCTGTATTGGGTGCATATATGTTTACCAGAGTTATTTCTTCTTGTTGGATTTCTCCCTTTAGTATTATGAAGTGGCCTTCATTATCTCTTGTTATGTCCTTCACTTTGAGATCTAATTTGTCAGATATAAGTATTGCAACCCCAGCTTTTTTTTCATTTCCATTTGCCTGGAAAACCTTTTTCCATCCCTTTACTCTCAGTCTGTATGCATCCTTTTTTTTGAGGTGGGTTTCCTGTAGACAGCAGATATCTGGGTTTTGTTTTCTTATCCAGTCTGTTACCCTGTGTCTTTTGGTTGGGGCATTCAATCCATTTACATTTAAAGTTATTATTGATAGGTACTTATTTGACGCCATTTTTATTCTATACCCCTGTGTACCTTCTTTGCTTCCTATTTCTTTCTTTTTTTTTTTTTTTTTTACAGCAGACCCTTTAGCATTTCTTTCATTGCTGGTTTGGTGGTGATAAACTCCCTTAGTCCTTTTTTGTCTGTGAAGCTTCTGATTTCACCTTCAATTTTGATTGATAGCCTTGCTGGGTACAGTATTCTTGGATTTAGACCCTTCCTTTGCATGACTTGGTATATTTCATTCCATTCCCTTCTGGCCTGATGAGTTTCTGTTGAGAAATCAGTTGCTAGTCTGATGGGGGTTCCTTTGTATGTAACTGTCTGTCTCTCTCTGGCCGCTTGTAAAATTCTTACTTTGTCGTTGGTGTTTGCCAACTTAACTATAATGTGCCTTGGCGTCGGTCTTTTGGGGTTCATTTTGCTTGGAACTCTGTGAGCTTCTTGGATTTGTGTGGGTTTTTTCTTCCCTATATCAGGGAAGTTTTCTGTTATTATTTCTTCAAACAGGTTTTCTATTCCTTGCTCAGTTTCCTTTCCTTCTGGCACCCCTATTATCCTGATGTTGTTTTGTTTTGTATTGTCCCGAAGTTCCCTTACGCTCTCCTCAATCTTTCTAATTTTTGTTTCTAGAAGCTGTTGTAATTGGGTATTTTTTTCCATCTTGTCTTCTAGCTCACTTATGCGGTCCTCTGCTTCATCTAGTCTACTCTTGATGCTTTCTATTGAGTTCTTTACAGCGGCAATGTCATTTTTCATTTCTTCTTGGTTCTTCTTCATTTCTTCTTGGTTCTTACTCATATTGTCGAATTTGTCTTCCATCCTTTTCAGCCACCCTATGATCATTTCTCTGAATTCTTTCTCTGATAGGTTGTTTGCCTCTAAATCGTTTACTTCCTTTTCTGGTGATGCCTGTTTCTCTTTCCTGTGGGGGCTGTTTCTTTGTCTCCCCATGGTCTCTCTTCTCCGGATGTCTGGTTATATAGATTTCTCTCTCTGGCGTTGATTTAAAGGTATAAAATACAACACAACCAGGCACAACAGACAAGGCACTGAACAGAATTGTATTCACGATATTAATAACCTCCAATAAAGGTAACCACCAGAGAAAGACAAATTAGGGAATAGGAGTGGAAGAGGGAGAGTAAAAAGAAAGAACAACAACGAAAAAAACAAAACAAAACAAAACAAAAAAAAAACAACGAGTGTGAATCTGAACTTGGGAAAAGAGCAGAAAGAAAGAAAAGAAAAAGAAATAACAGAAAAGAAAAAAAAAGAAAAAAAAAAAGTAAGAGAGACAAGAATGATACTAAGAGAGAAAAGGGGAACAAACTATATATATGGGGAGTAAACTCCACTAGAACAACCACTATTCCCAGCAAATTCCAGCAACACGAGCCTGGAGATTAATACAAACTGCAACAGCAGCTAATATCAAGTGAGGCAAGGGAAAACAAAAGTAAAAAACAAACAAAAACAAAGCAAACAAAAGAACCAACCAAACCAACAAAAAGAATAATCAAAACAATCTCATAAAAAAGCATAAAAATTCAATCTAATCAACATTCAAGCAAACAACAACAAAAGGCCCGAGAGAAAAATAATTTTTTTAAGGTAGCGTAGAGAGAGGTTTGTATGGATTTGGAGCAGGGGGTTGGGAATTAGATAATATAAGTATGGTGAAGTTTTAGCAGGGAGTAAACTGAAAAAGTAGGGAAAATCTAAAGCCAGAAAGGGTTAAGATAAACTGGGGACCAAAATGGGAAAGGTTGGGAGGAGAGTGATGGCATAATGTTAGCTTTGAGATAGGGTAAAACGATTGTAAGGGAAAGATGCAAATCGAATGTAGGACACTAATCCAAAAAAAAAAGAAAGAGAAAATCAAATGACATTAAAAAAAAAAAGTAAAATAATAGTAATAATAGTGTTGATTGAAAATAAAAATGTAATAATTAAAAAGGTGAAAATCGAGTGAGGAAAAAGAAAAAAAATTAGTTTCTTAAGTAAAAGATGCAAAAAATGAAAATAAAAAAATATGAGAATAAAAAATTTTAAAAATTGAAAAAAGAATTGAAAATTAAAAAATAGGAAGACTAAAATGTGCAGTAGCGGCTGTCATTCACTTCCTCTATTATTCTGTTTGGTACGCCTTTTTCCCAGTCTGGGCGGTATTTCAGTTCAGCTTCATTCCAGGGCTCCTCAGTGTTGGAAGCCAGTCCTGCTTTTTAAGCCAGCCGTGTCTTAATTTCTCGTATTTATTTTTAATTACACCAGAGACAATTAGCGTTTCAGCCCCTGGGTGGCAGTGTTTCTGAATTGACTTCCGGGCCTCTCTAGCTCTTTTTTCTTTTTTTTTTTTTTTTTTTTCCCCTCTATGGCACTCACTACTGGTTTGTGGAGGTATGCGCCTCAGAGCTGCCTCTCTGATGGTCACACGCAGCTCTGGTCCCCAGGTTCTGAAAAAACACCTTCCCCCTGCAGTCTTTCAGGGTTTCCGCCTGGGTTTGCCTCTGTATTGGGCTTAGCAATCAGAGTCGGAAAGAGCCCAGGTGTGCGGACCGTGGGTCTGTGCCCCAGACTAAGGAGCCTGCACTCCTTTGAAAATTCTTAGTCTGACCCTCCTCGTCAGATTAAAATGAGTTGCTTTCAAGAGGTCACTTCTGTTAGCAGCTCAGAAGACCCCCCTCCTCATTCACGGATCAGGGCAGTTCCAACTGCCTCCGATTTTTCTAGGCACAGACCTCCCGGCTCCTGCTGGTCCTGCGGTCCTGCGGCTGCCGCGCTTCCCTCACCCAGCGCTTCCCTCACCCACCGCGGGGATTAGAAACCGCCCCTCATTTCAGGCGAAATCTGACCTTTCCGTGGTGCAGTGAAGAGTTTCTTTGAATCCGAATGTTTGCGCTGATAGGGGACCGGTGGTCTGGTGCTCCCAGCAGCTCAGTGTTTGCAGTTGTCGCGGAAAGTCAGGTTTCCACGAAAATCCTTCTTTCCTTGCAAGATGGCGAGGCGCCCGGCGAGCCCGCAGCTCCAGGAGGGGACCCAGCCCCTGTGGGTGCTGCGCGGTCAGAGGAACACTGCCCAGCACTCCCCCGCCTTCTCCTGGAGTTTAGCTGTCCCTTGGCTTGCCCACATACACTCCCTCTGCGAGCCTCTGCTGCTCCGACTCTCCGCCCCAGGAACAGACTCCAAACCCGACTCTATTCCGTCGCCATTTTCTCTCCTCCCAAAAAGGATGTTTTTAATTGGACCATTGTGTTGGTCATGATAGCGATGTGCCAGGAACTGTGCTTGGCTTTTTCCATTTTCATTCAATGAATCTCATGAATCCTCCCAACAACCCAGTGGATTAAATGTTATTATACTTGTTGCACCAATGAGGAAAATGAGGCTCAGAGGGGTCAGGTCAGGCTATATTGTTATAAAAAGGCTTATGTTTGGCTTAAAATTTGTGTTCTTTCCTCTACTCCATAATTTATGAATATTTTCCCCGTCTCAAACTGCCTACATTAAAAGATATTTTAAAATACTTTAAATAAAATAGAATTTTTATAACAATTCAATTTTCATTGCTGCCATTCTAAAAATGTTTTTCAATGTTTTCATGTATTTAGTAGAGAAAATTTTCTAAGGAAACCTTTTATGTTATATAGTCTATATAAGTGTATTATTACATAGATAATTTGTAATTGTTTGTAATATTTATATAGCCTTTACTATTCTAAGTGCTTGGCACATATTATCTCATATACTCCTCAAAAACCTTCACCAGATAGGTACTAAATTTATACCCAAGTTAGAGATGAGGAACAAGACGGTTAAGTAGTTTGCCCAAAGTCATCAACTAGATTGACTGTGTTGGAGCCTGGATTCAAACATTGTAAATCAGTGCCAGGGTCTACGCTATCTCGTGTGAAGAACATTGTGTTACGATCCCTGCACTGACGGTAAGAGCAGCATTTCAGGGTGAAGTCCTAGACATTGGTAAAAACTTCAAAGACTGGCCCAGAAGAGAAAGACATTCATTCATGTCAAAAAGGTAGCTCTCATTACTCTTCAGGCTTGGTTACACTGCTCATTTCTGAATCAGCAGTGTCTCATCACATCATCTTCAAGCTCAAAGTAAAGCACGCTCTGTACAAAAGCAGAAGGTATGTAACACATGGCCTCTCCTGAGAGGCTATTCACAAATGGAATAAGTGCCAGAGACATGGTCAGAGGCAGGGGGAAAAAAAATTATTAAAAGCCTTCTGCCTTAGAGAACAGAAGAATGTGAGCTTTACATCTCAGGAAACAAGTTCTCAGTTTATTTTATTTTTAATTTTTGTTTTGTAAAATATATTTTTATTGATTTCAGAGAAGAAGGAAGAGGGAGAGAGAGAGAAATATCAATGATAAGAGAGAATCATTGATCAGCTGCCTGCTGCATGCCCTTATTGGGGATCGAGCCTGAAACCCAGGCATGTGCCCTGACAGGGAATTGAACCCTGACCTCCTGGTTCATAGGGCGACACTCAACCACTGAGCCATGCCGGCCAGGCCAAATTCTCAGTTTAAACTTCACTCTTGCGTGGTGGTGTAGAGGTGAGAACGGCAGGGACTCAGCCACAGGTCACTGCTTTGCCCAGTCCCCATATTTGGAAGCTGTGGCCCAGCGCTCTCTCAGCTCTATTTTGATATCAGATGCTCCTTTATTTGGGCTGCTTCCCACTCCCAAAAGAGTTACTAATGGGCAAATTAAGAAGCTAGAAGAGTAAGTGTATGAGAGTAAGACATGTATTTAAAATAGCAAAACCATGCCTTTTTTTAATGGAAATGTCAAACTCTTATAATAAAGTAAAGGAAAATATCTCTTTGGTTTAACACTTAAATGGATAAAAAATGTTCTTATATCTACCTCCATGGAAGCTTTTGAACCTGTGTTTCCCAAAGAGCTTACACCATCTTCCCTGGGATGGTGTGTTCCTTACGCTGCACTGTGAAAATGTGGTCAGTGGAAGTTCACTGCATGTCTGTCGCTTTATAGCTGAGAAAACTAAGGTGGAGAGATCCACTTGTGAGGCACCGACTGAGGGGAGTGAATCATCTTGAACTATAATATGCTCTCAGACGGTGCTCACTTAGGCTCCTTGCCTTCTGGCTAAAAGCAGATGGCATGCACACACGGAACAGCCAGCAGCTTTACCCATTGGTTTTTAAGATATTTAAGACATACAAAATGTGACCTTGAACATCGCTGCTTGTGGTTCTCCCAGTTCATAAAAGGGCGGTTTCCCTGTGGCCATTTCGATGATGGTGCAGCCCAAAGACCAAATGTCTGCTGCCTTCCCATAGCCTCTGGGTCCTTTGTCTATGATTTCTGGTGCCATGTACTGAAGGGTACCTGGGAAGAGTTCAAACACAATCCCACTTCAAAAGAGAAGATCTAATGACAGTTTCAATTTCTCTACATAAATAAGACACTTTAAACGTATGGTTCAGGTCTTAATACCGCATCCTTTTTGAATTCCAGTTTTTCTCTGCTATTAATGTAAGAGAAAATAGCAGTTTTTATAATGGATTTTATTAGCGAGGTAGTTTACCAATCTTACCTGTATATGAACCGATACGTTTTCATTTCTTAAATAGTATAATTAAGGCATTATTTCATTAGGACCTCTTAGAAACTTCTAACAACTGGTCATTTGAGAACAAGAGAATACACCAACACACATTTTCTAAAATCAGTTTTTGAAGCACATGAAAACTCTTATTATGAATACTTCTAATCTTTTCCAAGAAAAGTCTAGGTCATTCATCCGTTTGCTTAGATTTATATTTCTCAATTCCTGATTTGAATGCTTAGTTCTTCTGTTTTCATTTTTATTTCTAAATCATTCAAGCATGCAGATTCTAAAAGGTATTGTCAAAAACAATGTAAATCTATAAATCAAATATTTACGACTTCTGCTATGTGCCTGTGGTCCATGAAATAATGGGTTTAACAGGTCAAAGACAGGCCATGAGCCATCAGTACAGACAAATCACCAGATACAGAGTGATGAATAAAATGAAAAAAGAGGATATTTTATATAAAGAATCAGAGAGTTGAAGAATGCAATATGATGGAAAGAGAATTAAGTGGGGAGCCAAGATCCCGTGGTTCTAGTTCTGGTCTGGTATGTCTCTGATAAACACTCAACTGCGGTTGTATCACTGGCTCAAGTGAGAGGCTGGATTTGTGTTTCTAATACCTGCTGCAGTGATTCCCTGAAGTCGAGCAATGAGGACAGAGTGGGAAGAGAAACAGATTATTGCCACATCCCCTGCTTCTGATATATTCATACAAATGATATAATCAGCAGATAGAACTCCTCCACGATGCCATCTGAATTATTTCAAATCTTGAGGCATTTGCCAAAAGTGCTACTTCAGTATTTTCTGATTCATAACCAATGATAGACATTTCGATAAATACAGACAACACCTCTTACAAATGCCTTGTGCATGATTTGTAGGTGAAAACTGCTATGCAAAATTCCTCTAAGTTGTTCCTATGAAAGCTACTACTGTCGTGAGCTAGAAACAGGCTGTTGTCATAAAAATAAATAAAGTCTATTAATTTTTCCAATTAATTTAGTATTGTTATGTTGGCAGGTTTATCCTCAAGACCTCATCATTACATAGCAGTAGCTCAAGTTCATGTTCAAATACAACTGCACGTCTGCTCTCAGCTTAAATCAGCAAAATTCCTGGACGGAAGCATTTCACCTGGCCAAGGCTCAGGTAACCACACTCCTCACGTCACCTATGCTTGGGAGAAAAGTACTGTGATTTATCTTCATTTATAGCTTCCCTCCAAAGTGATCATGTTTTATGATGTAAATTAAATCAAGTGGTCTTTAAAAAATATGTAGTGAAGCCTACTGCTCCTTTCTGTTGTCTCTGGGTCTAAAGTAGAATGAATGAGAGAATTTGAGATGTTTTAATATCTGAGTAGGCATCACAACTGATCAACAATATATGAATTGAAAAGAATTGGACAATTCAAGTAATATCTTAATAATAAATTATGCAATGTTTTTATTCATCAGATATTTCAAAGAGCACTACCTGCCAATTGTATTTAATTATCCCTCATTGAGCAAGTGGCAATAAAAACAGGTTTGTCATGTGTTCACATCTGCTCCCTTCACTCCACAAATGCATGACACATGATATTTTATATAAAGAGATTTACAGAGTTGGATAACGAAGCTGCAAGCCAGTCTGGGGAGCCACTACAGCTTAGTAGCTACAAGCTTAAATTTTGACATCACACTGTATCCATTCATTCATATGTCCAGCAGTTCCATATTAAGGGCCTACCATGGGCCGGGCACTGTTCCAGGCATTTAGAATATAGCTGCAGAGTAAACAAACCGAAATCCCTGGGCTTATGAAGCTGACATTTTTGCAGTGGGAGACAGACAATAAATGTCAGCATAATAAATAAGTAAATTGTATAATATGTTAGAAAGTTATGTATTATGACAACCCTCCTCCCCCCAAAAACAACAACAACAACAACAAAAAAACAAGAAAAGGGTATCAGATGTGCCCAGGGAGGGCTGCCATGCAAATAGGGAGGGCCTCACTGAGATGACATCTGAGTTAAGACCTGAAGGAGGAGAGGGACTTAGCCATGCAGATGGCTGGGAGAAGAGTGTCGCAGCAGAAGGAAAAACATGTGCAAAGGCCCTGCAGCGCAATGAAGGAAACGAAGGAAGGCCTAAGTTTCTGGGACAGAGTGAGCAAGTGGGGAAGAGTAGGAAATGAGGTCTAAATGGTGACGAATTCCAAATTGTCCACCACTGTAAGGGCTTCAATGTTTGTTTGCTGTGAAAGAAGTAGCAAGCCACTGCGGTCTCTGAGTGATATGGCTGGGGTTGAGAATGGACATAGGGGGCAAGAGAGGAAGCAGGCTCTAACCGGTTTGGCTCAGTTTGGATAGAGAGTTGGCCTGCGGACTGAAGGGTCCCAGGTTCGATTCGGTCAAGGGCATGTACCTTGGTTTCGGGCACATCCCTGGTAGGGGGTGTGCAGGAGGCAGCCGATCGATGTTTCTCTCTTATTGATGTTTCTAACTCTCTATCCCTCTCCCTTCCTCTCTGTGAAAAATCAATAAAAAATATATATTTTTTTAAAAAAAAAAGAGAGAGGAAGCAGGGAGAAGAGGTTATTGAGGTAACGCAGGTGAGAAATGCAGGTGGTAGTGGAGGCAGTGAGGAACTATTCCAATTTTGGACACACTTTGAAGGTAGAGCCAATAGGTTTCGCTAATGGATTGGGTTGGAGTGTGAGAAAAGAGACGCGCCACGGATAATTCTAAGTTTGGAGTGGCCATTAACTGCGATGGGGAAAAGTGTGGGTGGAACACGTCTGAGGAGAAGTTAATTCCATTCGGCATGTTACATCTAGTTTGAAGCGTAGCTCCATGACTGACTAGCTTTGTGACCTTGGGCAAGCTACTTAACCTCTTTGAACCTTCATTTTCTCACCCTAAACTAGGATAATGATACCTAAGGATTAGGGCTGATATATGAATTCCGGTGAAATAACATATATAAAGCACTTAGCACAGATGGGTGTACACTCTATAGATGGTGGTCGCTGCTGCCTTCCCTCTCATCACATGACCAGACGGTGAAATGGACCGAGGTCTCAGCGCAGTTCATCAGAGGCTGACTAAGCACCAGGGACGTGGCTAGTTCTGAGGCCTACGGCCGAGAATCCAGGTCCGCACGCCCTGCCCTCCTGACCAGCGCTGGAGACAGACTCAGCACATGAATCATACGTGTCACCACGTGAGGCCACTGAGAGAAGTACAAGCACAGGACCCTGGATGACCACTTTACTAGAACTCCTTCGAGAACGAACAAAACATGTTTTCAAGATTATCAGGAGATATTAAATTAACATCTTGCCCAAATAAAGAGTCTGAAAGTAGGGATTTTCTTCTCAGAAGTTACTGAGTCTTGGAAGCATCTAAAATGTCTCTTGCCAAACTGAGACAGAATGAGAAAAGAAACGTCAAGACATGTAACGTTACTAATAAATTAGATCCAATTTTGCTAAAAAAAAAAAATGCATTCTAAATGTGTTTAACTCTTTACCCTGAAATTCCCATTCTGTGAGAGTAGGAACTAGGCCAGAGGTGTCGCTGATGGGGTGTTCTGAGGAAAAAGCGTATGGAACTTCTCTCTTTTCCCCTTTCCAGGCTTCCAGAATAGATACTTCAGCAAGGTGGAGAGAAATACTGACTGAAGCAAGAAGGTCAAAGCACAGAGCAAAGGGTAGATAAAAAATATCTGGGCCTTATCATTTATAAACTGTTGTGACTTCAATGTCCCTTTTCTATCAATTTCCTCATCTGAAAAATGGAGGTACTACCACCTACCTCACAGAACTAAGAAATGGGGACATCTGGCCATTTCGCTTAATTCATTATCTTTTTTTCTCCCTAAATCTTTCTCTCATAATAATAATACTTCATGAGAAATAGCAGAATGGAGTGCTAAGAACTTGGAATGGAGAGCAGGGCTGAAGTTTCAGATGCCTCCTGGTGACTGCTGGGCAGTCAAGACTCTCTCTGAGCCTTGGTTTCCTCTTGGCCACTGTTGCCTTTTTAGAAAGCCCCTGTGTCTCTGCCCTCCCAGGACTTTGCTCTAAAGCCTGCGCAGTGGTTGCATTGCCTAACCTCGTAGGAAAGCTCTCTCCCCACCCCACTTCTGAGTCGGTGAGTCACTTCCTCTTTCGGGATTGAAAGGGACTGAAATCCTGCAGTTATTTATGTTGTGAGCAGGGGAATGCATCACAGGGAGTAAACAGATTAGAAAAGAGAGAATTCATAGGCCACATGGGAAGTGATTAAGGTATGAGTAAGAATCACAGAGAGGTTAGGCTGAAAAATGTTTTTAAAAAATCTTGTCAGGGTTATATTGATTATAGGCCAAACAGGAAAGAAGTAATGACATGAAAAGAAAAACAAAGGAAGAGTTAAAAAAAAAATCTTCAGGAGCATTAAGCAAGGAGACTGAATAGGTCATATAAGTACAAGATGAGAAAAGGGCCAGGTCAAATTCTGTGTATTATTTTTCAGTAATCATCAAAAGATATCAACATTAATATTTGTGAGAACAACTACATTTATCTTGTACATTATGCTCAAATGCAGCAATTATTTCTTTAATTACATAAGATCTGTATCATCATTGCAAAAACATACCAGTAAAAGTTTCAGTGCTTGGGTTTATGCCAGCAAGCCTCTTTGATGTCCCGAAGTCAGAGATCTTGAGAACACCACTATAGGTATTAATCAACACATTGTCACCCTAGAAAAGAGAGGCCTTTAATAAAAAACATTACATTTCTTCCAATCCTGTGTATTGTTGGCTCTCAAGTCCAATAAGAAAAGGTGTCCTTAGAGCAAATAAGGACACGAATTCTGTATTCTTCATTAATAGTTAATCTCAACAATGAATTCTTGACACCATTTTTGTTTATATGTTATCAGTTGTCCACAATTGCCACTTGGGTCAAAAGGTCAAACATGGTTAGTTAGAGCTTGCTACAGGGGTTGTCTATGCATGGTACATGTATAATAAGTTCAATTATGATAGTCATAATCCCCCAGTCACTTTACTTTCTTTTCTATGTTGTTTTACTTGTTTTTCTAGAATAATAAGAAATATCACAAATAAATAGGCATTTGGGTTGATTTTAGGGTAGAAATATTAATTTACTTTCTATAATCCAGCCTTTGTCAGAAATTTAGTTCTGAATATTCGCATTTTAAAGAGAATCTACTAAGTTATCTAATATTCCTTTAATCCATGAATATGTGATGGTTGTGAGAAATGAAGATTTCTTTTTTCTTTTAATATATTTTATTGATTTTTACAGAGAGGAAGGGAGAGAGATAGAGAGTTAGAAATATCAATGAGAGAGAAACATTGATCAGCTGCCTCCTGCATAACCCCTATTGGGGATCGAGCCCACAACCAAGGTACATGCCCTTGACCGCAGTCAAACCCAGAACCCTTCTTCAGTCCTCGGGCCGATGCTCTATCCACTGCGCCAAACCGGTTAGGGCTCTTTTTCCCTTCTAATCATTTATTCATTGATTCAATAAATATTTACTGAGTAGATACTATGGGCAAGGATACAGAGATTAACCAGCCTCTAAACTCCCAGAAGCAGGGACCATCCTCCTGTTCCATTTTGTTCTGCCAAAACTCACACAGAACAGTTCCAGGCACGTAGTGCAAGCTCTATCTTTGCTGGTTGAACATGGTTAAGGAGTTTATTCCTTACGTGGATAAGATATGATTATCAATATGATTATCAATTATTAACTTATTCAGGACAGAGCAATATCTTCTATTTCTATTTCTAAGATTTATTTATTCACCATTCTAAGTTAATACCCATAACATAACATGGCTTTTGCAAATAAAACAATTACCCAACAAGGGACATACAAAAATGAATCCTAGTTCATCCTACCTTTATATCCCGGTGAACTATCTGATTGTCATGGAGGTATTTTAATCCTTCGAGTATTTGTTTTGTATAAAATCCAATTGTCTGCTCATTGTCTTTCAATGGGCCCCATTTTGAACGAAGGAGAGCCGAAAGACTTCCTGTAAAGTAGGGAAAAACAGCGGGTAAAATCTTAATCCAAATGAGTTCTTAAAGTACATTAATAAAGTAACACTAATTTAAGCTAACATTTATTGGTTATGTACAGTGGTGCAGGAACTGTACTGATACAAGGGCTCATATATGAAGAGGCAAGTGTCATTGCTCTGAAGATGCTCATTATCAAATAGTAAGTAGTAAAAAGCCACTCATTCTCTAACCTTAATCCAAGTCACAATGATTGATATTAAAATGATTTCAGATACTTATGTTTTCTAATAAAAATGGAAGGTAATGCAATGTGGCTAATTTTTCTTTTAACTCAGACCATTTAAGACCTGTAAACCTGTAAATCCCATTCAGTTTTACTCCTTTTCAAGGCCCTAGAAATTTGTAGTTTTTAAAGGAAAAAAACATCTCTTACCTCCTGGAACCTGCTCCATGAAGATTTTAATGAAACCATTCTCACTGAAAGAACCCAGATACTGGACAATATTCTTGTGCTTCAGATGCTTATGCAATGCTATTTCTTCATGTAGGGGCTGGGAGTATCTAAAAGACATGCAAATGTCGATGAGCCAATTGTGTTAGACAGACTTTAGCATATAAGTTTACACAATGTAAAACGAAACTGTCAGCTATTATACCCATATATAAAATCAAATATGACCATCTGAGGCCTTTATTCCTAATAATATAAATTCTGTGAAGTTGAAGGCCTGGTAGGGTCTGAGGGGAAATGTGCCAGGCACTTTTCTAAGCCTTTTGTATATCTTAACTCATTTTTCACAACCACCTCATTAAGGCTATTAAGATGACCATTTTACAGATGAGGAAACTGATTCATAAAGAGGATGACTTATCTGCCCCAGATTGCAAAGCTAGTGACAGAATTAAGATTTGAACCCAGGAAAATAGAAATAATCCACATAGCTTGCTGTCTCTAATATAACTTAGTATGGACTCACTGGCCATAATTCCATTGGTCTCATAACAACGTATCTTTACTGTTCCATTTATATGCCAAGTTTCCTTGAGCCCCTTGCTTTGAAATCCTCATATTACTGTGTTCACCAATCCTATATAATAAAATGCTAATATTCAAATAGATTGAATGACAGAAAGATTGGTCATTATGATGCTCACTGACCACCAGGGAGCAGATGCTCAATGCAGGAGCTGCCCCCTGGTCGTCAGTGTGCTTCCACAGGGCAAGCACTGATCAACCAGAAGCCCTGAGCCAGGCTCATGGCTGGCGAGCACAGAGGCGGTGGCCGGAGCCTCTACCGCCTCTAGGGCAGCGCTAAGGATGTTTGACTGCTGGCCTAGGCCCACTCCCCATCAGACATCCCCCCAGGGCTCACGGGCTGTGAGAGGGTGCAGGCCGGGCTGAGGCCCCCTCCCCCCTGAGTGCACGAATTTCGTGCACTGGGCCTCTAGTTCTATTATATCAGGCTTTAAAAAAAGTTCAATCCCAACCAAGTCTATACACTATACGGCTTTAAACCAGACTTCAACATCATGTACTTGGTATATGTTGTTTTATCAAATTATAAAATGAAAGTATTTCATATTTCTGGAACAAACAGAACAACTCTTTTGATGACGACTTGAGGAACTATAAAACTTGCAGACTCATAGTCTTGAAACCACTGTAGCTCTAATATAATTATTATACAAATAACTATGGCAAGATGTCAGCAATGATAAACAGACTATCAAAACTATTCCCGAATTTTTCCCCCTGCTCTACAATGAAGGCTACAGGTGTGAAAGGCACTAACTACTAAGCCATATTAAGTACAAATGTGATGTATCATAACTTGCTTCAGTCCTACATGCAACCAGAGCTCAGATCTTACTATGGTAAATCCATATAGGCAGGATGGATTTTTTTTTGAATGTCAATAACAAATATTAGAATTGGTTAGTACTGAATAATACTTTATTCATGAAGCTTTTCAGGATAAACTAAAGCAATATTAGATTACAAAAATCCAAACTTGTTTAATTTAAACAAACTTTTATAAGCTGTGAACTAATAATCAGAAAACTGCCAACAACAAACAATTGACTTTTAGTCCTTTTATCTTTCTTCAGAATAGCTCTAGGAACTATGAAGGCAGCTATTAACCTGAGCCCTTTAACAGGATATCAGTGAAGAACACCACCATTTTGATAATTGCTTGAATGAACTAACACAAGAAATACCAGTAAAAAATGTTACCAATAAGATGCTTAGGTAATGACTCTAAACTATGAAGACATTTGCATGTTATTTTTTCCATGGGGTGTAAATCACTTTAATAACACTAGTTAATAAGATTGCTCTTGATATGCATGAGATAAATTAGTGGCAAATATTGGCCTTATTGTACAGGTTTATCAAGATGACTGTATAATCTTAATCAAGTGACTAACTCAGTTTGTGATGAACCAAAGGTTTCCATCTCCTGACCCTCTATTGAAAATCAATTTCGATTGTTTACATTTAAGTTCCTGGAGAAACAAACATATGCCACCACCTTACCTCCTCATTAGGTTACCAAAGGATAGCTCAAAAATTACAATAATAATCAGGATTCATCCTAGTTAGGAATAAGAATTCTTCTCCAATGTGGAAATGACTATTAACACCCAGCAATTCTCACTAAGTGTAAGTGAAAGTATAAGTGCCAAGCGCTGTATGAGCACAAAATTATAATTTGTTCAGGTCAAAAAGCTATGCTTATCTATGGGACTTATAAGGAAATCCTATTTCTTTTCAATTAGCTGTAACAATGGAAAGAAGAAATGATATAGATCAGAGATGCTTACATATATTCTGCTTTGAAAACTTATTAATCTACTAGAGGCCCAGTGCATGAAATTTGTGAACTCGGAGCGGGGGGGGGGGGGGGCGTCCCCTCAGCCTGGCCTGCACCCTCTCGCAGTCCAGGAGCCCTCAAAGGATGTCCAGCTGATGGTTTAGGCCCGCTCTCCCTTGGACATCCTTAGCACTGCCGAGAAGGCAGGAGAGGCTCCCGCCCCCACAGCTGTGCTTGCCAGCTGTGAGTCCAGCTTCTGGCCGAGCAGTGCTCCCCATGTGGGAGCACACTGACCACCAGGGGGCAGCTTCTGCATTGAGCATCTGTCCCCTGGTGGTCAGTGTGCGTCATAGTGACCAGTCATTCCGCCGTTGGGTTGATTTGCATATTAGCTTTTTATTAGATAGGATATTGTCTCCAGAGCACCTACTCTGAGTCAAATTCCCACTACAACCACCTAAACCAGTGGTTCCCACATTGGATGGACATTTGCATCCCTTGGTAGGCCTTTAATAAATACCATAGGCCCAACCCAGAATTTTTGGGGTAGGACCCGAGTATCAGTATTTTTACAAGTTCCCCAATTAGCTCTAATATACAGCTGGGGAGAGAATAACTGATCTAAATAAATAGCTCAGGGGTGTCTAGACTGTTAGAGGAAGAAGCCAACCTGAGATTAACAACTAGCTGGGACTATAATAGTGTACTTCCTCTATCTCACTCTTACTACACTCTGATTCTCTAACAAAGTGTTTATAGAGTGTGAAGGAAACACACAAGATACTTTTTGTTGCTATGATCCTTCATTACAGATGGCAATGTTTAGTGTATGCTGGATCATGCATTATTCACACCCATCCTACTACTTCAGTAATTATCCTAACTGCTATCTTTTAAAATGCAACATCAAAACCTCTCCAGGGCACATAGATGGAAACACCCTTGTGTGTTGCATCTCACAATAATATGATAGACTTTACTGTAATCTTCTTTTAAAAAAAATATTTTATTGGTTTTTTGACAGAGAGGAAGGGAGAGGGAGAGGGATAGTTAGAAACATCGATGAGAGAGAAACATTGATCAGCTGCCTCCTGCACGGCCCCCACTGGGGATGTGCCTGCAAAGCAAGGTACATGCCCTTGACCAGAATCGAACCTGGGACCCTTCAGTCCACAGGCCAATACTCTATCCACTGAGCCAAACCGGTTAGGGCTGTAATCTTCTTTTATTGATAACAAGCAGATGCCCTGTACCAGGTGCTCAAGAGAAGGGCCTATCATGCATGTTCTGAACAGCCCACATTACGCCAAATGCACTGTTACAAAACACGACCTTGCTGCTGTTGGTGTGCTTTGTGCGCACAGTGGCAGTTGAATAAACTTACGTTACAAAGATGATTTTAAAAGTGGCTTTCTTCCAAGTACCTACTTACTAGTATATTCATCTGGGGGTAGAAGGGGAGGGGAAGTTGCTAAAGATCAGTGAGTTTGCTGTAGCAATTTGATAGTGACAACCCCTTATTATTTCAAAATATACTCTATGCATATATTACTTAAGAACCATTAGGAATATTTACCAAAAAAATTTAATATGACAAATTGACACATATTATTCTAGGTATTTAATGAATAAGTTCTATCACCGTTTTAAGAATTCATAAATATATCTCAAAGAGGAAACTCTGCAACAATAGCATAGAAAACATGAAACCATGCG
The DNA here is from genome assembly GCF_027574615.1 of Eptesicus fuscus. NCBI lineage: Eukaryota > Metazoa > Chordata > Mammalia > Chiroptera > Vespertilionidae > Eptesicus > Eptesicus fuscus. The sequence goes on along the minus strand of NC_072482.1, from coordinate 73,821,283 downwards.
TGGCAGACAGCAACAGCTGTGTGCCTAGCGAGCATCTGTTCTTCCTCTTTCTATTATTTTGTTTGGAGAAACAAATGGTCAGCTAAAAAGCTATTGAGTTCCTAAGCCTCCCTTGTAGTAAGGGATGGTTACTTTTGGTAAAAGTATGCTGGATATTTCTGGAACAGTTTATCTTCCTTTTTCTTCTTCCTGCCTGGAATGTGGATCTGGAGGCTGGAGGCAGAGAGGTCACCTGTGCAAGTCACACCCTAAAGATGGAGAGGCAGAAAGAGATTTGGGAGCTGGGACACAGGTTTCATGTGTCTTTTTCAGCCTGGGGTAGTTAGAGAAGGCTTGTCTGATGGCTTAGAATTTGAACTGAGAACTAAATGATAAAATGAGACAATCCTGCTGAGTTTGGGGAAATGAACCTTGGTGTGCTTGATGGATAGGGAGAGGTCAGAGTGGCTCTAGTGGAGGAGGTGAGGCCACAGAGGGAGGCAGATGTCTATGCTGAGGGTTTTGGTTTTATGCTGGTTACAATTGAAGGGTGTTTATTTTTTAAAGAGTTTGGAAATGATTTCTTTTTTTTTTAAAAAAATATATTTTTATTGGTTTCAGAGAGAAAGAGAGAGGGAGAGGGAGAGACAGAAATATCAATGATGAGAGAGAATCATTGATCAGTTGCCTTCTGCACGCCCCCTACTGGGGATCGAACCTGCAACCTGGGCATATGCCCTTGACTGGAATCGAACCTAGCACCTTTCAGTCTGCAGGCCGACGCTCTATCCACTCAGCCAAACCAGCTAGGGTACAATTGAAGGGTTTTAAGTGGTAGTGACAAGATGTGATTTCAACTTCAGAAAGATCTCTCTGGCTTCTCTGAGGAGGGATGGAGTTGGGGTGGAGGACACAGTGAAAGCAGAGCCTAGTTACAAGGTATTTGCAATCGGGAGTCTGGATGAGAGACCTGGAGGCCTAGAGTTGTGACGGGAGTGGAAAAATTCAGAATAGACTGCAGAGGTTGAGACAATAGTACAACTTGCTGATGGAGTTGATGCAAAGTGAGAGAGAGAGGAATCCAAATGAATCCTAGGTTTTAGCCTGAACAGCTGGATAGATGGGGTAATCTTAACTGAGACATGGAATACTTCAAAGTAGAGTACATTTGGGTTTGGTAAAAACCCATGGTTCAGCTTTGACCATCTTAACCCGGAAGTGCCTTTTAGACTTACAAGTGGAGAGGCTGGGAAGACAGATGACCCAGGAAGCTTAGGAGAGTGTCCTTTCTAAAGAAAACTGGACATGTGACCCTACCACCATGAACACAGAAAAGTGGACTCGAGGAAGCCTAAGTAAGTCCATGATGCAGCCGGGCATTCAAGTCTGGCCAAATGAGGACTTTAGTAACACTGGACTCAATCCAATCCTTTCTCTTTCAGAGTGTGAATGCACAACACATGGAAAATGTATACAGTTTTTGTAGGAACAGTATCTTATGGCAAGAAGACACAACAAAAGCCACTAGGGCAGCAGAAATCATGAGATTGGGAGGAGATAATTAGTGGTTGGAGAAGCCAATGGCAGAATAGAACACTAGAGCCAGGAGCAACAGAAAATCCTGTTACCAGTGCTGTTTCTCCCCTGAACAACTTTCTTGTTTCCAAAAAAGTCCCCACGATGTGTGGTTCATACCATTCCTTCAGAAACTTCTCCTGTTCTTTTCTCTCTCTTTTCCTTCTGTTATTCCCGCTAGGCAGGCATGTGTTACACCTCTTGTAGTTGTCCCACAGTCTTGGGTATTCTGTCCTCTCTTTTTCAGTCCTAGCTTTTCAGTTTTAGAATAGTCTACTGACATAGCCTCAAGCATAGAGATTGAGCTAGGCATCCACCCCATCAAATGCATTCTTCATTTCTGTTACTGGTTTATCGCTAGTATGTCTATTTGGTTCTCTCGTAGGATTTCCACCTCTCTGCTGGCATTGCCACCTGTTCTTACATGCTGCCTACTTTATCCAGGAGAGCCCTTAGCATATTCATCATAACTGTTTTACATTCCTGGTCTGATTATTCCAACATCATGGCCATATCTGAGACGGTTCTGATCCTGGCTCTGTCTCTTCAAACTGTGCCTTTTGCCTTTTAGTATGCTTTGTAATTTTTGTTGAAAGCCAGGCATGGTATAACAGGTAAAAGAACTCTCGGAGGGGAAGCATTCTAGTATTTTAGTGAGCCTGTGCCACTGGGCTGTGAACTGCACCAGTGCTTCTCAGTCCACCCCAATCCCTTTAGGTGGGCCAGGATGGCTAGAAAGGGCTGGAGTTGGGCATTTCTCTTCTCCCAGGTTGGTTAGGCTCTGATAACACCCCAATAGGCGAGGCCCTGGTAAAAAATGTTTTCTCCTCAGGGCAGGCCTTGCTAAGAACAGAATGCTCTGGTGTATTTCAAAATGATTCCTTTCCCCCAACGCCTCTCAGAAGTATGAGGGGATTTTCTTCTGCATGCACTGTGAGGACCTAGTGGTGCTCCGGAGGGCAAAACTCACAACAGTGTGGGTCTCCGCTATGACTGCCTCTCCAATCTGGGGGGCAGCGGCTTGTCCTGTGAGACCTTACTTCTCTGATGACTCAGCACGCAGAATGGTTTGAGTTAGTCATTTAAAAAAAAACTGATTTCTAACATTTATAAGCCAGCAAATTTAACATTAATACCGACAACTAACCCTTAAGAAGAGCTGCCGATTTCTCAGTGTGTTTGGCTTTCTATCTGTTGTTAAGATGGAGTGACGACTTCCAACCTCCTTTAACTGCTGGACTGGAAACTGGAACCTCTGCTTAGAACAGCTTCAGGTAGTGCTGGTTCCCCACGTACCCCGATAACAAACCACCGCTCTCTGACATAACACACACAGGGCCATTCTTTTTCCCACTCTTTTTAAGAGTCCTGTCCCTGTTACCTCAGAGATGCTGTCCTTTCCCACCAGTCTTGTAACTGAATCACTGAATGATGCAGCAGCTTAACCTCACAGGGAGCTGATTAAAACCACAGAGTTCTCAGACAGCGTTTCACCAAAATATTCTCTAAAAGGCTACACACAACCCCAAATACCTTAGGAAACAGCTCTTTATTAACCACCATTACTATACCTGCTATCTCTCTCTGGGATTTCCTTAATGGCGATTCTGACTTGGTTGCTCAGGTCTCGACCTGCATAGACTATCCCGTAAGTGCCTTTTCCTAAAACGACTCTGTCACCATTTTCGTCATATTCATAGTCATACTACAAAAGGAAAAATGGAGAGAGAATATGGAAACATTAGTTGCATTCTACATTTTGAACATCAACTTTTTCCAAGAGCATTTTTCCTTATTTCAGCAGATGGATATACAAGGGAAACAATAAGATGAAATTCGAAAAAAGCAGCTTTAAGAACCAAAAAATAGACATTCGCAATATAAACCAGATTGTGTGCTCATGTTTTCACAGCTGGTACAAATACAGTGGGGACTGTGTATTTAAATCCGTAAGAGTTTTTTCAAAAGCCCACTTGGATTCTTTTACCCACTAAATCCTGTTTTTCACTGACTCCAGAGATAAGCATGATTAGTATCAATACCTATCACATCTAATTAATCTTTCTTTTGTTTTTCAGCTTCTGGTGCTATTAAGGCATTTCACACTCTACCAGGAGAATAAAACCACTGAAAGGCTTTGGGTAAGAAGAAAAATTTGAGGTCTTACTGGTTTGCCTGGCCCATAAAGGACAGAGAGTGACCTACGCAGTGGTCAGAAAAAGTAGAACAGAGCTGGGCCAAGATCCAAGGGAAGGCAGGGTACGTTAACTGACAAAAATGGAGAAAAAGAGGAGCAGCGGGGAAAGGAATGTTTAAAAAAAAATAAAAGGTAGAATTACACTGCTTATGTATTTTGCATTTTATTTCTATGGCAATAGGCTAGCAAATCGGGTTGTTGCTAAGGGAAACGGCTGCATTTTGAAGCAACGATGGGAATACTTCTGGAATCATCCCTCTATTGTTGCCCGCCCAGACCAATCTAAACTGGAGCTGGAAAGAGAATCAGCATAGGAAGGCAAATGGCAAAGTGGTGATTCACGCAGTCCTTGCATGGTCAAGGGACCAACAGTAAAGCAACCTTCGAAAAAGCCATGCACTTCCCTCTGTGCTTAATCACATTAACGGAGCGGTCACCTCAAAGACCCAAATAGTACCTTCGTTAATTTTCAGTATCGCCTTCTTAATAAAGAAATATGAAAACAGAAATAACTATTAATAATATCAATAGAATGCTAAAAATGCTGCAGGTACACATATCAGGTTTGATTGATCTCTCCTCCCGCAGATCTTTACTCAACTGTCACCTTGTCAGGGAGCCTTCCCTGGCTGCCTTGTCTGAAACTGCACACTCCATTACACTGTCACTTCCTAATTCCTTCCTTGCTTTTTCTCCAAACATACGACAAGTTTTACTTATTATGTTGTTTATTGTTCACTAGAATGTAAGCTCAATGAGGGATTTTCCTCTGTTGTTCTCTGCTGTGTCCCCAGCACCTAGAACAGTGCCTACCACATGGTAGGTGTCCAGTAAATATTTGAGTGAATTGATGAGATACACTTGGACCCACAAATGTGGTGTGACAATTATCTTAAATTGAAGGAAACCATCTAAATAAGTATCAGCTGCAGAAAAACCCTTATCTAAACTTTTTGTGCTGACTTAAGCAAAGCCTCTTGAAAATACAGCTGCCATAACCTCTCTCTGGGAGGTTTAGGGCCACTCATCCCTGGATGAGAAATGACAAAGGCAAAAAACCTTTCCAAAAGTTTCTGTACCTTCCACTTGCTTCTACTTAGTTTCCAGCCATGTGCTTTCTTCCCCTTGAAGTCCTATTAAGGATTTTTCTTGGTAAAATAAACAAACTCTTAACTCCAGCTGTTCAGGAGCCACTTCTTTGTATGTTTCCATATACATGAATAAACTTTAGCTTTTCTCCTGTTAGTGTGTCTTTTGTCAGTTAATTTGCAGGTCCCCACCAGTGAACCTAAGTTGGTAGAGGAAAAACTTTCCTTCTGCCAACAGAATGAATGATTGAGTAACAAATTGACACTCATATCATACAACACTCGAAGTGACATATTTTCTCAGACAGAGTGGTAACTGGGTATTGAGCTTTAGAGATGAACAAAAATAGAAAAAGGATGCTGAAGAAACTTGATGATTCCAAATTGATTTAAATGAATTCTAAACTATAATTCACTGTTTGCGAGGCAAATCATCAGGAAAGGAGATGATAAGGTATTTCATCATCCTGCAGATGTTTGAGTCAAAGGAAAACCTTCCTTTTATCTTGCTTGTCCCCACTGCATCCCAAAAGGGGTCACCTTTCCCTTTATGCTCACTATGTATAAACAGGTGCACGGGGCCAGCTGCTATGACTATCTCAGGCTTGTTTCAATCATAAGCTCATTTTGATAAAACAGTGAGGTAAAAATGCAGAAAAAGAAGGATGTTGGGGGAAAACAGAGAGAAGAAAGGAGAGGGAGAGAGAGAGAGAAGAGGGACAGATGGAAGGAGAATATATCTATGTGTTTGGGAGAGGAGAGAAGAGGGAGACACAACATATTTTGTATTGAGCACCAGAAGTACCTCAGTCATTTTTTTTTTCAAGGAAATAAGAAAAGGAGATGAAAAGAGAATGGGTTGATAATGGCTGGATTATGGTATTCAGCTTGATTATGGTATTCATTCTTTCATTGATTTAACATTGATTAAACAACCTTCAAGCCAATTTACCAGCATTTATTCTGCCCCCTTCAATCCATAGCCCCCTACCCTCAGTTTGAGATATTGTTTAAACAACTCTGGTTTTGTCATACCCACCCCCAGCTTCAAACTTTTTAAAGCCTTCTGACTGTACTTCTGCTTGGATACCTGGTACCATGTGAGACCATGTGATTAAAACAGGTAGAATCTTGGCCAGTTGGCTCACTTGGTTGGAGTGTCATTCCGTGTACCAAAGGGTTGTGAGTTCGATTCCCAAGTCAGGACACCTACCTAGATTGCAGGTTTGATCCCTATTTAGGGTGTGTACTGGAGACAGCCTATCGATGTTTCTCTCTCTCTCAAAAACATATCCTCAGGTGAAAATTACTTCAAAAAAGGGGGCTAGAGCCATGATCTAGCCTTGCGATGTTAAGAGTTCGGTGCAGACTACCGAATTACAATGCGATAAGAAGAGCTAGGGCAGGGGAGTGAGTAAAAATGTTATGAGAGTAGAGAAAAGTGAGAAGAGGTGTTGAAACTGATTCAAAGAAAAAAATTACACGAATTGGATCTCAAAAAATTAGGATGCAGCCAATCAAGTGGGACAGAGCAGAAAAAAGCATGTGGAGTTGGGCATCTGCAGGTCAAACCCAAAAACAGGCTGTCTGGAAAACAGAAAAGAATTTGGCACTGCCGTACCGTAGGATGCAAAGGAAAGGGTAAGTTATAGCCAGACAGTTAAGAATATCGTTATACTTAGGGGAGTCACAGGATTAAATCCACACGAGAGATCTGTCTGCTGGTGACAGAGACAGTTTATTGACAGAGGAGAGAGATCAGGCCACGTGGGAGATGATAAAGACCTGAGATGGGGGAGTGACAGATGAAATGAAGGGGCTGGAGGAAAGACTGGGTGTGGGGGTAAGACAGGCTGGAGTGGCAGTTTCTCTGAGATGTCTGGCTTGGGTTACTGGGCAGATGTCCTGCTCTTAGTGAAGCTATGGATGGCTGGGAGAACAAATATGGGGACCACAGTTGATAAGTGTTAGAACCCTTATGATTAACTGTAATCTAATCAATGATGACTGTATTCAATTGTTCGGCGATTTTAATATAAACTTACTAATACAGTAAATTATTTACAATATGGGTTCATCACCTTTCCATGTCAAAATACAGCCTTGAGTCAAAAAACATGGCTTGGAATCAAAAGAAGTTGTTTCCCTTTCTGTTTAAAAATAGAAAAGTCCTCCCAAAGTGATATTGAGCTATATTTGAAAAACCTTGTACAGTTTGTACTAATCTTAAAATTTATAAAATACTTGAGCTAAGAAAGGCTATTTAAGATCTTGTTCAACTCTCATTTAAGGAATGAGATCATCTTAGCCCAGTGGGAGTATAAATTTTGTCCAAAGTAATAGAACTGGCTGTTGGCAAAGTTAGAACCAGAACTCAAGGCTCCTGTCCCCGGCATGGGATCTCACGAGTGCCAGGTATGCTCAGAGGGGGTTCTGACCATGACCCAAAGGGGCTAAATCTCTCCCACAATTGGACTGCTTCAAAGAAAGCTTACTGTTCTAATCAGAAATAAAAGCAAATATTAACTTGGGTTTTGAACGAAAAGTTTTCAAACATTAAAAATTCTAAGGATTAGCTTCAATTTTGTGGCTTACAGAACCACATTAATAGCTAATATTTGCTGAATGTTGACACCACTCTAAGTGAAGTTAAAAACATAAAAAAATGTCTAACTTTTCCAACATTTTAATTTTGTTTTGGGCCCAGGGACCTAAAAGGCTTCAGGAATTATATTGAAACAATTTAAATTCTATCTCAAATTGAAGTGAAGATCAGATAACAATTATTCAGCATAAAAATCTTAATCAGCAAAGTCATCTTTCCTGTTTACAGTGTAAGGAATGGGAAGTGGAGGAATTATTTTTGGTATGTCATTTACAGGCTGAAGTTCGAGTTTAGTTTACAGTAATGAAATTAACTCATTTTAACAAAATATTTAGAATACTGAAAAATAAATTTAATTAAGAAGGTTGAAAACATCTAAGAAATGTAATAAAAGATATAATGAAATTATCATAAATTGTGAAAAAACATAAATTAAGGCTGTTTACTAGCTCATATGGTGAAGGTGCCCTGGCCATGAAGGGCACCGAGTGAGCGGGAGGGCCAAGGCAGAGCTCACGGTCTTCACAGCCCAGAACATCACGGGGTCCTTTCACGAACGTTATGCTGATGGAACACCCACCAAGAGAATGCCAGCAGCCTCAAGAGTTGTGGCATGATGGCAAACCAAGCCAAAATGCTTAAGACAAGAATGTGTGAATTTACTGTATAGACTATCCAGATCGCTGGGAATACTGCAGAAGCCATTCTACATCACAGATCTGAAATTTTTCGATGGAATGCAAAGGATTGAAGTCATATACCCCTCCCCCGCAACACTCTCCCTTCCTCGGTAAAGCTTAAAATAGTTCACTTTTTAAAATTAGTCATGGAAACCTTAGGCATTACCTCCAGGGAGTCACCTTCACAGTCTCCTTCCTCCACGCCTCTCCCCTTCTCTTCGGTAATGGTATTCACCATTTCAAAAAACCTACGATGAAAGTTGGAATGTGGTCACTCGTAGTACATGAAACAAGTATGTTCCAAAGTGATTTCAGAGCAAAAAAAAAATTGGAGCTAAGAATGTCAGGCAATAAACAAACCATCAGTGTCAGAGTGAAAAATATGATTTTTCAAAAAGAAAACACAGGTTGGTAGGCTCTTCCAGAAATTTCCAACCTCATGCCCCACTTCATGTACAGAGTAATGTATATATAGTATAGAATTAGAACAGTGAGGCTAGACAAGGTCATAGAAATGACAAGGTTAGGAAAGTGGACTTGGATATCAGACCAAGATTGCTAATGTTTGTATGATTAAGCTCCTCCAACTCTGAGACTCATCCCTTAATTATAAAATGGGGAATATACTTATCAGTCTCTTAGGTTGTTGTGAAGATGACTTGAGGTATACATGTAAAGTGCTTACTTAGCATAGTGCACTCATTATAATGAGCTATTATTGTTTTGCTGCTGTTGATATTTTATTTAAATGGGACATAAAATAATACCCATATTCTAGAATAGTGTCTCTAAATTCTGAAGTGGCTATTTGATACAGTGCTGGCCACTACAACATTTGATCTCAGTGACTCAAATCTTCTGCCTGAGCACCTCAATATTATACACACACGGCCCCATAAACACAGCCTGCAAAACACTAATGTGAACCAGGAGCAGGCGAGGCGAGCTTATATGTTTGTGACAGAAGCCACCTCTCTGTTGGTGACATTTTCTTCAGGAACTCTTCTTATAAAGTTTTCTTTTTTCTGGAGGCCAACTCAGAGCCAAGAAAAATAATAACAAGCGAGAAACAGATTTGCCCCGTGGAACACTAGCTGTGCTATCCGTTCCAAGGGGATGCGAATGGTCTGCAGACATACAGTAAGGGAGGCTCTATGAACAGGTACTGTGAGAGCTGATGCTCTCACGGGCAGGTCGTGCTGCGCACTGCCAGCCCAAAGGAAGAACAGGTTACCTACCAGATAGAACCTTTCTTCTATCTCTGTACCAATGAGATAACAGAAAATATACATTGGTCTGCTCCCAGGTCCTGGCATAGAGCTCCTAAAACCCTTGTAGTTTTCTAAGTGGTAAGAACACTGCAGGCATCTCTTGTTCTAATATTTGGTCTTGGACCCCCATCCCTGGCACAGGGCTCCTAAAACCCTTGAGCAGCCCCTAAGTGATAAGAGAAATAGCAGCATCTTTTGTTTTAGCAAGACTTTGCTTGGGCACCTGGATGGGGGCTGGTCACAAGAAAGAACAAGCCATAATTAGGAACTTGGACTCTCAGCTTCACCTTCCATCCTCCATAGAGGGAGACAGGAGCTAAAAATAATGATTGATCATGTCTATGTGATAAAGCCTCCATGAAACTCCCATAGTACAGGGTTCAAGGAGCGTCCAGACTAGCAAATACATTGCTGCCAGGAAGGTAACCCACTGCAACTCCATGGGAACAGATGTTCTTGTGCTTTGGGACCCTCCTGGACCTTACCCTACGTATCTTTTCATCTAGCTATTCATCTGTTCCCGGTATCATATCCTTCCATTAAACTGGTAAACATAATCTAATGCAAGCAGGGGCCATTAGAACCTCTGACCTACAGCCAGTTGGTCAGAAGCTCAGGTAAGATAACCTGGGCTTGTGACTGGCATCTACAGTGGGGGCAGAAAGTTTCGTGGGACTGAGCCTTTAACCTGTGGGATCAGACACTATCTCTAGGCAGATATTGTTAGAAATGAGTTAAATTGTAGGATACTCAGCTGGTGTCACAGAGAATAGCTTGTTGGTGATCAGAAATGTCAGAAATAAAGTAATTTATTAAAGGGAATCCCCAAAATTCTGATAAACATACCACATAATTATAAAATATTAGCCCAAATGAAATATTTACATAGCCATGAATAATTTTCAGAAGCTATATGTTCACTCATTAATTAAAAATAATGATCACGCAAGCACAATCTTTTTTACACAAACCCATGACTAATACGTACTTTTTACAATGAAGTTCGGTACAGAAATAGATTTGGAAATCATCAGAATTGTGAAGCACATAAAGAAAACAGCATCGTTCTTCAAACTTAGAAATACTGAAACAAACAGAGAGAATTATTCAGGGAAATCCCAATACTTCAGGAACTGTCATGAAAAATAAATACTTTTTTTTATCTGGTCCCAATTATAAAATCAATGTTGTTTATGACAAAAAGTTAAAAATAGTACTTTAAAAAGCAGTATTTCCTGTACCACAATACTAAAATTACTGAATTTTCTGAGAATTGTCTTCCTCCTCATGTCTGTAGACAGAGTTGCTCTAAGGTTTGGTTGCTCTAAGGTTTGGTTGCTCTAAGGTTTGGTCCCTCCACCTCAGCGTGAGAAAGGTGTTCTGACCCGTGCCGGGAGGACAAGCCTAAGTGTCCACTGGCTGACTGACCTTGGTGCTCGGTTCTCTGAGATCTGCAGAACAACAAAATGCTTCCAAAGCTAGAAGGGCAATGTGTGGAGGCAGGAAAAGCACCTCCTTAGTTGTAGAGATTTTATAGGAAGGAAGCAACTATGGAACATCACTTGATTTGGACTAAGCAAGTGGTTTACTTCACAGCAATTAGAACAGTTTTGAGATTACCGGTCAGGCCATGCTGTTTTACACCAAGGGTTGGCAAATATATTCTGTAATGGGCCAGAGAGTAAATATTTCAGGTTTTGTGGGCCAAATTACTCAATTTTGCTGTTGGAGCAGACTTAGACAATACACAATGAACAAAGCTGAGTTCCAATAAAACTTTATTTACAAAAACAGGTGGTGGGCCATATTTGGCCTGGGGGTGTAGTTTGCTAATCCCTATTTTATGCCTTTGCATCTGCTGTTCCTTTAGTTTAGAATGCACATTATTTTTTACTTTTAAAAGAAATTCTACTCATCATTTAAGACCAAGCTTAGACCTTACTCCCTTCCTTACTTCTATCTTAAACAGAAAGACTTTTCTTTTGCACCTCTTTTCTTTGAATATAGTTCTATCATTGCTCACCTCACTCTGCATTATCACCAGTTGTGAAGTGTCTGTTCTCCTGCTGGACCTAGAGCTCTTAGAGAGCAGAGTTGAGGTCTTAGTTTTTTGTATTCTTATGGAATAGAACTCAACATTTGACACACAGCTGGTTCTCAATAAATGCCCGTTGACTGAGCTGAGAAAGTTCTGAGGTGATGTAAGACAAACTGCTGAAGTAGTTGGATTTTCTTCTATAACTTGTCATCTCTTTATAGAGGAGAAAACCCAGAAGAGTTAGCTCTCTTTGAAGTCACACACTGGAACTCACATTTCCCAATATATAAGCCAGCAGTAGCCTCATGTAAGCATTCTGTGTATAAGTGTAAACCACAACAAAGGTTATGTAGGGATGCCATGCCTAGTTAAAGAAAACTAATTCATTGGAAAGTAGATATGAGAAAGTGAAATGTATGTTTACCATACTAAGTGGATTGCTTAAAAATGCAGCTATAAAAATGAGTGTTTTACTAATGACCTGTTTTAAAAATTAAGTATTAAGAGTATAAAGCTTTAGTTGAGAAGGCATGTATTGGAAAGATATATAATGAGTCAATCCACAATCTTGCATGTTTCTCTTCAGATCATTCATAAGGTAACAGGTGGTATTGCCAGGCAAACTCCAATTACCAGTTCATGTTCCAACAAAACCAATTACTATTATGCCAAAAGCAACAGGGTATTGCAAATGTGGCCTTCAGATACTCCCCCGCCCCCGCACCCACACACACACATTTCTATCATGTGCGGAGAAAAAGTAGTAATCAAAACTAATTTGGTGTAAAATTCCCAAGAGTTGGTCTAGCATGAGTTTCTATAGCACAAGCATTTAAACATTTAATTGGTGGCTCTTCATTCTGAAAAAACAAACCAAAACCAAAACAACCTCATTTCTAAATCCTAGGAAATGGCATTTCCTGAGCCAATGGCATTATGATGCAATGTCAGAACTGAGCCAAAGTGAAGTGAGTCACTCTAATCTCCGAACACTTCATTGATGGTAACCTCAGAAAAAGTTTAAAAAAAAAATGAATTCCCTATAACCACATCCCATTAGTATGAGCTATGGGACACAATCTGGTAGAAGATGTTTTGGATCCATTAAGGAGAGATTAGTTTCTGGCATACCTAAAGACCAGAAAACCACCCTATAACATAAACTTAGACCACCTAGACAGAACTCTCATAGCTCACTTTTATCTATACCTTGATTCTGACCCACAGATAACATTTACCCCTCAGTCATCCTATTTTAAGTCAGTGACAAGCACAGAGTCAGTTCAACTAACTGTAAAAGTTTTTGTTGCAAATCTTTTAGTAATGGAGATAGTGAGTCTAAAGAAGGTTGAGCATTTCATTAATAGAAGGATTGCTGAGGTTCTTTGCATTTTTAAATCATGACGAGAAGTCCTATTCAAGACAGTCATATTCTAGAAAAATGTCTTCCAAGAAAATGAAATACACTAAGGAGACTTACCTCACTCCCCTGATGGAAGAAGCACTGAAGTTCCACTCATGTATACCATTCTAGAATATAAGGAAAGAACAAAAAATGTTCAGTAATCCAAGGAGTAATTTTGTTTTATTCTTTTAAAATAAGATACACAGAGTAATTTTTCCTCATGTATAATTCTTCACAAACAAATTACAGTGGAACCTTAGTTCTCGAACTTAATTCAGTCTGGAAGCCTGTTTTTGAAATGATTTATTTAAAAACCAAATCATTTTTCCCATTAGAAATAATGTAAATTGAATTAATTCAGTCCAGACTCCAAATTATTCCATTTTAACCTTTACTTATATTCAGTGCTGTCTAATGCACTGTTTAATCTGTAAATAAAACACTTTTTTCTTAAATTTATCGGACCATCCCCTACTAGCCTCACATGAATCACTTTTAGCACTTGTTCCAGGGGTGTCTTTCAGGAGGTCAGCATGCAGAATCTTCACTTTTTCACATACCATTGCTTCTGTTGATTATCCAAATCAACAACAATTTTTCTACCGCTTCAATTGCCTGTGATTGTTGTTTTGTGAGCACTTTCATACCCTTAGCAACATCAGCACTCTTGACGGCCAAGAATCTTTAAAATTGTGCTGTCTATTTTGCCAGCAACAAAAGCAAAAAAAAAATCAGGAAAATATTCACAGCACAATTTCCTGAGATGTTAACAATGCAAGGTTTAGTGATAGACTGACTCATATTTGGGCATTTTCTTCTTTGTCGCCTGGGAGACGCTTTATGTCATGTTGTCACCTGAGAAATGCTTTTTGTCATGCTGAGGTGTCAGCATGGAAAGGTTGTTGGGTCAAGAACCAAAGTTTTGTTCAACAACTAGTTATTTGCTGGGATCATGTAACTTAAAATAAAAATAGACTGTCAAGCCTGAAGTAGATTTCCTAAGAAACTAGTTTCAATGCACATCAATCAGGTCACGGGGATGTGACCTGAATTACCACAGAGCAAACGTTGCTGTGCACGAAGCCTAGAAAAGGCAGAGGCCATCGAAAGGGACTCCTGGAATGTGGTTCTCTTAACCAGAGTGCACGGGGAGTTAAAATAAAATAGCAGCCTGCAGCTTCAGCTGGTAATTTGGAAATTGCTTCTAAATCCCGTTGGCCTCAGGTGACCTAAGCATATGCGACTCAGGAGCTGCAGCTGTTAACCTGCACACCATGTGCACACAAGGCAGCCTCAGACATACAGCCTGCACCTCAGTTTCGTTCTAAGGCCACCCCAGGATCAGGAGGCGGGGTTGAGTGCAGAGCTGATAGGCAGTCTGCAAACCTGCAATTGAACACAGCAACTGACGAACGCCAACAAGACGGCACTGGTAAAACCTATCTTCCATCAGCCCTGCTCTGGGAGCAGCCACGGAGAGATTTCCCAGGTTGATTGGGCTGGTTTTAGAGGAAAGGAGCACAGCATTTCAGAATGTTAGGTTCCTGAAAGGTTCAAGTGCTGCTAGGGAACTTTTCCTTTCAGTGGAGTAAAGAGCGAGATGAAGGGATCTGGAATAAGGCCTCTCTCCACCTCCCTTGCTAGTGGACTCTCCACATGGAGGCGCTGGTGCGTCACAGAGCCAACGGGTGAGGTAAAAGGCTCCAGGGCCCGTCTGGGAATCAGGGGGAAAGGGACACCAGAGGCAGAGCTGGAGTGCTATTTAACACCAACAAGTCCCAAACCAACACTCAACCTTATTTAATCAGCACAAGCACTATTTTCTAGGAACTGCTTGGCCTCAGATCCTGTGCCCCAGCTAGGGCAAGAACAGGAACTAGGAATTAATATTGAGGTAAGGTGGCACAGGAATTATATTCTGTGAGACATTATTGGTGCCCTAGGCAATGGCCCTTCCCTCTCTTCTTTGCTAACAAAATGTGAATTTTGTTCAGGCTCAGATGACAATGCTTAGGGACAGTGAAACTGATTAGTCTACATCAGCCATGGTAAGTCCATTTCCCTTGCTGGTGGTTGGTTTAGGCATGGTCACCTGATGCAACTTTTTGCATAAGGAAAGAGCCTGACCCTCCTCCTTTGGATTTGGTCTGTGTTAAGTGATGCTAGAGCTGCTATTAAGACCATGAGTGAAAAACCAAGAGCATGCAGAAAAGCCAACTCAGAATTCTGACAATGTCACGCCACTGAAATCAGCCCCAGAATGAACCCGCCTCAGAAGTTCTTGTAATGTGAGATAACATTTCCTTATTACTTAAGCCACTTTTAGTGGGAGGTTTTGTAGTTAAAAGTATCTTTGAGGGATGAGAACATCATATCATCAAAATCTATAGTCCTAGGTAAACATATTCCCCTCATAAATTCCTAGATCTTCTCAGAATGGCCATGGGCTGGAGCTGGAGTGAGGTCAGCACATCCTACTCCATTGGGTCCTTGTTGTCTGAGGAGCCATCAGAGAGGATGGGAGTGCTTAATCCCCAAACCTAAACGGGGCGGTGTGTGTGTGTGTGTGTGTGTGTGTGTGTGTGTGTGTTTCTAAATAACAAGCATTTTAAGTATCTTGCAAAAATCTTCTCTGTTCCTCAATCTAGGTTTTTCTTTCATGGTCACGTGCAGACTTTCTTCAAGTACTAACTTCAAATACTAACTTACTTACTTAAGCAGTAACCATCTATTGAACAAAGGGAGAACAGTTAAAGTATTGGAATTTCAATTAATTTTGCCCCTGAATGTAGAGTAACTCTCTGAGAGTCCCTGAACTCTTGGGAATTCGGGTAAATGATCTTAAAGTTTTTAAAGTTGCAAAATGAGGTTAAATACTAGCTTGTGTGACTGTTCATTCCAGAGTCAGAATGAAAACATTGAGAGAGGAAGTAACAAAATAAATATGATAGATGAAAAGCAACATTCTCTGTTATTCTACTTCTAGAAAAAAAATTTTAAACATTCCACAACAATCCATTTCCTGCTTAACATAAGATGTATTAAACCTGTTGCTTATCTATTATTTATAGTTATTACAGTTGCTTTAAACTAACAATAATAACAAAGTGATCTTATTTTTATTGCTTGTCCTCATTTCAATTGTAGCACTTCTGTTTTTAAAAACAGAGAAAATGGCAGTGCTAACGAATGGATAAAACTAAGGTTTGCAAAGAAATTGGCAGATTCAAAACAGAAACTAAATGATTTAAGAAAGCTTAAATTTTTGAACAAGAAGAATTTTTAGCACTAAAGGTAACAGGAAATGAGCAATATGCAAATGCAGAAATTCTTCTTGATCAAAAGATAAGAAAAGACAATTGACAATAAAATCTTTAACCCTTCATGCATTCACTTCTACCCTAATATGTTTAGTTCTTAGCATAACATAAAAACTGTCTCTACAATTGTTGCAAAACATAAGCGAATCAATACAAGGCTAACTTTACTGAATGAAGAACCTCCAGAAAGGAAAAATAATGACCACAAGCCAGAAATAGTACTCATTTTCCAAAAATCTTTGGTTTACTTTCTGTTCTTTTTCTGTCTCCCAAATATTTCTGGCTCTCCACTCATTTTCCGGAGCCTTGCTAATTGCTAATTCCTTTAGCCCCATTCTGTTTCCAAGTGTCCTTGGACAACCTTGCTCTTTCCAATCAAGCCTTTGAAAAATCTCCTCTTCCAGATAATAATGCTTACCTCTCCTAACCTCTTTTAGTTTTTGTGGTTTCAACTGGGTGACCACTCTACTTCTGCTATATGATATATATCCATATACTTTAAAATAATGTGAATAAAACAATGGACACTTTAAAACAATGTTATCAACATGTAAACAGTTTTACTAGTTAGTATTAATTTTGTTTCTGGTCAGTTACACTTGGAATAATGCCATCATGGCTGCTATAGATATGAACTTTCAATAACTCCTTCCCTGGGTTTGATTAATTTGCTAGAGAGATTACAGAACGCAGAAAAACATTTTATTTACTAGATTATTGGATTATTCTAAAAGGATATCACTCAGGAACAGCCAGATGGAAGAGATGAATAGGGTAAGGCATGTGGGACTGGTCATGGAGTTCCCGTGCCCTCTCTAGGCGGCCACTCTGCCCACATCTCCATGTGTTCCCCAATCTGGAAGCTCTCTGAACCATGTCCTTATGGGTTTTTACAGCGGCTCCATTACAGTCATGATTGATTAAATCACTGGCCAATGGTGGTTGATTCAACCAGCAGCCCCTCCCCTAGCATAAATACATTTTATAATATAATCAAGCTATTTCTTCTTAACTAACGCAAATTTTGCTGGAACATATAATTGCTGAAAGGGTATAGTCCTTCACTATTAATACTCATCTTAATAATTGCACAATTTACCTCGTCATCAGGAAGCACGTGCCAAATAGATATTGTCTTTTCCTCAACTTCATTGTTGATAGATAAATACGAAGGCTGATAGATTTTGGTTGGTTCTAATATTAATACCTTGAAAACATAAAACAAAATAAATTAATATTAGTGACTTAGGATTCAAACCATGTAGAGCTGACATAACAACAAGGCACTGATTATCGGATGAAGTTCTGGGTCCACCGCTAGAATAAACCATTTAAAGGTCTGACTATTGCCATTCTATGAGTCTTTTGAGTATCTTATGGTATTATACAACTATCATAGGTTCCAAAATAATACGTCACCTTTTATTTCTAAAAAACTTGGAAATAAATTTCTGAAGACCATATATTTGTTTGGCTATCCCCAATTAATCTACTGATAGTACTTTTCAAAAGCTTTTATGTATTATTTAATACATACTCTATTTCTATAAATGTAAATGTGCCAAAGAAAGGCAGCAATGTGGTAAAACAAATAATTCTGTACAAGGAAAGGAAAAGACTCCATTTATAGAAATGTCGCATACTTCAGGTTTTCTGCTGCCACACCTATGATCAAGATGTACGGTTTTCATACCCATGTAAATGGATTGAGAAATTATTTTGGTTATTATTGAAAGAGTTTACATATAAATCAAAGAAATGGAGATAGCTGTATGAAATAAACATGTTTCACACTGACTTCATGATACAACTGATATCTTCAATAATGATGTATTTATAACCTTGTGATAAAAAAAGAGAAAAATAAAACTTGCTCTTGTTTTGGAGCTATATAAGGGGTATGTGATAAGTGAGTTGAAAATCTCCATTGAAGGAGTGCATGATGTATTACATTATTACTAATATTTCTTTTTAGGAGCAAATAACATTAAAATACTACACATGCCCTTATTTCAAAGGTGCTGCAATTATTATCTATTTCACACAGATGTTTAAAGGCACCTGCCTAGCTCAATTTTCCTATGCAGACTTAAGTAGGAATGTTAAAAATAATAAAAAATAAAGTTAAATGCTTAACTAGCAGAGAAACTGGAATAGTTCTTTCTGCTCCACTGCTTAAAACTCAAGATAATTGCCTTTTTAGAAACGATCTTGTATCAAGCAAGGTTTCCCAAATAAAAGTGAAAGAAAAATCCTGCAGAAGGCTCTGTTAAGCAGGAATTCACAATACATTCTAACCTAAAGTGCAGCCTCGACAGAAATCCGGGTCAGAAATTAACTCAGCCATACACTACAAACCCACTGTACTTATTTTACAATAAACTTACCATAACAGAATTTAAGTTAAAGTACAGGGAACTAGAGAAAGGGGATTAGAAAAACAAAATTTTCTTTATGCTTTACTATAAAACTGTAAGGGCATAAAGAATTCTTGGTCAGGCTCTAGTTATGAAAATAAGATAGAATATACCATAAATAAACACAGAGTAAGAGCCCAGAGGGGACTATATTCTGACTCAGGAACATACCAGGTAAATCAAGGTCCAAATTCCAATCAACAGAGTTAAGTGGTACTGGTTAATAATGAAAATAAATTTTCAATCTAAGCTTTACAGAAATAGTGCTCTCCAATCTGAGTATCCTAGTGCTTGTGAAATGAAAGGAATAATATGGAATAAAAGCTGGGTTCCCATCCCAAAATAGCATCCAAATCACTGCACTGACAAATGAGAACATACCTCGTTCCCTAATTACATGGGCACATTATTTAACATTTAGAAAAGCACAGCACTAGGTTCTCTTATGTCTTCTTAAATTGTGTTTATTGTCTCACAATATTTCTAACAAATAAAATCTGAATTATGTGTTCCTGCGTTGAGACAGGGAATAAACACTGGTTGCAATGATCATCACCTAACATTTGTTAAGCCCTTTGATCTGCCCTGGAAATGACAAAATATGAGGGATTTGTAGCATACATTTTGTAGGTCACAGAAAAGTTGAGAAAAGACCCCTCCCCCCAAAAAAAAGAGGGAATTTGATAAAACCATCATAATTCAACTCAGTCCATAGTATACACAATTTCGCTTTTAGTTTCTAGTCGTTTATACTGGTTAACACTACAGCCAACTGCTAACTTTATGTATCTGAAGTGGGAAGAAAGACAGCAAGGCCTATAACCTATAAAAAGCAGACATTTAACTGAATTATCACGCTCCACTTCCTCTCTCCTGACATTAGTTGACGAGTTGATGGTCAGCTAACTTTTTAATGTAGGAAGAAAAGAAAATATACACAGAAGAGAGGTGAGAGAAAAGAATAAATTGAACTGAACCTAAATAATAATAAATTATGGAACCATTAAAATAATTTCCCAAAAGAACTTCCACCTGCTTTCTGTTGCTCAGGGTCATGGTTTTTCTTGGAGGAATGAGACTGAATATAGTAGTGAGATAAATGGACACAAATTGAATTATTTACCAATATAAGTCATCCTCGTCTTAGAAAGATCCACTTCAAAATAAGGATTATGTTATCACCTCAATCAAGACCTACTGCAGCCTTAATAAGTGTGAGCCACAGAAAATGCTACTCTAAGGAAATGACAAGACACAATGACTGATGTGGTCCCACGGGAACCAGAAGCTTGCCTTTCTCTATGCAGTGGAACCTGGGTAGGAAACTATGATTGCAGAGAGTGGGCCTGGTGGGACAGGTAAATGAGAAAGGCAGGATGAATTGGGACTATACTCAACATCTTAAATGGGAGCAGCTAGTTGGCTCTGTAGATTGTTGCTTTTGAAGTATGCAGTCACAAACTGCCAGTCCCTTTCATTTTTTAATTAATTTATTTATTAAGATTCCCTTTTATTTAATAAAAGGTTTTTATTGATTTTAGAGAGAGAGGAAAGGAGAGGGATAGAATCAATTGATCAATTGATTGTTTTTATTGATTTTAGAGAGAGAGGAAAGGAGAGGGATAGAAAGATAGAAGTATTGATGAGCAAGGTACATTGATTGGCTGTGTCCTGCATGCCGTACTGGGGATTGAGTATGCAACCCAGGCATATGCCTTGACTGGGAATTGAACGGGTGACCTCTTGGTTCATGGGTTGGCACTCAACCACTGAGCCATACTGGCCAGGCCCCTTTCATTTTTTTAAGAACAGTTGAAAGTCTAAAGTTTTATGTAAATTCTCCTGATTTTTCACTTGAATTTTTAATAAACTTTATTTTTCAGTTGAAATATCCCACTTTTTACCCATTCCGTCTATCTTTTCCTCTTCTTTAATTAACATGATCATTATGTTATTTGAAGTCCTTATCTGGTATCTCCAATATGTGAATCACCTCTGGATCTGCCTCTATTGGCTGTCTTAGCTCTTCATTATCAGTTACTTTTCCTGTTTCTTAACATGCCTAGTAATCTTTGATTAAATCTGAATGACACTGCAGATGCTTTGAATTAAATCTTTCCAGAGATTTTTTTTCCTAGTTAGCAGTTAAATTATCATTGTATCATCTTGATCCTATCAGGCCTTATTTTTATTCTGGTTTTGTTAGGATGGTCTGTTTTAGTTTTGCAGTTACTCCTGGGACTTGGGTTTCTATGTATCAACTAAGGACTTGGGGTGTTCACCAAGGTCTCATCACTCTAGCTTGGCCCAAAGTCCAACCGCTTATCCCTGCATGGTGTAAGCTCTGGAGTATCTCCTCAGCTTTCAGCCTTCCAAAGGATGTTCTTTGCCACTTCAGGTCAGTATCTCTTAAATAGCAAGGGAACTTACCTTTATAAGGTTTATTTACACAATATGGGTCTCATCCAAAACCCAATTTTAGTCAAAGACTGGGATCTATAGTTGTGTTTATTCACAACATGCTTACCCCTTTTTCACACTATCTGAAATAGCCAGGCAGAATCCTGGGTTTCATTCTTCAAGAATCCCCCTTTTTCCAACTTTGCCTGCCCCTCATATTCAGCTGCCTTAGAGCCCCAAACACTGATACGTGTCTGCTCTGCCCAGTGAGAATGTCTTTCCCAACCAGGGCTCCATCTCCTTGGGTTGCAGCCAGAAAAATGACCCTGGGGGGAAAAAACTAATGGGTGAAGGTGGGACTCACTTCCAAGGATTGTAGTACTATGATAATAGCTGTTTCATGCCTCCAAATAGTTGTTTTGTGCATTGTGTCCTGATTTCATAGGTATTTTTTAGCAATACCAATACCATTTACTCCATCATAGGAAGCACTGAAGATCCAACCCTTTATTTTTAAATGGTGGCAACAAATCCTTTTTTTAAAAAAATCACTGAGTGGTCTTTTAAACATATGAACTTACATATATGCACATCCTCACACATAATAAGAGAAACACTAATTAACTACCCCAATATACCATTTTTCATCTATGAATTTAGCAGAAGTTTAACTCTGACAATACACTTTTTGGAGAGACTTTGGGAAAGCAAATATGTTGATGGTGGGTATGTCAAATGATACAATCCCTATGGAGGGCAGCATGGCAATATTAATCTAGTCCACTTATGGGAATTTATCCTACAGATATATTTGCACATGTGCAAAACAGCATAGGTATAATGGTGTCTCATTTTTTTCTCTTTATTTGACTACTCAGTGATATTAATTTTCTTTTCACATGATTTGCCCATATTTCTTTTGTGTATAAATTAGGAATTGGTTGAGGTTTTTTTACATATTAGGCAAATTGATCATTTTACAGCATTAGTATTAAGTATTGCTTCCCTGTCTCTCATTTGCCATGTTTATGGTGTTTCATGCTGAACAAAAATTTGAATTTTTAATGAAATCAAATTGGTCAATATTTGCCTTTCGGGCTTATAGGCCCTTTTTTTGCTTAAGAAGGCCTCTCTCACTTGGACTACATACCTATATTCTACTAACTTCTCTCTTCATATTTTCTGGTTTTATTTTTTATACTTATATTATGACAGACTGATTCATATTAAGCTAATTTAAATCAGATCAGAATAGCTAATATGAGTGCTCTCCTCTCACAGCTAATTTTCTAGTAGATCAAGTAAACAGTCAATAATTAAATACTTAGGTCTGTGCTGTCTTCTCTCACCACCACATTTACTAGCATCAGCCCACCAGCTCAAGGCAAGCTGCCAGCTCACTCTGAGATAAGTGTTTTCCTAGCTACACATAATCTAGGCTAGAAAATAAAGTTAAGTGTTTTAGTATGAAAGGCTTTTCAACTAAAGCTCCTGCTGCGTTTAAAGCTTCATCTGAAAACAAGAGTAAAGAAAGCCTGTTAATGCCAGCAATTGATTTAATTAAATCAAACAGATGATGCTATCAACAAGAACTACAGAAGAAGATTTTACTGAGTTGTCACCACCTCTGGGTACGGAAGATTGAGACTAGGAGCTCAAACAGAGAGAGGTATGGCATCCCTTTGATGTGAGAAGAGATTTATGCACACAGTGAGTAGCCAGTAATTCTTGCATTGGATGCTAAAGCTATATACTGCTTTAGATGGTATTCTGAGAGCTATCAGGGTGGGGATGGCACTTGCTGAGAAGATGAGCAATATATTTTTTAAAGTGTTTGTGTGTCCATTATATATATAAAGTTTGATAGAGACTAGCCAAAATTAGTTGCAGACCAAACCCTACAAGTCATTTCCCATGATCTAAAGCACTGTAAAGAGTGATTGTGGATACTACATCTAACTCTGACTCATGTAGATAATGAGTGCTGGAGATGGAATAACAACGCAGGTAAGCCTGCCACTTTTCACCACAATAATGGCAATTGATATTGATGACAATGTCAACAAAGCTGTAGTCTGAATTAAAATTACCCATCTGTCTGGTCTGAAGAGATGTCTTGACTTACTGAACTAAGAGACAATATTTTCTTGGGAAAGTGCACTTTATAACTTATGAAAAGAAACATCCAAATTTCATAGCAAAACATAAAAATGTATCTCATTTCTCTGAGTTTGAGAAGTTATTTTAAAAAGTAAGCTAATGCAAACCAATGTGCAGAAAATAAATGTATTAACCATATAACTGTTGTTTTAGGGCATAAAAACAGCACATAGAACTATTACAACCACAGTGCAGGATAAACTTTAAATGAAAGGAACAAAATAGAACTATAATTAAAGTTTGTACTCACTGGAAACCTAACTACAGTAACATCTGTCTTTGTGGCCTCGACCAGGAAGTCCATCCAGAAGTCCACAAGTTCCTGTATAGCCACAGGCTGTTCTGTAGTCAGTTTCACAAAATGTTTATATATCAAAATTGTCTCTACAATAGACTTGAGGTACCTAAACATTAAAAGATATAAAACACACGAGGCAAATTTAGAACCACCTGTTCCCATGTATCCCAGTCTTATTCTATAAGTGTAAATAAGGCATTAAAATTATGCATTTTCAGATTCGCCAAACATTATCCATTATTTCTTACATGTCATGGACTTTCACACACATTATCTCATTTAAATCTCACAAAAATGAATTAAAAGTACGTATCTGTCTGGTCTGAGGAGATGTTTTGACTTACTGAACTAAGAGACAATATTTTCTTGGGAAAGTGCACTTCACAACTTATGAAAAGAAACATCCAAATTTCATGGCAAAACAGGATGGTTTATACCCATTTTAAAGATGAGGAAACTGAGGCTTAGAGGGTTTAAGTAACTTGGACTGTGTGATAAATCTACTTAAAACATGACTTTTAAAATAATGCCTATATCCTATTTAAGGAAGTGGTGAATGCATTTATTGTAAAATATACTTCCTTAAGAAAGTTTTTCTAAATAGACCCTTCATAAGAGATCATTATTTTACCTGAATCAACTCAGCTTATATATTACACAAAAATCCCCAAATCTGGTAAGACAGCTGGTACCTCCAAGAAAGAGTTAGTAAAAATGAGAAGCAAGGTAATTATAATGAGATAATGGGTATGCAAGCACACTGTAAACTATAAACATGAAAGCTAACATTAAGTTAATGGAAATTTAAGGCAGTGTCTCATGGTTATTACTATTGAAGAAAACCATGTTTGTTTTCTTTTCAATAAAATCCAGGATACCTAAAACCTGTGCTTCAGTCTTGACCTCCTCTACCATCAGAATGGTTATCATGAAGAAATAACAAATTTGGCTACATTTAACGCATGCATTTATTAGTTTGTGTATTTCATGTCATTTGCTGAATGCCCTCTGTAAACATACTACTAACAGTACAAGTCTGTTCTCCAGTTGTGCACAGTGCTGAGGAGACAGAAGGTAAAAGGTATTATAACATCATGTGATCAATATCAACAAAGCTAATACTAAACAGACATGACTAACAATATCTGAAAGAAGAAAATTTCATGAGATGAAATAATCACACGTGTATGCAGTGATATCCATGAACTTGTATCTGGAAGCGGGGAAGGGTTATAGGTCAGGGTCTGATTTTGAGCAGATATGATTTATGAGAGTCCCCAGGTGGAGAAGGGCGCTGCAAGAGGCATTCTCAAGTGGTATGGCATGTTCGGTGTGAATGAGAGTGGCGTAACAAAAACTGAGGCTGGAATGACTAAGGGCAAACCTTGTTTGCCAAGCCAAGGAGATGGACTTTATCCCTTAGGCTGAGGCACCATTGAACTATATTGATTTAAGGATATCAGTGGAGGGGGAAGGTCAGAAAGATCACAATGGGAGGATTGATGCTGGGGATGATTTGCTGAAAATGAGAAAATTCCTTAGGAAGGAATGAGGACAAAACAGGGTGGTCATCTCCTCAAATGTTTCCTCTGAGGAAAACAAGTCAGTGGCCTGGGCTCAGAGCTGCTCTGAGCCTTTCTCAGTATCATTGTTAACCTTTAAAAGTCTTTATGGCTAATGATCAATCATTACATGTGATGCATAATAAAATTAACACTGTTTTCAAAAACAGTCCTAAATGCAGATGGAATTTTGTTTTCATCTTTCCAATCATCACATACATAATGATGAGACTTGGGTGCATGCCAAGAACAATTTGAAATTAGAAACACACACACACACACACACACACACAGAGAGAGAGAGAGAGAGAGAGAGAGAGAGAGAGAGAGAGAGAGAGAGAGAGAACACACCAAAATGTGTCAGTAAACCCTAAGTAAAAAGAATGGTAATTCCAAAACTGAGATTAGATCATAAAGGAAACAAAGGGCATGTATTTGGAGCAGAGGCCTGGAAGGCTGAGATGGAAACTGTAAACCTGCTGATTAGATTTGTAGGTGTAAAGTTTGAGGCTTCTGCATGATTTATGTGGGTAGCACTGGGTTAGTGGGTTGGTCAATGTGAGAGAAAGGCTTAGCCGGTAGCCAGCAGACATCACCTATGTCCAAAATCATCAGAACCTATATCCAACACATTTTACTTATAGACATCACTTTTTTTCCTCTATATTCTGCATTTTATTCTCTAAGCAAATAAAATAATCTAATTGTATGTTCAACCAATATAGCAATTTGGAAAGAAGCGGTAGGAGCTGTTTATGAAAAACAATTGTATAAACACATAGCAGTTTATTACCATGCCGGTGTCTTCAGTTTAAAAAGCTTTTCAGATGCCTGAATGACTCTCAAGTGGTCATTGGCCAGAACACTGGCCCCCAGAAAAAATCCAACTTCCCAGTAGCTCTGGAGTTTTTCCAAGTTTCCCTTTTTACCAAGAAGGCTGCTAAGCTTCACCCCTAGAAGATGGACAGGAAGTACAATATTACAAACACACAGTAGGTAGGCAGAGCTGACTTTTTATTAAAAAACAAAATGAAACTTTCATTCTTCCTTTCAGATTAAAATAGCTTTGTTCTGTTTCAGATTATGAAAGGGGTTTGAGTTCATTGTAAAAATGTCAGACTAATCATAAAGGTACACAGAAGAAAGTGAAACTTACCCATTAACTTAAAAACTCAAAGGTAATAACGCCACTGTCACTTTGATGTACATCATTCAAGAATTTGTATGTGTGTCTGTATATGCAAAAATTAAAAGGTGCTAACACTAAGTATCTTGTTGTATAACCTCCTTCATTCCCTTATATCACAGATTCTTTAGTTACTTGAAAGGATGTTTCTCTCTCATCGATGTTTCTAGCTCTCTATCCTTCTCCCTTCCTCTCTGTAAAAAATCAATAAAATATATTTAAAAAAAAGAAAATTATACTTTAACAAAACAAAATAATCTTTAAAAAACTTTATGCTACTTTTTATTATATAATTCCACTTAAGCCATGTCTATTTCAGGAAGAAGTCCATTCTTCACATTTTGGGATAAGTTGAAAATAGCTTTGTCACTTTAAAAATTTGTGAGATAAAAAAATTATACATGCTCCAACAAGAATTATTTGAGTTGTCTTGTACCCATGGTGTGGGGAAGTGGGTTTACGATATCTAAATCCAGCCTACCACCAGGAATGCTCAGGACCTACTCAAGAAGGCAAATAATCCCTTCCACCAATATTTACAGGGTAAAATAAGATTGTTGTTAGAGTAATAAATTTGACAGTAAAATAGTAGTCAAGTTTTCAGGCAAATTTAAATTGGCTAGTTAAAACAAGCGAATATTCTAGAAAAATTAATTGTACTGGACAAAAAGGTGTTCCTAAAGTGTTAACTAAAATTTTTATTGGTACTTCATCTCATGATAAAATTGTGCACCATGTAATGAACCTAAAACAGTAATATTATAGTGCAAAAAATTAAAATTTAAAAGCCATCAAGACTACATTATAAAATTTTCAAAAGCCTCCTAACATTTAAATCAAAAAAGGAGGGGATAGTAGAGGAATATCATGTAAGGAAAAATATCCTGTAAGTAAATTACATCTAGAAAATTAATACTTTAGAAAATTAATTGTAAGGCTAAAAGCAAGACACCCATGAAAAACACACAAGATGACAAAACAAGCCAGAGGAAAATCATTTGGGCAATAAATGAAATAGGATCCCAAGTCAAATTTATAGAAAAAATTCCTTTATTAACTTTTGGTCGAGAATATGTTTGTATATTTTCAGAAAACAACTCCGAGACCATGTGGATTCCAGCAACAGAGAGGAATCGACAGGACTACTCCAGCCATGAAGACAGAAGAGAAGCAGTTCAGAGACGGAAGACGCTGATGTGGCCTTCCCATACTAGCAGTTAGCAGCTGTGCATCACTGCAGTTTGCCCAGGACCAAACCAGAGAGAATCGGACCTGCATTACCACCATTTGTCCACCATCCAGAACGGTAATGTCAGTGCTGACATGTACACATAAGGAACTGTTGGACATTGAAATTGGGTTTCAAAAGAACTGTTGGCCCAGAAAGAAACTCACTACAGACTGATTCATTTGCCTGTCACCATAACCATGATTGCTTGTCTCATTTTCGGTTCTTATAAGTGTATTTCTAATAGCGCATGATCTCACTCATCTAGGGGAAATAATGAACAACATAGACTGATGAACAAGAACAGACCCAGAAACAAGGAGGCATCGATCGGACTGTCGGGCCTCAGAGAGAGGGTAGGGAAGGGTGGGGGTAAAGGGGACAGATCAACCAAAGGACTTGTGTGCAAGCATATGAGCCTAACCAGCGGTTAAGGACAACAGGGGGGTGGGGGCATGTGTGGGGAGGGGTGTGGGATGGGAATGGGGGGATGAGGACAAATATGTGATACCTTAATAAAGAAATTAAAAAAAATTATACATGTATATGCAACAACATCCATGGTCTCCTTTCTGAACATAATATAAAATATGATGAATACAAATGAAAGAAGAAAGTGTGTGAGAAAAATGAGATGGGAAAAACATGTCTCTACCAACCTCAGTTGAAAATGAGCATCTCTTTATTGTATATTACATGCAGAACAATGGACCCAGGACTGATCTATCATCAAACCATGTCAAAAATATATATAAATATTATTGATTTTATAGAGGAAGAGAGAGAAACATAAATGAGGAGAGAGAATCATTGATCGGTGCCTCTTGCATGCCCCCCACCAGGGATCAAGCCGGCAACCCGGGTATATGCCTTGACCGGGAATTAAACCATGAACTCCTGGTTCATACATAGGTCGATGCTCAAAGCCTGAGCCACACTGGCTGGGCCATGTCAAACATTTAAGTAGGGACTAAGAAAACGTTTAATAGTAAAGGGAGTTCAATAATAGTTTTAAATAAAATTTCAGATTTATTCTTCCATGACAGAAGTTCACTCTGTGAGGGTGATATTTAGCTTTGGCCTTGGCATAAATCTGTGATTATGACACCAAGCCATTCAGCATTTGGAAAAAATGTTGTTTTTATGGCAAACAGTATTTTAGCATATGGATATGTCACAATTTATTTACCCAAATGCAGCAGATGACATTTTATTACTATAAATATTCCTGTACACATAGTTTTGTGCACTTATTCGATTGTTTCTTTATAATGAAGTACTAACCCCTGGACTTGCTTCATGCAGATGCACCGATTTTAAGTTTTGATACATTTGCCAAGTTGTCCTTAGAAATGCTGCACCAATTTATATTTTCACTGGTGGCAGTAATCTCTTGCCCGCACCTTTCCCAATTATGGATGCTATTCTGTCCTTTCATCTTTACCAATCTGATAGAGAAAGAAAATTGCCTTTTTTTTACCATTGAGATTGATTTTCTTTTCATGTTTGTATTTCTTTTGTGTATTAGCTTTTATGCTCTTTCCACATGCTGCATGAACCCTATTTCTACATGAAGATATTAATCTTTTGGGTATGAAGTTATGAACATGGCTTTAATTTTTATATTTAGAAGCTCCACCCCTCAAGGAATACAGGAATAAACATCACATACCCTTCTCCCCCATATTTAGAGACCATTTCCATAGGAACAAGTCTCAGAAGTAACGTCGTATTTAGTGCTAGGCTACAATATTTTTAAGGGTCTTGATCCCTAGGGCCCATAGCTAAAGCACTATTATTGATGTACCCTTTTATACCTTTTTACCATTCCTTACCATCTGGCTGTCTTACTTTTAAAAAATTCTGGCTAAATTTATACACAATGAACAGTATGTCACTACTGTTTCAAATATCAATTCTTTGATTCAATTGTCTGTTTAGATAATTTAAATAGACAATGCTCTAATTAGAAGTGGTTGGCTTCTAAGAATTGAAGGTTTTTTTTAATAGTTTAGTTTTATGATAGATTTACAACTTGGAGCCACTATTAGACTCAAGGCTGCTTTAATGGAGAAATGTAGGAAACAGAGCCTTTACTGAACACTCATGAGATGCTCAGCACTGTGCAAAGCACGTTGGAAATGTAACTCTTAATTCAAACAACCATACAATGAATTAGAGATTTTCTCTTTTCTTCAGTAGGGAAAAAAGAGCTCAGAGACCTTTAACAACTTGTCTAAGGTCATACAGCTTCCATAAATAGCGGCAATTAAATTCTTTCCATTTCAATTTTCCATTACAGAGTATTTCAAACATACATGAAAAGAGGAAAAAATGTAACAATGAATGGCCATACTTTCAATTATTGCTAACATTTTGCTCTTGCTTCATCTTCCTGAATATTTTTGTTGCAACATTTCAAATTAAATTACAGACATCATGACATTTCACCCTTAAGTGTTGCAGCATACACCTAAAAAATTCTATTCAATTATTGCACCTAACAAAAATAATGATCCCTTAATATTATGCAGTATCAAGTCCTAAGTCAAATTCTCTAATTGTTTTCCAAATATCTCTTATAGCTTTTTTTCAAACCAGAATCCAATCAAGAATCATTAATGGCATTTGTTTATTATGTTGCTAAATCTCAGTAACCACTCCAACCACACTTTTCCCAGACACTGAATTTTTAAAGAGACAAGGACTGTATTGTAGAACATCCTCACATTATGCATATGTCTGATGGCGCTTCATGGTGATGTCTGATTTATTTTTCTAGACACTGTGATTCCTATTAACTGGACGTTAGATCTTAAATTTGGGCTAAACATTTTTGGTGAGGCTGTTTCACAGCAGATGCTGTTTGCCTTATATTCACCACATCAGGAGTCCCATGTGGAGCCATCCCACTAAGATGCTAGTTGGACCACTGACAGCCTGATCCCTGAAGGGGATGTACAGGTACGTTTGCTGCTTTGTGACTAACAAGCAATCTGTGAGTGAGCTTTGGTACCGTATAAATATGGCAAACCATTATTTTTTACAAATAAGCATTTTCATTGATCCTGGCCAGAATCATTATTTTAACATCACTATCAGTTTTATCATGCTTTCTACTCTATTAGCTAGCACTCTTTTGAAGAATACATTCTTCTGAATAAAATACATTTAGTATGTAGCATGCTTTAAGATGAGCTTTTTCTCATCAACTGGATGAACTATAGAATGTCTTTAAAAGAAACGGAAAGCACTTAATTTTTTCCCTATAATACCCAATTTTCTGAGAAGTTGGTCACCTCCACAGATAACGAGTTGATTTGTGCTTGGTGATGAATTTTGTTTTGATTTCTTTTTCTTGATTATCTTTATAGATTCACAGATTTTAATATTCAGTAATACAAATTTTATTTTTATTACTTCTTGAAAATGAGTTTCAAATAGTGATTTGTCTCAATTCCAATCACATTGTTCTTTTATTACATCATCATTACTGATAGAGACCCAAACCTATTAATTCTGACTCTCTCCCATAACGTGTCATAGAGTTAAAAAATTCCACCAAAAATGGAGCCTATATTTTCTATGTTAGTTTGCGCTGAAACAATAAGTATTAACCAGGGTGTTTTTTGTAACAGGTAAAATAAACTAAAAATTGATTTAAGTCCCGATATCAGGATTCTGCACCATAGTTGGAAACACTAAACAAGGAGATATAATAAAATTTTTTTTTCAGGAAGTCAGATGAGATAGAAAGCAAAAGTATATCTACCAATGATTCTTTTTCTTTTATAAAATTGGCTCCAGTTTATGGATTTCCATGTAAAATATCAAGCTGTAATTACCAACTTTCCGGAGCTCAAAGGAAGATTCAAACTGGTGCCCAGCTGCCAGAAGAAGAACTGCATAATTAATTCCTGACTGTAGTGTAGGCTCACTTTCAAATGCCTTTTTGAACCTATAAAACAACAACAACAAATGTACAAGTTTACTTTCTCAATCATGAAACTCTTGGTGTGCAATAGCTTCTGTTTGCATAACTCCAACGCCTGAGTAAGTGAAAATATCCTACTGGCCTTCACCCAGAATCAAGTGTGCTATTAGGATTTAATGCTTAAGTGACTGCATATTCTCACCCTCTGCTCCATTGTAATCAACCACTTAACCTGCCCTCACCATAGCAGCCCAGTCTTTGGAAAAGTCCTCTCTTCAATAGTTTACCAGAAATGTGAGATAGTGTGTATGTGCGCATGTATACGCAGTAAAAATTTTAAAATGAGAACTGTGCACATATTTTTAAAAGTGGTTTTATAAAAAGCCTTAAAAATACACAGAGCAATGAGGAGGATCATCTGGGTAACATACTAAAACAATCAGTTCCATAAGAGTGGTATAGAAATGAAATAAAGAACGTTTATTGTACTAAGAAGTTAAGAAAAACGGAGATTGTGCCTGTGCATACTAATTTTAACTCCAAGAGAATAAGAAGCCTTTTCTGAATATGCATGAAACTAAATATCAACCTTTGAAAACACTTCAGCATTGTAAAAGACTTCAGTGCTTGCATATCCACTGTATTTTCAAGGTAACACTTCCATTCTAGGTTTTTTTCCACATACATCATTCAACAGGCAACAATATTCAATATCATTTAATTTGGGTGCATGGAGAAGAAGAAAAGTAAAATAAATGCCCTAGTGACAAATAGAAACTACCTAAGACAAACACAAAATAAAATCTTTATTTTAAAACAATCAGAATGAGGACAAGATAAGGATTAAATAACTCATGAATGACTATTTGATGACACAAGGTTATGCAGAAAAAAATACCTTATAATTTCAAGATAAAGGTGTTCATATATATATATATGTACATATATATATACATATACACATACACACACACACACACACATACACTGTATAATGGCATATTAGCTTCAAAAAGAATGGAAAGAAGGACATAATACAGAGCAGAAATCCATGAACTAGAAAGCAGATGTGCACCAAAGGTTATCAGCACTGCCAAAAGTTAGTTCTACAAGAAAATTAGTAAAATTAATAAACTAATAGGCAGCAGACTGAGAGAGAGGAGTGAGAGGAAAAGAGAGAAAATACAAATTGAAGGTCCTATTGGCATTTAAAAAGAAGTAAAAGGATATTCAAAACAACTTTATGACAATAAATATGGCAATTTAAGTGAAATAAAAAAAATCTTGAAAATCACATATTAGTATAACACAAGGGGGGGGGGAAATGAACACTCTAAGTAGCTTTTATCTATTACAGAATTTATAACAACCTGAGATTTTGTCATCTATCTTCCCCAATAGAATGTAGGCCTCATGAGAGCAGGGAACTTGTCAGTAATATTGAGCACTTAATCTCCAGTGCCTGAATCATCAGACTGCCTGACTCATTGCAGGTGATTACAAAATACTTGCTGAATGAAGGAAAAATGCATCTACTTCTTACCAAGAAGTGGGCTGAGACAAGTGGTAAATACAGCAGTGCACAGAAGATAAAGGTAATCTATTCACTTCTTTCAGTAGTCTAAATCCTGACTTTGCTACAAACCATCTGATCAAAAAGCTACTACATCCTTAGGTCACATTAAATGAGTGAATTGCATATCACCTTCAGTGCATTACATTTTAACATTTTTGGAATTCACTACTTTATAAAATATTGACAAGTGTATATAGCTTCCCTTGATGCCTACTTAGGGTCGTTTCATTTATTGCTAGGGAGAATTCAGTTTCCTCTGAAGAACTGGCATATGATCTTTTTTTCATGCAACTATTAAAGAGCTTGAAGCTCAATTATACCAAGCATGTTGATCCTTATTATTGGCATATTTGTATTCTCTAGTTCATTGGCGCTGATTTTCCATATGTATTTTATCATTCCATTACATTTTTTTTTAAGATTCAAACTTGATTAAAAAAATACATATAGCTGTTAAAATACTGAAACCATCCATTTTGGCTGAAGATGATGCATTTTTGGGTAAGTGTGCCACAGTATTAAACAGCAGAAAACCTCATGGCTTGAAACGCTGTTCACGCCATGTTCCTGCGTTATTGGTTTAGTTCCGCTCCATACCGCTTTCCCTCTGGGATCTAGCTTGAAGGAGCAGCTTTCTCTGGGAATTAGCCAAGGAAAAGTACACAACAGGGCTCTTAAACTTCTGCTGATAATCAAAGCACGCACCAAAACCTGGTGCCAGGGGGTGGCAATATATACTCTTCCTACAAAGGGGAACAGTGTATCTCTAACAAAAAATACAATACAGCACAGATGACATTTGAAAAACTGGGATTAACACCGAATGGTAAAAAGAAACAATAATTTTAGCTGGCTCGGATTACTAAGCACTTCCTAGGTATAAAGCATTATACTTGACCCACCAGGCTTAATATTTCTAATTCTGACAACTCTTTAAGATAGGGAGGATTTTCTCAAGTTTACTGATCAGGAAACTGAAGCATGGAAATATTAAGCCATGTAGTTTAGAAGTGGTCAGGCAGAAACTTTACCTAGTTCTGCTGGATTTCAAGGCCTGAGCCCTCTTCTCTGTATCACTTTGCTTACCCACTGGTATGTGTTAAAAATGTTATTTTTTTTTAATGTCCTTTTTCATTACCTTTTCTTTTTCTTTCTTTTTTTTAGTAAAAGGGAGTTGGGTGAAAAAGGAAAGATAACAATAAAAATAAAAGTAGAGAAATGTTTTCATATTAAGGATAAAGTTTGTA
Source organism: Eptesicus fuscus (assembly GCF_027574615.1). Taxonomy (NCBI): domain Eukaryota; kingdom Metazoa; phylum Chordata; class Mammalia; order Chiroptera; family Vespertilionidae; genus Eptesicus; species Eptesicus fuscus. Next base: position 73,787,117 of record NC_072482.1, on the reverse strand, counting down.
CTCTGTAACAGAAATAGATATTAATGAATCCTTGCAAAGAATGGTGTTTGTCACAAAATATATTTGATCAATCTTATTAGACTGAAGACTAACATTTGCAAAAGACTGATATGGCAAGACTGCTGAATGTGCCCATAAAAATGCACCAAATAAAAAACTTTATGTCGTCAAAAACGTCAAGGTTTTTAACTAGCAAGAGGATAAATGAACATGAACAATATGTTAGTTAGTCCTTACATAAAGAAATATCTAGCCCTGGCCGGCTTGGCTCAGTGGATAGAGTGTCGGCCTGCGGACTGAAGGGTCCCAGGTTCGATTTCGGCCAGGGGCACATGCCTGGGTTGCGGGCTTGATCCCCAATAGGGGGTGTGCAGGAGGCAGCCAATCAATGATTCTCTTCCATCATTGATGTTTCTATCTCTCCTTCTCCCTTCCTCTCTGGAATCAATAAAGAAATATATTTAAAAAGAGAGAAATATCTAAAAATGATTAATATTCTAAACCTGTCTATAAAGATAAATAAAATGCTTATATGTGAGTGAAGCTAAATGAAAGAAGACTTCATGAAGAAAGCAAATCTTAAGGATGGAACCAGACATTCACATCTTAAGAGAAGTCCAGCGGCTTAGAGTAACTGCACAAAGGTATTTCCACTACTGTTGATTTTTTTCTATTTTAGTACTAAATATTTGTAGAATGAAGGTAAGTAATTTGTATTCTTCAATTCATTATTAGATTAAAAAGATGAAAACTTCTCGTTAAGCTTTCAAAGCAATAGATTTTGTTCAAGGGTTGCCGCATTAGCACTGCATCTGTCAGCTGATTGCAAGCTAGCTCTAAGTACTTGATTATGGAGTGACGTCTTCATAAGAAAGCCTTAGTTCACTTTTGGCATCTGCACTGAGACATTCAGCAAAGTCAAGAATAAAGGAAATATTCTTGAACTGGTTATTTCTACCTAAAGAACATGTACTTTCTATCAAAGAAGAAACTAAGCTCAAGTCAAGTTCTTTCTATTTAGCTGTCATTTTCCCCTCTCTGTGATAAAACAGCTGTGATTCTTTCTGAGAGACATACAAGTAATTAAACTGAATTTCATGGTGCTTTACGTCTCTAGGGATATTTCTGAAATTATCATTCTCATAACCCAGAGGTAAAGCAGTACAGCATTAGAGAAAGGCTATTGCCAGATCACTTTGTTCATTCATCTGAAAATGGTGGGGCCCTCTATTTAATTCAAACTATGTATTTGTATAAATTCCTTACAATAGGAAAGTCAGAAAGAAAATAAAGAGCCCCAAGTTCTAACTATGTTCTTCCAGTCCTTTTATTATGTGCATACTTCCCTCCCCCAAAAAAGAGAATCATGCTCTTTATAATAATCTTTTAAACTTTGATATATTAAAGATTTTTAAAACCACAATTTCCTTCTGGGTATATAGCCGAAAGAACTGAAAGCAGAGAACTCAAACAGGTATTTCTGCGCCGATGTTCAATAGCAGCATTATTCACAATGGCTAACATGTGGAAACAACCCAAATGTCCATCGACAGATGAAGAGATAAACAAAATGTGGTGTATACATACAATTATTCAGCCTTAAAAAGGAAATTCTGATACATGCTACAGCATGGATGAACTCAGAGAACATCATGGTAATTAAATAAGCCAGTCACATACCCAAAAGGCAAATACCATAAGATTCCACTTATATTACTAGGGTAGTCAAATTCATAAAAACTGAAAATAGGATGGCAGTAGCCAGGGGCTGGGGTGAGAGGAGAATAGAAAATTGTTGAACAGCTATAGAGTTTGAGTTATGCAAGAAGAGGAAAGTTTTATATGGAAAGTGATGATGGTAGCACAGCAATCCAAATGTATTTAATGTCATTGAATTAATTGCATGATTAAAAATGGCTAAAATGGTTAAGTTTTATGCCATGTATACAGGGTAAAGGTGAAAGCAGGTTTACAGTTGTTCATATGGAAAATAATACAATAATTACTAAATAATAATACAAGAATAAACTCTGTTTCATATACTCACAACTATAAACCTACTTTTGCCCCACCCTGTACTTTTATCACCAAACCCCTCCAAATCTAAAGAATGACATTCCATCACATGGGGATGTTATCCTTCATTTGGACATTTAGGTTTCTTCTAGTTTTTTGTTATCATAAAATTCACTGTAGTGAACATTGTTGTACACCTATCTTTGTTTCTATATGTGCTATTTCTTTAGGATGGTTTCCAAAGGACATTAAGTGGACTAAAGAACCTGAATTATTTCAAAGCGCTTGATGCACAATGCCAAATTGCTTTAGAGAAAGGTTTTACCAATTAATATTCCCAAGAGAAGTGTAGGAGAGACACTTTTCCATTGCACCCATGCCAAAATAAAGTATTCTCATCTCTTTTCATCTTTGCCAACTGATCACAAGAAAGCATAGCTCAGAGTTTTCACGTACACTTGATTGCTTTGAGAATGAACAGTTTTTGTATGTTTATGATCAATCTAAACTTATCCTTACAATAACTGCCAATTTTCTCAACTTAAAATGCAAAACCCACGTTTTAAGAAGACTGGGGAGATGGATGGAGACACTTCTGGGAATGCTCTGAAGAGGAGATAGAGGTGGGGCCAGGGGCTTAAATTTAATCAAAGCTTTAAGGATACGAAGAATAGTAAAGATTTAGGAGGAAGGGAGTAACAACAAAAATATGGAAAAAATCTAAACACTTAATAAAAAGAAATAGTCATATTATCAATTATGGTTAACTATTCAATAAAGTGCACCCACTAAGTAGAATCTCCAGGGATAATCAACATAGTATTGTGAAAAGCTCCCCAATTGATATGATGTTCAGCCAGGCTTCCATATTCTTCCATATTCTCTTTTTCAGCATAATGCTGGAAAACTTCTAGTTCTCTCACTCATCCCTCTGACAACTATGTTACATAAAGCAAGCCTTAGCTGCTCTCTTTAGGTGCTCAATACTTGTTAGCCACAATTAGGAAACCTCCACAGTGACATCTATCTAATAATAGGGTAATATGCAAATTGGTCAGGACACTGTCACATAACAACCGATCAGCAAGCTGCATGCGCAGCAGGAGCGGGTGGGCAGGGACTTGCAGCGTCAGTGGGCAGGGACTTGTGCCACTTGGGGACGTGAGGCTCGCATCCCTGCCCCCTGCGCTGGCCCGGGGACATGAGACTTGCATCTGTGACCCTGGCAACGGGCCCCAGGATGTGAGGCTCGTGTCCCCTCCCCCTGCACCAGCCCTGGGACTTGAGGTTCACGTCCCCACCCCTAGCAACAGGCCCAGGGACATGAGGCTCACATCCCTGCCCCCGCAAAGGGAAAATAGCAATATTAAAACATTTCCTCTAATTAATTCCCTTTTAATGTGCACGAATTTCATGCACCAGGCCACTAGTATTAAATATTATCACTCTTGCATTTCAGTTTGATCATGCCATAACAGAGCTTCATCCAATCTATTATTTGCTTAATGCAGTATTAAATCAAGGTCAAGGTATCAATGTACCAGGGTGCTTATTTACAAAGCAACCATGGGCATACTGTGTGTTTTACCCAAGTCTCCAGGTCATCCTGGAATTTCTGGCCCTTTAGGAGCCATCGACACCTGCACACCAATGAGCTGGGAGTCATGCTGAGTTACTAAGAACTCTTTAGGCTTTGTGTTCTAAAAATAAAAATCATCGAAAAATGGGAAATTCACCTCATAGACACAATAAAAAACTAAAAAAAAATTATGTCAATGGAAAAAGGGTAAGATAAAACTCTGGGGGGTATGGAGGGTAGTGGAAATAGAGATAACACAGAGAAAGATATCTTAAAGCCAATAAAAAGAATAAAGGACTAATCTGGCAAATGGAAACTAGACATAGATCTTTATTTGTAGGTTGATTGGTTTGTTACATAACTCTTCCAAAGTAAAGCCACCCCATCAATAATATAAAAACTTAAGTGTTATTGGCACACACTACTGTTAGAACAGCACTGTCACTGACGTAAAAGAAAATTAGTTGATAAGGCAATGCTGTCTATTCTGTCTCAAGTTACTATGGAAAAATGAACACATTAATGCTAAAACAAAACCTTAATGCTTTTAATTTCCTGCCTATAGATTATTTTTGGCATTACAACAGGAGAGACATGGTTATGCTAATACAGTATGGACACCTATTTTGCTTTCAAACTTCTGAAAATGACTTTGTATCTCCCATTAAGAATGAGAATATCATCATCTCTAAAACCAAATATGAGTCCAATCTCTGCCTATCCCTCGTGATCCCATGACAGCCCTGGCATATGAAATTCAAACAAAGCCTATATAAAAAGTATACAGATACTCGATAACTTTTCCATCACCTACAATATTTAGCTATATCCAGGAAGAGAAAGAAAACTCTTAGGAATGTTTTAGGAAAAGAGAATTTTCAACTCATTAATGTCCATTTTGAACAGGCATAAATATAACAATATATAAAGAAATGCAAAACATTTTCACATATTATATACTAAGGATAGAACACCAAGTGCCTACTATTCTAGGACTTTAACATATATTGCTTTATTTACTCCTCACAACAGAGCATTCATTCCTAAAGTGATCATCTAAACCAGTTGTAATAATCTTGCCCGTGATCTGTGTAGTATTGGGGTGATGATGAAATACTAGAAGCATAAAGAAATGTAAAGATAGTCTGGTGTAGGGTTCCTTTCCCCTATTTCTCAATCTTATTTTTCAATTACAATTTATATTCAATATTATTTTGTATTAGTTTTAGGTGTACAGTATATAGTGGTTAGACAATAATATACTTTACAAAGTGTTCCCCCTGATATTTCCAATATGGCGTAGGTTTTTATGAACGTGTTTCCTCAGTCCTAAGACAAAAACACAGAAAAAGGTGTCTTCCTTGCATCTCCAGACCTTGCTGTAGCTAAACTGGATTTATGCCTGAAATGGCTGTGGGCACCTATAGCACTAATGATGGGAAAGACCTGGCCTACCTTTTTAAGCTGCCGACTCAACCTACGCTAGACCAAGCCCTATTTCCGAACTTCATGTTTTGAAAGATACATTTCCTTTTTACTTAAATTCATTGGAGTAAAATATTCTGCTACTGATAGGATGCTAAGAATATTCTAACTCATCTAGGTAGGTATTATTCTTATTTTTTAAATAAAAAAAGAGAATTTCCACCCTGGCCAGTGTGGCTCAGTTGGTTGAGCACTGTCCCATGTACCAAAAGGTCACCAGTTTGGTTCCCGGTCACGGCACATACCCAAGTTTTGGGCTCGATTCGATGTTCCTCTCTCACATAGAGGTTTCTATCTCTCTCTCCTTCTCCCTTCCTCTCTATCAAAAATCAATAAAAACAATACACACACACACACACATATTTTAATCAGAATTTCCTAAAGGTTAAGTACTTTGCTTTAGTTTATACTGAGTCAATTTTTATCTCCTGTCAGTTTCCCAAAAGTCCATGCCTCTTCAACAAAATGGTATAGGCATTCCTGGAAATGCCTGTTCCCGAAATGTAATAAAAACAACACTGGATCTGAAACAAAAACAAAAACACACACCTAGATTTTAAATTTAAAAAATACAAGTTTTTATTTTTTATTTTTTATTGATTTCAGAGAGGAAGGGAGAGATAGAAACATCAATGATAAGAGAGAATCATTGATCGGTTGCCTCCTGCACACTCCCTACTGGGGATCGAGCCTGAAACTCAGGCATGTGCCCTGACTAGGAATGGAACGACATTCAGTCACTGAGTCACATAGGCTGCGCTAGATTTGAAATTTTATTAGTCACAGGACATCAAGAAATTCACTTAAGTTCTTTGCATTTCAATTGCCTCAGATGTAAAATGGGAAGAAAAATGTCTGCTTTGCCTAAGCCTTCAATATAACAAAATGTTCTGAGTGAGTCCCGCTGCATGGAAACTCAGCATAACTATTTCATAGTTATTTCATTTTTAGATTAGGTTAAAAAATTGTGGACATAATCTTGGCAGTGAACTCTCCATGACCCTCCAAATCATGGGCCGTAATATTTCCTTGGGTCATTCTGGTTAAGTCTGCCACTTCAGAAATGCCGTGGCCTTTTTTTATGATATAAATCTAGGCTCTTGGGTCACAATATTTCATACTTCGAAAGTTGAATATCCTCCTAGGTTCACTCTCTCCTCTTGCTCTTTATTCCATACCAGCCCCCAACATCCTCTAGTAAGACTTATGACAGGCACCACTGCTGCTTTCTTTAGCTTATATAGTTAACCTTATAGTGAACAGCTATGATAAAAAGCTACAACCTTTTAGTAACTGAAAGCTAACCTCAGTTTCTCCAGAGATCAAAAAGGCATTTTTCAGACCTTAACTTGAATTATAGAAATTTAAAAAGAGAAAAATGGTATTATTTTAGACATCCACAAGAGAGCTTCAGCGAACAAAATTAACTGAGGAAGTGACAGTGAAAAACACCAACTGTTAGAGCACTATTTTTTATACTTATATCAGCAGGATGTGTTCATTCAAACCATTTACCTCCATCCAGGCAAACTTCAGAAAACCTAAACCATAAACTTTTTTCATATTTTCTATTTTTGCATAACTCACCCTCTCTTCCAGATAAGACTCAACAATGAAAGTTTGTTCTAACATATTACAATTCTGCAAACTTTAAACATCTAAGCTATAAACATTTTTCTTAATTTTTTATTTTTGCATTCTGAGCCCCAGACCTGCATTAGAGGGTCATCTAGAAGTAAAAGGGTGCCTTGGCACAGTACTTGTCCCAAATACAATGCTCAGCGTGTAAGACTTTCTCCCTCTAACGTAGGAGAGGGACATTGAACTCGGTAATGATGTTAGAAAGGGGAACTGCCAGAAAGACCCTATGAGCCATTGTGAGCACAACTGCTTGGGACTGTTTTTCTATGTTGAAGATCTTGTCCTTAAACTTCCTGTGGTCAGTAGATTGCTGTCTGTTCAAGCCAACAGAAAATGAGTCAGGCCATGGAGAGTGTCAGTGGGAAGAGCCTGCCATGACATCCCACTCCTTATCCCAACATCAGTATTTGACAAGTGGAAACCCAGAGGCTCAAAAAAGGTCAGTTGAAACATCCCTTTGGGACCCATGACTCAGGAAATGTGGTATCCAGGGTAAGTATGGCCAGGAAGCCTAATAACCTCAATGATACCCTTTGTGTTAGCACCTTGACAAGGTGCTTTTACTTCTCAGCTCTAAAAGAAATGGAGCTTGGGGACAGTGCCAACACACCAACATGAATGAGTGGGTTTGCAGTACTGCGGGAGTTGGATCAAAACTCTAAGAAACACCGAAGTAGCTTTTCAGTGAGGGCGTGGAAAAAAACACCCATGTTAAAATGGAGGGAAACCTTCTTAGCAACCATTAGTGGCAAAGGATATAATGACAATAGTGGCAGGTTATAGATAAGTAATCTACAGTAAAAGTGACATTCTTATGTTACTTAATAATCAGTGAGTGACACACACAAGATCAATATAAGATTAACTCCTAAGGACCCTCCCATTAGAAGGCTTTGAGCTCTAACAGTCTTCCCTGTTCTTCCTAGAAAATTAGTGGATACCTTAAAATGGAATAGAAATCTGACATTTTCAATTTGACCTGAAAACCTTGAACATAGAGCTCCTCTGAGAGACCATTAATGTTCCTAAGCTAAATGGGAACCATAAAAAAGGAGCCAGAATCTGGAAGTATAGAAAGCTAAAACAAAAGTACAACCAGAAAAAATTGTTCCTTACCTAAACTTTATGTGACTTTGAAAGCTCTCTTTAGTATAGATTGTTTGGTTTTCAAATGGAGAAACACTTCTATTTTATTCCTGTGCACAATGCTCACTAACTTCATAAGAGATGTTTTCCATTTAAATTCACTGACCATGAAGATCAGGCCTCTAAAGATTACCTCTGCATTTCATTATCACTACCATATCAAAGCATTTATATTGGCACAGTACTGCAAATATAAGGTTCTAATCCCCCTACAATTAAGAACTTTCTTAAAGTGTAAATCTTCCGGCAATGGACTGCATAATAACATTCCTCTTTTGTAAGAAGAAAATTTGTTAAGAGAAAATGTAAAACTCTCTGGGTTGTAGTAAAAATTTATTATACGAATGTAAATGTCCAAACCGAAGCTTTCCACAAGGATCTAAGAAAATCCTGTCCCTAAATTTGTCCTCTCTGATTATAATCCATTATCCTAATTTCAGCTCCCCATTAAACTGCTGAAATGATAAAAGACTTTAAAAGTTAAGATTTCTGTTTCATAACTTTAAAAATTTTATGGCTATAATGGAGGAACTCCTGAAGTATGTCAACCTCCTTTAATATGTTCTTTAATTAGGGGATATTTTAGGAATGCTTTAGGAATACTAAGAGGTACAAAAGAATAATATAAGAAACACCCTCACATACCCATCACTCAGCCTCAGAAGTAAAATGTCTTAAATATTCTTGCAGCTGCATGTAAATCACTCCATGATCCTTTTCTACTCCTTCCCCACTGGTAACTAATCTACTGAACTGGGAATTTATGATGTGAATTCATGCATATACACTTTTCTTAGGTGTGTATGATTGTTTTTAAAGTTTCTATAAATGATATTGTACTTTATGCATCCTTCCATTTGCTTATTTTGCTCAACATATTTTATATATATATAACATATTTTATGATGCCACTTTTATGGAGAGAAACTTGAAGACTTCCCTTAGGGTAAATAACCAGGAGTAGATCACTAGATTTTAGGGTAGGCTACCTGTCAATTTCCTTGATAACGCCAAAATCTTTTAGTGGTCATAAAAATTTCTATCACAACCAGGAGAGGATTAGGACTCCCATTTCTCTAACATCTTTGCCAACAATTGGCATTGTCAGGCTTAAAAACTTATGCTATATAAACAGTATAAAATGGTATATCATTGTTTTAGCTTGCAGGTAAAGCATCTTTTTTATATGTTTTAAAAATGTTTATTGGCCATTTGTGATTCTGCTTTTGTGTATGGCCTGTTCATAGCCTATGCCCATTTATAATATTTTTATTAAATATTTTAGGAATTATTTATATATACACTGAGTGGCCAGATTATGATCTCTGAACACATAATAATCTGGTCACTCAGTGTATATTCTATATAATAAAAGGCTAATATGCAAATTGTCCCCTCTACCAGGTGTTCGACCAGCAGGCAGGCCGGCCAACTGCCCATGTCCCCTCCCCCTGGCCAGGCTGGCTGGACCCCACGAATTCATGCACCGGGCCTCTAACACACACACACACACACACACACACACACACACACATACACACACACACACACACACACACACACACACACACACACACACTGAGTGGCCAGATTATTATGCATTCAGAGATCATAATAATCTGGCCACTCAGTGTATATTGAATATAGATACTATATGGGTAACATGCATTGCTCCCTATCTGGGGTTTATTTTTTCACTTCGTTGATATTTCTATTTTTACTCATATATTTATCATTTCCAGTGCTCTACCTACATATCCAACTTTCCATCTGGTATCACTTCCCTTCAATCTAAAGATTTTCCTTTAAACATTTCTTGTAGTAAAGGTCTGCAGGCAACAAATTATCTCAGTGGTTGTTTTTTTTTTTTAATTTAGAAAAGTCTTTATTTCACCTCATTTTTGAAAGCATTATCACTGAATACAGAATTCTTGGTTGACTGATTTTTTTTTCTTTAAACACTTTAAAGATGCTATTCCATTGTCTTTTGGTTTCCTTCTGATGAGTAGTCAGGAGGTACTCTTTCCCCTGTATACAATGTATCTTTTTACCTAAGTTGTATTTATGATATTTTCTTTGATTTTTCTCAGCAATTCTACTTATGATGTGATAAGGGATGCTTTTCCTTGCATTTATGCCACTTGGATTTTGCCCAGCTTCCTAGATCTGTAGGCTGTTTTGTTGTTTGTTTTGTCAGATTTGGATAATATTTGGCCATTAATTTTTCAAAAAAATTTTCCGCTATATCACTTCTCTCTTCAGACTCCAATCAACAGTATATTACACTGTTCAATGCTATTCCACAGGGCACTGATATTTGATTTCCTTCTCAATTATTTTCTTTCCTCTGCTTGAATCTGAATGCTTTCTAATAATTTATTTTCAAGTTTATTTATCCTCTTATATTGTATACTACCTGCTATTGATCCCATCTGATGAAATTTTGACTTTAGTTCTAAAATTTCCATTTGGTTCTTTTCTAGTTTACATATATCTCTGATAATTCTTCATATTTTCACCCACAATATCCATCTTTTCCAGTAGTCTTTACAATTACATCTATACAGTAGGTCTTGTTATCTGGTAGAATAAGTCCCTCCATGTTGTTCTCCAAAATTGCTCTGCCTATTTTTGGTCCTTTATTTTTCAAATATTTTTTAGAATAAATTTGTCAAATTACATAAAAAACCTGCTGAGGATAATTTACGTCTTTAAAGTATCAAGTTTTCTCATCCACAAACGCGGTATATTTTCCCATTCATTCAGCTCTTCTTTCATATCATTAATAAACTTTTATAAATTTTCTAGAAAATTATGTTTCTGTCATTATATCATATATAAAATATCTTTAAAATATTATATTAAAAATATCTTTTCATCTAATGTACCCCAATTTACTCTGCCATATTAAATGAATTTCATCAAACTTGTTTACTAAAGCTATAAATTCTAAGGTTTATTTCATAACACATAATCTAAATAATAACAGTAATTTAACTCTTCAATTTGCAAACAATTTTTTATGTCATACGTTTGTCATTCATTTTAACTTCCGTACTCACCAAAAAGCTCCATTGTCTCTACTTTCAGTGTCCATGAAATTAGAATCCAAAAATATGTCTTTGTAGATTCGACCAACTAGGCAATACATATCTGAAGCTACTTGCCCTTCACTTTGCACCAGGGGAATCATAATATCAAGAGCTTTTGCTCTATCTCCAGGGAGATTTCTCCTAAGGTAGGGGGAGAAAAAAATCCTTGTTTCAATACAGAGTAGGTTAATTATCTTTTAAAAAAATATTTTTATTGATTCCAGAGAGAAGGGAGAGGGAGAGATGGAAACATTGATGATGAGAGAGAATCATTGATCGGCTGCTTCTTGCATGCCTCACACTGGGGATTGAGCCCACAACCCAGGCATGTGCCCTTGACCAGAATTGAACCTGGGACCCTTCAGTCCGCAGGCCAACACTCTATCCACTAAGTCAAACCAGGTAAGTCAATTATCTTTTAAAAATTCTAATATATTGATTCATACTAGACAGAATAAAAACAATTAGACTTTGAGAGTCCTCTGTAAGCCTCTGTCCCAACCCTTTTTGTTTTTTAATCCTACTGCTTATCTCCTGGGTCTAACAAGGATCTCTCTTGAATTGCTTTTCTGATAATGGTGATGGTTTGTTCTTACCTATCCATAGTCCTTCCAATTTCCCTGCAGTCTATATGCAGGTTCAAGCTGGAGAAGTGAGATTAGGAATGCAGTTTGTGGCCCCAAATGGGGCAGAGTCAACTAATCCAAACAGGGACAAAACCCTGACTTTAGGTTTTAATGGCTTTTGCTCCAAAACATTGAGCAAAGTAATTCACAGACAATACCAACAAATCAACTTTAACCCAAGGATTGCCTGATTTCTATGTGTGACCAATCAATTATTTAAAAAGCTGCTTTGTGTAGCTCGTTCTAAAATAGCAAGTATGTATGATGTGTGCCATGATGGGGACAGAAGGGAGAGGGGCAGGACTAGGAGCAGCAGTATTAGTCCTGGACCTAGAAGATTCATGGACACATGACCTACGATTATAATTAGGTGTGTCCAGAGCAGTCCTAGTGAAAATATTATCTGGTTCAGAATATGTTCACCTAGACATAACTACCTTTAAACCTATTTTAGTCAATTTAAAAAAATATATATGTTTTTATTGGTTACAGAAAGGAAAGGAGAAGGAGAGAGAGAGACAGAAACATCAATGATGAGAGAGAATCATTGATCGGCTGCTGCCTGCACGCCCTACATTGGGGATCAAGCCTGCAACCTGGGCATGTGCCCTGACCAGGAATCAAACCATGACCTCCTGGTTTATAGGTCACCACTCAACCACTGAGCCATGCCAGCCGGGCCTATTTTAGTCAATTTTTGCATGAATAACCACTTGGTATTGAGTATGTTTGCTTAAAGATAATATGATATTCATGTAATTTAAAAAATTCTAAAACCTGTAAATAGCAGATACAAACTTATAAGGATTTTATTATAAAAAGATTGCGAATCTTTTATTACTAACAAAAAATCATAAAATAATCAAAATGCATGCTTCCTATATTTTACATGGTTCAAGTGGAAATATTAATATTGCATTCTAATAGGGAGTGGTTGTAGGGCTAAAGCAAAAACATATACACTATAAAGAATATACAGGTTAAAAAATAATATGTTAGCACACTGTGAACAGGAACTTTTTCTTCTTACCTATTCAGTGCAAATGCATAATGAAACTTCACATGATGATGGGAGGCCAAATCAAAGGTTGGCAGCTTTTCTAAAGTCTCTACCAGCTTCACAATAGAATCATATTCCTTTAAACAAGAGAAGAACGGCATAGAATTAAACCAGTAAGAGAAAGTTCTGACAATGATATGCTTTTTGACAACCAGCTATCTTAATCTGAGTAGGGCATTAAAAAAAGAACTAAAATCCAAGGAATACATTGAAAAAGCTACAATCAAGAAGAAACATTAGAAATACAGTTACCACATCTAACCAGCAAAACAATAAACTATCTAGCATGATAATGTTATTCTGACTTAATAAGGTTGTACTTCTCCATGGAGCCAGATTCCTGGCATGCAGTGTCCTATCAATTACTTTAGGGAAATAATTTCCAAAATATCAAGAACATGGAGCAACTGATTGAACTTCTGTTATCATCAACAAAACAACTTTATTTCAACATGAATAAGCTACTCTAGTCATAGGACCCTAAGTGCCACACTTCTCCACATGGACAAATCTCTGCTGTTCTTAACTCAGTCCTGAAAGGCTGAAAATAAGAAACCAGAACTCACTTAAATTTTACTGTAAAAATCTAATCGCAAATCCCCAACTCAGAGGAAGTTTCATTCTACTTATCATATTTTTACAATTTCAAGTCATGTCAATAAAATAGTATGGAATGTGGGTGTGTTTTATATTATATATTTTATAAGTTCTTTTTACAGGAATGTAAAAGTACAGCATAGGGAACATAGTGAACAATAATGTGATAACTATGTAGGGTGATCACATTGTAAGTTATAAAAATATCTGATCATTATGTTGTATAGCTAAAACATATTGTATGTCAACAATAATTAAAAATATTTTAAAGTTATTTTTATAATTAATCAATTGCATATTTCTTCCTCCTGGTTATCAATTTTAAGCAACATAATTTTAATGGAGATATGTCCACAAAACTCTCAAAATTTTGGCTATTTACCGAAACAAAGCTTTTACTTATTGACTGGCAGGTGAACCTGAGGCTAACATAATAGAACAGATTGTCCATGGGTTAGCTATGCTTGCAAATTTTTCTTTAAGTCCCTCTGGAGTAAAAAGACCTTTATAATACAAGTCTTTCATAATCACTAGCTGTTACTCATATGAATCTATCTCGTTCATCATAAAATCTTGGGACAGAAAGCATAGAAGAGTCAATAAAAAATTACATGTACTAACATGAATGACTTAGTTAACTGAAATTTGATGTTAATACTTCCACATATTTCCAATACACTATATGAAAAAGATTTTAAGCATCTTCTTACCTGTATATCTCTGTAGGAAAGTAACAGATTTATGACAATATCTGCTGTCAAGACTTCAATATTATCTAATCGCTGCCGAATTCTTGCCAATTCAGCTGCCAGTTCTTTACCAGTGTATAAATTACGAGCTTTCCTGATATCATTGAGTATAGATTCCCGGAAATACTGGCTGATGGGAAAACACATTTCAAAGAGTTAATACTAGAAACAATTTCAATGAAAAGTAATAATTTTATATGAAAAAGAATGGCATTTGCATCATTGGCAGCTTTCAATTCATTAAAATGCACAGAATGAACACTTCATATAAGTAGCATTATTAAGAAATTTAGAAGTCCTATATTTCTATTGACACTCTGCCTTGCTTCAGGAAGAATTAAAGGTAGATATTCTATGTTAATGAATTTCTCAAGAACCTGTAATGAACCATTTAAAATGCCCAAACTTTATTTTTAGTTTTATGGTTTTGAATATAAATTATTCTAAATAAATTAAGGTGTGCCTATAATTTGAACATAATATAACCTTTACTTTCTGACTCAATATCATCATTTAACAATATAAATCACCCTTAAATAAAAATAAATAAGAAACCATATAATATTTAAATAAAATATAATAATGCTCTCAGCAATTTTTGCCGAGTTCTTGCTCTTACAATAAAAGTCCCTGGACATTTACTAGGATAATGTTTCTGTACTTTAATTTTTAGCTCTACTATCACTATAACACAGCAGTCTTTTATATTTCTGATTTCAAGTTAGTCTGTGAATAAGTGAATGAAATGCAACATGTAAACTACGGGGCATCTATTTTATTCACTTAGAGGACATTATACATTTTTCCTGCTTCCTGGCTGCTGTGTACTATATCTAAGAAACATCTCATCAGATGCACAAATAAGTAAAGCAGACTAACACTTCCTTTATTAAACTTACCTGGAGCCAGCTTGTGCCACGTTCAGAAGTTGAATGAAACGATCCACCAGAGGTAAGCAGATGGGTCCCAGAAGCAGCTCGAAGTTGGACTGCATGAGCTCTGACAGCCCCTTCATGAAGCTACAGTCACAGCAGTAGACCTTGTTGTGTGGAGTCACCATGTAGGGGACGAACGTGTAATTCCCAGTGCACATCTGTGGAGGGAGGCACCGGGAGGTGGTGAGCCAGCCTGAGGACTCCTCACTAGCGTAACCCCAAGTCTTACTTAAGTGAGCATTTTAAGTAATAATTCTGAATGTGACAGGAAAGAGAAAAGCCTCATTTTTTATTTATGACCTATGAAAATGGAAATTTCCTCCCATTTCTTTAATTGCTTCCTTCAAGCAATAAGGACGTACAGATGATTCAAAAAAACAGTATGGCACAGTTTCTATCAATCAGTTTAAATATTCACCATCTCTCAGGGCTGAGGCATATGATATATGTTGTAGGAAAAACAGTGTCATTTAAAACACGGCCTTCTGCTTTCAGGGAACTTAAAATTTAATCAGAGAGATGCAATGCAAATACAGGAAAATAAGAAGTAACATTTAAGGGCTGCCAACGTGACAGAACTAAGCTACCCCCCTCCAGGTCGCTGTGTCTCAGTCATGGCTCCATTAGTCTCCCAGTTACTAAAACTAGAGACGTAGAAGTTATCCTTGATGCTTCCATTTCCTTTACCTCCCATATCCTATCAAAAATCCTATTTATTCTACCTCTAAAATATATCTCAGATTTGTCCATTTCCCTCCATCTTCTCGCCAGCACTACAGACCACCAATGCCACTAACACACCGGCCTGAACCACTGTCTCCCTGCTTCCCCTCCTGCCCTCAATCTATTGCCTACCCAGCTGTCAAAGTGATCCTTTTACAACCCATATCAGATCACTTCCCTCAGCTGTTTAAAGTCCTCTCCCGTGCTCCTGAGATGAAGATAAAACATATCACGTGGTACAAAGGCCTGACTATCCAAATTCTGCCTCTCTCTAACCCCAGCCCATGCTGCTCTCCTCCACTCACTCATCCTAATCTTCTGTCGGTTCCTAATTGGGCCAAGTGAGGGTACACTAGTGCAAAAAAAGTGGAGCTGGGAAGAGGAAAGGCAAAAAGCACACTGGGCACTCCTGAGTGATAAGCAAGTCTGACCAGTGCTTAGGGCTCAGGGAAGGGGAGTGAAGGCAAAGCTGAGGATTTTAATTTATTATTATTTTTTAAATATATTTTTATTGGCCCTGACCGGTTTGGCTCAGTGGCTGGAGCGTTGGCCTGCGGACTCAAGGGTCCCAGGTTCGATTCTGGTCAAGGGCATGTACTTTGGTTGTGGGCACATAACCAGTGGGGAGTGTGCAGGAGGCGGCTGATCGATGTTTCTCATCGATGTTTCTAACTCTCTATCCCTCTCCCTTCCTCTCTGTAAAAAATCAATAAAATATATTTTAAAAATTATATATATATGTGTATGTGTGTGTGTATGTGTGTGTATATATATATATATATATATATATATATATATATATATATGTATATATATTTACAGTGCCAAAGCCGAGGATTTTAAATTACATATGCTGGGCAGGGAGAATCATGGAGGATTCAGAGCAGGAAAAAAAACACCATCAAGGCAGTGCATTCTGACAGTCTGGGCAGAAAATTAGGTAGGAAGCTACAAAGCATGACCAGAATAGCAGCAGTAGCAATGGACACATGCCCTCAATGTCAAAAAGAAAGAATCATCTAGACCTGCCAACTGGTTACAGTGATTGAGAGAGAGGGGAAGAAAGAGTCAAAGGTGACTCCACAGTAAGAATTCAGAAAGCAGAACCAGACTTAAGTATTTATGGACATTCTGCACTCGGGAGCACTTGTTATATATCAGACAATTAATCAAACAGAACCTGACTTCCCATTAATATACGGGAAGAAGGTCAAGAAGCTGAGGTTTGACCCAACCAGCATGGCTCAGTAGTTGAACGTCAACCTATGAACCAGGAGGTCACGGTTTGATTCCTGGTCAGTGCACATGCCCAAATTGTGGGCTCGATCCCCAGTGTGGGGCATGGAGGAGGCAGCCGATCAATGATTCTCTCTCATCATTGATGCTTCTATCTCTCTTTCCCTCTCTCTTTCCCTCTGAAGTCAATAAAAATATATGTATATTTTTAATGAAGCTGAGGTGCGTTTTGGGGTGGAAGGGTGAAATGTTCACTTTTAGAGAGGTTAGGATTTCAGAGGAGCAGGATACCCAAAGAGGAAATATCCAAAATAAATTTAGAAATACATGATTGTAACATAAAAGAGTTTCAAGCAAAAATACAAACCCAAGAGAGACCTCTAAAGGAAAAACCACAGAAAAAGGAAAAATGAAAGGACTGAAAATTAGAATGAGTATGTGGAAAACTCTATTTAACACTATTCCAGGGAGCATAGGGAGTTCCCAGCCATATCAGCATTTCAGGAACAAAACATCACTGCTCTGACCCTCAGGAATAAACTAATGAGAACAAACATTTATTTACCACTGGCATGTGCCAGGGAATGAGCCGTCACAGTTCACAACAACCACTGAAGAAGCTGCTACTGTCTCCGTTTTACAGGTGAGGAAACAGGTAAGGCTTTGGGAGGTCACAGCTGGTCTGTGCTGTGTTTGGGACTCCAGCCAGGGACTCTTTCTCCAGAGGGTTTGCCATTATCACTAGGGGGCTGGGCACCCTCCCCAGTGTCCTTTACATGCTGGCACGCCAACCCTTTGCCTCAGGTCACCTTCCTTGAACCCTGCATGAGCCAAGTTACTGTCACAGAGCAAACAGACAAGAAGTGCCAAATGCCCTAGTGGCCAGACTGAATTATTTACGAACGTTTTATTCTTTGAGGCACTGCTTGTATGTAAGGTAATGAAGCAGAAACCTGGCTTCCATTTAAAGTATCAGAAGAGCTTCCAGAGGTTGACGCTTGATTTTTAAATCAAGAACACAAAGGTGTTCCTTTCTCAAGTTCTCCTTCATGCAACAATAATTGGAAGACTAGTCAGAGAGAGGGGAAATCAACATATCCTGCTTTTAAAATGTCGCCAAGATTCCATAGCATGGCCACCAATTTAATCCTTTTACCCAAGCCACTGCCCAGGCAGAAAAGAAAGGCCGTACAGTCAGAGGCTGCTTTCCAAAGCTTAAACTATGAACAGGTTATAAAAGAGCAACAGAATCAAGTGCTTCTGTTTTAGATAAGCACTATAACAAAATCACAAAAGAAAATGCTCTGAATCGTCTAAGTCACAAAAGTAGGGGGGGAAAGATGGAAAGACAATGAACTAGAAAAGTGATATGAGTTTCAGAATATTATTCTTCTGCTGATGGATCAAGTTCAGTATCCTCAGGAGCCTTAATACCACGTGGATTTGTGTGTAAGACGTGAAATATAACACCGTTGTTGCGATACTGGGCATTGGGGAATAATACATCTGTGCAAAACGAATTCTGGGAGAGAATGACTATCAGATGTCTGGGTGTCTGTTGAGCAGTGTAGGGGCAAAGAGAGACAAATGAGAGTCATGCAAACAGCAGAGAAAAATAGATTCCTGAAACTGTCTTCTTCAAAACCCAAAGAATAAGGCTTCAGAATTCTTGTTCACAATACCCTGCATGCTAAGGTTTTTCTAAGTTCCTGGCCTCACTGCACTTTATTGCCTATGTTTCTGAGGCAATAATTTTTTTTCCCCCAATTTCCCACTGTTGTTAAAAAAAACAGGAGAGGCTGAGAAGCTGCAGGAGGCACAAGCATATTACTAGGGGTGCAGTGGGGAAAAAGTGTGGGGGTTGGTTGTGGGATGTTGTTTCTTTTTAAATATATAAACTGCTGAGAAAAGCACTTTTTCAAAATAATATGGAAACATTTCTTTCCCAAGTGGGCTCACATAGAACTTAGAAATATTATTACTGCAATTTCTGTTTACAAGATTGCTACCAACCCCAGAGTTTGAAGTCACTAATGATCCAAAACAAAATAACAACTACTGTGTGCCCGGGCCAGGTGGCTCAGTTGGTTGGAGCACTGTCCCGTACAACAAGGGATTGCAGGTTCAATTCCCAGTCAGGGTACATACCTAGGCTGCAGCTACGGTCCTCAGCCAGGGCACATATGGGAGGCAACCCAACCAATCAATGTTTCTCTCTCTCTCTCTCTCTCTCTTTCTCTCTCTCTCTCTCTCTCTCAATAAAAACATATCCTCAGGTGAGGATTTAAAAAATACACAAACCAACCACTGTGTGATCAAGAACAGACATCTCAGGTGCAAAAAAAAAAAAAAAAGCCTTTTATTAAGAAGATACTAATTCTACAATATTTAAACTGCTTTTAAAAGGACCATATTTCCTTAAATTTCAAAACATTAAGGCATGGTCATAAAATAACAATGCCAATCCCTTGAGCCCATGCTTGTTTCCATGGCTATAAAAACCCACAGCTCAAAATCTAGTCTTATTCTAATAATCTTCACTGTTTTAATTAAAATAATGCCAATTCTGTATTTAATTTCTAAAAAAAAAAACCCATAAAAATGAACATATGCATGTGTGGCAAATGAATTATGCTTCTGGGAAGAAATGCTCTCAGCATTCAAACATATTGAAATATATGCTCAAAATACTCAACTTTTGATAAGGACACCCAGCACCTAAAACAGCAGCTTACTCAAATCAATGGCAACTTGGTCATAATGCGCAGTCTTCGGTCATCTTATAAGCCTGCTTCTCCACACATCCAAACCTACCATTCAGGTCTCAGGTAGCACTTGCTACCTCCTCTGAAAGACCTTCCATGACCACTTGATGTAATGGTCACCCACTCTTTAGCATGTTGCCTTATGTTAATTTCCTATTTGGTTTGCTTGCTTATTTGTTTACTGGCTTTTCCCCCTAAGTAGACTCTGGAACTTCTCATTTGTTGTCTCAGAGCAGCTATAAAATGTGGTGGTTGTCACTTTCAACCTCCTTCGTGAATCCCTGTGGCACCAGCCCGAAGCTTTGCACATGGTACATGCTCAATCAATATTTGTTTAATGAAATCTGTTACACTGAATTGATGCATGAAGCAATAATTGTTCATTTCCTGTTGAATGCAGAATGAGTTCGTAATGCCAACATTATTTATGCTGCAATGAGTCTCTGACCTGGTAAAATCTTAACCATAAGCTTTTACATTACTGATCTAAGGAAAAGCTATTAATTGTACTTTTAATGTTATCATCTTAAATTGAATCATGCAGATATTTATAGTATATTATTTCTACTCTAAGTTGCAGAGATACATTCTTTAAAGTTTTCAAACACTGACTTACTTTCCAAAATGAAAAATACAACCATTGGTATAACAGGTGATTCACCTGTATGTTCTTTTTCTTCAGGCATTTAAACATTTTTAAAAATTTATTTCTATCACTGTTTAACTTTTGTTTAATTCTGTGTGGAGGATAGGAATTTTGTAGTGTTATCTCAAAAACAGATACAAGACTTAAGAACTTAAATCAATCTCTATTGATAAATAGATGATAAATTAGATAGAATTATGCATATATAAATATATCTATACTAGTGGCCCTGCTCACGAATCTGTGCATGAGTAGCTCACTGCAGCTTGCCTCAGCTGGCGATCCCGCTCACCATCGCTCGTATCTCTCTGCTGCATGCCCTCCTGTAGCTATCCACAGCTTGTAGCTCGCTGCCCAGTCCTCCTGCTGTTCAGTCATTACGTGATGGTGTCCTGGACCAATTTACATATTACTCTATTATAAGTGTAGATATGTGCACATATTTATGTGTATATGTATATCTATAATTTTATATATAGCTCATATATATGTAGATATACATACATGCATACACATGTGTGTATCTGTGTATATATAGTATGCTGCTTTAGTGTCATTCATAATTCCACAAAATTGGATATACTTTGCAAATTTTTTCAAAAATGTAATTATGTACTTTTACAAAAGCAAGTATCAGTGTCACCTCCTGGTATTATAAATGAAATCTTACTATAAAGGAATATTTAGATAAAATAATCATATCTATATGGATATATCAGAAACTCTAAAGAGATAGAAATTAAAATTTTGTGAAATGAAAATAACAAATTAGTTGATGGAAAAGAAAAGATAAAGTTTCTAGAAGGGTTAAGTAAAATACTCACAGTATTCTTCTGGCAAATGATTTCCTGGGGGAAGAAAAAAGTAAAGATGTCAATACAAAACTAATTAATTCAATTAATTAACTGAACTATGCTTTATGGGAAATTATGTGTTAATAATTTTATTAGCAATTAGAGATTTCAGGGAGTGTAGATTAAGTTTTTGCATCTGAGACATTTATAATCTGACAGAGCAGAGTCGGGAGAGCACAAAAAACAGCACAAATATGTAAAATCCAAAAACTGAATAGAGTTTCTGATAAAAATCATTTTGGCAGAATATGTAGATGAAGAATTATTTTACCAGTCATGATCTTTTGGAAACTGTTAAAATGAGTTTGTTTTGCCTGAATAAGTACAACCTCACTCATGCCCTGGGAGGAGACCAAGCAGCATGCTGTCTCCAGGGCAGCTGGAAATAAAGTGCATTGGCCACTTATCAAAATGGGCCAATCCACACACAGACAGTAAGGCCACCTGTCAATAAATAATCATAAACATGATTATGTATTATTCAACAAGAAACAGAATGCAATAAACATGTTGCGGGCAGTATCCCTGTCTTTTAGGTTGTGAGGAATGCGATAATGCAAATAATGTGCCTGGTGCATAGAAAGCTCTTGATAAAGGTAGCTGCTATCATTATTATCCCTAGATGTTAAAGTGACTAGAATCGTGGAGGAGAATCTAGAAAAGCCTGTGGTATAAAGGCTTCACTGAGGGTGAGGAATCATAATTAGAAAAAAGAAATAAAACAGTTTATTGGAAAAGGAGGTATGAATGTTGTCATGGAAACAGCAAATGTAAGACATTTGTGAAGCCTCAAGGGTGGATAAGAAGAGGCGCCAGGCCCTAGCCGGTTTGACTCAGTGGATAGAGCATCGATCGGCCTGTGGACTGAAGGGTCCCAGGTTCGATTCCAATCAAGGGCACTTGCCTGGGTTGTGGGTTCAATCCCCAGTAGGGGACGTGCAGGAGGCAGCCGGTCAATGATTCTCTCTCATCATTGATGTTTCTATCTCTCTATTTCTCTCCCTTCCTCTCTGAAATCAATAAAAGTATATTTTAAAAAAAAAAGAAAATAGAAAATAAGAGAAGCCAGCTGTGGCAGGTGAGGGAAGAGCCATACAAAACTCAGGGGACCAGCCATCATTCTTCATCCCAGGATCAACATGGTGGCAAGGGAAACCAATGAGGGCTTTGGCTTAGAGCAGGATGTAAGACTTTTGAATGTTTAAGGATAACAGATAAGTAAACAAAAATCTATAGAGAAAGGAATTGTGCTGGGTAATTTTGAGAGCCATAAAATACATATAACTAAAAAACCTACAATACTTCACAATCTTGCTGATAAAAAGGGCATGTACACATTTAAAAAGAAATATCATAAGCCTAGATGCACATGCATGTGTGCACACACATGCTAAGTCAAAAGAGTATATACTAGTACATCAAGGGCTGGGGTTTCTAAGAGAAAGAAGATGTTACTAAGAATTGAGAAGATCAGCAGAGAGGGTGGAACTCAAGATGAGCCAACAAGAACAGACACAACTTCCAAAGGCAAGGCTGGGAGGTGAGGATCATAGCTGGAGGACTAAGAACAGCAAAGGCCCATTTAGGGAAGAACAAATATTATCACTGACTAAAGAAGACAGTTCATTTGGGGAAGTATAGAAAAGAAAATTAACGAAGTATTTGAAAAAGGTCTTAAATGTAATCTTTGGGCTAAAGCAGACAGTTCATTTTGGAAAGTACAAATAATAAGATTAGAAAGTCATTGAAGAGGGTTTTGAATGCCAAAATACAGTACTCTGTTCTGTGGGCATTGGGCAAAGTGTTTTTTAAGCTGAGCCATATCCATAATGAAGTTTCAACACACAGGGAATACTTTTCTAACTGCAAAGGTTGGGAACAAAACAAATGTCTATCAACTAGAAACTGGTTGAATCAACTATGATACCGCCATACAATGAACTTCAATGCAGCCAAACAAAGAATGAGGAAGTTCTTTATGTAGTGATATGGAAAGGTGTCCAAGATATACTGCTAAGTGAAGAAAGAGCAAAGTACAGAATGGTGGTTTTTTTAATCCTCACCCAAGGACATTTTTTCCATTGATTTTTACAGAGAGCGGAAGGGAGGGAGGGGGGAGAGTAGGAGTAGGGGAGGAAAGGAGGGAGAAACATTGATGTCAGAGAGACACATTAACTGGTTGCCTCTCACACAAGCCTACAACCTAGGTAGGTGCCCTTGACCGGGAATCACACCCACAACCTTTTGGTGCACGGGTCAATGCTCTAACCAGGGCTAGAATGGTTTTTACTCTATGCTCCTATTTATGTATAAAAGGGAGAAAAAGAAAATTCTAAGTTGTACAATCATAAAATATCTCTGGAAGGATAGACAAGAAACTAATAACATGCTTCCAATGAAGAGGGGAGCTGGCTGGCTGGCGGACAAGGAAGGAGAGTGACTTTCCCCTATACCACACATTCTTTTGCACTTTAAAATTTTTAAATGTATTACCCAGGTGACTGTATTACCCAAGAAAGACAAATAAAACGTAAACCTTGTTAAAGTTTTTAAAATATTAACTAGGTGGTTGTATTTCACATTGGAGGGGAAATGTATTTAGGTAACTATTGCAAAAGTCCAGGGACCTCACAATAAGGCCTTGGGCAATGGTGGTGCCCAGGGAATGGAAATCAAGAGACAGATGAGTGACACTGTGGGGGAAGGTTGACAGAGGTTTTTCTTACAGGTGTTTCACAAGCAGCTATTGTGTGCACACAATCAAGCCCACATGCACACACACAGACACACACACGTACATGCACAGGTCTCTGAATAAACTATTATTATAAAACTAGGGGCCCAGTGCACAACATTCGTGCACTGGGGCGGGGGTCCCTCAGCCCGGCCTGTGCCCTCTCCCAGTCTGGGACCCCTCAGGGGATGTCTGCCTCGGAGGAGTCCTTAGTGCTCCTGTGGAGGCAGGAGAGGCTCCCACCACTGCCACTGCGCTCGCCAGCCATGAGCCCGGCTTCTGGTTGAGCGGCGCTCCCCCTGTGGGAGCACACTGACCACCAGGGGGCAGCTCCTGTGTTGAGTGTCTTCCCTCTGGTGGTCAGGGCGTGTCATAGCTACAGGCTATTTCGCCGTTTGGTCAATTTGCATATTGGCCTTTTATTATATAGGATAAAAAGAAAAATGTTGGATAATCAACAAAGTTAGGAACACAGTATGGAGAATTTTCAAAATCTGATTTATGATACATCTCTCCAGAGCAGTAAATGACAGCCTTTCATACTGTTCTCTTGATAGGAAGATCCTCTCTCCTCCAAGTAACAAGGAAAAGCCCTTCTCTTCATGCTCTGCCAAATAGCATCCCCTGTACACAGCATAAAAAGCCCGTTTTCTGTGAAGCTGGCTTTCACTGTCTTCTATGATGCCTATCTTCCCAAAAGAAGTAGATGATGCCATATTTTGGCTGTCACTAACCCTCATACACACCTCTATGACAGCACTGCCCGTACTAACTGCAAATGTTTCTTTATATGATTCCCCCATCCCACAGCGTGAGTCACCTTGGATACCAGGGCCATGTTTTGTTCATATTTGTACCCCACTAACAGCCAAGCAAATTGAATGGCACAGAGTAGGTACTCAATAAAAACATGAATAAATAAGTTAATGAATGTATAAGATACTGGACTATGGTCTGGGTAGATATGTGTAAGTTCTGGTCTGCTCCTGAATAGCCAGGTGTCATTTCACCTCTTTGTAAAGTAACATACTGCGAGTTAGGTTGAGTGATCGCTGGTCTCTTACAATTCTGTGTTCTATCATTTGCTTTTGGCTAAAGGCCCATCACAGTCAACACTGTCCTTGTGTCACTGGAAGGAGAGATGCCTCCATGCCCTGCATGGGAGCTACTCTACCATCATCTCTCTTTTGGTGCACCAGGCACAGGAATGGAAGTGGTCATCACAGGAGGTGACTTGTCACTTGTGGTGAGAACTGAGTGAGCTAAAGGCTCTGGTCCTTATCTATACTAATAAAAGGGTAATATGCTAATTAGACCGGATGTCTTCTGGAGGTCCTCTGGACATCCTTCCGGACAAAGCCACGGTGGCAGGGGCCAAGGCAGAGGCGGTTAGGGGTGATCAGGCCGGCAGGGGAGCAGTTAGGGGGCAGTCAGGCTGGCAGGAGAGAGCAGTTAGGGGCAATCAGGCCGGCAGGGGAGAGCAGTTAGGGGTGATCAGAGCAGCAGAGGAGAGCAGTTAGGGGTGATCAGGCAGGCAGGGGAGAATGGTTAGGGGCAATCAGGCAGGCAGGCAGAGTGGTTAGGGGCGATCAGGCAGGCAGGCAGGTGAGCAGTTAGGAGCCAGCGGTCCTGGATTGTGAGAGGGATGTCCAACTGTGGGATTGGGCCTAAACCGGCAGTTGGACATCCCCCGAGGGGTCCCAGATTGGAGAGGGTGCAGGCCAGGCTGAGGGACCCTCCCTCCCTACCCCCATGCACAAATTTCATGCCCCAGGCCTCTAGTAGAATATAACCACAGCTGCTTTGGCTTAGAGCCAATATGATATATCTTCCTGAAGAATTACTCATTGGAGTAACAATCCTCTTACATTACTTCTTTACGTAATTTTAGGTAATGCCTGCATTATAACAATTATAAAACTGTATGAAACCATCCCTTTAGGAATCTATTAAATTCTTATGAACTATTGCTTATGTCTTATAGAAGCTAATTAGATACAAATTGTTCTCTTGAAGGAGACACTCAGTTTATGATATAACTTCAAATGAGGTAACAACTGAAAAGACAAAAATAATACTATTTGTGCATTTTAACTCAGTACAAATAAATAGCAAACAAGACCTCAAAAGCTATCTACCTACTGAAGCGGAATAGTGAAAGCTTAATTTGTACTAAACCCATTAAAATAAATAAAAGGAGGAAGGGGAATAAATTTGAGACACAACTGCCATATTTCACATCACTTCATGGAAGTGTCTCATCTAGGTGCCTAGAAATATAAAGATAAAATAAATATAAACTTCAGCTCCTTATCAGAGGATGTTTCTGGAGATGCACTGCCCCATTACAACTTCATAATTGTATGAAATCTTTAGGGGACTTCTGCTTAGTATAGTCCTTGGCGGTACCAAAAATAACAAAACAAAAAAAGTGTGTATTTTTTCCCCTCAATTTTCCAGTATCCTTTGATAACCAAATAAGGAAGCAAGACAAATAAAAAATCTAGTTTAGGTCTCATTCCAAGAGAAGATGAAGACAACTTTTAATAGCTATTTGGGACAATTTAACTTTGAAGAGGTCATTTTAAGGATAAATAAATGGAATATCTCCAAAACTGGAACATGTTCGTGCCTAAAATGTGGGTAATTACAGCCAAGGGAAGGAAGTGGGAACAGCTGGTGTGGGGTTGCTAAGTCGAATCCACTCAGGGTGGGAGAAGCAGAATGAGCAACCAGGATCTCGGTTTCAGAAAGAAAGGCAAGGCGCCGGGAGTTCTTGGCCAGGGAAGAACAGCCCCCAGCTGGTGACTTTCTGGGTCTTCCCTTCTGACCCCTCTTTCTGTCCCAGAGGAGCGTGGCAATTTTTCCACTAAAGTTGGGGAAAAGAGAGAGATTTTCTTATACTCTCCAGTTCCATCCTCTTCCTAATTTCAGCGCTTCAAAGGAGGACAGGGAAATATCAGATTGGCTGTTGTGAACACCCTCAGCTTCACTGACAAGATGGGACTCACCTTACCATTCCCCATGCTGCTAAAATAAAGCTGAGAAGGCTTAGAAAGAATCCTCCCACACAGATGTCACAGAACTGACCCATCTTTTATGTAAGAAAACTAATTACATTTGTGCTTACATGTTATGCATATACTAGTATAAAAGCTCAAGGTTAAAAATACGACTCAATAATCTAACAAAAAGCTAGAAAATCACATTTCTATAGGACATATGAGATTTATAGACAGACTTAGATGAAAATGTCCTTGATGACAACTCCAAGAACATGGGGTTTGCCCTGCTCTGACATTTATTAGCTGTGTGTGCCTCTAAGTCTTTCTATCTCTCTAAGTTTATTTCTCATCTGTTAAGAAAATATCTTCTATCTGTCCCATCTATATAGTAAATACCTAACACTGTCTATTTCATTGGGTTGTTTTTAAAGACCAAATGAAGTAAGTTTATGAAAGTATTTCAAGCATTTTAAAGCCGTATACAATATGAGTATTAATATTATCAAAGCAAACAACCACAACTCAACTCCTGTATTTCCAGATCTAGAGACATTTTGTACCTGTGTTGTTTTGTGATCAGGAGGGGTAAGAACACATCCTTCTCTTGATATAAGCAACTGTCAATTAAAACAACCTATACCAAAAGTCAAGTTAAATTGCACCAAAGCTGGAAAGTAATCCTAAAAGAAATTCTAGTCTTCTTCCCTCAATTTTTAAAAAAATATATATTTTGATTGATTTCAGAGAGGAAGGGAGAAGGAGAAAAAGATAGAAACATCAATGATAAGAGAGAATTAGTGATCGGCTACCTCCTGTATGCCCCAGACTGGGGATCAAGCCCAAAACCTAGGCATATGCCCTGACCAGGAATCGAACCATGCTGGCTGGCCTTCCCTCTTAATTCTGTTTCTTGTTTGATAAATATTTCTTAGTGGAAGAAGTCTACTGTAAGTAGAAACATGTCTTTAAACTGGGTTGGGATGCTGATGAGTGACATTTTTATACACACAGCATTTGAAATAGCTCCCTAACAAGAACTTCTCCTTATAATGTGTTGCAATAATTGTAATTAACTTCCTCTTCTTTGACACCAGCTGTTTCTTTCAGCAACGCCTAATTGGACCATCTAATTAAAGTACAGGTATTGCTTTTTAAAAAACAACTGAATTGTTGAAAAGTTATAGGTATAATGAATTTCTGTATACTAAATTGCATTTTACTCATAAATTTCAATAATCATTTCAAGGGTGCATTCTAAAAGGACTCAAATAGGATGATGGGTTGGAGTGCCACAAAAATCAATTCCAATGAAAGAACCATTAATTTACAATAAATGAAAGGGAATAGAATTCAGCAACTTTTGCTCCATTTGGGTGGGAGTCAGGAGGCTTTCTGACTCTCATTTTCTGTGTGCAGAGGTATTCCTTCTTGCTCTTTAAGGTATTCAAACGCATGGGCTTGTGATGCAAGTCTCTACACATGAATTCTGGTGCTAACCCAGTGATAGGATGACCTCTTCCATTTACAGTGTAGCACAGAGTTCCCTCTCCCTTTGACAAACGGTAATAAATGCTACAAACAGTGAGCTGGGGGTGGGAGGATAGGGAGGTAAAGGAGGAATTAGGACAAGAAGGGCATACCTTATCCAGTAACAATTTCTTAGAAGATGTAGTATTATTAATTGACATGAAAGAAAACTGGATTCTCCAGTCCCAAGCCCTTTCCAAAACCTCAGGGATGGATTCTACAACTGGGAAATCACTTCCTCTAAATAAATAATCTAGTTTGTCAATTCAAGATGGTCAGAGAAAATCTTGCTACAGCAGTGCTCACATGTATAACTTAACAGCTCCTCCCCCAAATTACCTCTTTCCCCAAACTGACGTGAATGTCAGGTAGCTCAGAAGGAAGTCGAATCATTTCTGAAATAAGTAAAATAAAAGAACAAGACTGTTTGTTTTTTTCTCTCAACGGAATGGAAAAAAACTTTCCATGAAATAGTAAGAGGAAATGTATGTGATGACTATGCTGAACAGGGTTGAGAGAGTACAGAGGTCCATGGTTTACAAGTCAATGGTGGGTCATCAAGTGAGCAAGACACTTGCGGGAATGTCCAGTGGCAGCACTGTTAAAAGGGGCAGGGCCAATGCTTCTGGTGCACAAATTGTTACACTACTTTATAGGATCATATTTTCAAATTGCCATCTCTCCTAACATTTACCATATACTTTGTACCACTGACAAGTTCGGCGTTATTTTCAAGTATTGAAAAGAATGTCGTAAAAGGTAATTGTTAAAGTAAAAAAATCAAATCCTTAGAAAAAATATAAATTTTAATTTCATACACTAAATTCAACCTAAAACTGAATTCATCTTAGCTATTTACCTTGGTAAGGGAGATAAAACTTTAAGAAAAGGAAGTCGTAATGTAGAAGCAAAATAAAAGTTTTTATGGGTTTAAGAACACTCTGGAATCTGAGTAGATTTACCAAACAGAGGTGACGATTCAATTGAAATTCAAGGTACTATTAATTGCAAAATTTACCTTGGTGTCCCCACCAATTTACTAGAGACTGGTACAATCATCAAAATTTACAACATTGGACATTAAAACCATTTACTTGAAGTGGGTATGAATGAGAACCAGAAAAACAGGCTTAATGTCCAATTTCACACACTAACGCTAAGGGAGATTGGGTCCCTCTGTACCTGCAGATAAAAGATCATGCATGGGTCTAGGCACCACGGAACTGTCTGAATGAGCAACAATGGTAGGGTTCATCCTTACTGTAGCGTGTATCAGAATTTCCTTCCTTTTTAAGGCTGAGTAATATTCCATTGTGTGTATATACCACTGTTTATCCCTTCATCCATGATGGACATTCAGGTTGTTTTTGGATATTGTGAATAATACTATGAACACTGGTGTACAAATATCTCTTTTGAGATCCTTCTTTCAATTATTTTGGGTATATATTCAGAAGTGGAATTGATGGATCATTTGGCTATTTTATTTTTCTTTTTTTGAGAAACCACCATACTGTTAAAAATTGCTGATATTTAAAGGGCCAATTTAGTGATAGTGTTACAGATTTTTGGTTTGTGCACCCAATATTTAGTTGATCCCAATCTAAAAAGTACCAAGATGCACTAAGACAGAGTAAGAGTCTCAGCCATCATATATATATGTACTGTATTCGGTGAGACAGTGAAAGAGTAAGCATGTTGATAGATTTCTGGAAAATCCATTGGTAAAGCAACTTTTCAACTAATGATTAAAGAGAAAAATACAACTAAATTTCTTGAACAAGGGATAATCTCACATAATCATTCTGTTTTAAAAAAAACCAACCATGTCAGCACTAACTGATATGCACATTGATCTCTAGAGAAACATTCATTCTAATGGATAAAATGGGAATAAAGATATCTTAGTGCAGAAAAGTCCAAATACATCTAAGGCTTTCTAATCGCAGCTGGGAAAAAGAAACTAAAAATACTTTGGAATTCAAATGCCCAATGTGTATGTAAATTATCCTGATGGCTACAGAAAATGACAGAGTACAGCAACCTTTTCCTTTCCATTTTTTTAAAGCTAAGTTATGAACTATTTCAAGTATATCAAATGTATAAAAATGATCATACATCCTGTATATACCACCTAAACTTAGACATATAATATTACAGATATAGTTGAAGATTCCTATCTTCCCCTCCCAATTCTATTCCACAAATATCCATACATATTATTTATAAATATCTCTTGTTCTCCCTTATTTCACAGCAGTTTTTCTCTTTATTGGTAGACAGCAGAGATAACAGTTACACCTATAACTAACTGCAACAGGAATAAATAAAATTAAGCACGCACACACACACAGACTTTTCTCAGTAGTAGGAGGAATTTATTGAGCTCAGAGGAAATTGTTAGACTGAAAAAAATACTTTCTATCCCAAAGACCTTTGTCCTCTGCATTCAAATACCCATTTTGGCTAGAAACAAGCTAAATTAAAAAATGGTAGAAGCTTAAATTAATAGAAGGAAGACGAGAAAAGAAAGAATGGCTTTGCATGGAATGCAGGAGACATAGTTGATGGGCTTTTTAAAATAAACACACTTAGCAGGAATGTCTGATCTCCTTCTAACTAGAAGTAACTGCTATAAAGTTGAGTGGTGAAGGAGGATGGGCTTTGCAGCCACACTGACCTGGTCCCTAATAGCTATATCATCTTGGGCAAATGACTGAGTTTGTTTGAGCCTCAATTTGCAATTTCATAAAATAGTGACAGAATATATACCTCACAGGGATATTTTAAGACTTTACTGTGAAAATGTATGCAGATGAAGCACTTAATACTTGGCCCATAGTAAGTGGTCAATAACAAGCAGCTATTGTGTACAAGCTAAATAAGTATGTTTTAGATAGATTAGTCTTTTTAAATAATTATTTTATTAAAATAGCAATAACACTTCTATACAAAGTCTAGCTGAAAGCAATGTAATAAGCCAGTTTAGTTGTCCCATACAAATTTCTGATAAGATTGGCTTTATCTCTTTCTCTCAAATTTAATTTTAATTCACTTAAAAAAATTTCCCTAAGTAAAGAATGTTCATAAAATAATCACCAGATATCAGTGGGGCAAGAATAAAAATAGTGTGAAGTGAAAATGTCCAACACACTATTGCCTGCTTAAAATAAACTTAATGCAAAAAATATCGAATAAAAAATTACATAAAATAACCTCACTTCATCAACTGCAATATATGTTGTAAATAGTAGCAAGTCAATTTATGTATAATGCAAAATACACCATCACAAAACTTTATAATTATTAATTAAACGAGTAAAACTGGGGTAAAATTAAGTCAGGGGTTCTTAAAGAATTGTTCCAGGTAAGAAAGAGGTTTAGGCAGAGTAGGGATAAATCTATCTCGTAGGACTATTCAGAGTATTCTGAAAAGGGATAGCCTATCAATGCCCAGCACAATGCTTGGCATCTAGTAAATGCATTTACTAAAAGAAACTGAAGATTTTTCAGAGAAAGACATACAAGCTTTAGATACTCACATAAAAGCAAAATACTATTACGTTTTTTACGTTTTTTTGCATGGATTTGGGGTTAGAGATCTTCATATAACAATTACTAAGCCATTAGGAATATGGCTCTGGGTTTTAGGACTCCACATACCAAGGCTGGCTTTGATTTGGGAACTGAAAGATATAGATGAAAAAGTGCACATAAAGCAAGCCAGAAGTTTCACAAAGGAAATGATAACATGAGGCTCAGCATGAGTTTCACTGAACTGTTAGATGCTTTTCAACGAATCACACAGTGTAAAATCACCTGGCCTTGCAAAAGCACTTCAGGCAATCTTTTTTGGATGGAGGATATACCCTCATATCATTAAATTCCTAAAATGGAGAGAATGACGGGATACACTGAATTTTGTAGACAAATACAGTGAGTTTTTATCCCCCCCTTTCTTATCTTAATTGAAATCATATCCCTGTGAAAGAGGATGTCAATTTTCTAGTGACACTCACAGAATTTCTGGAGTACTTTCAGTAGGTAGCATAGTATTTCGAGTTGGAGGCAGGTGTGCCCCACAAAACCCCCAATGGTGACAAGCATGAGGCTTGACCACACCTTATGCAATCTCTTCCTCTTCCTCCAGTGCGTGTACTGACTTCCTATTAACACAGTCTACTCAGGTGTGACTCTAACTGGAGCTCAGAACTCAACATAAAGTTTTTTCCTACCTGCGTACCATCAAGTTTCTACATTGAATTCTATATAAACTCCACAACTTAGCTAACATCCTTTCACAAAATTAGCTACTTAAAATTTTTTTGGATGATAGAGAGGTACCCCTACAACACTGGTGCCTAAAGTAACTGTTTAGTAAACAAATGAGGTACCTTCAGTGACTGCAGGGAGTTAGAGTTTGCATCACAGTAGAGGATGATGTTGTTGGCCATGCTGAAACTTTCTCTCACTCCAAGGTGGTAAAACAAGGACGGCTGCCGGAAGGCATCACTCATCTCCACCACAGCAATATCTGCAAACAGAAAACAAAGTCCCCACAAAGATGACACCTAAGTAATGCCCAGTAAGCACATTTTGGTTTCAATAACTTAGCAAATGAAGAAATGATGGGAATTTTCCCTCTGCATTTACCACTAAATTTTGAATTTGCAGTTCTACCCGGAAGTGGTTTTATAAAAAGTAGCCAAACTGCATTTTGTTTTTTTGTTTTTAAACAAGAAAGGGATGATATAATTACTGCAAATTAAGGAGAGTTTGCAATGGTCAACATTAAAACAAGTTAACTAAGGTTGCAGAAGCAGATCCATGGGAAGCAGCAATAAGTAATAACTATAAAGATTTTTAAAAGCAAATAGGTAAGATTGGGAATTAATCCAGAGATGTATTTTAATATCTAGCATGCCCATAGCAAGTATAAATCAAGAAAAATGTACAGAAAATTACGACTAAGAAAGAGGATATAACCATATATACAAATTCTTCCAAAGCTCAGAAATGCCTAACACCAAGGTAGTATTAACCTGATACCAAAAATTGATAATAATGTCACAAAAATGAAGTTCAGATTAGTCTTAAATTCATTTATACACAAAGAGATGAAAGAAAAATGAACAAAATTCACCAAGAACACGAAATCATTAGTTTAAAATTTACTTTGAGAATGCAAGGGTGGTTCAATGGAAAAAATCATCAGCATCTTCACAGATGCCCCAAGTGCTTTGATTAAAATTAAAAATCTATTTATTATTAAAAATAATTACAAACTAAAAAAATAGGTCACATATTTAACATGAAGAATAATACATGTTTCATAATACCTGCCAACTTTGTGCATATAGGCATTCTCAGGAAAATCAGGAAAAGAACAAGATTATCAACTACTCCCACTACTAGTTGATGTTCTAAAAATCCTTATTAATGTAATAAGATTTAACAAAGTAAGGAGGTATAATTCCATAAAGTAAAATACACAATTATCATTATTTGCAGAATGGCTGTCAACTAAATACCTCAAAAGAATCAACCAAATAACTATTGTAAGTAATAATGTAATTTAATAAGGTATCAAAATACAAACATATTATGAAAACCATAAGCTTCCTTTATAATCACAATAAATTTGGAAAATATAACAGTACAATAGATCCCATTCACAATTAAAATGAAAATGTTACTATACCTTATAACAAATTTAACAGATGATACTGTTAGAAAATATGTGCAGTATGTAATAGATTACTAATATCTTTAGAAACCATCTCTTATTGGTCAATTTAAAACAAGCAACCATAAAAACACTACAACAGAAAATTAGGCAATGACATAGGCAGGAAAGTTTACAAAAGTATAATTAAAGTAGAAAATAAATAAATACATATTATGCCATGATAAAGTGCCAAATTTGTTATTAACAAGTGGCCAAAGATATTTCAAGATGCCCAACAAGGCGGTAGAGAAATAACACTCTTTCTTACTTCCTTAAGATTATGCACACTTTGACCCAGTAACTCCATTCCTAAAAATTTACCCTGAGAAAATTCCTGTTAATGTGGCAGATTTATTTGTAAGTATGTCCAATGACAAATTTTTTACAAATAAATGGAAAAGTCTTAAAAATATCAATAAGAAAATGGTTAGATAGATAGATTCAGATAATGTCATATTATATAACCATTGAAAACTATATTGCAAAAGAATATTTAGCAATGGGGTTAAATTCAAGCTATATTACTAGTAAGTAAAAGTATTAAAATACAATATATACATTATAATGTGTAGAATATTCATTAAAGTATAAATATACATTATAATATGGACTCTATGTGTATATGTGTACATAGACATTTGGAGTAAACAATGTCTAGAAAGTTATGCATCAAAATATAAACTGTAATAATAGCTGTGTAATGGGATTATGAATTATTTTTTTTCTTTATGCCTTTTGTATTTTTTATAGTTTCTATTATGAGCATTGATTACTTTTAAAATCTAGGAACCCATCAAATATAAAGAGAACTGAATGTAAAACCAAAGTGCAGCATAAAAATAATGCAGACTCTTGAGAAGCTGTTTGGTGCAGAGTCAGTCTTACCTAATGAATGTGAAATCTGAATTCATATTCTGTGAAAGAGAAATAAATCAGATGAAATGGAAGCTAAAGACATGGAAGATTTAATGAGGTTATGAAAACGGAAGACAGGTCAAAAGAGCTTCAAAAGATTTTTCCAAAGTTTAAAATGACTTAAGGGCTCTTTAATACAAGTAAAGAATTTTCTTTAGGGGTCATCAACATTTCTACTTCAAAAATCAACACATTAAAAAAATTAGTCATTTTAACCCACCCATCCCTCAACTACCTCCCACAGTCACACTGCTTCCTCCTCTCACAGATGCCAGTCACTCACAGTCAGTCACAGCATTTTAAAAACAAGAGGCAATATAAAATGGGGTAGAAGAAACCAAATAAAACAGGAGCTGATGAAAAACAAATGAGAGACATGCAAAGAAAAATACCAGCTAAGTTAAAATAGTGACAAGGTGTGTGTGGGGGCGTTATTTGCAGAAATCTGACTCATGGAATTTGATGCCAACATAAAACTATGATCCATTTTGAGTCAATTTTTGTAAATGGTGGGAGGTACAGGTCAAGTTTCATATTTGTTGTAAAGATACTCTCTAATTCAATGGCTATATTTGTGTGGTTCTATTTTTGGATTTTCTATTCTGTTCCATGGATCTATGTGTCTACCTTTGATAATACTAAACTAGCTTTACTAGTGGCCTGGTGCACGGATTCATGCACACTGTAAGGAACTTAATTAAAAGAAAGATTCGTGTGGTAATTACATTATTGCAAAAAATTACATGTCAAAAGAGTATATATAATGTAGTATTATAAAATCAAAACACACGTGCGATTGGTGCCAGCGATATTTTATACATATCGTGCATGCTCGAGTCAATGTTTATTTTTAAATTGCCAGTGCACGTTATATGTACCTGCCCGTCAGTCCTTAGATCATTTTGAGAAAAACTGACATCTTAACAATACTGAGTCTTTCAAACCATGAATATGGCATATCCATTTATTCAGGCCTCCCTTTTTTCATCAATATATATTTTTAAGTTTAATGTACAGTTCTTGCACATATTTTGTTAAAATTGTGCCTAAGTAGTTTTTTTGGGTGCTATTCTAGATGTTTCTCTTTTTAAAATTTCAAATCCCAATTGTTCATTGCTAGTATATTAAAACACAGTTGATTTTTATATATTGACCCTATATCCTGAGACTTTACTAAACTCACTTATTAGTTCCAGGGGCTGCTGGAGTGGTGGGGACATGCTTTGGGATTTTCTACAAAGACAACCATGTCATCTGCAACTAGAAATCATTTTATTTTTTCCTCTCCAATGTGAATGTCTTTTGTGTTCTTTTTTTTGTTATTATTGTTCTTTTGTTTTGTCTTGCCTTGTTATACTGGCTAGGACTTCCAGTAACAGCATTTTTTAAACAGTAATATTTGATT
Organism: Eptesicus fuscus; assembly: GCF_027574615.1. Lineage (NCBI taxonomy): Eukaryota > Metazoa > Chordata > Mammalia > Chiroptera > Vespertilionidae > Eptesicus > Eptesicus fuscus. Next base: position 73,750,653 of record NC_072482.1, on the reverse strand, counting down.
ACCAAACTAAAGAAAATATCTTATTATGGCTACCTTCTGACTCTGATGGATATCTTCTCAAAAGCAGTAAAATACACTGGCAAAAGTCATCTTCCTTTTGAAATAATCCTACGACATGCTAAAAATGCAAAATATGATATAATTATAACAAATTGAACAAAATATTCCACAATTATTGAAATCCACTTAATGTATCAAGCACATATTCAGATATTACTATGTGTCAGGTACTATATGCTTTTCAGTTATTAACTCAATCTTTATAATATCCCTTTGTGGTAGGTAATATGATTTCAGAACCCTGAGGCAGAGCAGGTCTAAATAATATGTCCAAAATCAACTAAAAGGTTATAGCACCAGGATTTGAACTCAGGCAGTCTGGTTGGAGAGTCTATGCTCTTAATTCTTAACTAAGTCACACCCTACAATTATTGCGTATGGAGGTTCCAAAGAACAGAACACAAATGAGGTGCAAAAATATATTTTGGGACCAAAACCTATACTCTTGTAATTTATTTCATGAGTAAATGCACTTAATAACTATTTAATTGGGTTTTGTGGTATGCCAAAACCGGTTTGGCTCAGTGGATGGAGCATCGGCCTGCGGATTGGGGGGGTCCCGGGTTCGATTCTGGTCAAGGGCATGTACCTTGGTTGCGGGCACATCTCCGGTGGGGGGTGTGCAGGAGGCAGCTGATCGATGTTTCTCTCTCATCGATGTTTCTAGCTTTCTATCCCTCTCCCTTCCTCTCTGTAAAAAATCAATAAAATATATTTTTAAAAAATTAATTGGGTTTTGTGGTAATAGTGTGAGTATAACTGCCACATTTAAAAATTTAAGACTAAGTCTATCATTTAAAAGTATAAGCAAAGACACAAAAATCTTACATTCTTACCTAAGGTGTAGTTTCTCAAGTAGAGTTAATGTAAAATAGAGATAAATTATGTTTACCAAGCTTTTATTAAAGTACTAGAGGCCCGGTGCATGAAATTCGTGCATGGGGGAGAAAGTGTCCACAGCCTGCACCCTCTCCAATCTGGGACCCCTCAAGGGATGTCCGACTGCCTGTTTAGACACGATCCCGGATCGGGCCTAAACGGGCAGTTGGACATCCCTCTCACAATCCAGGACTGCTGGCTCCCAACTGCTCGCCTGCCTGCCTGCCTTCCTGATTGCCCCTAACCACTTCTGCGTGCCAGCCTTATCACCCCCTAACCACTCCCCTGCCAGCCTGATTGATGCCTAACTGCTCCCCTGTCAGCATGTTTGCCCCTAACTGCCCTCCCCTTTAGGCCTGGTCACCCCTAACTGTCCTCCCCTGCAGGCTTGGTCCCCCACAATTGCTCTCCCCTGCAGGCTTGGGTCCCACCCAACTGCCCTTCCCTGCAGGCCTGGTCACCCCCAACTTCCCTCCTCTGCTGGCCTGGTCACCCCTAACTGCCCTCCCTTGCAGGCTTGATTGCCCCCAACTGCCCTCCCTTGCAGGCCTGGTCCCTCCCAACTGCCCTCCTCTGCTGGCCATCTTGTGCCGGCCATCTTGTGTGCACATGGGGGCAGGATCTTTGACCACAGGGGGGCAGCCATCTTGTGTGTTGGAGTGATGGTCAATCTGCATATTACTCTCTTATTAGATAGGATAATAACTTTTTAAGGCAATGATATAAAACTATTGTGCCTAATTGCATTTTGGGTCATCAAATAACAGAGGTTCATGGTCTGTTTCTTTTTCTTATCTATTTAATTTTTCCTTCGTAATATCACATCTGTTATTTAAATATCTCACATGACCTGCTACTGCTTGTGAAAAACACAACTGAAGGAAGACATTAATCTTTAGTTCCTTTTTATCTATCTGATGTTTTTCTTAGACATCAGATCACTTATGACAAAGCAAGAGCCCCAATAGTGATTTAGTTTGTATTAGTCTACAAAGTACTCCAAAATTCCATAGAAATTTTCCAAGTTATCACATAGAACTATCCCACCCAGTCATGATGGATTAATCCTCAAGAAGACCCAATTTAGTTCAACAAATATCCTGAGCACCTATTATATAAAAGATTTTCTGTTATCTGTTCTAAAAGTTAAATAAAAATTAACTAGTCAGTTTTCTAAAGTCTGGTAAGTATACAATGTTGGGAAATTGCAAAATTCCTATTGTGCAGCTAGTGTTGCTGAAATTTTTAGGAAGGATAGAATAATAATCTATCATTGTTGTCCCGAATTGGTCATAGTTTGGCAATTCCTGGTATAAATTACTAGTCATTTAATTTCACAAGTACCACTTCATTTTCTTGTACGTTATTTGGTTAACCATACCATGCATATTTGTGTCAACAGTATATTTTGGGCCATAATTTCCTCATCACTAATCTCCAATAAATGTATGCACAGTGATTCAAACATGAATCATCTTATATTGCTAAAGCAAATGTAAACAATGTCCCTGCCCCAGCCCTAGTTTGCTTGTTTGATAATTACACTGAGGTGGGCTTTTCTAACCTGAAAAGTGAAGCCTGGAAGGTAGAAGGGCATTTTCCAGCTCCAGAGACTGGCCTTTAAAAAGAGAGCCTTACAAAAGGAGGGGGGTAGAAGAAAAGGGAGAAACTTTGAGGGGAGAAAGAGATCAAAGAGAAAGCGGGGGGGGGGGGGGGGAAGAATCAGGGAGAAAAGGAGGGCGTGGAACCAAACAAGACTGGTGTTATAAGAATTACAGTCCCCTTGCCCAGGCAATAGTTGCCAGAATTCAGGTCATGATGCTCCAGCTTTAGAGAACGTGAGGGGGAAAGAGCACACGTCCATAGGAGGTTAATGTTTCCATCACTTACCATAGTAAGAATGCTAACTATTCAAGTAATAGAAGCAGGATGTGGATCCAAGCTTTACAGGAACCAAAAGCTCTATTTTTTTTCCCTTTACTTCTATCTGCCTAAAATGAAAGAAGGAGCATTTCATAAAAAGGGAATAAATTTCAACTTTATTCTGCTTAAGGGACACAGACAAAAGCCTCACCAGACATTAAAATCTCAATCTTACCACAGGAAGATTTTTGGTCACAGGAATACTGAGCAAATAAATAATCCTTCCCTCCTATTAGAGAAGAATTTCAAGCACACAGGATTTTGATAGTGGTTTAGTGTCATTAGGGGAGCCCTGTAAATACTCTAACTAGATTCAGTGTTTCAGTGAATCCTTCATATCAGTAAGTAAATAAAACCACAATTTATATTTTTAATGCATACCAAGTACTTTATAAAGTGATATTTCCCTGGCCACAGGCACAGCCATCCCCTACAAAATTTTGCTTATTAAAGAAATACAAATAGGTCCTATATCAAAGTGTTATTCTCTTTCTAAGTTAATATACGGTCTAGTTTATACCTTAAGAATTTATTTTTTAATGTTATGACAATAATAATAGACCTAGTCAAGTGATCTATAGAGTATGTAATGTAAGAAAAGTATAAGTGAAAATAAACTCTAAGGTTTATTCTGTGACAGAAATGGGATATGAGGCTGCTTTGCTGGCGAACATTTCTATAGCACCACAGAAAACTATTTTTCTTCTTGAAATAATAATATTTCCCAAAGGTATGCTGGGTTTAAGAGTCTACAATAATCAATTTTGATCTCTATAAACTCATTTTATGTAATATATTTCAGTCTTTAAATAATCAATATGTTTTCATTAGATACTGAGAGAAGTACTCATGAGAATTTTGAAGGTTTTTTTTTTAGAGTTTACTGTAGTTTTTATTGTGGTTATGGTGCATGCTATTTTTCATTTTCTCATATTTAGTTTAATTAAATCATCAAAGCTGCCTGCATTTATGCCTCAGTGAGGTTCCCAAACACACAGAATAGCTCTTTGTAACTATAAGACTCTTACACAAGAGTTCTCCCTGCCAATCAGAACCATTCATCTGCTTTAATTGGTACTTGCATTATGTAAGGTTACAATAGTTGATTTGTGATAATTTTTGAAGAAAATCTGATTGTTCCTTGTGCATCCCAAGTGACATTCTCCCCTAATTTTTTATACCTTCACTAGAGGCCCGGCACACGAAATATGTGCACAGGTATGGTACCAAGGCCTGGCCTGTGATTAGGGCCATCTTTCCCAGCTGCTGGCCCCGCCCCCACCCCGGTTCCCCATTCACCATTGGGCAATCAGAGCCTGCCGGCCAGGGGGAGAGACCAAGAGGTTGGCCATTCCACCCGCTTGCCAGACCCACCCTCCACTGCGGGTCACCCTCTGTGTATGGGGTGATTAGCGGGGTGAGGGCCTTGGCCTGGCACCCATGGCATCCACCACCACCCACCCCCAGTTCCCCATTCCCCATCAGGCGATCGGAGCCTGCCTGTGGGGGAAGGGACCGAGAGTTGGCCGGCAGACCCCGATCAGGCAATTGGGGCCTGCAGGCTGGGGGCAACTCCTTTGTTGAGCATCTGCCCTCTGGTGGTCAGTGTACATCATAGTGACTGGTCGTTCCACCATTCGGTTGATTTGCATATTACCCTTTTATTATATAGGATAATTATTCACACAGAAACAGCAGAAAGAGGCCAGGGAACACTTGAATGTTACCTAATGGCGTGCTCTAGCAAAACTGGCTGTGGCACTTTTTCATGTTTGAGGTTGTTCTGATTAAGAAGATATTCTTCTCATTCCGTCTAGGGAAATGGCTGTCGAGTATGTGTGCTGTATTTACATAAACTGTAATAGTTATTAAAGCAGGGATACAATAAACAAAAGCAGACTGGAAAATTCTACAAGAAAACTGACCTGGTTTCCTCAACAAAGACATTAGCGAGGAATGTGGGAGAGAATTAGATACTAAAATAAACTAAGGGACATGATCAATTGCAACATTATCGACCTTATTTGGACTCTACTAAAACAAACTTGTAAAAATCATTACATTTATAAGAATACTTGACAATTGGCAGGATGTTTGATGAAATTATTTTAAGGGTGATAAGAGACTGTGGTAGGAGTCCTTATCTTTTAGAGATTAAAAATGCAGTATGGGAATTTAATTCCTATATTAAAACAAGGAAATAATAAACTGTTAGTGTACGTATCCTTTATCAAACAGTGTTATTCCTCATGCCGTAAGAAGTTTAACTGCAAGGCAGTTTAACTTAACACCAGGCAGTTCCTGCTATAGAAAGAAAATAGGTGGTAAAATGAAAGAAACCCAGCTTGCACACTGCTTGTTTGGCAGAAATGGTTACCCTGGTGAGCAGGTCAGTTTGAAAAAGTTCTTTTCTGTCTTGCATTTATGGCCGTCACCTGTTGCACTCATAAACCCAATGGGACCCTAAAGCAGTGTAGGCGAGTGCCCGGGAGCTCCACAGTGCTCCAGGACGCCTCAGGCGTCAGCAAGGGGAAACCTCTCCAAGTCAGGATTCTTCAACATCTCCAAAACATGCCATGCTTCTCCTTCCTTCGTCAAAGTCACTTTCAACACCTCATAAATAATCAGCTTCTAGTCAAAATGCGCACACTTTTGTTTTAATTTATTCATCTTCTTCTAGGAGTATCTGTAATTCTGTTAACGTAACAGATGTGTAAATATGAGCCTGCCAATAATGACTTCACTCCACAGCTTACTTGTTGACATTCCATTTGAGTGCAATGATTCATTTTTGGTGGAGGGAGTTAAAACTTCCTGCTTGAGGAAGACTTATTAGAAAGAGTGCATAGAATTAAAATTCTTCATTGTTAAATAATCCTTTTGCTGCTGACAGACTTAGGTGGCTGACCTTAACTGACTGCAGTGAAATAGTCTGGGTCCCTTTTTTTCCTTCCAACTAAAATTAAATCTGTCAGTCTTAAGGAGTTCACATCCTCTCTAGTTAAGTTTTCTTTGTTTTAATGAGACACCTGAATGTGATTATACAAATGTCACTTTAAAAGGGAACTGTCAGTACATCTTAAAGGCCAACCACACTAGGATGAAGACAGGAAAGAAAAGACCCCTTCACCAGCCCTCCGATGGGGAAAATGGGATAAGTCAGTTCCATAGACACAGCTAAAGGCAAGGGAGGAGATGGCATGGCAGCCACCTTCCTTGCATTGCCTACTAAGTTATGCTTAGAGCCTTCTAATGGCTTTTTATCACGGGATAGAGGAGACTCGGGTTTCTTAAGTTTACTTCAATCCCAGTCATCACAGCACTCTGGAAATGCTCCCTTTACTCTGCTCCCACGCTTGTTTTTTAATTGTCTATTCTGTGCAAGGTACCCGTGTGAAAGGGTCAAAGAAATCAGCACCAGCTCTTCCATGAGCTTATAATCTTCGAATGCATGTGAGCTGCACAAGTCCAAGGTCAAATTAAATAATAAATGTTCCATGGGAGAACAGAACGAGGGGTGATTAATTCTGATGGGGGTCTCGGGGAGGCACTGCAGAGGCAATAGCTTCAAAGTAAGCCTTGGGAAATGGTGACATTCCAGTACCCAGGGACTGGGAAGGACAGGCACTCCTGGCTGCTCCGTGCTTGCATAACATGGGAGTTTGTCTCTGCCAGGATTATCTGCTCCACCACCTGATGGACATGTGCACAACCACCCACTGACTGAGGGAAGGGTTATCACTCTATCTGGTCTTTCTGCAGGAAGTTTACAGGCAATGCATAAACTGCACTATGTTTTGGGGCGGGGGGAATTCTTTTCAGTAAAAACTTTCTTCTTACAGGAAGAGAGATATTTCAATTTGCTTGTGCCTTTACACATTCTAAGCTGCATTACTAAATACATCTCCTTCCTTTGCACGTCACCGGAGTATTCCCTACTCCTTGGCCCAAGGGGAGTTTCACATCTCTTCCCATTTCATAGCTCCCTTCACTGGCAATCCCACAGCTGTACCTGGTCGTTTGCACTAGAAAGCAGGAGGTACTTAATAGTTGAACAGAAAGCCCTGGAGAAGAGGCATTTGATAGTAAGGAAACAACTTTTAATTCACATTGCTAAAGCAGGAAGAAGACAAACAAACAAAAACCACTTACAGGAAAGGTTTCTGCATAATAGAAGAGCCTCCCAGGTAGCCCTTGGCCCACAAAGTAAGTCAACAAAACATCACTACTGCCACCAAGTATTCAGAGGGAGGGAGGAGCACAAAATGTGTATTTGCCAAATGAAATTAACAAAATTAATTCATTTCAAGGAGAGCTATACATCTCCTGAATTCTCAGCAGTTGTTTCTATATGTATATTAACAATCAAACAGAATGAGAGAAAGAACTAAAATTACAGTGAGCAGAGTTCAGGCTGCACGAATACCTGTACTTGGATCAACTGCATTGGGACTGAAAGTGACCTGTAGCTACATCAGCTCCCACACAGAAGGTGGCCAGGTCAACCCATGTTCACTAGACCCCTATTACATGCCAGGCCCAGGGAATACAAGGTTAAATACAAGCACACACACATTCAAGCACAGAGTCCCTTCCCTCAGAAAGTTTGTGATCTAGTGGGAGAACAGACATTCAAACAATCATACAAAAACAAATCCAAACCACACTAAATATAATATGATGAATACAAAATACTGGGCATTTGAAAAAGTGCAACAGAGAGAAGTGATTGATTAGTGGGGCTTCCCTAACAAAGTAATGTGATCTGAAGGAGGTGCAGAAATAAAGGGAGATGGAAATAAGCATGGCCTACTGTAGTCACTACTGACCAGGCATTACAAATGGCCAGGTGTCCCGCCAACCAGGTGGGGTGGAGCTGCCTAGAGTGGAGCTGCCTGAGTCTGCACTCCAGCTATGCAGGGAACATTGAGGGGATCCCTGGGCCTGAATCCCCACACCATCCTTGGCCTAAGCCCAGCCAGGTTCTTTCTCTAATTAATGAGAATAACAACAGTCCTGTCACAGAAAGGGCTGAACAACAGTGAGCCCTCAATGAATGTGGGCCATGAATTGGGAGGTACCTTCATACCTTATTCCCACCATCAACAATGGTCAAGCCCTAGCAGGTTTGGCTCAGTGGAGAGAGCATCAGCCTGTGGACTGAAGGGTCCTGGGTTCGATTCCAGTCAAGGGCATATGCCCAGGTTTGGAGCTCAATCCTCAGTCGGGTGGCATGCAGGAGGCAGCCAATCAATGATTCTCATCATTGATGTTTCTCTCTCTCTCACCCTCTCCCTTTCTCTTTGAAATCAATAAAAACATATTTTTTAAAAAAGAATGGTCAATAATTAATAGATAGGTTCCTATCCTTTTCCTGTTTAATAAACAAGAGATGAAATCCATAAAATGAGTTTCATTCTTCTCAACAGACACTTTTGCTGCTTTGACAAAACCACTAAAGAAGATCTTCAAGAGAAGCCCTGGACCAAATGGAAACAACCAATATTTGTAGTTGCCATTTTAGGATTTGAAGGGGGCAGACCAGGGCAAACACTTGCAGCCAGCTCCATACACATCCTGGTTTGCTTCAAATAGTCCCAGATTATGTCTACAGTCTTACTGTACTTCTAGTCATGCCCCCTTCACTGTCATCCTGAGCAATGGGGCAGTTCTTGTTTCACTGTGCTGTCACTTTCCATGGGCAGCATCAGCAGGGGGCCTGCAGCTGCCAAAAACTCAGTAAGAACCTCCCCACTCTGCTGCCACTCCATTAAGCTTGGCACTGGATGTTCTTCAAATTATTTTCAGACATGAACTGTATGTTCCAAATCTCCCAGGCCAAGGTAATGGGGGAAACTGTATGAATGGCATGGACAAGAATATAAGACAGCCCCTTGAACTCTACGCCCTTGTTCCTCCCAGTGAAATGCATTTCATTTTGCTGGGATTTTTTACCTTTTCTTTGGTCACTATTGTGTGTGTGTGTGTGTGTATGTGTGTGTGTGTGTGTGTGTCCCTCTTTTTACCATGCCCCTCTTGATTTTCCTTTTTTGGAATCTACATCTCCTTCCCAGGGCTTATCTTTGTCTTCTCATGTTTCTGCTGTTTCTTACTGAAAATACCCATCCAGGGTTAAGTTTCTTTTTGACATCAACAAGCCAGAGCTGATTTTACAGCAGACCATGTGCCCCTCAGTCTTGGACTGAAAGTTCCAAATGCTGTTTGGGAACTGGTTTAAACCAGGCAGCCAAATTTGAAAGACTGTATTCTCCGTGGCCATTTCTACTCCTATGTGATTTTTTGAAGAGCAAGATTGAGACAATGAAAAAAAGTAACAGAAAAAATACCTCAAATTCCACCATCCATAATCCTACCACTAGTAATCTACATTTTTACTATTATTCCTGAAATAGATTTCATATTAGCTTGCTTTTAGAAAAAGCATTAAAGAAAATATTTTCTTAAACTATCCAAATCTTCCTTTTGTACCTATTGTCACAAATAAAGCAGACTTGTGAAAAGGAGCTTGAGTGCTCAACAACAAAGGAGCAATTTTCTGCCAGAAGTGCTACATTTTTTAACTTCTTTTTAGAAATGAGAGTTAAATGAAAATGGTGAGCCACTATTTACTTCCTCATGTTAAATTCCCAGTAACTCTTACCATATTCCATTATCATAATGCAATTGCTTTTCTATCAATAAGGTTTCTGTGGCCAAAGCTCAATGGGCTATCAATATGACCCCAGCAATGTGACCCTCTTTACTAAATTTGTGAAATAATATATCCAGATAAATGATAAAACTTTAAATGTTGTCAACTTTAAAATATATATGTAGTCCTCAGTATCAAAGAAATAAATTATTATACATATTAAAATGATCTATTATTAAAATTTACAACAGGGAGATAGTTACAACAAGTCTTTTGGTGTATCTCCTTGTAAGCTTTTCCCTATATAATCACCATACAAACACACACATATGATATGGGCACAAAACTGCAATTACTCTATACATCACATTCCAATCATAATCACTTATATTGAGAATTTTACATCTGGGAAAGCCTGAATACAATGCCCACAATTAGCTACTGAATCAAAAGACTGAAAGTCTGTGTTCAAATGTCTACCAAAAAAACCCCTACGGCTAACATCATACTTAATAGTGAGAAACTAGCTTTCCCAAGAAGATTAGGAACAGGGAAAGAACATCCCCTCTCATTGCTCCTTTTCAACATTGTACTAGCTAATGCAATCCTATCTAATAAGAGTAATATGCAAATTGACCATCACTCCAACACACAAGATGGCCACCACAAGATGGCCTGCAGGGGAGGGCAGTTGGGAGGGACTAGGCCTTCAAGGGAGGGCAGTTGGGGGTGATAAGGCCTGCAGGGGAGGACAGTTGGACAGTTGGGGGGGGGGGCCCAGGCCTGCAGGGGAGGGCAATTGGGGGGAATCAGGCCTGCAGGGGAGGGCCATTGGGGGGAGGGACCAGGCCAGCAGGGGAGGGCAGTTAGGGGCAACCAGGCCTGCAGGGGAGGGCAGTTAGGGGTGACCAGGCCTGCAGGGGAGGACAGTTAGGGGCGACCAAGCTGGCAGGGAAGGGCAGTTAGGGGTGACCAGGTCAGCAGGGGAGGGCAGTTAGGGGGAATCGGGCCAGCAGGGGAGCAGTTAGGTGTCGATCAGGCTGGCAGGGGAGTGGTTAGGAGGTGATCAGGCTGGCAGGCAGAAGCAGTTAGGGGCAATCAGGCAGGCAGGCAGGCAGGCGAGCGGTTCAGAGCCAGCAGTCCTGGATTGTGAGAGGGCAGTCGGACATCCCTCGAAGGGTCCCAGATTGGAGAGGGTGCAGGCTGGGCTGAGGGACACCCCACCCCCCACCCTGTGCACGAATTTCATGCACCAGGCCTCTAGTAGATAATAAAAGGTATACTGATAGGGAAGGAGAAAATAAAACTGTCTTTGTTCACAGATGACACAATTGTTTATAAAGAAAATCTGAAAGAATTGACCAAAAACTCTTAGAATTTATAAGGGATTATAGCAAGTTATAGGATTCAAAGTTACTATACAAAAATCAATTACTTTCTGCATGGCCAGCATGCCTCAGTGGTTGAGCATCAACCTATGAACCAGGAGGTCATGGTTTGATTCCTAGTCGGGGCATATGCCCAGGTTGCGGGCTCAATCCCCAGTGTGGGGCGTGCAAGAGGCAGCCGATCAATGATTCTCTCTCATTGTTGATGTTTCTATCTCTTTATCCCTCTCCCTTCCTCTCTGAAATCAATAAAAAAAATTTTTAATCAATTACTTTCCTATATGCCAGCAATGAACAAATGAAATTTGAAATTAAAAATACAATACTACTTACATTAGGACCCCCAAAAAGAAGTACTTAGATATAAATCTATCAAAATATATACAAATCTGTATGAGGAAAGCTATAAAACTCTGATAAAAATAAAGTAACAAAAATAAATAGATATTACATGTTCATAAACAGGAAGACTCAATATTGTTAAGATGTCAGTTCTTTCCAACTTGATCTATAGATTCAATGCAATCCCAGCCGGTCAAAATCCTGGCAAGGCATTTTTTTTTTTAATACTGACAAACTGCTTCTAAAATTATATAGAGAGGCAAAGACCCAGGATAGGCAATACAATTCTGGAGAACAACAAAGTTAGAGGACTGGCACTACTTGATTTCAAGACTTACTACAAAGCTACCATAATTAAGACAATGTGGTAATGGTGAGAGGACAGACAAATAAGTCAATGGACCAGAATAGAGATAATGAAAAAAAGAAATAGAATCACATAAATATAGTTAAGTGGACATCCACATGCAAAAAAAAAAAAAAGTCTAGACACAGACCTTAAACCCTTCACAAAAATTAACTCAAAATGGATCATAGACCTAAATGTAAAAAGCAAAAATATCAAACTTCTAGAAGATAACGTAGGAGAATATTTAGATGACCTTGGGTATGGCAATGACTTTTAGATACAACACCAAAGGCATGATCCATAAAAGAAATAACTGATAAGCTGGACTTCATTAAAATTAGAAACTTCTGCTCTGTAAAAGACACTTTCAAAAGAATTAGAAGACAAGCCACAGACTGGAATGAACTATTTTCAAAAGACACATCTGAAAAAGAACTGTCACCCAAAACATATATACACTTAAAGTAAAAAATAAGAAAACAAACAGATTAAAAAATGGCAAAGGATGTGAACAAACATGTCACCAAGAAGATATACAGATGGCAAGTAAGCATATGAAAAGATCCTTAATATCATGTCATTAGGGAATTGCAATTAAAACAATTAGATACCATTACACACTCATGAGAATGGCTAAATAAAACACACTGACACCAAATGCTGATGAGGATGCAGAGCAACAGAAACTCTCACTCACTGATGATGGGAAGGTAAACTGACGGACACAGCCAGTTTGGAAGAAGTTTGGCAGTTTAATTAAAAACTAAGGATACTCTAACCATATGACCGAGCAATCATGCTCCTTGGCATTTACCCAACAGAAAAACCTATAGACACTTATAGAAGCTTTATTCATAATTGCCAAAACTTGGAAGCAACCAAAATGTCCTTCAATAGGTGAAATGGATAAACTGTGATACATCCAGACAATAGAATATTATTCAGAGATAAAAAGAAATGAGCTATTACACCACGAAAAGACATGGAGGGACCTTAAATGTATATTACTAAATAAAAGAAGGCAGTATGAAGAGGCTAATGCTATATGATTCCAACCATATGACATTCTGGAAAAGGCCAAATTATGGAGACATCAGGAGTTAGGGAGGAGAGAGGGATGAATAAGCAGAGCACAGAGGATGTTCAGGGCACTGAAACCACTCTGTAACATACTAAAATGCTCAGTATGTCATTATACACTTCTTAAAACCCATAGAAAGAGTGAACATTAATGTCATCTGTGGGTTTTGAGTGACGATGATGTAGGTTTTTCAACTTTTAACAAATGTACCATTCTGATCAGGAATTTAGATTGTGGGGAGGCTGTGCTTGGGTGGGAGCATGGGAACTCTCTGTACCTTCTGTATTTTTCTGTGAACCTAAAATGCTTGTGTGGACAGAGCTGATTTCATCTTCAAAAGCAGATTTAAGCTCGAAGCTAATCCATCATCTTAATTGAACAGGGACCCCTGACTCCCTCCCCTGCCCCTGGGTTGGATTCTAGAATGTGCTAATCACGGAATTTCCATTAAGCCTTCCTCGGGGGTGAGGCACTCTCAGTGTTATCTATCTCTTAGCGCACCTTGGTGCTACAGCCTCCTGGCAGCTAGTCCCCTTGTTCCCTCTGATCACCCACACACTCTTTTCTCAAGTAGGTTCATTCCTATGGGGCTATAAGCAGGTGGTCCAGGGGTTGAAAGATGCAGACATCTGACCATCCTGCTGCCGCCTATGATTGCATTTCACTCTTTAACAGACAAGCTGGACTTGTCTCCCTCATTCTTTGGTGCCCCGGCTCCTTTGACGTTTGGGGGCCATTTTGCATATACTGCCTTTTTATGGAACACTGCTCTGAAAAATGAAGTATATTAACAAAAAGACTCCTGGACAGCCCTCTCCCAGAAAAGGCTGTGTTGATGGTCCCAGGGTTTATAAAGAGAGTCCTTTGGCAGAAGCTACGGGGCCCCCACCGACATCCTAAGATTGTGCTGGAAGGAGGAGCTAGTCCATGTCACCACAATTTGGAACCTGACAGCTCCACTCTGACAGCAATGCCTCAGTGTGCAGTGGCATCCACACCCTCTCTGCACAGCCCTCACTAAGCACACACCTAGGAGTCCTGGTTACACGAAGCGCAGCTCCAAGGTCTAGTCATTTACAGATTCACAGCCTTGGCTGCATGCTGTAATCACCTAGGAGCTTTCCAAAACACTGAGCCTAAGGACTCACTCCAGAAATCCTGATTACTTGGACAGGGGTGTGGCATATGCATCAGGGACTTTAGGATCAGGTGACTAAATGTCAATAAGGAAGCTGATTTAAGGATGCTCACTCATCCATCAACTATGCAACTTGGGTGTTTTTTTTGTGTGTGTGTGTGTGTGTGTGTGTGTGTGTTTTGTTTGCTTGTTTGTTTTTTAAATGATATGCCTATGGCTGATACACTGCCACTTTATTTTTTTCTTTATATATTATTTTATTTTATTTTTGTCCTTATCCCCCCATTGCGCCTCCCCCCACCCCCCCAAACAAAGCACAGGCTGCTTATTTCAGCACTGTGACCCATTATTGTGCTCCTTAGAAATGTTGGCAACAAATATTCATTTGCATACTAATGGAAATAAATGGCTCTTTTAATGAAAACCAGTGTAAGCCTGTTTGGATGGAACTCAATTTTTCCTGTTCAGAATGCTAACAGGGCAGTTGCTGGCATACACCTGGCAGTTAATAAATATTTTTATTTTTTGAGCAATTTAATTGGAGCTCTTGCATGTTACAGATCCTGTTTAGAAAAGCTTCTTTAAGTTGGTTGAAAAAATACTTTTCTTTTTTTCTATATCAGATTTTTAAAAATGGAATAGCCCAACCAACGTGGTTCAGTGGTTGAGTGTCAACCTATGAACCAGGAGATCACTGTTCCATTCCATCAGGGCACATGCCCAAGTTGCGGGCTCAATCCCCAGTGGGGGCATGCAGGAAGCAGCCAATCAATGATTCTCTATCATCGCTGATGTTTCTATCTCTCTCTCCCTCTCCCTTCCTCTCTGAAATAAATAAAAATATATTTTAAAAAATAAAATAAGGATGGAATAAATGTAATTATAATCATGTATGTCACTAATATATAAAGTTGGAGGAAAATAACTGGTTTCCCTTCATTTTCAGTTTCTCACCCTCAATACATGAACACGCTTTTCAGTAATGAAGTAACACCGCTGTGGCCTAGAAAAGGGTTTTTATCCAGGCACACAGAGTTAGATGAAAGGCTAGCCAGCTCTCTGCTTCTGGTTGCTGCGGGGAGGGAGGATGCTGGCAACATTCCCAACTGAATGGCTCTTTCTCCCCCAGTTCTCTGAGCTGGGGATACAGGGATGCCATGATCCAAGCACACCTACAATCTTGACCATGACAATCACAAAGCCCTATTTACAAGGTGGACTTTGAAAACAGAATCCCTTTAATTATGAGCTTGGCTCTTGCCACTGCTTCTGCCTCTGTTTTTCTGCAGGTATTCTGCATATTTCTATTGCTTTTTCTGCTCACTGCTTTCCAGCTGCACACAGAGAAAAAGGGAAGACACACACGAGAAAGACATCGTATCTGTGTGTGCTATTTTGCAATGATATTTTCAATAAAGGCATGTATTTCTGGTCCTTTCCTGTAGCAGGTAATTTAATCCAGATAATATCAAGAGCAGTAGATGTAACCCAGTGATTCCTCAGTCACATTCCAAATTAATAACTTAAAATCAGGTTGATCTCTAAAGTTTCTTCTGGCTTAAACCCTAATTGATTCTGGGATGTCTGCTTATGAGACTTAAGTTTGTAAAGGATCAGCCAGCTACTGTGGTGCGCACATCCTGAAGTGGGTAGAAGCAGAGAAATAAGTTGGGAGGCCCCTGCATAGTTCCAGGTGTGAGATGAGGATATTTGAACTGGGGAGGTAGCAATAATGATGGAAAGAGAAACAGGCTCCAGAACATTTTGGAGGATCATTATATGCCTAAAATGATTAGCATCTAAATTCTTGACTTTCCCAATAGAACACATATCTTCCATGGTAAAAACAGTAGGTTAACGGCCTAACATTTAACTTAAAAAGGTTTCCCTATGTCTATGTTTTAAAAACTAGGTAAAAGGGAATCAATGCAAAAATATAAAATTTTGAATGGGCACAAAAATACAAATGTTTGTTTGTAGGTCTGTGAAAATGATAAAGACAGGAGATAATCAAAATGATGATACTATATCTGACAATGAGCTAATAGTTACAACATATAACTAGAACTTAAGAGATCTAGGAGTTTCCAAATACTATTCACTAGAGATTTGGCCCAACTGCCTCCTTCGAATAAAATGACCAGCAAAGCACTGAACATCACAGAAAAAGTACTGATATAAAATTGGAAGCGGTATGCATCCTAATCACCATCCTCATAGAAAGCTGTGGCCCATACAGAGACAACCATACAGGGTTCTAATTCCCAAGAAAGGGAGAGAAAAAAAATCTATGTATCATTACTGGTTAAGAGGGGAAAAATAAATAAACAGAGTATGCGCAATAGTATTCTTTCTCTTTTTTGCAGCAACAACAACAAAATAAAGATGAGAAGAATGTGCAGAAACCACCCAGTTGTTTCTCTCCCCAGTGAACCCTTCGGTACTCCCTGAGGCCTTGGATTGAGCACTTCTGTGGATGATGTTCAAGGACAGTCAGCTTGCTAAATACAAGTAGTTGGAAGAACTACACTCCATTGTTGAAATATTCAAATTCTTTTAAAAAATCTTCTTTATATACGTGCAAAATCTGTCTCTCTTTAATGTCTGCTCATTCATTGTTGCTACTTTTGCTTTCCTAAAGCTACACTGAAAAAAAAAATTCCTTTGAGTCCAAAAGCCTTCAGACATTTAAGAACAACAATCTTTGCATCCCTGACATTCCTCACAGGTTACACATTCCTAGTCTCTTCTTATGGCAATAGGATTTCTAGGTCTGTTAGCATGATTGCTCTGGCCAAGGAATGTAGGGAGAGCCAAGGACCAATAAAAGGGCTTTCTGGGGTGAAATGAGGTAAAACTACTTTCCATAGTGTAACTCTTGACGGACCTTATAGAACTGACTAACCATCAAGATGGTACATGCTGAAAATGTATGACAAAGGCTACGAAGCAGTGTGTGTGGTTAGCTATTAATAGGTCACTAGTGTCTTTCATAAGACTGGTAGATTAAAAACAATGAATTGGAGAGTAAGTGGGAGGTTATGAAGTAAAAATAGTAAGTGCAGAACAGTGTTCTGAAATTTAATGTGTACATGAATCACTGGATCTTGTTAAGACATGAATTCTGATCCGGCTGTGGGAGAAGGGAGTGATGAGACTCGGCCTTTCTCAGGAGCACCCACGTGGTACCCAGGGTTAGGGTTTACAAGATGGCAACAACCATCATGTAAATCCGTAACAGGATAAAGGTAATGTTTTAAGCATATAATGAAATAAATTTTATCCAACATGACAAGCATTGCTAGATAAAAACCCCCAGGTCTATCAGATATAAGGTGGCTCTTTGGGGGAAGATACCATCTATTACCACCATCCAAGAGATAAATTACAAAATGTGAAGTCTCTGGAAAAAAAAAAAAGCACATTTCCATTTTCTATCCCAAACTGAGAAATCCTAAATAAAGCAGTATTCCTTGAGTCATTTGCAGAGCTGTGACTGAATACATGTAGGCATAGGTTATGCAATGTTATCCTTTTCACATCTTTACCCAATTGCCTTTATCCCATCATTCTGCATCAAGAATGAGTATCTTAGCATATAAGCTCCCTAAAATGTATTCCGGTGAAGGAGGCACTTGGAAAAGTGTTAATATTTACCCACATCTGGATCTTAACAAATCTCAAATACACCTATATGTGTTTACACAAATATGTATTTATTTAGGAAGAAAACAGAACTTTTTTCCTTTGAAAAAAATGGGAGGGGTTCTTTATAAAACATATGCAACAGAAAAGACATAGGGCAAAGACAATCTGAGAAAACATATAACATGATATAAATAAAGTTTTTTAAGAATGAAGGTGAAATGAAATTTCAGAACTTAACACTTGGCACAGTAAAATAAAAAATATCTTTGAGATTAAGAACTTAAAAATTAAGACAAATTTAAGGAAGTTAAAAGTTGAAGCAGTTATTTTGTAGAAACTCTCATTAGAGATGAGAGAACTATTTCCAAGAAAAAGGTATAGAATACTTTAAAACCACTTTAAATAGAGCAATGCCAATTTATATATATATATGGCAACCAACTAGCTTCTAATTTCTTATACTTGGTTTCTCTGGGTGTTTATATGCATGCAGGTGTTCAAGAGTCTGAATTGGTATTGATCTAGATACAGGGTGTCCTAAAAAATGTATACATGCTTTACCAGCTCACTTAATTTTCACTCCTTTTCAAGTGTAACTGATATGAATAATGGGTAGGCCAGAATAAGCTTTGAACAAAGAAAACTCATCCTAAAGTGCCACAAGACTTTTCTTATGGGGAAGCATAAAAGATAAAGTTTATGGCAACAGTCAACAAATTGAGGAGACACAAATACCCAACAAAATGATTATTGATGTTTGCAATTCCATTGCTTCATGTCATCAACAGTGCCTGGACCAGAAGGGTCATCAGTTTGAAAACAGGCCTTGACAAAAAAGAGTATTTATTTCTATAAATTATGTCACTCCAATTTAATAAATATAAAAATAATAAATAAATAAATACAATTTCAAAATGAATTGTATGTTAACAAACACTGACTTTATACTCATTCAAAATGCATATACATTTTTGGACACTCTGTATATGATCTAAATTTATTTACTTATTTGTTTGTTTATAATTAAGGTGGAAAAATTTAACCAGTAGAAGAGGTTTTACTCAATGTCTTTCATATATAGTTATAGGCAAATTACTGACCTTAGTTAAGAAATAACAGTGAAATGAAGAAAATTATATGGTTGAAAAGTTATAAAATATTAAAAATGACTTACTAATTACTGGAGCCCCATTGCAGTACATGTTAAGGTCACCAGTAAAGATACAATCATTCCACCTGATTGGTAGGTGCTACTGTCTCACGTGAATCTAGACTTTCATGTCTCAGAACCATTGTCATACCCATGGCTAGATGACTGTTTGGCACATATGGAATGCTCATTCACCTTCCAAAAGAATGAGCTCAAACATGACCTCCTATTAGATCTTCCGTCACCAACAGCACAAAGTCTAGTTTGCAATTACTGTGAACTTAGAATCTGGCATTTATCAGTCTTATCCAATGGGATGTGAGCTTTCAGGCAGAGAGTGAGTCAAATTCATCTGGCACCTTATAAGCCTACATGGATGTTGACTGAGTGACAGAGTGAGCCATGCTGGAAGGCAGAGGCCAGGGATGAAGGTGGCTGCTGGGAGTCCTGTGCAGCATTCTTCCATCCAGTACTCAAGGAGCTGTTCCATGCTGCTCAGAGTGAGCAGCTGAATTAGTAAACCACCTACTGATGTTCCTTATAAACTTATATTCTTCCAACCTATAAACATTATGCAAATGCCCTGCCCCAACATATTCATCAAAGCAGAAATTAGAGACAAGGTATGGTCACCTTCTCTTCACACCCCATTGAATCTGAGGAAAGTCACAGCCTGCTATCCCTTCAGTTTTTCATTAGCCAACACAGAATGGTGCAAAAATATGTCCTACAGGCCTCAGAGAGACAAGAAATACCTCTTCTCGTGCTGGTTAGGTGTGGCAAAGAAATGCCGGGGACCAATAGTTCTCCTCAGTGATGGAAGGGTGAGTTGTTAAGAGTTCACGATGCGCTCAAGTATTTTTGTTGTTAAAAATAATTTGTCAAGTCACCTCTTTAACAAGATCATGTGGCATCTTTAGATAGATTTAGAATCTGTTGCTCTTAACAGCTATTTCTGAATTTATGCTAAAAAATTAGGCCTTCCCCTCCCCCCGATTTATCTTTGTTTTCAGTTGATGGGGGGAGTCTTAAAACTTGTTACTTCCTATCATTCTCACACATTTCCTTTTCTTTCTCTTTCTCAAAAAAGTAGTTCAAGTCCCAGTGTTATTGGTGGGGAGCTCTCCATGTCCCCATTGTTTGAAGGGAAAAGTGGGAGACTTGCAATGTCATGAGAAAAGGAATTTTCTGAGACTCACACAGGAGAATGAGTGGCATTTATGTGCATGGAATAAAAATCCCAGAGTTTCCAAGGTCTCCCCTCCCTCTGTCCCACCAAGGAAGAAGTGCAGCTGGGTCCTCAGTAGAGCTAGGATAGAAGCCGCTGCCTAGAGTTTCCGTTCCAAGTTTATACAGTCCAATCCAGCATCAGGCTAGCTTAGCTTGTGTTCCCAGCTGCAGTCCAACAGCCCATTGCATGTGGGGTCTACTAGTCCATAACTGTGGGCCATACAGCTTCTAGCAGCATGGGTGAATGCAAGGAAGCAGGAGCAAAACTAGAGGAAAAGAGAGCAACAAGAGCAAGGGAATTACTTTGTCTCAGGATTTTAACCTTCTAATATTTTGCGTGTGTGCAGTGGCCCCACCCTCTGTGGCCAATGATCTCTGTTCCGGGTTAGACTGATAGGCACCTTCCTTAAGTCACCCCAACTTGACTGCGCATGCACCCATCTACCCTTAGTTGGACCCCTTCCCCCAGTTGTCTGTAGGGAATGGACTGGTGGTTCCCTGGGGAGTGTGAAATTGCAGTTTCCTTGGTGAAGCTGCCCAGGTGGCCAAGCTTATAATGTCTGGCCTCCCTTTTGCTCCTTTTCTATTATTAGTAAGTAGCTAATTACAACGGTAACATTAATTCCCCAGTATGTTTACACAACTGTCTCCTGGGATCAACTACTACGTGCAAAATAATCAACTAATCTTAGTATTTTAGGGATGTTAAAAGTTCTAGATTTTCTGATGTAACTTTCCAACTTTACTTGTCAAAATGACTAAACAGAGAATTTATTCCTCTCTTTGGGGACCCTTGTTGGGTCAAATTTTCTCATGACTTCTAACCCCCATGAGTGCATTTCATTCTTTTTCTGTTTTGGTCCCCTCTTCTTCCCTGTTTAGTCTTTCCAGAGCAGCATTCCACAGCTCTAAATCAAGCGCTCTGCAGAAATCTGCAGAAATCTGTGCTTTTCCTGGGGCTCTGGCTGCTCCTTTGGCTTATGGTTTTACCACTTTCATTCAGGTCACCCAAAGGCCTGCCATGCTGAATTTTCCCACACATGTCAAGCATTTATTTGGGGATTACAACAATATCTTTCTGGAGTTTCAAGTACAGATTAGTGAAAGGAACTGAATTCCATATTGTCTTACTATAGCCCGTGGGAATTTATGAGAGGTGGAATTTACTAACATTAAAGAAACATCAAACAGACACTAACAGAATGTTCAAGATAGCTGTGAGGACTTTGGCCAAATATAGTAATGATTTTCACAAAGAAGCATATTGGTAGATAAAGACCTTCCTTGTTTCTTCCTTCTGTCCAATGAACATAAAAATACCACATGCCACTGAATATAGAAATCTACTGGCAGTTATAGGCCACAGGTGCTGAATTAAACACTCCTTCCCCACTCCACTCAAGAGTAGACAGCAATGTTTTATCAAATTTAAAAACGTGAGCTCAGCTTAGAAAGACTGTGAACACTGCTCAGGAAGAAGACAGTGTGTTGTTATGTGTCTTGTTTTCTGGCACAAAGTATTATTTCCCAACCCAGGCTGCTAAAGAAGGGATGTGGTTATATAGAAAGTAGATTTTTAGGCTTGCATTCTTGTAATCTAACCCACTAAACATGCAAAATATCAAAAACACACTGACTTAAAAGAATAAAGCAAAGCCACTCCTACTCTCAGAAGGTTGCCACCCTAGAAATAGAGGTGAACTTTCGGTTTGATTATGCCTCCATGGAAGCCCAATGACCAAGTTGTGGTATAATTTTTTTAATCGGGTATTATTTTAAAGTCATCTTCACTTAGTTTTAATTTTTCTCACTGACCTTCATACCTTCAAATTAAGATTTGTACATTCATGCCTTGCCTCTCTTCATTTCTCCTTCTCTAGCCCTGCCTCCTTCTATCCTGCCAGTTCCCCTTCCCTCTCTCCCTCATTCATTCAAGCATTCCACAATTACTTAGCACGGTTCTAGGCACTGGTGCTACTGAGATGATTCAACAATAGTCTCCGGTCTCAAAGGCTTATCCGGAGAGGGAGGAGGATTTTAAACAAATCGATTATAATGCACACTGATAAGGGCTGTATTAGAAACAGGGGTGGTACAGAGGAAGCAACAAGGTGAGACAGACCAGCTCTTCTGGGGAAGAGGAATTGGGAGGTGTGAGGGTGGGTAAGCTGGGTCAAATATGACATTTCCAGCTGGGTTCCAAAGTGTGATTTCCCCCGAGGAAGAAGAGGAAGGGCACCAGAGACAGAGGAAATGGCACAAAGGCACAGAGTTGTGAAATGGGAGAAGTTCAGTGTGGCTGGGACAGTGGCTGGAGGTGAGGGAGGTAGAGGTCAGGCTGGGGGTCAAGGGTTCAAGCGTCAATGCAGGGTTTCAGAAGACAGGCTCTAAAACACTCTCCTCCCAGATATCTGCCCTGGGATCTTATTTTCCTTCATGGTATGTATCCCAACAGGGAGTTATTATTTGTTTATTGTCCCCTTATTTATTAAGTGACATTTTTCTAAGACACACTGCAGGACCCACAAATGCTATACATGAAAGCATCTACTTTTTAATTTTTTTTTTATGTGGGAAGACTATATTTAAATAAATCTGAGTCATCAACCTGTTAAAAACAATAATAGAGGCCTTTATTGCTTTTTTCCTCCAAATAAAAATGGATGCACTAAATGCTTATTCACTCTTCCACAAATATTCTCTTTTATTTTGTTCAGGCATCTGTGCTAGTTCTGAGTGAAATACAAAGATAAATCAGACCTCAGGAACTTACAATCATAAATAATGCTGAGGCTCATCTGATAGTCTGAAATGCCACAAGAGAGGCAAAGAAATCCCATTTGCAGGTAGATGGTCCTTCAGTATCGATCAGAAGTGTTTGAGTGTGCTTTGCGGTAAAGGAGAATGTGGCCCAGGGGAGGGAGGGAGGGTGTTTCAGATGGATGAAACCAAGGCAGCAGGGGCAGAGATGCAGAGAAGAGGAGGGTGCGTATCAGAAGTGGCAAAGAGATCAATTCTATCAAAAAGATAGAATATTAAAATTTTTCAGTTTGAGGGTGGATCTTAGCACTCCATTATCTATGCTTAATTGGCAGAAAATGGGGACCCATCAAAGTTATTTCATTAGCAGAGTAACATGCTCACAGTAATACTTTGGCAGAATACCCATGCACCAAACTGGAGGAAAGCAAATCCACAGGGGAGAAACTCAAGGAAGGTCATAAATGGCATAGGAAAAAAGGATTAATGATGACAGGGAAAAGTAAGGAAAGGAACAGGGTTAAGACATTCCTGAGGTCCATTTGTAAGACCTAGAATTCTCTGGATGTTAGGGAAACCATTATTTTACTCACTTATTGCTCATGCCAGAAATCTAAGGGCTATCCTTGAAATCTTCCTTTCCTCCTCAATCCTCTCAATCATGACATCCAGTTAATTCCACTTCCTGTTGAGTCAATTTACTTCTCTCCATCTATGTTGTCAATCTGGCCTCCTAACCATCCTTCTCCATTTGCCACATGATATTCATGTTGCTCTTTTAAAAAATGCTAGATTGATAATGGCATTCTCCTACCTGAAAAACCTTAATAGCTTAGGAGGCTAAAAACCCTTAACTTGAGTCTCTCCTGTCCTGCTTCATTTTGCTCCTGCCTCCTTCCCCAGCCTCTAGTCTGGGTGACTGAAAAGAAAATACCACCACTAATAAGCAAAGGAACACAGGTTTCAGAGGGAAGATGACCTTAAAATCTGAAGTTAAAAGAGATGTTCATTCAGTGTATTATTGGAAATGAAGCTGAGGCAGGAAGAATGGGAAGAAAAATACACATTTGAAAGTAATTTTCATGGATCTGGCATTAGGCATAGTAATCAGAGAACTCATTTTATAGAAACTTCTTTTCATACCTTGAAATATCTGAATACATTTTAGATACAAAATAGAGAACATAAAAATGAAACCATTCATGTGTAAAGTGGTGTTATATAAAAGTATTAAAACTAAAGAACAGTGTTTGTGAAAATAGCTGAAGCTTATTTTAATACAGGCACCCAATGTAAGACTTTTATATAAATACTAGAGGCCTGGTGCATGAAATTCATGCACTCGGTGGGGGAGCCCCACAATCGATCACCTCAAAGAGGTAGGCCCTGCCCACCCATCCGGGGCTCCTCGATGGATTGCCCCAAAGAGGTAGGCCGGAGTCAGGGGTCCCACCTCTGTGCCACGCAGAGCCACAGGACCCCTGGCATTGCTGTGTGGAGCCGCAGGACCCGCCTCCGCGCCACGCACACAGCATCAAGTCCCTGACCTCCCACGCGCGCCTCACCACACACGAAGCCCCACCCACCCGCACATGCCCGCTGTGCACGCAGCCTCCTGGTGATGGATTGTTACGGCGTGAGGACATCACGGTGTGAGGCCGTCACGACCACATAAGCTTTTATTAGTATAGACTAGAGGCCTGATGCATGAAATTCGTGCAAGAGAGGGCATTCCTTCACCTGGCTGCCGGCACCAGCTTCCCTCTGGCACCTGGGACCCGAGCTTCCCTCAAAGCCCCGGCTTCATCCAATATTCATGCATTTTTAAAGTAAGCTTCTTTGCCCCTAAAAATTAGTTTATTCTTTCATAGTATTTTAAAGCACTATAAAAAATCATCATGTAACCAAAGTCTTGCAATTGTTCATTTTCATTATTTTGATTAAGTTGCATCCTTTATAATTTCCCATGATATGTAACAAGTCTTTTAATTTTATATATGATGAAAACTAAACCAAAATTTGTTGCTGAATTTATGCTAAGACATTCTTCCAAGATTCCAAAGTAATAATAACAATAATACCTTTTTGTTTCCCATTTTTAAAAAAATCATGGGGTCTGCCCACCCTGTCAACCATTTTCAATTGGTATATCAAGTAATTTTTGTTGTTCAGGGAGTCAATCCGGATCTTCAGATTTTAGAAGCAAATCATTTATACCTCTCCCTTACCTGAGCTTTAGAAAAATCAATAAAATAGAGACTAGCAGGAAGCAACTGGCAAGTTCATAACTTAAGGCTTTGTTTATGCTTTAATAATGTATAGTCAATAATCAGGATTAAATGTATTCTGCCTTGATTAAAACTTAGTCCCATTGAGAATTATGTTTTGAGTTTTTTAATATCTTACATTCACAATAAGAATCCTGTTTTTGCCTATGTTTCTATATGCCAAACATTTATTAAGTATAGACTTTTGAAAATAAACTTCTCTATACAGCCTTATTTACTCCTTCATTCAATAAATATTTATTGAATAAGTAGTATACACCAGCCCCTAGGCTGATCTATAGGGGCAAAGGTAAGTAAGAAGTTGATTCATGAATGTGTTGATAATAGGCAAGGATCAGTAATAAAAATCCATGTTGTACCTAAAAAACATATGGTATTAAGAAGATATTTAAAGATATTTAATATAAACTAGCCTTTATATTAAAACTATACATAAAGTATGGGCAAGTAAAAGATTACTGATGCACAAACCATCCCTTATTTTCAAAGAATAGGTTCTATCTACTGAAATCATAGGAAAAGTCCACAGAAGTATAAAGGGCAAATGAAAATAACATCTACACTAATAAGAGAGAAACATGCAAATTGACTGTCCCTCTGCTATGCCCACCAGCCAATCAGGAGTGAGTATGCAAATTAACTCAACAAAGATGGTGGTTAATTTGCATACTCAGGCACGGAGCGAAGACTAAAGACAGCATAGAAGGAAGCCAAGTGCTGCAGAAGGGAGTGAAGTGGTGGAGAAAGGAGCGAGGCAGTGGAGATGGGAGGGAGCGAGGTAGCGGAGATGGGAGGGAACGAGGCAGCAGAAAAGGCGGGCTTCACTCCCTTCTCTGCTTTGCTCTGGCCACAGGAAGCCTTATTCTTGCAGAAAGAGGCCCGAGGAAGCCCTATTCTTGCAGGAATCTTTCTGCAATGGGCCTCTACTTTTATACATATTGTAAGTTACTGAGGAAGGGAATAGGTTTTTAAGCTTTTATGTAATTTTTTATATATTTAAAAGTGCCAAGCAAATGCAGTAAGCCAGGAGAGGAGCTACTACCATCATTGACTAAATTTTGAATTCCGCTCTGGCAGACACCAGGGACAGCAGGATAGAATGCACATGAGACTATTCAATTAGTTCTCTGTCACTTTGTGAAGGAGTCATAATAGCATTTAAAAAAACTTATCAGATTGGGATATTCCAATTTCCACAAGATGACATGAACATGCAATCTCATAACTAAACAGCAAAAAATAGTCAACAGTTAATAATAAATATATTTTTCACCAGCCAATTTTTTTTTCTTTCAAAAACAGTAAAGGACTTAAAGGCAGTCAAGACTAGTAAATCTTACATTTTAAGGCACATGTCATTTTAATATACTGCTTAGCTTTCCTTTTTGGCCACATGCAACAACTGCAACAGAAGGCAGAAGAGTTTCTGAATGAAGCTCTTACATGAGGTATTGCTTATAAAAATGTACAAAATCGTTAACTCACATAGGTTCAAGGAATTTATTTAATGTCATTATTTATTAAAATTTATTGATTCAAGAAATACTTATTGAGCACCGATTACATGTAAACAATGGGGGCACAAAGATGAAGAAAACTGACCTTAACCTTATAACAAAACTAACAGCCTCAGCAGGGAGGTCAGTCATTCAAATGCAGAAGAGGCAAGCAGTTGGCATTGGGGGCAGACAGAGGAGGGAGATACTAGGGCCTGGGTAGGGATGCTTTGAGGGGAGAAGATTCACAGAGCTGTCCAGGAGGAGGCAAAAGAGTTACCCTGGAAGGGAGGGGAATTAATTACAAGCAGGAAGGAGCATAGAAGAATCTATCCCATTTCCCAAATCTTTGTGCCAGCAACTATCATCACAGAAAACTATAGAACTTGAAAGGGGGAAATGGAAAAAGGAACGTAGAATGCCATTTGTGCACAAAGATGGAGAGATCCTGAGCTTGAATTATTAGGGAAAAGACAAGCAGTCTCATCATAGGGCTTGTAAGAGGCAGTTCCCAATGAGGTGGATGGATGCCCAGCAGACTGCACGCTGTGCAAACAAGTTGTTTCCTCCCATAGTTGGTCAGGAGCCCTAAGTAAGAAACTGCACTGATTAGAAAGCCATTTCTCAGCAGTTACTCATCCCAAGGAGAAGTGATGGAGAAGAAAGGCAAAAACGTGAGCCCCAAATGGCCCTCTTGAGGTATATATAAGGTATATATAAGGAATGCATTTGGAGAAGACTGGCTCAGCTAGCAATTCCATCAAAAAATAAAGATTACTACAGTGTCTTCGTTCACCAACAAAATGTTAGAAAAAGAAAACCAGACAATTTAAAAATTAATACTTCAGCCTCTTCCAATTTAAAGTCCATGACCTTTAAGAAAGTCATGCATATGCTTTTTGTTTCTACTTGTAGCAGAGGAAAACACTGTCAGTTTGGGGCCAGGGAAAAATCAGTAAAGAAAATGAATATCGATGGCCCAGGCAGAGAAAAGTTGGAAGAGATGGGAACGGGTATAGATGCTGAGCAAACAGAACAAAAGTGCTCCTGACTTTGTATGGTAAAAGCTGGAAACATGTGGTTCACCAAGCAGAACCAATACTTTTCCCAAGCATAAATAGTACATTTGATAGGATACCCAGCCAAGAACTGTCTGCCGATATTTGCACATGACTCTCAGGTGTCCTGTGGGCAAAGATTAGGGAGAGTTTGGCTCATGCTTCTCACGGTTCAGCAGTCTATGAACAACACAGATATAAGGCAGAGAAGGTGTGTGAGGGTAAGACAGGAGTAGGGCTTAGGTCAGGAAAAGCACAAAAAGAAAAGTAAACTTCAGGTTGAATTTCTAAAGCCTAGAATTAAACAAGGGGGAGGCACCAAGGAAAATTAAACAAGAGAAAGTACCTCCTGTACTCTGTCTTTATCTCTCTGGAAACTCTCATGCTGGCTGTAAAACCCTCTATGGATAGGCAGGTTGCCTGCAGATTAAACCAGTCCATGAACCACATACTCATATTTGCACTTGACCCTCAGGGAAGGCCATTCCCCTTTCACTCAGAAGTCTGGGTTAACGACCATTGCTACCACCTAGTCCTCCCTGTGGCCCCTATCATTTACTGCCCCGCCCTCTGACAGCTAAAGAATAAAAATGACAAATTCTGTTCATTCCCAAGACTGAGATGGGGTAGTAGGGAGTCTTGGATGCTGGTTAATTTGCATATTTTTAAAAATGACAACAATCTCCACCTTTTTGCATAATCAACAAAGATGAAGTCTTCGATGTACAAAGAGCATCTACACAAAATTATTCATTGCCTCTCCACTTCAAGCACCAGCCATTGTAAATCTTGAGCTTTTCTGTCTCTATTCAACCATCTAATCCCATTTAAACAAAATATGTGGGGAAACAGGTCAGCTTTCAGGCAGATGTTCTTCTGTTGGACAATGAAGTAAATTTTCTACCAGTCTTATTTGTTGACACTAAAAATTTATAGAGGAAAAAAATTCTTCCATGTAATGCACATTCTTGCTGAAGCTATTCCAGTACCTTCCATTTCGAGTTTCAGTTGCTCCTTTCTGAAAATCTAATGACTACTCAAGGCCAAGGCCTGTTTCTCTCCATGACTCAGTTACCAGGTGGAAGGGTGCACTCAGAGAGCTACTGACCTGTTGATGAGCAATGTCCACATGCGCACACCTACACGATCTACAGAAGCATGCAAGAACATTCAGACTGTAGGACAGATGTTTCCAAAGATGGCCACCACCAATCCTTTACCCCCTGTATGCATGTGCCCACTTCACCACTGAGTTATCCTCCCTCTCCTTGAGTCTGGTTGGCACTGTGACTGCTCTGATCAACAGAATGCAGCAAAAATCATATTCTGAGAATTCTGAGATCAAAACATAAGAGAGCTGACAGCTTCTACTTCCTTCTTCTTGCAACTCTCATTCATAGGACACCTCCTCTCAGAATGCAAACAGCACGTGAGAAGGCCAACCTGGCCATGCAGAGGCCAGAGAAAGATAACAGGCCCCTGCAGATAGCCCATCTCAACATCCAGTCATGAGAATGAGCCTTCTTGGACATTCCAGCCCAGTCCAGTCCCCAGGTGACTGCAGACCCAAACAACTTTATGTAACATGGAAGAACCACACAACTGAACCTAGGCAACCCACTAAGCTATGAGAGATAACAGGTTGCTGTTTGAAGTCACTGTATTTTGTGTGGCTTATTATATGACCAAAGAAATTAAAACTCAGACCTCCCACAATAATAAACACTGTGAATATACAGAGTGGCCAGATTATTATGACCACCCCATCAGTACTTCGATGGGCCACCTTTTGCCTTCAATACTGCGGCGATTCTTCTTGGCATTGACTCCACGAGATGTTGAAAGTTGATGCGAGGAATCTGACACCATGCCTGATGAATAGCACTGTCCAGTTCTGTGAGATTTGGTGGTTGTGGAACCAGCTGCCTGATGGCTCTTTTAACTTCGTCCCACAAATGCTCAATTGGATTGAGATCTGGTGATTGTGGGGGCCACCTAAGCAAGGTAAAGTCTCCCTCATGTTCTTGAAACCACTCCTGCACAATACGAGCACCGTGGCATGGCGCATTGTCTTGTTGGAAGAAGCCATCTCCATTGGGATACGCCATCAACATGATAGGATGAACTTGATCAGCAACGATACTTAGGTATGTTGTGCTATTCAGACGTTGTTCCACACGAATTAAAGGGCCCAAATCATGCCAGTAAAACATGCCCCAAACCATAACACTGCCCCCACCAGCGTGAAGGGTTGTACTCATGCATGTGGGGTGCATGCTTTCATGCCGTTTCCATGAAATTCTCACTCTGCCATCTGCATGATGCAACTGGAAACGTGATTCATCGGACCACATGACTTTTTTCCAATGCTCGACTGTCCAATCCTTGTGTTCCTGTGCAAATTGGAGACATTTTATCTTGGTAACTGCAGACAGCAAAGGTGTTCGAACAGGCCTTCGGCTTCCATATCCCATACGATGCAGTGTACGGCTAATTTGCCTACAAACATCAGGTGGTCATAATAATCTGGCAACTCAGTGTATAAATGTTGGCCAAGGACCTTCCATCTGCCTGCTCCTTTTGTACACACACACACACACACACACACACACACACACACACATATATATATTCTCACTTAATCCTCAAAACAATGGGGAAATATAGGCTTTCTCACTGCAGAGGGGATATGTAAAAGGCAGAACTGAAACTCAAAGCAAACCTCATTACCCTAAAGCTTGTGTTCTTCCCACCACATCTCTGAAGCTGCGAAATGTGAACGCTGTAGGGTTACATCGCAGCTCTCTGCAAATCTGTCCCTTTGCCACACATGCTTCCAGGATCTCCTCCCTCTACCACCCCACCACTGAATACCCAGGCAGTGGAGAACTTTCTAAATAGTCTTAACAAAAATTCAAAAGTCATCATTAGATTCCCCCACTCCCACACACACAAAAAAAATCAAAAGTATATCTAAAAGCCTTTTGGTACATTCATGCATCAGATAAGGTACTGAATTAGCCTCTAAAATCCTTTTTTTTTTTTTACACTTTAAAATTTTTCTATTACAGTTTACATTCAATATTATTCTGTCTTAGTTTTGATAAACAGCAAAATGATTAGAAAATTATGTACTCTACAGAGTGGCACCCCTGCTGCTTATAAGTACCACCTGGCCGCATATATAGTTATCACAATATTATTAACTGTGTTTCCTACATTGCTACTGTACATTGCCATGACTGTTCTGTAACTACCAATTTGTACTGCTTAATCACTTCACCTTTTAAAAAGTCCTTTTTATTCCAACAGTTTTACTGTACAAAGTTCCTTATATGCACGATCCTTCTCAATAGGCCTATAAGGCAATGGCTGCTTGACCCCATCTTACAGATGAGAAAACTAAGGCCTATAAAAGTAAGAATATAAAACCTAAAAGTGACAGGGCCAAGATTCAAACACAGAGGTCTGTCAGGTACAGAGTCCACTTTGATCACTACAATGTATGGTTGCCCTTCCACTGCTAAGACATGATTTTTTTCCTAGTCCTCTGATCACTGGAGAACATGTTTAGATTATCCACAATCCAAGACATAGTCCTGAGGTGGGCAAGAATCATTCTGGTAAAGCAGAAAACCACAGATGCTACAGGTGAAGGCAGGAGTCAAGTCAACCCCCACCCGGTTTGCAGTCAGAGACAGACTGAATAAACACCTCACCTGCAAATCCACACCAACTGTTCTACAGAATAAGTTTCCGAGTTGAAGCTCTAGTTTCCCTTTCAAAACAAGGCCAATCAATAACTCAGCGAAGAACTGCCCATGACAATGACCCCTGGGATCACTTCACAATCTAAAAACAAAAAATAGCTGGTCATCACTGATCTCATAGCCAAGTGGGTCAAAGCTTTGTTCTTGCTCTTCCACATTTTATTTCAATTCACCCATGGTAATGAACAGACCAGCTGATTATCTGGAGCTTTGACTCAGTCCCTTCATTATCAGATATAGCAGCAAACAACTGGGTTTTAGGGTACTGGGTAGTAGAATATCTGACTCAACAAAACTGTACAGGTAGAAATTTGTGGTTGGGGACAGAGATCATTAAAAAAAATTACAGAGCACCCCTATGTTCATTGCAGCCTTATTTACAATAACCAAGAAATGGAAGCAACCCAGATGCTCATCAGGAGACAAGTGGCTAAAAAAGCTATGGTACATATATACAATGGAGTATTACTCAGGCATAAAAAGGAATGAAATCTTACTGTTTGTG
The DNA here is from genome assembly GCF_027574615.1 of Eptesicus fuscus. Taxonomy (NCBI): domain Eukaryota; kingdom Metazoa; phylum Chordata; class Mammalia; order Chiroptera; family Vespertilionidae; genus Eptesicus; species Eptesicus fuscus. The sequence continues at coordinate 73,718,936 of NC_072482.1, read as the reverse complement.
ACAATATGGATGGACCTAGAGGGTATTATGCTAAGTTAAATAAGTCAGACAGAGAAAGACAAATACTGTATGATTTCACTTATCAGATAGTTTTGGGAATCTAAAGAACAAAATAAATGAACAAACAAAACAAAATAGACTCATAGATATAGAAAATAGACTGATGGTTGCCAAATGGGAGAGCAGTTGGGGGTAACAAGGATAAAGGGATTAAGAGGTAAAAATTGGTAGTTACATGGATGTAAAGTACAGCATTGGAATATAGTCAATAATCCTATATAATAAAAGCCTAATATGCTAAGTGTCTGGTCGTCTGGTCGTCCATTCAACCAATCAAAGTGTAATATGCTAATGATATGCTAAGGCCACTCAACTGCTCGCTATGATGTGCACTGACCACCAGAGGGCAGACAGTCGACCAGTTGCTATGACATGCACTGACCACAAGGGGGCAGACACTCCAACTGGTAGGTTAGCTTGCTGCTTGGGTCCGGCTGATCAGGACTGGGCAAGACCAGCCGGACATGTCCTGGAGTCCTCCCGTGGTTCCTTCCCGGATGGCCAATCTCCCACGTCCCTCCCCAGCTCCAACTGTGCACTGGTGGGGTCCCTCGGCCTGGCCTGTGCCCTCTCGCAGTACGGGATCCCTCTGGGGATGCCGGAGAGCCGGTTTCGGCCTGATCCCTCAGGCCAGGCCAAGGGACCCACTGGTGCACAAATTTGTGCACTGGGCCTCTAGTATTGTAATAACTATGTGTGGTGGCAGGTGGGTACTAGAATTATCAATGGGGTCACTTTGTAAAGTATCTGAATGTCTAACCACACTATGCTGTACACCTGAAACTAATATAAAGTAGTACTTAATTCCAACTGTAATTGAAAAATAAAAAAATTTAAAAAAAAATAAATAAAATGCTAGGAGCGGAAAGTGCCATACTCACATATTTAGTCCATCAACATGTACCAAGTGTCTATTATGTGCCAAGCACTAAATTAGGTGCTAGAGATACAGGATAAACAAGACAGACAAGGAAAAGAGATATGAAATTATATTTTATCAATCCTTTTAAAGTTTATATAACTTCTCCTTGGATCAGAGACCTTTCTAGTAAAGGATTTATCAACATCCTGTAACACTGGACTTCACTTTTTCAGATGTTTCTTCTTAGTCATTTCACATCTGATGCAAGATTTATGGAGCAACAGCTTTTTTTATATCCTCTAAAGAAAGTATGCATTGAAAAACTAAATCTTAAAACAAATCGAGATTTATTTAATAGACTTTAAATGATTATTTTAAGAATTAGTGGACAGATAAAAGAGGTAAATAACAAACATGCAATTAAAATTACACAGATCTTAAAGAGAGAGTAAAATAGACAAATACTTGCACGATTATTCTTAGTTTAAATAAAAAGAATGCTAACCTTAAGCTTATAAATAACTATGCAATATGGTGGATTCAGTAAAAAAAAAAAAAATTCCTGGTGAACACATAGTATGGCTTAAAAGTTGAAAAATACTGTGTTCTATGGCTAAGGGACAATTACAAGTCTTGAAAAAGGTAATTCGCATATACTAAATATAAAGTCATCAGAAGTTTATAACCCAATCCAAGCCATAAACTAAGCGTTCTGCATGTAGATCAGATAACCAGAAACTGAAAGCAGATTAGACGTCTCCAATCATAGCCCATTTCTCCTTTAATGCTGACAGAAAATCTCAAATTAAGTGTGCCTTATGCTCTGGCACAGAACTCTGTTTAGGTAACATGCCTCTTCAAAGTTATTCCAATATGTCTAGTGATATTTTCAGAGGAAAGCACAAGCCTATTAAACAAACAGCAGTGGTCTGGGAAAATTAAGAAATAGCAACATGCCCTGGCAGGAGGCTCAGTTGGTGGGAGCACTGTCCCGTACACCAAAAGGTTGGGGGTTCAATTCCCAGACAGGGCACATTACCTAGGTTGGGGGTTCAATCCCCAGTTGGGAAGCATATATGAAGCAATAGATAAATGTTTCTCTGTATGGCTCAGTGATTGAATGTCAACCCATGCACTGAAGGGTCACCGGTTGGATTCCTGGTCAGGTCACATGCCCTGGTTGCGGACTCGATCCCCACCAGGGGACATGCAGGAGGCAGCCTATTGATGTTGATGTTTCTCTCTCAGGGATGTTTCTATCTCTCTCTTCCTCTCTTTCTAAAATCAATAAAAACATATTTTTATTTAAAAATCAAGGGCATAGCTTGCTGCTCAGAGGCAATCACTTTCAACAATTAAAAAAACACACAGCAACATATAAATGCCATAGTGCAGTTTTGCTTCAAAATTTCCAACTCCCAATACAGTGGCAACAGCTTTTGTGTGAACAACTCTGGGACCACTTGAGGTTGGAGTCTGGCCCTTCTTGGGCTATTCTAGATTTAAAATGAATGAAAATAGGTAATGAGAAGCAACTACAAAAGAATTTAAATTACAAAAGTAAACTTTGTAAAGATACTATGTTCATAATTATGAATTTGTTACCTGTACCTTGTGTGACATAAATTAATGAAAAGTAACGCCTATGGCCCAGCTGGAGTGTATCAGTTGGTTGAGTGTCAGCTGGCTGAGCGTTGTCATGTGCACCAAAAGGTTGCCAGTTCAATTTCAGGTCAGGGCACATGCCTGCGTTGCAGGTTCGGTCCTCAGTTGGGATGTATATAGAAGGCGGCTGATTGATGTTTCTTACATCAATGTTTCTCTCTCTCTCTTCCTCTCTCTAAGCATGTTCTCAGGTGAGGATTAAAAAAAAGTAACCCCTATGACACAGGTATGCCACTAATTTGAATGTACTGTAAATGGTCCAGTAAACACTAACAAAATACTCCCAGAACTTAAATGTTAAGTCAAAAGCACAACTGTGCAAATGCTGACAACTCTTAATTTCAGACTTTGGAAACAAAGAATGCAGACCTGCAGGTTGACATTCATTCTAATAAGCACAGAAGGATCAGTCCTTGGATATCCCAGTCATGGGTTATATTTAATGATTAAATGAATTTTCTACACTACTGATTTTATAAAGGAAAGAAGAGTCTGGGACTCTGTAAAGAGTCTAGGCTAGCATTTCTTTTCCCATTTTAGTTCAGATTTACCAACTGCCACGTGGTAAGCACGTAAAATATAGGCAACGCTAAGTTGCTTGGCAAGAAAAGTCAAGCCAACCATTCTTGTCATAACTCACATGCAAGCTGCAAAATTGTTCTCTAATTTCACTAGGTCAAACCAAGTAACTTATACCCCAACTGTGCTTTGCAACTAATAATACACACACACACACACACACACACACACACACACGCACACGCACACACGCATACACACACATACATTAAATTTTAAAGCTAGACTCCCTACCCCTCTAGATTGCCTACAAACCTTTTCTTACTCTGATAATATATAAACAGTAAACACTGGGCCAGTATGAATCTCTGGGAAAATGACCAGAAGTTAACTTTGAAAAACTAAAAGCTTACTGTCCAGATATGAATGTCTGAATTTTTACTGGGGGTGGGGGGTGGGGGGGAGAGAGGGTCAAGCAAAACTAGCTTCCAAAGACCAAGTGCTAAAAATTGAGGAACTGTTTTAGTAGAGCTGATGTACATCAAAATAGTTAGACCTATTATGGAAAGTATAATCCATAAATGTTGCTTAGAACCTTCAAAGGTAGCCTACATTTCAACCTTAAGTCATTGTCTATGTATACCATAATACATATATGGTTCTGCATCTATAAGGTATCCAATGCATATCTGCCATCTAGATTCCATTATCTAAATGAATTTTTGTTTACTATTCTCATTCTGGCCCAGATATTCAATAATTTGGCATTTGGTTGACTTGGCTGTCAACCAAAGACCATACACTCCCAGCATCAGCAACAAGCAAGAAACACAATTATGGACTATAGACCTAAAGAATACTAAGTTGAAATGATATTGTTGGCATATTTCAATGATCTAAAACACCCTATATATTTTTCACAAACTGAAAAGATTAATACAAGACAATTTAACTACAGATCAAATTCTACTATTAGAAAAATAATACACATGAAAAAAGTTTCAAGTCTCAAGACATAGCTCCATTTGCTTCCATAAGAGTCAGTATTAAAAAAATTCTTCATTAAGGAATTATAATACCCACGTAGAATTTGATTTAATTATATCATATCAATATTTATAAAAGATCTTATAATCTGGGAATTTATTTAAATACTTTTCAATACTGATTTCATATAAAAATAAGTGATGAGCCTAATGCACTTATAGGTATGTAAGCTTTTTATTACCAATGCATGTTCCATTATAGCAGCAATAAATGTTCTCAAATGTACAATCCAATGAAATCACTTACATTATGAGTCCTTAAAAATTTCTCCTGGAGCCCAACCGTTGTGGCTCAGTGATTGAGCCTCGACCCATGAACCAAAGGTTGCCAGTTTGATTCACAATCTGGACATATGCTCAGGTTTCGAGCTCAATCCCCAGTAGGAGGTGTGCAGGAGGCAGCCGATAGATGTTTTTCATTGATATTTCTATCTCTCTATCCCTCTCCCTTCCTCTCTAAAATCAATAAAAACATTTTAAAAATGTAGGCATTCTTGAGTGGTCATTAAAACCATAATATTAAAAAAAAAATCCCTTGGTTTTGTTTCTTACTCACTACTTAGAGCATCACCTTGCATGTGGTAGGCTCCCAACATTTATTAAATTGTTGAACTCAATGGGGTAGACTATAAGATCATAAAATGCAGAAATTGCACTCTTTTAACTTAACTTTGTACAGACCTTAGAAAAAATATTCTAAGTAGTCAATGAATGTCTATTGATAATACTGTAATCCTGGTATTAAAGACAAGTATTTTCAAATAGAAAATTTATTTCTGGGAGACAGGAGAACATAGCTATAAAGGAACAAACTATGAAATCAGGTTGGGGATCAAAAGTTGGCTCTGCCCCTTACAGTATATGACTGGGAAAGTTAATAATTCTTGCAGGGTCACAGTTCTCCCATATGTAAAATTGATCTTCTGATGCTATCGGCCTCATGGAGCTGTTTTAAAGAGTGAATAAAATCAAGCATGTCCACTGATTGGTATAGCACATCATAATGCATATTGTTCATGTGGGTAGATTACATTACAAGACCAAAGTAATATACTATTTGGCATATGAAATTTGACAGCAATTTGCCAGCCCTTTATATAATACTAGAAGCCCAGTGCACAAAATTCATGCACTCGGGGGGGGGGGGGGGGGGGCCTGCACCTTTTTGCAGTCTGGGAGCCCTCAGGGGATGTCCGACTGCCTTGGAGGTGGGAGAGGCTCCCACCACCGCCGCTGAGCTCGCCAGCCGTGAGCCTGGCTTCTGGCTGAGCAGCTCTCCCCCTGTGGGAGCGCACTGACCACCGGGGGGAAGCTCCTGTGTTGAGGGTCTGCCCCCTGGTGGTCAGTGTGCGTTATAGCGACCGGTTGTTCTGTCATTCAGTCAATTTGCATATTAGCCTTTTATTATATAGGATTATAAGGATTTTTTTCCAGAAGCCTATTTGGAGCAGTCTAGACTACTGAAGTTTCCATTAATAATGATAATGATTTCCCAGTGTAAAACTGAAGACACTGCAGGCATCCCACTGGCATATTTCTGATTTGGTTCTAGCCAATCCACTTCTGGGAACTATCTGATTTTAAAAAGATGTATAACTTGGTTCTGGCATGTGGCTTGTAACTCTTATCACATCCGAAACCTAGGTGCTGGACATCCTAATATCCAATTTGTACATGTTTCTGACCTGAAACAATTAGGATTAAAACAAGTTAATCTGGGACCTTCTCAGGGTGATCCCAGCTTCAGATGGCAGAGCAGCTGAGAAAAGAAAACAGGCCCTTTAAGTCAGGTTGGGTAAGAGCACTTGAGAAAAACACAGGCACAGAGCCTGCTGAAAATGACTGTGAAGAAAAGTTGTCAAACACTTGGAAATCGGAAAAAGAGAGTAGTGGGTATCCTTTCTGTGGAGGGCTGGGCTTTGTGTAGCACATCCTCTAGGAAATGCCTGATTTTAAAAGGATGTGCACCTTAGACTGTCCTAGTGATAAGACCATTTTACAGTGCTGTTGGGATAAACATTAAGTTGCACAAAACCTACAGCAATGCAAATAACTCTTGTCACAGCAATACAAATGGATATTGCTTGGTAGATACAATTGATTTCCCCCATGTAGAAAAGATGACTCCAACATCTATACTTATAGAATTGCCTTACAGGCATTATTCAGTTTTGTATCTATTAGCAAATTTATTTCAGCATTCCTGATTGTGTGTGTATATGATAGCAGCTCTTCAAATTCTCCTTTGAACTAATTTTAATATCTTAGTGGTTTTCTCATTTAATAATAGCTAATTAAATTAAATTTCTGCCATTTATTCACATTTTAGAGAGCCATGATTTTAGATTTTTGAAAATGATAATTTAGTACTTCTGATGAAGGAACACTTTCATAGGAAGGAAAATTGATGTGGTAGAAAGGAGCTTTCAGTTTTATCCAGAATTATTTAGTTCTCTAAAAGAAAGAGGGTGAGAAGGAAAACAAATCTCAAAATGTTTAACAGCTATTACATTTATGTAGTGAATGCATGCATGCTATATACTATTTTACATACATTAAGACTGAAATGCTTCATAACTTAAAAAAAATTTTAAATGATTTTTTAAAAAGAATCAATTGGGTAGGGAAAATGGGAGTACAGCTAGTTCGTCCGGACTTCTTCTTTAGCATCAATTTTTCCCATGGAAATATATTTCTTTTTTTTAAATATATTTTTATTTATTTTAGAGAGGAAGGGAGTGGGAAAGAGAGATAGAAACATCAATGATGAGAGAGAATCATTGATTGGCTGCCTCCTGCATATTCCCTACTGGGGATTGAGCCCACAACCCCAGGCATGTGCCCTTGGCGGGAATCGAACCTAGGACCCTTCAATCCGCAGGCTGACGCTCTATCCACTGAGCCAAACCAGCTAGGGCTGGAAACATATTTCATAAGCCTCTATTATCCTATAGATTTATGCCTGCTTTTCTTTTGTCATTTTTCCATATCTATCATAGTAAAAGGCACATCACAGGCAATGAATACGTGCTTATAGAACTGAATTACTGGAAATACACTCTAACACTAGAGAAAAGTGACTCAGACTCAGGAGGCAGAATTTCTCAGGGAACCAAGGAAAAGAAGTCTTCCCGGGCTGTGCTGTCAACTTAGCTCTCTGACTTACTCCAGAGAAAGCTCGGTCTGTCACTTGGCAATCCATCCTACCATGCCCAGAAAATAGCCTAAGACTTGCCTGCAGGAAGCCCAGTTTGTAGCTCCAGGCAATAAACTGGCAACCAGGACTCAGTCTAGGCCAGTGGTCGGCAAACTCATTCGTCAACAGAGCCAAATATGAACAGTACAACGATTGAAATTTCTTTTGAGAGCCAAATATTTTAAACTTAAACTATATAGGTAGGTACACTGTTATTAACTTAATTAGGGTACTCCTAAGCTGGCCTTTGCTAAAAACTCAAGGGGCCAAAGAGCTGCATGTGGCTCACGAGCCGCAGTTTGCAGACCACTGGTCTAGGCTGTAGACCTTCTTTGGTATTGACAGAGAAATGACAAAGTCAGTTTACTGATGGATTACTTTACAAGACTGTTAATAAGAAATCAGTGAAATTTGTTAGTAAAAGGGCACCAGAACTTAAGTGTCACTACTGTGACTCTTCCTCATAATAATGGTACATGAACCAAGATGCTAGAACTGATCCTCTTGAACAGCATATGTACTTCAAAATAGTTTTCCCTGCAGGGGGGAAAGTGTGGTACAGTGGGGGAAAACACATGAATTATTTGGAAGTCAGAAGACCTGAGTTGGACTCCTACTCAACCACTTCCAAGGAGTTTCCTCAACTGTCAAATATAGATAACTAGAGGCCTGGTGCACAACATTCATGCACTGGGGGGGGGGGGTGCTCCCCTCAGCCTGGCCTATGCCCTCTCACAGTCCAGGACCACAATGGGGATGTCCGACTGCCAGCTTAGGCCTTCTCCCCTAAGCTGGCAGTTGGACATCCCCCTCAGGGTCCTTAGCGCTGCTATGGAGACAGGAGAGGCTCCTGCCACCACCGCTGTGCTCGCCAGCCCTGAGCCTGGCTTCTGGCCAAGTGGTGCTACCCCTGTGGGAGTGCACTGACCACCAGGGGGCAGCTCCTACATTGAGCATCTGCCCCCTAGTGGTCAGTGCACGTCATAGCGACCAGTTGTTCTGCCTTTCAGTCAATTTGCATATTAGGGTTTTATTATATAGGATTATATGGCCACATTTATTTACTGTCTGGAGGTAATAAGATGATCTAAAGAGCACTACACTGTACAGGACAACATACATTTATATTATCATTCTGATACAGCCACATAAAATCACCTGCACCCCAGTTTGACCAAACTATAAATTGGGAAATACCTAACTGGAGGTAAAAGCCATGGCCCCTGGACAGAAGAATCCCACCCCTGCTCCTGGCTGCCTCAGGTCTCAGATAATATTTGTCACAATAAACATATTAGAAAACTTGAATGTGACATTAAGGAATAGTTGACATGTACAACCCTGGGTTTACTTATTCTCATTGGATGATTTTTAAGTAAGAAATAGGAGTAACCAAGATTTTTCAAGGGGTATGAATTCTCTGGCTTAGGCAAATACTTGGTCTTATATGTTTTGGAGTCAATGAATAGATGACCTGACATTCACTAGGGCAGCTCTTCCCATGTTTCTGTCTCTTGAGAATTCTTAGAAGAGACTACAAGTATTGCAAAATACTAATATAATTGGTCACAACCATTTTTAGAGATCTGCTGTACAAAGGATTATAACTTCCTTCCTGTATGAATCATAAACCAAAGGCAGTTGCTTTCCTCATTGTTGATTACCTACTATAACAGAAAAGGTTTGCTTGTAATGGAATGTTTACTTTTACCCTGTATAATTTCTGTGGCATTTAAGTTACACAGATCTGCTTTGTTATGCTTTTTAGTAGAAGACTCTGTTAACATTTATATATTCTCTCCTCCCTCTGCCTCCCATAAGAAGATTACCACAATTAGCCTAGGCCCGTGGTCGGCAAACTGCGGCTCTCGAGCCACATGAGGCTCTTTGGCCCCTTGAGTGTGGCTCTTCCACAAAATACCACGGCCTGGGCGAGTCTATTTTGAAGAAGTGGCATTAGAAGAAGTTTAAGTTTAAAAAATCTGGCTCTCAAAAGAAATTTCAATCTTTGTACTGTTGATATTTGGCTCTGTTGACTAATGAGTTTGCCGACCACTGGCCTAGGCTATGCATCTTTAAGTTCTTTTATGTTATCTTTGGGGAAAACAACAACACTACAAAATAAAACTCGCACAGAAGTAAGTACTCACTTTAAACATTTTTTGGAATTATTAGACAACATTTTAAAAATCAACTCTGCCCTGGTCGGATGGCTCAGTTGCTTGGAGCATTGTCCTGTACACCAAAAAAAGGTTGCAGGTTCAATCCTGGTCAGAGCATGTAAGGGAGGCAACTGATCGATGTTTCTCACTCTCCCTTCCTCTCTCTCTAAAAATCAATAAAACATATCCTCTGGTGATGATTACAAAAAAAAAAATAGAAATAAGCTTTGTCTCATCCTTTTCCTCCCTCTCCAATAATTTGATACATATTTTGATCAACATCTTTAGTCAATATCTCCAGCCAGAGACAACAGCCAATATATTAAAGCAACTAAAAAAACCAACAATTATTAGAATCACCAGTGGATTTTTAAATAATTTGTAATTTTGTTTTGCTTTCCTGCTTTTTTTCTTTTATGCCATAATAAAATTTGCAAAATTAATTTTGCTCCCTGAAAAGAAGGGTGTTTTCTTAAATACAGCCAGTTTCCCCACTTACCTATATCCAAATTAGGGGATGGCAAAGCTGTTTTCAAGACAAGATTTTGAGAACAACTATCTTAGTTATCCCACTTGATTCCACAAATGTTCCACTTACCCCATTAATTTAAGGCCGCTTGCTAAATTTATATGTCAGAGCAATTTCATGAATCTACATTAAGAAAATTAAAGAGCCCTGGACAGTGGTTAGAGCATCAGCCTAGTGACCAAAGGGTCACAAGTTCGATTCCCGGTCAAGGGCATGTACCTCAGTTGCAGGCTTGATCCTCAGCCCCGGTTGAGTGTGAATGGACGGCAACAAATCGATGTTTCTCTCTCTTCCCCCCATTCCTCCCTTCCACTTACTCTCAAAAAAAAAAAAATTTTTTTTTTCAATGAGAAAAATATCCTAGGGTGAGGATTTAAAAAAAAGAAAGAAAAAAAAAGATAAAGGCACTTACAGCAATTAAACAAAACAAACCAAAAACAACCAAAAAACAAAGTATACCTTCCTTTCCCAAGGCTGTGGTTTTCTGCTTTCTTCCTGATATCCACATAGCTGTGGGTTCCTGCAACTGTCTACTCCCTTCATTTACCACATTCTCAACTTTCACCTTGCCCCCTGTGAGTTGGGGTAGTGTTTGAAGGGACTACCTGGGGCAATTTACTTGGAAAGTAAATAGCTGGGACCTATTGGTGGCGACTTGCACAGTCACTGGGCTTTGTGCTTGTCAATCTCTCATTGCTCCACAAAGAAGCTGTGAACCAACTTTATCCTGCAAACCAGAAACAGGAACTGAACGGGCCTCTAACCCAGCCTCCAAAACAGGAAGCAGGGGACAGTCCCTGCAGCACGAGAGAGGAACTGACCTGCAGCACAAAACTCCCAGAAGGCTGGCACCAGCCAAGGCCACAGGTGAGACAGGGCCACACTGCGCATTTCTAACTAGGCCTCACCTACAAGTGGAACCAACGTGAGCTACCAACGGATGAATGTCTTAAGCAGACCACAGGAGATGGAGTTGAGGGAAGAAACCGGAATCCCCGGAGCCTGGAAAGCAGGGTCAGTCACGACAATCTGCAGTTGACTAGTTAGAGTAAGAAGTGGATGATCTAAAAACAAATTTACTTTTGTCCTTCGGAGTTTTCCTCTTAGTTTTGCTTTTCTTTCCAATCTTCTAGTAAACCTCTTTTTGGCAAATTATAATTTTGCCTTCAAGAAAGCAAAAGGAAAGACAGTGCTTTGGGTTCACAGAGGGCGGGTAATGGCAAGCCAGCAAAAAAGTCAAAAGGCCAGAGAACAAAACATGTGCAGAGCACCACTGGGATATATTTTTTAAATCCCTTCTTAACCATAGTTTTCCTTTACGTTGGCTCTTTTGATAATTTTGCTAAGGCTTGTTTCTTCCGTGAAGAAACAGTGACTGAAAGGTGGGAAGAGGCTGTAAGGTAGTTTAGATCAAACACTATGTTGATTGGCGTGATAGTGTTCACTCATCCGTGGTGAAATAGGGACAAAATAATAAACAATGAGTTTCTCCATACATTTACTATATGCAAAAAGCTAGCCTTTATTCTAAGCTTATGCCAATCCTTCCTTTGTTCCAGTCCTCACCCCAGCCCCTGCTGTCATCGCCAACAATGCAAAGTGAGGTTCCTGCCCAATATGCTATCGGAAGGTAGATAAAAGCAAAAGTTACTGATTCTAACACAAGCACAGGTGTATTGAAAGCCCCAATTTTAGGTTTCAGTAACATAATTTTCCTGAATGTTTAACAGTGAATGGGTTTCATACTTCAAGTATACTAAGTTAACACAGCTTCTTCTAGCATAGCCCTAGAGCAGTGATGGCGAACCTATGACGCGTGTCAGCACTGAAAGGTCCCAGGTTCAATTCTGAGGCGGCCGCATGCCAGGATGAAACATTTGCTGCTCCTGAGGATGAAACATTTGCGAAATAATGTTTTTTCCTCAAAGTGACACACTACCCGAGTTATGCTCAGTTTTTTGGCGAAGTTTGATACACCAAGCTCAAAAGGTTGCCCATCACTGTCCTAGAGTCTAACCACCATGGATAATTCTGGTTCTAAGGCAAAAAATGAGCTCCTGGTCCCAACCTAAATATCTTAACCTGGATTAGTGAATATAACTACTCTATGTTTCATTTTTCTTATAAGTAAAATAGCTGATTAATAAAGCCTATTCCAGCTATACTTCAAAGAACGAATGTTCATTAAAAAGATTTTTTGAGACCCTGCCAGTTGGGGGTCTGTGTACCTGAGTGGAATAGCTCTGTATAACTAACATCTGTATCACTGACAACTCTTAGCTTTCCTAGAGATTCACAATGTAGGGGACTTGAAATATTAACTTGGCATTTGCCATCTGAGTGATAGTCTTGTATATATAAATATGGCATATTTTCGTAAAAAGCTTTGATAGAATATTTGTTTCCTTCAGAACAGGAACGAGAGAGTGACAAATATGTAGTTAAAAAACAAACCAGATTACAGTTTAATGGTCAAACAGGGAAAATCAGTGAAAACCTTCAACTGCAATCTATTCTTTAAAAAACACACCAGTACACATAGATAGAAGAAGCTTGTGAAAATGTAACCGAACTTTAAGTTCTTCCTCATGCCATTAAGTTGAGCTATTTGAACAACAACATTCCTTTTAAATGTTGAGGCCCTCCTTAAGTTGTCCTTGCTTACCCTCCCATCTCAGTTCAGGTGTCACTTCTAAACCACCCCCCCCCCCCCCCCCCCCCCGCCCTCAAGCCCACCACATCCACCCATCTGATTCCAGAATGCGTTTCCTGGGAACCCAAGGCTTTCTCTGTGAACCCTCTCAGAGGCCCCGCTACAGCCAGGCTTTCAATCTCCCCTCCCCACCAACTCTCCACTCCTTGGGGCCAAGAACACGGTATAATCTATATACAAGTCCACAGACTAAAACAATTCATTTCGTATTAATAATGTCATAATTTTAAAGTATGGAAGTTGAGAGCTGAAAGGAATCTCAGAAACCTTTTATTCCAACCCTCCACTCGTTTTGAGATTTTAAATGACTTGCTCCCAATCAGAGAAGAGCCAAGGACCAGAATCCAGATCTTGAAACTCTTGTTCCAATGCTCAAACCACACTGCCTTGCCTTTGCAAATTCATAGGATTAAATGAGGGAAATCAGAAATTTAATCCAATCTTCCACGTCCATCCCTGGTCAATTTCATAAGCCTTTTGGAGGAGATGAATTACATGGTTCAGAACAGAGCCAGGATAAAAAAGGCAGATCTACGCTGAGGAGCCGTACTCTTCCCACTACCAGTACATCATAATGATTCAGCTTTCAAATGGAGGGGGCGGATGTAGAACAAAGGTCAGCATGGCCCAGGGACCAAAATCCTGCCAGGCCTGTTTCTGTACAGCTTACAATCTAATAATGCTTTTTACATTTTTTAATGGGTGGGGAGAAAAAGAGGGAAAAAAAGGGTTATATTTTGTGAAATATATAAAATTCCAATTTCAGTGTCCATTAATCAAGTTCACTGGACTACAGCCATGATCATTTGTTTAGGTATTGTTTATGGCTGCTCGTGTGTAACAACTGCACAGCTGAAAAGTGAGAGAGACCTCCTGCAAAGTCTAAAATATTTACTATCTGGCCCTTCACAGAAAACTCTGCGGAGTTTCTGGTGGAGGAGGAGCATTTGCTCTCTTAGAAATCAGAAGAAAAGTTGGACTCCCATCAAACTCAGCAGTCCTCAGTTTAGAAAAACAAAGGGTTTGGACAGAACTGATACCTCTGTCCCATCATGTTGAATGAGAGGGCTCAAAGTTCATTCACTCACATAGGCAGAGGGTAAGCTGAGACCTTCGAGGTGGAACAGGACAGAGATGGCCTGCAAACACTGGTCTTTCTAGAGCGAGTCTTCCCCACTACTCCACACCGTACCCAAATGGCTCATAAGTTCCCTGCCAGCTCCCTGCCACATGATTCCAAGACAGAGAGCTACCCTTGACCCTGAGAGTAAATCAGTGCAGCTAAATGGAGGCAGCAAGGGCAAAGCACACCATTTTAGTCAGCCACCGGAAGCGGAATCTGGCATTGACTAGTTTCTACCTGACACTTGGAGCGGGTTATGATCCCTTGGTCTTCTCAGCTAAGAAGGACAGTAAGAAGGCACTTCCTTCATAGGCTTGTTTGGAGGATTAAATGAGTTACAGTTCAAATGTCAGGTCCCTTCTAACCTTTCTCCCCTTTCCAGAGAATAAACAGTTAAGTGAACCTTGTTAGAAAACTTACAAATAGGCTCACAGTTTAAGATTTTTTAATAGAGCCACATAAAAAATATGTTTCAGTGCAGTAAAAATAAGCATTTTGGTTGGGTGTTTCCCTCACATATCTTTCAGTTGTTTGAAGCTTCTTCCAAATTATAATCTATACTAATAAAAGGGTAATATGCTAATTAGACCAGGAGACCTTCCGGATGTCCTTCCGGACAAAGCCATAGTGGCGGGGCCGAGGCAGAGGCGGTTAGGGGCAATCAGGCCAGGAGGGGAGGGCAGTTGGGGGTGATCAGGCCAGCAGGGGAGGGGGCAGTTGGGGTCAAGCAGGCTGGCAGTGGGGGGCAGTTGGGGGCAAGCAGTCTGGCAGGGGGGGCAGTTTGGGGTGAGCAGGCTGGCAAGGGGGGGCAGTTGGGGGTGAGAAGGCTGGCTGGGGGGGGGGGGCAGTTGGGGGTGAGCAGGCCGGCAGGCAGACTGGTTAGGGGCAATCAGGCAGGCAGGCAGGTGAGCAGTTAGGGATCAGCGGTCCCGGATTGCAAGAGGGATGTCTGACTGCCAGTTTAGGCTCGATCCCACAGGGGATCGGGCCTAAACCGGCAGTTGGACATCCCTGAGGGGTCCCAGATTGGAGAGGGTGCAGGTCGGGCTGAGGGACAGCCCCCACTCCCCCCGCTCCCCATGTATGAATTCGTGCACCGGGCCACTAGTCCCAAAATAAGAGTACTGTAGTTTTTAGAAAAGTTATGTTTATGTAATTTTTATAGCAAGCTACCCAAAAAAACAAGCTGCACTATATTATACTCATGTTCACTTATGAAGACCAAGATTGTAAAAAAAACAACAACACCCAGAAACAGAAAATCCTAGTTTATTTAGTCTGACTTCCTTAACATGAAGTTCTTCTTGTTCTTAAAATAGTCAGCTTTGGATGAATTCCAAAACTGACATAAGCCTATTTCAGGTGTTTTGAAGAAATTGAAGAGAATCAGAAGTGAAAACAAGATTGGGATATAAAACGTTTGTGTGATCACAAATGCCAAGAACCTTATTGTCTGAAACCACCATTTAATAAAATTTTCTGCCCACGCTTATGAAAATAAATAAGCATATGTTCTCAACATTGGTTGCACAGGCCACTAAAGGTTAATTTCAGTAACATGTTCTAATTTCTAATAGTTGCTAGCACAGCTAATTGCTTCAGTCACTAGAACTGCAACAACACCGAAATCTGCGATAGGCTGAAAACATATTTTTTCATAGCTTATGCTAGCAATCATCTTAATGGCCACTTTAGTCTTAGTTATTAAGATAGCATATCAGCATTTTACACAATGTTAAATTACACACTGTCCAGCCCATTCTGGTATATGGGGTAATAAAATCAGACCCTAGTTCTTTCACTGAAATCCTAAAAGATACCACACAAGGTTAGTGTGAGTGACAAGGTTATTACTCTTGGAAGTAATTACAACTTGAAAGTTCAAACTGTTACGAGATGGGAAATTCAAGCCACTAAACTTGTTTAGGTGAAATGACTCGGGAGATCATGACATGCAAATTCATAGAGAGAGATACACTCTTTTCGTGCGGCTGGCTTCGCTACATTGTCATGGTTTCTGTACTCCCAAAACTACACAGAAAAAGAAAAAAAAATGAGAACGTCATCTAACAGTCACAGGTAGATAGATATAGGACAATATGGGCCAAACAAACCTAACAGAAGAGAAACCAAGTCACTGAGGGAAGAAGGGCTGAGTGGGGCTGACGAATAGAAGTTCTTTGTGGGGACCAGGCGGACCCGGGGCTCCAGCAGGGGCCGTGGGTGGGTCGGCCCCGCGAACAGGTGTTCACAGGCTCCTGCCCCAGCACCCACTCTCCGAGGAGCCGCTCGCTGCCCCTAAGGTGGGGCAAGAAGTAAAGTAGGAAGCACGCCTGCTGCCCAGAAAAAAAATGCATTTTCTCCCCCGGTGGCGGCCCCTGACCGTGGAGGATGGGGAAGGGGTCCCATACGCACCTGCATTGTAAAAACGGTCCAGCACCGTGGTCTCCCCAAAGTCCAGTTTTCCAAAATGAAGCGTCTCCAGCGTGGCGCCCACCGTCTCGCACGCCTCGCGCAGGCTCTGCAGGGCCTCGGTCTCGGACCCCACCTGCTGCCCCTGGCTCTCCTCGTTGATCACGTACGCCACTGTGGTCCGTCGGCCGCCTCCCCCGCCAGAGTTGCCCCGGCAACGGACGGCGCTGCTGCCGGAGGCGGCCGCGGGACACCCCGCGACCGGGGCGGCGGCACTCTCCACGTTCCAGAAGCTGCCCGGTGGCGGCGGGGGCAGCTGGTTCTCTTCGCCCTCGGCCCCCGCCGCCGCCCCTCCCCGCCAGCAGCTGCCGCCCTCGGCGAGGGCACAGAGGCCCGAGTGGGCTAAGGGCGGCACGGAGAAAGTGATGCCCTCGCCCGCCTCCGCGCTCATCTTTCCCGGCCGGGCTGCGGCGGCGGCGGCGGCGGCGTCCCCCGCGCAGCCGCTCCGTCTGGGCAGCCACAGCTCCGGGCTGCTCCGCGCGCGCCGGGCTAGGCAGCTGCCATCGCGAGCCGTGCCTTCCGCGCCGCGCCGACGCCTCCTCTCGGACGCCCTTTCCCCCGAAGGGACGCCGCTGCCCGGCGGCGCCTCGCCCCTCCTCGGCGCCTCCGTGGCCGCGCCGCTCGCCCGCCGCAGGGTGTAGAGTACACGGGGCGGGACAGCGCTTCCTTCTCTTGGCGGGCGGACAGGGCGGCTCGCGAACCGGCGCGGCGGTGCGGCTCAAGGGCGCCGCGTTCGGGGTGCGAGTGTCCGGGTGTGTCACGCCGGGGCCCCGGCTCCTTCCGCGCGGGGCGCGCGGGGAGGGGCCAGGAAGAGCGCCCTCGGGGTGGGGAGCTGAGCTACCTGGCCGGCACCTCACGGGCAGGCAGGCGCGCGGGGCTGCGTGTCGGAACAGATCGGCCTCCCTCCTCGGCACCGATCCCTGGTATCGGTTCTACGTCTTCCGACTCCCCGGGCCTCCGTCTACTTCCGAGCGCTGCGGCCGCCCGGTCCCCGCGCCGGCCTCGCCGCTGGAGTCTCCGCGCCCGCCGCTCGCCCTGCCGGCCACAGGCTTCTGGCCGCCCACTCGCTGCACCGAGAGTCGGGGGGGCCCGCCCCGGGGGAGGCGCCGCTGGGGAGCCGGAGCCGGAGCGAAACGGACCGCGCCGCTGCGCCCGGAGCTCAGCCCCAGCGGGGCGCGGAGCCCAGCTTCTCCGCCACCCACCGGGCCCCCACCTCAGAAGACCTGGAGTCGGCAGGAGCCCGAAGCGCACGCGACAACTGGGTGGCGCAAAAAGTCTGTGTAGCGAATGCTGGGGCCTCCGGAGCTACAGCCCCAGAAGCATTTGCAGCGTTTCCCGGGGCCACGGCGCCCCCCTCTGGCCCCTGCCGGGATCGCTCCACAGGGCCGTCTAGAAAGCCTGGGGCCGCCCCGGAGGCCCGCTGAGTGAACGGCGGGAGCGCTCTGGAGCTGGGGCCCAACTGGGGAGGGCGGTTTATTCCTGGCAGTGCGCTCCGAGGTGGCAGGCGAAATTCATCAGGTCTTCCCCTGGAGCATTTCCTTTAAAATTTTCCAATAGTTGTGCTGTCATGAGTGAATAATTGGTTAGCTCCTGACCGATTTAGCATTCTTACTTAGGGTCTTAACAGTCACTCCCCCGCAACACACACACACACACACACACACACACACGCACACACACACACACACACACACGTGTGCCATATATCCATATACTTGGGATAGAAGACGAGGTCTATACCCAATTCGGCAAATCATCAGCCGCCAGTTAAAAGAAGGAAATTAAGTGACTAACTCTGTTCTTTAAATTGCACCACAGGCCCTGGCCGGTGTGACTCCGTGGTTAGGTGACTCAGTGGTTAGAGCGTGGGCTCCCGCACCAAAGGGTCACGTGTTCGATTCCTGGTCCAGGCCACAAACCTGGGTTGCGGATTCGCTCCCCGCCCCCGAAGGAGGCAACCAGTTGATGTGCACCTCTCACCTCTCCCTCCCTCCCTCCCTCTCTCTTTCCCCACTCCATGTGTCTCTCACATCTGATGTCTCTCTCAAACCGCAATGGAAAAAAATATCCTCAGATGAGGATTAACAACTCAGTTGCACCGTGGAGAGGGGGACGTGAGGGGAATGCTTGGATTGCTTAAGAGCATTCAAACAAAAAGGATCTACTTATTTAAAGAGTAAAAACAGATGTGTAAATTCTCAGAAAACTTCTCCACAATGCTGTAACTTTAGGAAAACCAGTGAAAGTTGCAAGGAAGTTACAGATTTTGGGCTTCCCATATTCAGGTATTGATTGAGTTCTTATGGCAAAAAAAAAAAAAAAAAAAAAATGTAACTCCAGAGGCTACACAATTGTATTCTCAAGGAAGCAAAATGGCCTTAGCTCTTTCTAAAGGTTTGTAAGATGATGAAAGGACATTTACAGTTAGGAAACTTTACACTCTTCATGTCAGCTGGAATCGATGTGATCCATCTCTGCTTTTGCGCTTGATATCACTAGAGTGTATATCAGTGATATACTGAGACAAAATGTTGATAGGCTACTAATAGATATATATCTTTTAGTATGTCCAACAACTTATCAAACCTATAAACTCCTGTCCGAGAAGATAATCCTCTACCCTATCCAGGCCTAAAATAATAAACACTGGAAATTCATTAGAATCTTATCTGGGAAACTAAAATGCCTAAATTCTCAAATAGCATTTTACTACACAAAGAAGACCTAAGGTTATTATACATAATGGCATTTTCTAAAAATCTTAACTTTTTAGACCATTTCATCTTTGCTTTCCTTCCAGATCTTTTCAGAGCCATTTTTCATACACAATTTTTATTTTTACTCATTTTGTTTCACTTTGAGTTGATTTAATAATTTTAAAGATGTTCTTGATTAATGGCACCCAAACTCCAATGCAATACTGAAAGACTGTAGTTAGTTCTAAATCTCTCACTAACTAATGGAATGATTTAGCTAATTACACCTACATGGAATTTATTAAGTTGAAGCATTTGAAATTTCCACTTTTATAGCTGATAAATAGACAAATATGCATAAATTCAAATAGTTCCATTTACAACTCTGAAGACTATGAGCAGACAGAGGGGACAGGTGCTTGCAAGGTTGGCTCAGTGTGTCCATCTAGAAAAAATGAAAGCATTTTTTCCTAACTGAAACACCCAAAAGATGTGCATTTTCACAATTTGTATAAATAAAAGGAGTGCTTTTTTCTAATCCAAAAAGACAAGCAAAATCATTGCCTATTTTGGGCTCTCGGGTTTGTTCTTAAAGAGGCAAAATAGTGCCCTAGCCAGTTTTGCTCAGTGGATAGACAATTTCTTACCATTATAATCTGTGCTTATTCTGATTGCTAATTTCCAAAGTACTAAGGTTTAGAATATGGAGAAGTTAATTTCAGTACATCTGACCTCTCCTGGGGAGATGTCTTTAGTCCATTTTAGGTAGGTGAGACAAAGTCCATTGGAACATAGCACTTTTATAAGTCACAGATCCTGGTAATTCTAAGTCCATTATTTAGAAAACTAGAGGCCCGATGCATGAAAATTCATGCAAGAGTAGGCCTTCCTTCCCCCTGGCTGCTGGCACCGGCTTCCCTCCGGCACCTGGGACCCAGGCTTCCCTCCTCTGGCTGGCTGCAGGCACCCGGGACCCGGGCTGGCTTCCCTCTGGCTCCAGCTTTGTCAGGAAGGACATCGGGAAGACATCTGGTCTAATTAGCATATTACCCTTTTATTATTATAGATATTCACCAGGATATTCAGACTAGCTTCTCCTCTAAGTGAAGGCAGTGAAAAAAGTGCTAGAGAATAACTTTCACTAGTGTGGCTTAGTTCTGGAGCCCACCCTGTATCTAGTTCAAGGTACAATTAGAGGCTCAGTCTTGGTCTTAACCCTTGGCCTGTGTAATGAGGGGTAAAGAGAGAAGTCTGCAATGAGAAGGGAAGTAGGGCGTGTTGTGTAGATAAAATAACTGCAGGGTTTTAAAGTTACCACTTGTAGACTGAAAGGAATTACCTACTTTTTCAGGAAATTCCATAGCATTATTCTCATCAACTTTTCCTGGGATCTTATCTTTGTAACTAATATTTATAAGTACTAAAGTGTCACACATAGTCACATGAGAGAGACTGTTTTTACCAATAGTCCTGCTACCCTGCATGAAGGAGATTAGGTAAGAAAGAGTTGGTGGCAATAATCTATATATAGAAAAGCCTAATAGGCAAATTGTCCCCACAGGAGTTCAGCCGGGAGACTGATCACTCACTAGGATGTACGCTGACCACCAGGGGGCGGCACAGACTGAAGGAAGGCCCCAGCCAGCAGCGGAAGGCCCCAAACGGCCCTGATCGCCAGCCAGGCCTAGGGACCCTACCTGTGTACAAATCTTGTGCACTGGGCCTCTAGTTGGCAAATAAAAGCATTCCACATTTATTTCCAAATTAGTGGAGACATGTTCATCACACCAATTATGGTCATGTAAAAGGAAATGCAGAAATTGTAGTTTTGTCCCACATGTGCGAGCAAGATGCTGACTGCATCACTCCCATGTCCAAGTGTAGCTCTGCTGAATGAAATCCCTGTTACAACGAGCCAGAGCATGCACTATCAGTAGAGAAGGGCCCTGAAAATAATGTACTTCTATAGTATTGATCATTCCTATTCCTCCTGGTTCTCACAAATTTGGGGCTGGTGGGGAGTGGGGAGAAACTCTTCTAATTTTTTCTGCTGTGCCCTCCACAAATGCATCTTTGCTGTGCTTTTAGGGTGGAGGAAAGTTTTTCAGAATTTTTTTTGGTCCTTTTAGGAGGTAAATTGGTGTTTTATACTTACATAATCATTTAGTCAGACTTGCAAGAAAATATTTTCATTGGCTTTCCCCAAAAGTTTTTTATGTACTTTAAATCCATATTAATTTTTTACTTGGATTCTATCATTCATGAACCATTTCTCTGCTCATTTATTATCCTACCTATGTGCCTATTATGTTTAGATTGGCTTAATAGTGTGATATGGATCCCTCAAGAAATGAGTCATTTAATAACTATCATTAATGACATAATTAGTCTCTCCTTTACTAGTGGCCCTGACTCATTCTAAGAATAAGTCATACTCAAGAAAAGATAAATGAGCTAACTGAAAAAAATAAACAGCTTTATCACATTAAGTATTTCCAATGACATTTTACTTTTTGTATTTAATACTTACTTATCAAGTATTATTAAATGTTGATGGAGCTGTGACCAATACTAATCATAATACTAGCACTACTAGTACTACTAATAAATGTATGATAACTTGTCCTAGAAAAAATCCCTAAAGCCATATAGTTATAAAATTTTTAATTAAAAATTTTATGTATATACATAACTATCCTAAGCTGATGTACAATAAGGAAATTGGTAAAATAATTCCAAGTGTAAGTATATATTACATTAGAACAAGATTCAGAGAAGAATAGTGGAATGGAGTTCAAGGAGAAAAAGAAATGATAGGTTTCCTAATAGTTAAAGATGATCTTGCTCATGTATTTTTAAAAATGGAAAACAGTGATAGGCAGCCTCTGCAAGGTGGACCACAATGATCTCTGCCCCCTGGAATTCAAGCCCTGAGTAAACCCATCCCCTTGAGGGTGGGCCTGACCTAATGACTTGCTTCTAACTAAGAGTACACACATAGCAAAAGTGATGGATGCAACTTCCAAGACTAGGTTACAAAAAGAATGTGAAACCTGTCTTGCGCATCCTCTTTTGTTCTCTCTCGCCCTCGCTCTCTTTCTTCACTCTCTCTCTATTTCACGCTTTGTCTTTCTGAGGGAGGCCAGGTGTCATGTTGTAAACTGCCCTATGGAGAGCCCCATGTGGCCATTGGCCAGCATAGAGCCAGCCCCTCAGTTTAATAGCTCAAAAGGAACTGAATCCTGCCAACATGCATGTGAGTGAACTTGGAAGTGGATTATCCTTAGTCTTCAGATGAGACGAACCCCTTGATTTCAAGCTTGTGAGAGATCTTTAGTAATCGGACCCAGAAAAACTGAGAAAGCAAATGTTGTTTTCAGCTAAGTGGACAGTTGATTACAAAGCACTAGATAACTAATACAATGATTGTGAGTGCCAGATGCTTATTATTTTTAGAATCTATTGGAAACATTTAAATTGATAAAAATACTTTTAATTTTAAAATGAAATCTTCCATAAGCTTAAAATTACATCATTTGCAACTATTTGAGCTTATGAGAAAATTTTTAGAGGGCAACTTAAAATGTATGTGGGTTTCATAATTTTTCTAAATTATTTTGGGGAGTGAATGAGTTTAAAATTAGCAATGTCCTAGCAGTATTGGGCAACCCTCATTTCTATGGGATAGTGAAAGAGGTTAAGGGAAAGAATTAAGAGTAAAATGGGAACTAGATGATTAAATTTCCTGCCTTAAAGAACTAAATTTAATACTTAAGCCAAGCTAGAAAGCATAACTAAAATAATAACCTATACCAACTGAGAGCTTACAGTGAGTGATACATGTCACCTCATTTAGTTTTCACAACAACCCTTGGCGGGAGATATTATCATTATGGAGATTTGAGGGGGCCAATTCATTATACCCCATGTTGTTTTGTTCAGTTGAGCCTACAGAAGAGCACCCATTTATCCATTGGAGCCAATATCCATTTATGGGACAATTTACCCATTTATCCCATTTATCTAAAGGATAATCAAGGGGCCATGAGTGCATGTGCTATAATCCTGCCTAAGAGCTTAAAGTGGACAACTAGCTATCATCACACAAATAAAAAGCATGAGGCTTAGGTTCAGTGCTACATCTCTGCGCTGAGGATTGTGTTCTTAACAGCTCTGTCTTTTCAGAAGACAATGAGAATGATTAATTGTATTTTCTACTATGTTCAAATTATATCAATCACACATAGATTTTTGTCTCTCTACATAGAAGCACAGTAAATTTATTTAAGACTCAAAAGCTTATTTTTTTCATTGTGGCAAAATATACAGACCATAAAATTTACCATCTCAACTATCTTTAAGTGTACAATTCAGTGGCATTAAGTATATTTGCATTGTTGTGCAACCATCACTGTTATCCATCCCCAGAACTTTTCCACTTTCTCAAACTGAAATTCCATACCCACTAAACAATAGCTCCTCATTGGTCCCTCCACCCAGCCCCTGACAATCACCATTCCACTTTCTGTCTCTATGAATTTGACTACTCTAAGTACTTCACATAAGTAGAATCATACAATATTTATCCTTTTGTGGTTGGTTTATTTCACTTAACATGATACCTTGAGGTTCATTCATGTTGTAGAATGTGTCAGCCTTTCCTTCGTATTTAAGACTGAATTACATTCCATTATATGTATACTAGAGGCCAGTAAATTCGTGCACGGGGGCGGGGGGGGGGGGACATGGCGGCAGGGTGTCCCTCAGCCCAGCCTGCACCCTCTCCAATCTGGGACTCCTTGAGGGATGTCCGACTGCCTGGTGGGATCGGGCCTAAATGGGCAGTCGGACATCCCTCTCACAATCCAGGACTGCTGGCTCCCAACTGCTTGCCTGCCTGCCAGCCTGATCACCCCCTAACCACTCCCCTGCCAGTCTGATTGATGCCTAACTGCTCCCCTGCTGGCCCGATTGCCCCTAACTGCCCTCCCCTGCTGGCCTGGTAACCCCCAACTGCCCTCTTCTGCCAGCCTGGTTGCCCCTAACTTCTCTCCCTTGCCAACCTGGTTGCCCCTAACTGCCCTCCCCTGATGGCATGGTCACCCCTAACTGCCCTCCCCTGCTGCCCTGGTCGCCCATAACTGTCTTCCCCTGCAGGCTTGGTCACCCCCAACTGCCCTCCCCTGCTGGCCCAGTCACCCCTAAATGCCCTTGGTTGCAGCCTGATCCTTCCCAACTGCCCTCCCCTGCAGGCCTGGTCCTCCCCAACTGCCCTCCCCTGCAGGCCATCTTGTGGTGGCCATCTTTGACCACATGGGGGTGGCCATCTTGTGTGTTGGAGTGATGGTCGATTTGCATATTACTCTTTTATTAGATAGGATACCACAATTTGTTGATCCATTCATCTGTCAATGAACACTTGTTTTGCTTCTACCTTTTGGCTATTGAGAATAATGCTGTTATGAACATGGGTGTAGAAACATCTGTTTCAGTTTCTGTTTTCAATCCTTTTTGCAATATACTCAGAATTAAAATTGCTGTATTATATAGTAATGCTATGTTTATTTTATTTTAATTTTTTTGAAGAACTACTATACTGTTTTCCACATTGGCTCTACCATTTTATGTTCCCATGAGATTCTAAAACTTTTAACAGGAAAGTATAACTAAAAAAACAAGTGATATGGAATGACTGTTGTAGAAAATTAGCCCACAATTATAGACTCTTGGAAATTGAAGGGCCTGTAAGTACATCTGTCCAACTACCCATTACACATTTGAAGATAATGCTTAAAGTGTTAGGATGATGGTGATGTTACCCTCTAGCAAACATCAATTAAAGGCTTACTATGTGCCCAGCACAAGGCTGTGCAGAACTAAAAGGAAAAAAAAAATACCCATCTTTTTCTGGAATTCTTTTCCATAACTACCATAAAGAAACTTAAACATAGTAACCTGTCCATTTACCTAGGATAATGACTCACTTGGATAGAAAGACCATATATTTATATTATTTAACTTCCTGTCCATCTCTGTGAGAAAGATAAACTAGTTTTGAAAACAATTTGGGTTGGTAAATATTTGCCATTAGAGTCTGTATGAGTGTCACAATAGCAGTTATAAAAACAACACATTTTAAATATAATTGTAGATTCTTACAGAAGCCTGATATCTAGCCATGCCCACTTACACTAATTTAGTCGAATGGTGTTCCACAGCAGTGGCCAAGTTTATAAATTACACAACTCTGAGGTTTAATAAATGTTTTGATAAAAACAGTTTCTGTCTCAGTTGAGAAAAGCCAAGTACCCCCAAATGATGAGGAGGACAGATAGTAACAAGCCTATTATAGCAATAAAAGGAGCACTTCCTAAGTGTTGCTAATGTTCTAAGTGATGAAAATGATCTCTCTGCTGGGCTTTGAATGCCCTGGTAGCTTCCTTCTTCTTCAAGACTTCCAAAAGTCACAATAAGGGAATACTGTTTAGCTTTAAAAAAGAAGGAAATCCCGTAATTTGAGGCACTATGCTAAGTGGGGGGTAGGGGGGTACTACAGACACAGAATGGCAAATACTCTATGATCTTGCTCATATATGGAATCTAAAATTATTGAACTCATAGAAGCAGAGTAGAATGGCAGTTGCCAGGGGTTGGGGGCAGGAGAAATAGGGAAATGTTGGTCAATGTACACAAAGTTTTAGTAATGCAAGATGAGTAAGTTCTAGTGATGTAATGTACAGCATGGTGACTATACTAACAATACTGCATTGTATACTAGAAATTTGCTAAGAGAATAGATCTTAAGCGTTCCCATTGAACACATGTAAAAAGGTAATTATGTGAATTGATGGATGTGTTAACTAGTTTAATTGTGGGGATTATTTCACAATGAATACATATACCAAAGCCTGTATATCTATTTCCTATATATCTGTTATACCCCAATAAAGCTTTAAAAAAGAATCACAGTAAGGAGTGCATGATGACAGCAACTCTCTGCCTTAGCCTTTCTTGGCTCTGCAGTGTCTTAGAGAGCAACCTGATACCTATAAAACTTTTCAATTTTTTTTGACTCCATGAGCCCCAGAAATGCTATGATTTCATAAGCAGTTAATCAGAAGTTAAAATCAACATCAGAGAATGAGTGTAACCACACTACATTCATATAATTTCAGTCTAAAAACAAAGAAAATAGAATTCTAGGCTGGCCTCTGCTGCAGAATTATAAGTGTACAATTTCTATTTGGCTTTGCAATATTTAGATTAGTTTATGTAAACTTATTACAGTCTTCAAACCCTTTTACCTAGAAATGATTAATCTAGTTAAAACTTGCCCATCCTATATAATAAAAGCCCAGCAACCGAACGGCGGAACAACCAGAACAACCGGTTAACCAGTCGCTATGACATGCACTGACCACCAGGGGGCAGACACTCAATGCAGGACCTTACCTCTGGTAGTCAGTGAGCTACCACAGTGGGAGCACCGCTCAGCTGACCAGAATGAGTGGCTGTTCCCACTGCGAACCCCGGGCCAAAGGGCAGGAACCCGGGCTGCGATCATTGCCTTCTTGCCCCAGGCTCCTCCTCCTCGCTCCCTGCTACCTCCTCTGGACACCCCAGGACATGCAGTGCTGCTGCCAGACTCACAGAGCTGACCCTGGAGGCTGGGAGGCAGGTTCCGGGCCACCGCAGGACTGAGGCCTACTCTGCTGCCTCTCAGTGCTATTGTCCCTGGGCCCGGCCCCAACCGGGTCCCCTGGAGAGGCGAGTGCTCTGGCTCCATGGAAGATGCCGGACCAGGGAGCAGCTGCTCAGAGGGCGGGTCCACAGCTGCTCAGCTGATGGGGATGAGCAGCACTCCCACAGCGGGCCAATCCCCACAGGCCATGCCCCCCACCAGTGCACGAATCTTGTGCACCAGGCCTCTAGTTTTACATAAGAAGAAACAAAAATCTAGGGTAAGTATGAAATTCAGAAGTAAAGAGCAAATTGAGATAAAAACTCAGAATTATTTGTCCTCTAGACTATTTGCATTTAAAAGAGGACTCTTCAGGTAATCAATTAAAAAATTCACAGGGAATAAATTTCCAGTAATGGAATTTCACACAGTCCTTAACTTTACTTCCATCGACACCCCTAGCAAACCTGGACTCCCCTTGGAAAGTAAGATGTGGGGAGGGGTGTGAAGGGAGGGTAGGAAGGGATAAGAGAAGAGAAGAAATATTTCATGTCTCCTATTCTTTGATCTTCCAATTCAACTCAAGTTGTTAAACATTTATGGAAGGTTTACTGTCTTTTGAGAATTCTTTAAGATTCTGGAGACACAAACAAATTAGACCTAGACTTCACTTCAAATTGCCCCAATCCAGTATAGGAATGTGGTTGATTTATTTATATGTTAAATTTTTTTTTAATTCTAGAAAACCTTGCCAGTGGAATAAAATAGTTTACAATGCTAGAGTCATGCATTGCTAGGTAAGGAGTGGCTACTATCTCAGAGCCCCTCAGAATTTTTTCTGTGGTCAGGATCACCATAAGCAGTTTACCCAGCTGGAACCAGCCTCTGTCCTTCCCAGAGAGACCACACTATTTTTAGCTTAGATTGGGTAAATCCTCCTGCATCACTCTTTGCCAACGTTCCAGCTGCCTTGTGTTTGCTCACTTCAATATTATATTAACCTCTTTTTAGCATAGCAAAAAAAAAAAAAAAAAAAAAAAATCTTCAGAATTTTTTCAGTTTACCTTTATGGTACTACAAAAAATAAAGCGAGAGTTTAGGCTTGTATAATGCTGCATTCACTCAATGACAATATTTCCTGAATGCCTATGTCAGGTTTTTGGGATATATCAGTGAGCATAACAGGCAGAGATTCCTGGCTCAATGGAACATATATTCAAGTTACTATACATAATAAAAATCCAAAGTAATTGAGGTTCAGAAAAGATACAATTTTTTCTCTCATGTAAAATAAGTGCAGATTTATTCAGTCCAGGGCTCCACTGGTGACTCCTTCACCGTGTCTTCTTTCTTAGCCTTACCTCATAGCTTCCCTCCTCAGGGTCACCTCATGATCAGAAGATGGCTGTTGTAGCCCAGCCGGAATATCTGCAAGGGAGGCTGGAAACAAGCTTTAAACCTGGGCACATATATGCAACCAAAATTTAGGAATTTTCTTCCTTACCAGAGAAGAAAAGGAGAATGGATACTGGTTAGGCAACAGTGTCACAGATATCTTAATCTTCAATACGATGTGTTTGTGTGCATGTGTGTGTATCTATAGATGGATGGATGGATGGATGGATGGATGGATGGATGGATGGATAGATGTATAAGAAAAAATTTTAGAGCATCAAATGGAGGAATTGTCAAATACATGTAGTACTTCTGGGGTTGTTGTACATGCTCTTTAAAAAAAAAAATCACGTGTATAAATCCTAACTTTAAGTATTTAGCTTCTGCTCATCCTTAAAAATTTAGAGTGCTGATTATCCCATCTAGACAGGTAGTGTTTAAGGAGTGTGGGTTATGTGCTGTCATTCATTTCATTTAGTGTAATCCCTTATTCTTGGTTCTCAAAAATAATCTGCAAGTTTCTTAATGTATTTATAATTAATAAAAAAAAGATCTCTGCTGAACACTTACATAAGCAAGAAAAGAGCCTTCTCTGAGAGGTCCTGCTTTCGGTTCATGAAAGATCCTGGGTGTCCCTAAATCCTTAGCTTCTTAGAGACACCACGTCCTGTGGCCCCAGGGAAGGACATGTGCCTCTAAAGCAGTGGGCGCCTGACTAAACTCAGTTCTGGCTCAGTCTTGGAAGGAGCTGACTTCCATTCTTTTGGCCTGAGTTTCCTAATTTGCAAAATGAAGCCGATTAAGTTCAACTGCCACAGCATTTTATTTAACTGCTAGATTAATAATTGTCTTTGAAATATTTTTAATTGAAGACAGGCCTATATATCAACAAAAGCAATAACACCTTTTTCAGTTGTCCTAAGAGAGAGACTACATTCGCATAACTTTTATTATAATACTAGAGGCCCGTTGCACAAAAATCGTGCACTGGGGGAGGGGGAGAGGTCCCTCAGCCCAGCCTGCATCCTCTAGCAGTCCAGGAGCCCTAGGGGGATGTCCAACTGATGGCTTAGTGCTGCTGTGGAGATGGGAGAGGCTCTCACCACCACTGCTGCACTTGCCAGTCGTGAGCCTGGCTTCTGGCTGAGCAGCGCTCCCCTGTGAGAGTGCACTGACATTCAGGGGGCCAGCTCTGGCATTGAGCGTCTGCCCCCCTAGTGGGTAGTCTGCATTATAGTGACCAGTCGTTCTGCTGTTCGGTCTATTTGCATATTAGCCTTTTATTATATAGGACCAGTGCACGGATTTGTGCACCGGTGGGGTCCCTTGGTCTGGCCTGCGCCTTCTCGCAATCTGGGACCCCTCAGGGGATGTTGGAGAGCTGGTTTCAGCTAATCCTCGCAGGCCAGGCTGAGGGACCCCACCGGTGCACGAAGATCTTTGGTTAATCTTTTCCTGCCCTCATCCCTCCCCTCTTCCCTTTGAAATTCATCAGTCTGTTCCATGTTTCCATGCCTGTGCATTGAGCATCTGCCCCCTGGTGGTCAGTGTGCTTCATAGCTACTGGTCAAACAGTGGAACAGTCGCATGGTCGAACAGTCACTTAGGCTTTTATAAATATAGATATGGTTATACTTGTTTGAATTTATTATTATCTGTTGTTAATTTATTACTGTGCCTAATTTATAAATTAACCTTTATCATAGTTAGGTGTATATAAGAAAATATATATAGGGTTTGGTACTATCCACATTTTCAGGCATCCACTGGAGGTCTTGGAACATAAATCCCCTCTGCAGTTAAGGGGGACTACTGTACACACATTTGAAAATAAAATTAGTGGCATATTATAAGCACTGTTCTTCACTTTGATTTATTTTTCAGTAAACAGTAAACTTCTCTCTGAAGATGTAGACAGAAAAATTAAGGATCTAAAGTGAGACGAACACTACTTCTCACTGTACACTCTTTAAATACTTTTTAAATCATGTGCACATATTAATTTTTAAATGATAAAACATACATATGAGGTAGCTTCTGCATATTCTTAATATTTGGATGAAGATCTTAAAAACAAGTAGCAAGGCTTTAAAGAAAGCCAACTCAAGGTCCTTTTACTTCTCTTTTAATTTTGTGGCATCATTAACTTCCTACTTCTCAAGGAGCATGATTTTTAGCAACATTTACTTTCTGTTTTAAAAAATATTTTAAAATTTATTTTAGAGAGGAAGGGAGAGAGAAAGAGAAATGAAAACATAAATGATGAGAGAGAATCATTGATTGGTTGCCTCCTGCATGCCCCACTCTGGGGATCGAGCCCACAATCTGGGCATATGCCCCGATCAGGAATCGAACTGTGACCTCCTGGTTTATAACCACTGAGCTATCCTGACTGGGCACAACATTTACTTTCTGAATTAAGCTTTGGATTATGATGCTACCCAAAATCAAGTCACCACTAAAAGGAAACATTATTCTGTTGTCTATGAAATATAGAACCCAAAATTTGAGATAAAGTGTGGCTACCACCTGGTGGTCTTAGTTTGAATAAAAATAACCTTCAGTTATAATAACATGTCTTTATAACAAGTTTTGGGGTCATGATGTTAATTAAGAAGTAAAAAGGATCAGACTATATCATACTTATTGTGCACATGAGAATATAAAAAAGGTAAAGCAAAGAGCCCCAAAACACAAAGCACATACTTACTCATAATTACTTTATAAGTATTTCATTCACTAAATTTGTCAGAAAAAGGATATGATTGCTATAACCCCCCAAAGAAGGGAAAAATAAGAAAAGCAATTACAATTCTTACAAACTTTATTAGACGCATGTTCTTTACAAATTTGGAAGTTAAATTTTAGAGATGAGGTGAAATTTCTGGAAGTATTCCATCCTCAGGGAGTATTTGAAAGAGGACAGAGGTGGCGTGTGGGATAAGAAGGTAAGGACTTTTCCTGCGTAGGGGGCAGCATTAAGAACACCCAGAAAAGTCAGTGGGTGTAGGGAACAAAAGAATCTTTCAGAAGAATTCTGTAGGCAATCCATGCTAGTGAGATGGGGGAGGGGGGACTTTACTTTACTTTTTGAGCTTCTTGAAAGTTTTGTCTCAGAAGGGTAGTGGAGAATGAAACTAAATTCTAAAACTTTTCAATTTATTTAAGAATAAACTTTTTAACCATTTTTTAAAATCACATTTGCTTTGTTCAGTGGGTTATAATCTACACTTACCGATATTTTAATTGGTCCAGATGTGTTCAGGGTGGGCTCCCCTCTAGCAGGCGCCTATGTCCTTTATACAATCTGTGTAATTTTGTGTGTGCACTTCCTTACTCTCTGGCACAGTAAGGTATTCCAGGCTCTGCCATTATGTAAGGTATTCCAGTGTTAACGAAAAAACCATTGAAACCTGTAAAGAATTTTAGTGAGTTTATTTGAGCCAAAATGTCGACATATGCCGGGAAGCAGAATCTCAATGAATTGAGATAATGCTCCGAAGAAATGGTGTGTTACATCTGTATTTATACATTGCCATCAGAGGAGGGACATAAGTGGGCTACATGAAATTCATTGGTGACGGATTAAGGAGGTGGGATAAAGTCAAACGGTGGGAAACCCCTGGGATTGGATAAAAAGTAAAATGATGGACACATACTTAGGTGGGTACAGGAACAATTAACATGATAATGATGGAATTTGAAGTATCTGTCCTGGCGCCCACCACATTTGGTTGTGCCCCAGGGGCTCCAGCAAAAGAAGGAAGTTACAAGTTACACAGACATCTCACAGATATGTTATCTTAGAGGCAAAAAGGCAAATGGGCTCAGTAAAGAAGATCTAAGTTGACCTTTGTCAGGGAAGATATCGGACAAGGACATGACTACCCACTATTACCTGTTTGTAGTTAAATATTTAATTTTCAAACCATCCTTTGTGGTTATTTCAGGTCTCTGAGTTTGCAAGACTGCCACACAGGCCTCCCCTGAGCTTGTCAGGTTAGCATGTGGCTCCTTTCCTTCACACCAGGCTCTAACATTTATTTAATAAATGTTAAATAAATTAAAACATTTATTCAGCTTATGAGTATTTATTTAATTCCAAACTAATGTTGAAGGCTTCACTGTGCTTATAACACTAAATAAAATTGTCACATTTGTTGCATCCTTCCCACGCCTTTTCATATGTAGTGGCTACTCCTAGAAGGAAAGTTTGGGGACTGGTGTATGTTTCCTTTTCGTTTGCAGGTGTAGGCATTCATGGCCAGCCAGCTGTTGCCTCTTTGGTCTCTCTCGGTTACTGTGGGTTTAAAGAACGTCAGGGCTCCCACTCCGTGTTTATTCAGTTAGGATAATGCGGTTTAAATTGGAATTTAAGTTGTCCATGTCTGAAAAACAAAGTGACGGCAGCCTTCATGTTGACACTGATTCAGGAGCTCACAAGTCTTGTGCCACCTCTGAAAACACAGCACTTGGGGCTGTGAAGGAAGTGACGTTGGATCTCAGGTTTACCCAAGTGCAAAGGACATGAAAACACACATACAAAGTGTTCCCCTCAAACAGAAACTCCCGAGATGGTTGAATTAAGTCTGACATTTTGTATATTTATGTTCTAATACGAATGAAGTAGATAGCTAAAACCCAACGCTCAGATGCCATCTATAAAGTCCATGGTAAGAATTAAATGTGAGCCTGGTTCCATTTTGCTATGGGAGTAATTCAGTTCTGGTGATCTCCTCTAGGTTCAGGAGGAGATGCTGTGTAATTCGATGATGTCAATATTTTATGAATGATATCCCTTCCTGAACACCTTATGAACTCCAGCTTGCTCTGCCTGCAGTGTCTTTTCCCTTCTGCTCCCAGTGTTTGCTTCCACTGTTCAAGTCCTTGTCAGGGCTGAGCACTTTGCAAATGTGTTCTTCTCTATGCTTTAGCCAACGAATGAGAATTGCTCAGAGAGCTTGTTAAAACGCAGATTTCCAGGCCCTGGGATTTTGAATGAATGTATCCATGGTGTGTCCTAAGAATCTGCATTATAAAAATTACCCAATGAGATTCAGAGGCAGGGATATGAAATATGAGGAATACTGCCTGGGTGATGAGGCCCTCCTGTCCCATCTCAGGTCCATGGGGAGGGAGTATGCTGAGTCTGGGGCTTGTGTGGGTTAGGAGTGAGGGGAAGCATATGCAACATTCTGTTAGCTTCTAACCATCTATGTTTTTACTGTCAATTGTTATTAATTAATGATTAATTGATGTTTTATTCCTTTTCTTCATTAACAGTATGCCAGGACAATTGGTTTGGTATTGATTTGCATTTTGCTGTACTGGAGTTTTTTTTCCTTTCCCTATTCCAAATAGATAGCCAGCGCCTCTGTGATTCCTGGCCTCAGGGCACTTGACGTACTGGCATGGAAGCTGCTGACAGTCTTTAAACGCACTGAACAGAGTTTTGATGTGCCCTTAAGAAGAGGGAGGCAAGAGATGACCATGTGATGGCAGAGAAAGATCAGTGGGAAAGTGTCTCCAGCCTGGAGAAGGGCCAGCAACCTGGCCCTGCCCCTTGGTGGGAATGGTTTCATGGCCTTCACCCCCTCCCCATCCCCATCTCCAACCCCGTCCCGGTTAGTGGGAGCCCATCTCAGTAAAGAGACCTGGGCCCTGCTTGGCTTCAAGCATGGCATGGAAAT
Source organism: Eptesicus fuscus (assembly GCF_027574615.1). NCBI lineage: Eukaryota > Metazoa > Chordata > Mammalia > Chiroptera > Vespertilionidae > Eptesicus > Eptesicus fuscus. The sequence continues at coordinate 73,685,127 of NC_072482.1, read as the reverse complement.
GCGCATTCACACGATAATTCAGACTTGCACAGGGAGATGTCTATGGTGACCCTAACAGACAGAAGGTGAGAGAGACTCTTCTTCACTGTTTGCCAGACACCGTTTCGTTTCAGGTGCTGATGATCCTACTGTTGTAAACTTTACACTCCAGTGTCAGATTCTGGTGTGACCCTAGGAAGCCAGGAAACCCCGAATTTGATGAGCTTGAATTTTCTAACGGCCTAGAGGGATGGAGATTTAAGTTTGTTCAAGAAAATAAAGAAATCCTCTACTTCTTGAATACTTGGGTCTGTGCTAGAAAATTCTTTCCTGCTATAATAGCAGTGGTTGTCATATTTTTTGCATGCCTACTATATGCCCGGCAATGGAATAGATGTTTTATCTTATTTTCTCTGATACTCTTAAGAACTCTGCCGAGTCGTGTTCCCAATGTAGGACCCACTCTCAATCTATCCATCTAAATATGTATGACAGGGTTATATGCAAATTCTCCCAACTACAGCTGTATTCTTGACCAGTATAATTAATAGGATTCTCCTAGCACCTATATTATTTTGATTACATCTAACTGATGACATGTCTACTAGACTTATCTCTTGAGGGCATAGTGTCTATGTTATTGCTTTTGAATCCCAAGTGCCTAGCACTGTACTTGGTGTATAGTTAAACTGACTACACAACTAGGTGTGTGTCTATTCACCTCGCTTATTTATCAACTGCACCCTCTTACATTCTCAAAGTGTCTTGTTTGCCAGATAAGTTATGTATGGTCGCCCTCCACATAATACATGGTTAGTAAATGTTTGAATGAATGAGTGAATAAGCCTTAGTTTTCCTTAATTAGCCCTGCATCTGAGCACTTACTATACAATACATGAAGTGAGGTTTCTTTTTAAAGTTAATGCCTTTTCTACTTAGCTTCACTCCACCTGATTTAATATTACTTCAAGTTACCTTGGGCAACGCAGTTCTCAAATGCTTTTTGGACTAGCTGCATGATTTCAGAGTTTACTGTCGCCTGTCTCATTTTGTAATAATTGAGGGACATTTCCAGATGCCAGAATTTCAAAAGCTCAATGAATTAATAAAAACCAGATAGCCCCGCAATGGAGGCTGATAAGCAAAATGAAAGTTGTCACCTAACCCGCACTGCCCTGTAGTATCCAGTTCATTACAGGTGGCGCCAATTAGTTTGTCTTGCCCAAAACAAAAATGAATCCCGTAGGCGTCAATGCCCTTTCACTCGCGACCAATAGGAACCCAGCGTTCAGGACACCAGGTGTCTCGACTTCCGCCTCGTCCTCCGGGTGTCCAACTTCTGGGCTAGTCCGCCTCGGCTTCCCCTCGGCTTCCCCTCGGCGCCAGCGGCCGGGAGGCGCGGTCCCGAGGCGCGGGCGGGATGAGCGCGGCGCACGGCGGGTCGGTGCGGACGCTGCGGGTGCCGGGCCGCCACGGCTACGCCGCCGAGTTCTCCCCGTACCTGCCCGGCCGCCTGGCCTGCGCCGCCGCGCAGCACTACGGAATCGCGGGTGAGGCCGGGCCCCGCCGCCGGGGCGGGGGCGGGTTCCAGCCGAGCCCGGCTCCTCCCGCTCGTCGGGTAGCACTTCCGACAGCAGACGGCGCCACAACTGAACGCCAGGGGGCGCCGAGGAGCCGATGGGCCCCGCGCCCTCCTTTGTCCAGTGTGGGGAGTTGGTGTCAATGTCTCCCCCAGTGACGGCGCGGAAATAGCTTATGGAAGATGCCTACTGGCCCGGGTCCTTGTCCTTATTCCTTAAGAGCGCCCCGATTCCGCAGCCATCCGACACCCCTCTCTCCCCCATGCCCACGCTGCCCGAGGAAGAGTGTGTTTCGCCTTATGGCCCCTCTGACCGGTCGGACCCGCCACAGCACTTGGAAAACCGTCCGCAGGGTCACCCCAGTGCCTGTTCCTTCGTCCCGGTTCCCCGCCGTCAGCATCCCGCCGTCAGGGGTAAATCGAGTGCCCCTGAGCCTGCGCTTGGAGTTTCCTCGCAATTGCCATTATGACATTTATTTAAGTTCTGCCCTCACGGTTTGTTGTCTCAGCAGGAATACATACATTTATTTGCAAGCACTTATTTGGGGATTAAGTTAATTGTCATGGACTAGATTGAAATGAAGGGTTTCAGTCTTAATTTTTTCTTCTCTTAATTCATGTCCTAGCTATTATTTACACACCGAAAATCTATGAAATAAGTCCCTATATAATGTCAGCTTCCTGTAGTAGTTTTTGTTTGGTCCCACACATGAAAAAAAAAATACTGTGATTTCCAAAACTCGGAGGAAATATTTGCTTTCTTGTATTGTCACCATTAGCTCTTAGTGCTTGCACATTTAGATTTACAATAATTGCCCATCAGTTAGGTTGAAGACCCATGAGTTTGTGATATTTTAAATGAAAACCTTTACAAAAACTTTAAAGGAGTTAATATTAAAAAAAAAATCAGTCAGGTTTAAATAAAAGAGTCCCCTCCCCAGTTCCTATAACAAATATACCTTTTAAAATATGCTGGTCCCTTAATAAAAATAATTCATCTTCGGTATATAACATATATTCTGTTCAGCCCTTTACCACCAAGTTTGTGGTAAATTCCACCAGCTATTTTGTCTTAAAACCCCATGTTTAATGCATTTGAGATCTATTGGCAAGGCAGTGTGATGTAGTAGGAGCAGAGGCCTACAGGTCTGTAAGCCAGAGGTTTAATCACCTGTAAATAGGGATGATGATGATAATACCTATCTAGGACGTTTGTGTGCTTGGTACCTGCCTGGCCACAGAATATGAACTCAAATATCTCCTCTGTTAGGGCTGTTGGGATTCCAAGCATAAGTGAGATGATAAATTTAATATTTAATTATTGAAGCACAATATAGAAAGACAAATGGAGAACACAAACCCATTATTTTGTAAACATGGTCTCAATAACTTCGGGGAGAAATTCATGGTAGTAAAGTTAGGTACTCGGTGCTTGATCCCTCCTTGACCTAGATGGTCCCCTGGTGGGTTCAACAGCATGACCTCAACTTTTTTTTCCCTTAGGCTGTGGAACTCTGCTAATATTGGATCAAGATGAATCTGGGCTTAGGATTTTTAGAAGGTAAGATGGTTCTCTAATTATTAACTTACTAGTGGCCCAGTGCATGAAATTTGTGCGGGGGGGCGGGGGAGGGGGTCCCATCAGCCCGGCCTCCACCCTCTCCAATCTGGGACCCCTCGGGGGATGTCCGGCTGCTGGTTTAGGCCTGATCAGGATCGGGCCTAAACCGGCAGTCGGATATCCCTCTAGCAATCCGGGACGGCTGGCTCCTAACCGCTCACTCTGCCTGCCGGCCTGCCCTCCCTGCCGGCCTGCTCGGCCCCAACTGCCCCCCCGCCAGCCTGCTCGCCCCCAACTGCCCTCCCCACTGGCCTGCTCGCCCCCAACTGCCCCCCTCTGGCCTGCTCACCCTCAACTGCCCCCCCCCCACCAGCCTGATCATCCCAACTGACCCCCACTGATGGCCTGCTCGCCCCCAACTGGCCTCCCCACCAGCCTGCTCACCCCAAACTGCCCCCCCTGCTGGCCTGATCACCCCCAACAACCCCCCCCCCCCACACTGGCCTGATCACCTACAACTGCTGTCCCATCCTGGCCTGATCACCCACAACTGCCCTCCCCTCTTGGCCCCTAACCACCTCTACCTCGGCCCTGCCACCATGGCTTTATCCAGAAGAATGTCCGGAATGTCTCCTAGAAGGTTTCCCAGTCTAATTAGCATATTACCCTTTTATTAGTATAGATAGAGGCCTGGTGCACGGGTGGGGGCTGGCTGGTTTGCCCTGAAGGGTGTCCCGGATCAGGGTGGGGATTCCCTTGGGGGGCGGGGTGGCCTGGGCAAGGGGCTGGGACAGTTTTCAGGCCAGCCACGCCCCATGGGGTGAGGGTTCCCGCTGGAGGGGGGGTGGCCAGCCTGGGTAAGGGGCTGAGGGCCATTTTCAGGCTGGCCACACCCCCTTAAGGGTGGAGGTCCCTGCTGGGGTGCCTGGCCAGCCTGGGTGAGGGGCTGATGGCTGTTTGCAGGCTGGTCACGCCCCCCAGCAGGGACCCTCACCCCAGTGGAGGTATGGCCAGCCTGGGTAAGGGGCTGAGGGCCGTTTGCAGGCCCCTCCCTTGGTGGCTGGCCTGGGTGACCCAAGCCTCCTGCTTGCTCCAGCCTGCTCCGTGGCCGCCGTCCAGAGGCCCCTCCTTCCACAGCTGGCCCAGGCAGGTGGGAAGCTTGGCTTCCTCCATCACCAGGGGCGACTCAAGCCTCCCTCCCAGCTGGCTCTGTGGCCGCTGCCATCTTTGTCCCGCTAATTTGCATATTCACTCCTGATTGGCTGCGGGTGTCGCGGAGTGACGGTTAATTACCATATTACTCTTATTCTTATTATTATTATTAACTTATATGTATTCTCTCTTGCTACTAAAGCCTTAATAGGATTAGGTTTTGAATCTTCTTTATCCATAAAGTTTTTTTTTTAAATTTGCAGTATAAAAGAAACGTCAGCATTTCCGAAGTATAGAACTTATTTTTGCCATTAAGTTTGATTGTCATTTTCTTCTACAGCTTTTGTCTTTTAGTGTCCATTTAGAAATTATAAAACTAAAAAAAAAAAATGAACTAGTTAGTCTACTGCTGTGTGACATTTGTATCTTTGCTCTCTTCTTAATGTCATTTAGCTTCACTCATTCAGAAGCTATTACCCATTTTGTAGATATCTTTCCTGTCTTTCTATGCACGTCTTGTCTGTATGTTGGACTCAACACCTCCATCGGAGCAGTCAAGGTAGAGAAAGAAAAGGAAATGCTGTCAGAAAATAACTACCTGCTCATAGCTCATGTGAAAGATTTATGGGAGACATTGAAATTATTGCTCTAAATTAGTATCTTAAAGTGCTTGCTAGTCCCGCCTCTGAACCACAGAAAACAGTGAGCACCCAAGTATGGCAGCATGCCCTCATGTAAATAGTGCTGTATTGCTAGCGGGCAGACCTAATTTTAATATAGCTTTACAGTTTTCTAGCTGTATGAATTCGGCTATTCTTTTAACCTCTCCGAACTTGTTTCTGCATATGACAAGTGCCAGTTCTACTTATTTCTCATTGTTGTGAAGATCAGGTGAGATAATATGTGTTAAAATATGAGAAACTTAAAGCTGTAACGTTATTTTTATTTTACGTTCAACTGCCTATATAACTAGATGTTTTTGTTGTAATTTTTCCTGGTATAGCTTTGACTGGAACGATGGTTTGTTTGATGTGACCTGGAGTGAGAACAATGAACATGTCCTGGTCACTTGTAGTGGGGATGGCTCGCTGCAGCTCTGGGACACTGCCAAACCCACAGGGCCACTGCAGGTCTACAAGGAGCACACTCAGGAGGTAGGAAGGGAGTCTTCCTGGGCCTGTGGTTTTTCTTTGGGTGAAATACATTTGGGGACGCAAACTTGGGGAAATGTCTTCAGGGGATAAGAAGTTTAAGCTTTGGTGTTTGTCCTCCATGTTATAAGTCACTTATTTGATTATTCAGACTTAAACTACCTCTTGGCCAAAAGAGGTAGGAAAGAAGAAAAGGTCAGGCTACTCATTGGTCAGTAAAAATGCCTCCAGTAGTAAGCATCCTGTGGCACCAGTTCCTCTAGCGAGGCCCATCGCTGTCTTCATGCTGTAGGAATATGCCTGTCATGATCTGCCTCAAGATAGAGGTAGGCGGACTTTTCACAAAGATATCGAAAGATTGCCTTTAGGTCTTCAGTAGGATTCCTGAGGATTTTCAGAATATATTGGAGCAAGAGCATCAATTACTAAAGAGATTTTAAATCTAAATCTGGTTCATGTGTCAGTGTGTAGCATAAAAAATAGTTTGATCTTCTTAAGTCATATTAAAATATATCTATGTTTTTAATGAACATGATGGGAAAGACATTCTCTTTTGATGTTTTACTTTATTTTTTTTTTATTGTTTAAAGTATTACAAATAGTAGTACATATGTTTCCTTTTTTATTTTCCCCAATTGATCTTCCCCCAGCCTCCCCTACCCGCACGGCACATGCCCTCACACCCCTCCCAGCGTCTTGCGTCCATTTGTTATGTTTATATGCATGCATACAAGTCCTTCGGTTGATCTCTTACCTCTCCCCCATGCCCCACCCCCCTGCCCAAGATGTTTTACTTTAAATGTCTAAAAATTTTTCTCGAGGTAGCAATAGATCCTTCAAATGAAAACTTGCAAATTGACTTTAAAATTTGTGTCTACACGGGGCCTGGCCCATAGAAACCTTTATTTAGTAAATGCTTATCAGATGTAAGAATATTAGTCTTTTGTGATAAAAGATTCATTATGAGGATTTTAGACATCATTTTGTAGCTATAGCTGTTAAAAATCAGTGTTTCTAAAATTGTGACTGAAAATAATGAAAAATTATAGTTTTTCTATTTTATTGTGAAGGCTCTTTGAATAAGGGTAGTTATACATTATCATATTTTCATAGAATCACTGAAAATTAAGACAACTTTGATAAAGAAGAAATTTAGTTTCAGGATGTTCAATGCAAGAAATTCCACAGAGCAGGATGTCCAAAATGCAGACGTTTTTGTGGTACCTTCATGATTTTTGCCATATTCTTATACTACTTACTAGAGGCCTGGTGCACGAAGTTCATGCACAGGTAGGATCCCTAGGCCTGGCCGGCAATCAGGGCCCATCTGTGGGGCGACCAGTGGGGTGATCGGAGGGGCCCCCGCTGGCACCTGTCTTGGACGGCCTGGCGCCACCTGCTCACCGGCCCCACCCTGCTGCCACCACCAGTCACCTCCCTCTATGGGGTGATCCGCCAGGCGATTGGGGTCAGGGGTGGCCCTTCTGGTACCCGCCTTGGCTGGCCTGGGGCCTGCAGGCTAGGGGAAGCTCCTGCATTGAGCATCTGCCCCCTGGTGGTAAGTGCATGTCACAGTGACCAGTCATTCTGCTGGTCGTTCCGCTGTTCAGTCGATTTGCATATTAGGCTTTTATTATATAGGAGAATTAATTAAAAAAATTTTTTTAAAAATATTTTTTCTCTCAAAAGTTTTTTTTTCTTTTTATTAAATCTTTGGTGCTGTGTATTGTTTATCTATATAAATTCTAGGGCTGTAACTAATGGGTCATAAAATATCTAATTATGTTAAGTAGGCTATATCACTTAATGTTTTTCTTTAAACAAGCTTTATGTTATTTCACTCATCCTAAAATAGTTATATTCATGAAACCATGGGGTTGATGTCTATGTACCAGTTAAAATATTCTCATACAGCCAGTGGTGTGTGTACTGCAGAATGGAGCAAAAGTAGGTTTACAGTTGTTTGTATGGAAAATAATGCAACAATTAATAAAGAATAATTTAAGAATAAACTGTGTTTCATGTACTCACAACTGTAAACCTGCTTTGCCCTACCCTGTACATGCTACCTTCTGGAAAATACTATTCTAGAATGTTCCTCATGATGGTCTCTCAGTCTTTGCTTCATTTCTGTGAAATTGAATTTCACTGTCTCACATAACTAACCTGACTTTTAGATTGCTGTAATGGTTAGAAACTGCTCTCTTAGGCCCAGATCTATTCTCCATGGCAACCAACTGTTTCTTCTAATGCCTTTCTGTGAAGGGGTGAGATTAAGTCCAATCTCCCTTTTCTAGGAGAACCCTTGAAAATAGTCATCATGTCCCCTTTAGCCTTCTCTCTTCCAGACTGTGCACTTGTAATTCCTTCAGCCTGTCCTCAGATTACATGGTCTCTACATTTGTCACCCTCCTGGTAAACTCCTTTGCATACTCTCCTGTTCTTTAATGTTGCTTTTAATATTCTATACCTAATTTATTCCATAAATGTGTTGATCAGTGCTGGGCTTTATATGACTTTGCCAACATAATCTTGAGCCTCTAATTCTAATAATATTACCTAACCTGGCTGTATATTTTCTTCAGCCATGTCATAGTGTTGGGTTACTTTAAATCTGTTACTAAAGTACCTCAATCTTTGTTATTTGAACTGCTGTTATACATCATCCTATAATCATGTAACTGTTTTTTTTAACTGAGGTCATACTTTGTTGTTTGTTTTTTGTCAGACTATTATTCTAGATTGTCCGTCCTCATTTTCTTTTCAAATGCAGTTTTTGAAAATCATTTGTATCAGTTAGGATGCCTTGGCTGTTAGTATAATAAAAAACTGAACAAAAAAAATGCATGCAATAATCAGAGTTTATTATTCCACATAACCAAGCATATGGAGGTGGAATGGGTCTAAGCTTGGTTAATTCAAAGCTTGACAATGCCATCAAATACTCAAGTTCCTTCTGTCTTTCCACTCTCTTATCCTTAGCGGGTTTCTTTTCTTCTTATTCTTCTTATAGTTCCAACTATTATCTCATCACCCGGTGAAGTCAAAGAGCAAAAAAAGTGAATGTCCCTATCTTGGGACTTTCCTAAAGCCCCACAGCAGTACGCTTCATGTCTCAGTGGCTAGAAGAGCATCACATGCCCAGTTCTAACTCTATACCACTCCTGCTTTCACCTAAATGAGATTCACCCTTCAGATGAGGAAGGGACAGAGCTTTTCCTGAAGGACAAAGTTGTGATTGTGTGAACAAGAAGGAACCTTTTGGGAGCCAACCATCTCTATGTGCCACAACATTACTTCTTGTCTTTCTCACAATCCTCCTATATAATAAAAGCCTAATATGCTAAGTGTCCGGTTGTCCAGTCATCCATTCAACCAATCAAAGTGTAATTTGCTAATGATATGCTAAGGACTCTCAACTGCTCGCTATGACATGCACTGACCACCAGGGGGCAGTCAGTCAACTGGTCGACCACTCACTGTGATGTGCACTGACCACCAGGAGGCAGACGCTCTGACTGGTAGGTTAGCTTGCTGCTGGGGTCCAGCCGATCAGGACTGAGCGAGATGGGACAGACACGCCCTGGAGCCCTCCCGTGGTCTCTCCACGGCTGGCCAACCTCCTGCGTCCCTCCCTGGCCCTGATTGTGCGCTGGTGGGGTGCCTCAGCCTGGCCTGCGCCCTCTCGCAGTCCGGGACCCCTCAGGGGATGTCGGAGAGCTAGTTTCGGCCCGATCCCTGCAGACCAGGCCAAGGAACCCCACTGGTTCACAAATTTGTGCACTGGGCCTCTAGTTGTTTATAAAACTCAAATTACACCAAGCAGGGTGATGAATAGAGAACTGTGGGAATCTCATAAAGGTCATCCTCCATGAGGTTATTAAGAGAAAGAATTTCTGATGATCAACTTAAAACTCAGTATTATAATACCAAATATTTGGCATTTTTCCATTAAAGAGAAGCACAGCATTTATTTGAAGTTTGCTTCTTATACCAAATATGCAGAGACACTTAAAAGGATTTAAAGTCAAAGGAGAGTTTTGAGGAGCTAATAAAAATTTGTTGAATAAATTAGTAAGTGAATGATCACAGCTGATTCCTATTTTTTCCCACCAATGTGTTCAGAGAAACTTTGTTTTACAATAGAATAGCACACAATGGGTCATTTTCTCCCATGGGAGAGAGTTTAGAATGACGAACAGTATGGTTTTGAATCCTGGCTCTATAACTTTCCTGCTGTGTGACCTTGGGCAAGTTATTTTCCCTAAACCTAGTTTCTTCATTTGCAAACGAGAACAATAGTGGGTGTCTTAGGTTTGTTGTGAGTGCTTAGAACAGAGCCAGCACTAAATAAATATGAGCTATTATTATTATTTGCTCTTATTATAGTAGGGTTGTAAAGGCATGAAACAAGTTGGGAATCTTCCAGTTACTCATTTCACCACTCAGTAACTGAAAAATGTCCAACAATGAATTTTCAGATAGTCAGATCAGTAGGTACTGAAGCAAAAAGGAGAAATCCAAGACCTAGATATATTTTAGGTCTTGAGGAATAAAGGTCTTGGTGAAATGAAAGAAAATCATGGACATTATTCCTTTGCCTGGCTTCTAAATTTAGCATCAAAGCAGAAATCAAGTTCTTCTCTATGTTAACTGGCAGCTGCAGAGGCCGTTATGTCTTTTGGGCCCCATAAAATGCTGTTAGCTTAGACTGCTGCTGAATATATAATAGGAGTGGAAGAATAGGAAAATTTTAAAAGGTTGAGCGAGGAGAAAAAAGAGGGTAATTAGGAGTTTTATCTTTGCTTCTCTACTTCATGACTTACAGCACTGTGTGCTATGGAAAGCGAGTTCAAACTCATTTACTAGTAAAGATGACATAGACAATGTTTATTTCAATATCTACTTTTCAGTGTGCTTATTACCATTCTTAAAAATAGTTAAAATTTGTCTTCACTGTCAAATGGCAAGGCTTATCAGTTTGCTGAAAACTTAAAAGATATTTGATCCATTTAAAGTTTTTTTTTTATCATTGCTTATAAAATGTATTTTTGAAATAAGTATCCAACAAGTAGTATGTTGTGGAGAAAATGTATTTAACTATACATTTCATAGTAAAAATGTGCCTTATTTTAAAAAAAGAGTCAATTATTTACCTCTTTGATAATGATAGTAGCTGATAAGCTTATAATGATAGGTACCAAAAAAATATTAATGCAGAGTGACAACTCATGCATTTTTAAAAATATATTTTATTAATTTTTTTACAGAGAGAAAGGGAGAGGGATAGAGAGTCAGAAACATCGATGAGAGAGAAACATCGATCAGTTGCCTCCTGCACACTCCCTACTGGGTATGTGCCCACAACCAAGGTACATGCCCTTGGCCAGAATCGAACCTGGGACCCTTGAGTCCGCAGGCCAATGCTCTATCCATTGAGCCAAACCAGTTAGGGCACAACTCATGCATTTAACACCATTTTGTTCTCTTTAGAAATGTATTTATATTTAAAACTATCCAATAACAGATTTGTCAACCAAAGAGATCTCTCCCTCCCTCCCTCTCTTCTTCCCTTCCTCCCCGTCTCTCTTTATCACCCTGCTTGGTGTAGTTTGATATTTACTAATAATTGTGAGAAAGACAAGAAATAATGTTGTGGCACATAGAGATGGTTGGTCAGGAAGTTATGAAAGGCCACTGAGATCTTGTCAAAAGGTTAGAAAATACAACCTGAAGAGGCTCTCATTGATTATGATGGGGCAATTTGAACACCAAAAGGAATGACAGCAATGGATTGAAACACTATACACACACATAGACACACTTATATGTATATTTTCACTCATAAAAAAACAAACACCCAACTGGTCACCATTGAAGATTACTAGGATAACTGCCTCATTCTGAATATTGATAAATAAAGGTAAGGAATGAAGGCATTCATCCTGCCTTTCCTATATGAATTTTATTGTGGGGTAAACAGTTGATGTGGAAAATGTCTTATAACAGAAATCTAGCTAATAAATGCAGGAGGAATAACATCATCATTTTGTAGCCCCTAATGAAACGACTCTAAGCAAGGGTTATGCATGGATGCTGAAACCATTAATTTAAGACTGATACATCTTCTGAACAATTTTAGCATCACTACAAGTGGGTCAACCAGAAATTATATACCTTCTAATACAATAGGAAGCTAAAGAAAAGATTGAACTGAATCTAATGAAGCCTCTAGATCTAACTTCAATTTAAAGGAAATAGGAAAGGTAGAAGAAAAGTTAAACACCACCATGAGGAAACAATTAGCCAAGTCCAGAATGTGAAGATACTATAGGACCATTAACTTTGTTTCTTCAAGAAATAAATGTCATGGGAAGAGGCGGGCAGGCAAAGCAAGGTGGGGAAGAGGACTTTCCTAGATTAGAAGAGACCTCAGAGACATAGCACCTAGATGTAAAATATGGGCTTTATTTGGAACCTGATTCAAATGAACTGTAAAAAGACATTTTTAAGACAACTGGGGTAATATGAAAATGGACAGTATTAGATGATATTAAGGAACTTTTGTTCATCTTGTTGGGTTTGAAAATGACTTTGTGCATATATAAAAAAGAAAACCATCCTTATCTTCTGAACTATTTATGAGTGAAATTGTCTGATGTTAAAATACTCCAGTAGTCAATTAGTCAATAATGGGATAAAACAAGTTAGGCAAAATGTCAATAATTATAGAAGGTAAATGACAGATACCCAGGGATTTATTATTCTGTTTTCTTTACTTGTATGCACATTAAAAATTTTCTGTCATGAAAGATTAAAAAATTCATTTCACATTAAAAGAAACATGTAGCCCTTTCTACTCAGTAATTAAAAGTCAGTGTTCCTTTCCTTTGTATTGATACAGATAAGTGTGAACATTCCAGACAGTTTTTCTTTGATGATTTTTAATTAAATAAGCCAACTTTTAAAAGGGCAATATTGTACAGTAGATTTAAAATGAACTCTTTGGGACTTAGTTTCAGTAATAAAATCTGTCCTCTCAAACTGATTTTGATGAGGTTTAGATTTCATAAAGTAGCACAAAATATTGTTCAGTGTCTTTTTCTTTTTGCAATTTTTAAATTAATTTTCTTCACCATTGCCAAGAGCAATTTCATAAGATAGGCTTTCAGAGAACCCTGCTTTTAAAGCAGAGCTGCGTATTTCTCTTCTTTTTTATACTTTGACCATTTGCCATGTGCACTGTTTGAGTGGTAGAGGAGGGGGAATTGGGAATAGGGAAGAGATGGAAGAGTGGACTATTGGGAGATGTGTTTTCCATTCAGATTTGTTTTTCTGCCCCTTCATTCATTCCAAAAACTTTAACTCTACTGTCTGCAAAGGCCTACTGGGGAAGATGAACCAGTCAGGCAGGGTCCTTACCCTTCTGGAGTCCTTGCCCCTCTGGGGAGAGAGTCCTAAGCTGCTGGTTATCTAAGTTGTAATGTGGCCAGTGCTGTGAATGTGCAGAGTGCTACAAGAGGGGAGGGTCTGGTCTGGGGAAGAGGACGTCCTTGAGTCTGACAGGAGAGTAGGAATTGGCTATTTAGGTGGAGAGGTCAGAGGAACAGGGTTAGCAGCAAAGGGAAGTGCATGCTGGAAGGGGAAGGATTGAGCCTATGTGCCCAGAGCAGTGAGCATTTTGGCCCTTATGTTAAGGTCAGTGGAAAGACATTGAAGATTTAAAATAATTTACTCTGAAATATTATATGCATATAAAAATATTTAAAAAATGTATGATGAACACTTGTATATTCATCACCTAGCTGAAGAAATAAAACCTTACCGATACCGTGGAGCCCCTGGTTACTGTTCTTCTGTCTTTTTTTTTTCTATCCTTTTCTTTTCCTTCCTTTTTTCCTTCTTCCTTTCTTTCCAGGAGCAACCACTATCTTGAATTTTCTGTTTATGTATTTTTTCTTTTAGTTCTACATATGTATGAATCCCTAGTCATGTGTAGTTTTGCATGCTTTTATCTTTCAGTAGTAAGTAGCATGAATACATCTCAGTGTAGAGTGAGGACTGTAAATTGCAGGAACTATATAGGATGAAATGACTGAAGGGCTTTGTGCAGGGGGGGACGACATTAAGTGTGTCTTACAAAGGTAATTTTTTATGCAATGTAGATAACAGATTGGAGGTGAGCAAAAATGAATGGGGAGAGCAGTTAGAAGAATGCTGTAATCTAGCTGGTAGTTGATGGGTGTAGCTGCTTAAGAGAAATTATATATAAACCCGTAACCATGGCCCTATGGGTTCTTGTCCCTCCTATTTGACCTTGCTGTTCCTCAAACATGACACACTTGTTTCATGCTTCAGGGCCTTTCCCTGTTCTTCTACTGAAAGCCTTTCTTCTCAAATCTGCAGAGTTTTCTCTTTCACTGCACAGAGTTCTTTGCTCAGAACGGTCTTCCCTGGCCACTATTGAGAAGTGACCTCCTGCCCTTGTCATTGTTTTCTAGTCTCCTTACTTGCCTTTGTAATTTTTTTTTATTTATTTATTTATTTATTTATTTATTTATTTATTTATTTACAGCCTGTTTCCCCCGCTAAAATATAACATCCATGAGGGTTGGGACTTCATCTATCTTGTCTTACATTGTACCCCCACCCCTCAATTTGTCCCTTGTATATACACTGAGTGGCCAGATTATTATGATCTCTGAACGCATAGTAATCTGGACACTCAAGTGTATTTGTATCTCAAATGGGTACCAAAAGTATTCTAGACTTTTGCTGGAGATCAACCACCTATTTGCCCTGAGCTTTCTTTTTTTTTTTTTAATTTTTTAAAATATATTTTATTTATTACAGAGAGGAAGGGAGAGGGGATAGAGATTTAGAAACATCGATCAGCTGCCCCCTGCACACCCCCACTGGGGATGTGCCCGCAACCAAGATACATGCCCCTGACTGGAATCGAACCCGGGACCTTTCAGTCCGCAGACCGACGCTCTATCCACTGAGCCAAACCGGTTTCGGCTGCCCTGAGCTTTCTATCAGCCAGTGCAAAGGGGAAAACTGATCAGGTGCAAGATTTATAGTATCTTTGATATCAAATAAATGAGGTACTCAAGAGAAGTACACTGAGTGGCCATATTATTATGCATTCAGAGATCATAATAATCTGGCCACTCAGTGTAGTAGGTGCTTAATAAATATTTGTTGAATAGATTAGTGAGTTGACTTATGGTTGGGATAATGGACCTTATCCCAAACATCCTTATTGCTATAAACTTTTTCCAGCGCTTGAAGTTAATGCAAAACTCCTGTTCTTGCTATACATTTTCACTTGACTATCTTGCTGTCACCTCAAACTCAGTATGTCTAAAATTACACCTTATCTTCCTTCCTCCAGTCTTCCAGTTTGTTCAAGCCAGCGTCACTGACAGTCCCCAGGCACAAAACCTTGGCATTATGCAGCGTTCACTAGTCCTAATATCTTGGTGCTTTCTGTGCCCATATATATCTTTGGAGGAGTTTCTGGTCAGTGTTTGCACCTCTGCTTCCTGCTATTAACGTTGTAGCCAGCCCTCAAGGCCCTGCTTGAGTCCTTCTCTTCTGGCATCAAGCTGAAGTTTCCACCCCAGCACCACTTTTATACTTAGGTCTATAGTTCTTTTTTAAAACACAGTATCCTGACTTGTACTGTTAGTTACTTCCCCATGCCCTAATACTTTAAACACAGTAAAGCAAATAAACTAGTTATTGATTGAGTCACCTTTATTTCCTTCTTTATTAATCCATTTTTAACCTCATCATGTGTGCCTATCCTTAGTTTTGTCCTAGAGCCCTAATGCTTGCCATGTTGTGTGACAGATAAGTCAGCTGACAGGACACTGCCATCAGCACAGTTTTCTTGCCTCCAGCTTTTTATCTCATCAGGGTTGGGTTCTCTCTGAGCCTATGGAGGCTCTTGCAGTTTTAAAAGGTGAGGAGTCATAGGGTCTCAAGTCCTGCATCAGGCTGGAAATGGATAGAGGCAGTGGAGTGTGAGCTCATGATGTTAGTTTTCAGTTGTATTCAGTTATCTTTTAAAATGAAATCAATAGCTATTTATACCTACTTAAAGCAAAGTTACAGATTGTGAACATAAATTTGGTTGGTTTAATTATTTTAATTCACATTTATTGAGTTATATTGCAATGAGCATAGATGTACAAAATGTACCTCTTAAGATTTTACTTAGAGGGGTCTTTCAAAATCTAGCAGGCATGGTAGTTATTTAACATGAATATTAGTAAAATATGGTAAATGCTGAATCAGAAGTAGGTGCTGTTGGAATGCACAGAAGGAAGCATTTAAATCATTGAGGGTTCATCAGGGGAAGCTTATGTCATGAAGGACATCATCGGGCCAAGAGTTGACATTTGAGCAGGAGCTAACCAGGTGGGCAGGGACTTTAAGTTCTTGGATATGTTTAGTTCATGAAAACAAAATAAAATAAGTCTGAGCCCAAATAAAGCTCTAGTGAAGGGTGATACCAATAAGGGTAGTGTTTTATTTCCTTAATATCACAGCTCATTGTCACCAAGAAGTTCCAGTTCAACAGTGCCCTGGAGCAGCATGCTGTAGAGATGGCCTAACAAAGTGATTAAGTATGGGTTCTACAATTAGGCCGCCCAGGTTCAGATTTCAGCTCTAGCTTTGGCAATTAAACCTCTGACATATTATCTACTTCATAGATGTGAAGATTAAATGAGATAAAATACACAACCTGTTTATGGAAACATCCTACATGCAGTAGGTGCTCAATAAAGATTTGCTTTTATAGTTATTTTTCACTGTTCACATCAGCCAGAGCAGGGTTTGCCAAACTACTATACCAAGGTTAAACCCAACCCACTGTCTGATTTGAAATAAAGTTTTATTGGAACACAGACATGCCCGTTCATTAAATATCATCTATGGCTACTTTTGTGCTCTACAAGACTGAGTTTAGTAGTTTTGACAGAGAGCAAATGGTCCAGAAAGCCTATAATATTTATTTGGCCCTTAACAGAAGATATTTGTTGAGCCCTGGACTAGAAGATAAAATCAAACTCTTCAGCTCTCAAAATCTTCAGTGATTGCTTCCAAACCTGCCTTTCCACCCATAATTAACAGATGGCTGTAGCAGTCTTTGGTTTCTGCTGCCCCTTCTGTATGCTTTATGAGCTGCTCTCTGTTACTGGATTGTGGTTTCTGTATTGTTATAATTGCTCTTTTCTCTTTTGCATGGATGTGGGCAGCATCAGGGCCAGGACTAGGGCAAGCTGGATGAGGCACTCACCTTGAGTACATAATTTAAAGGAGCCCCCAAAAAACTTAGTAGTCAAAATAAATAATGTCTTAGTGCAGTAATTAAAAAAATAAAAATTAATGCAAAAATCTATGACTAACAAAAATATCAATTCTACTGGAAAATAAAGATAGGATCAGAATTACTAATTTTTTGGTTTTACTCAGGCTCCAACATGCTCAGCTTAGCACTAGGCAGCTGAGAACAGGTAACCCATACTTAAAACACTACAAACCCCAAACATTCATACCTCTTACATAAATATGGTAGAGTTTTTTTTTTTTTTAAATATATTTTATTGATTTTTTACAGAGAGGAAGAGAGAGGGATAGAGAGTTAGAAACATCGACCAGCTGCCTCCTGCACACCCCATACTGGGGATGTGCCCGCAACCAAGGTGCATGCCACTGACCGGAATCGAACCTAGGACCCTTGAGTCCGCAGGCCGACGCTCTATCCACTGAGCCAAACCGGTTTCGGCTATGGTAGAGTTTTTAGATTTAAAATAACCTGCTGATCACATTTAATGACATACTCAGATCCATGTCGGGACTACTTTCATAAAGTATAATTATGCAAGTATTCTGTTGAACTTAGCTTATAGTAGTGATCTGTATATAATCTATTGTATAAAATGACAACAAAATTTTTTCCAAATAGTTTATTTGAAATGGTTCACTGAGAGCAGTGAAGCATAGATTAGAATAGCAGCATTGGGTAACTAAAGCTGTTTACCAAGAGATCTGAAAGGATCACCTAGTTCCTATAAGCTTTTTCTAAGAAAGGCCAGCTAGTGATAGTAATTGAATTTTAATGTTTTATGATAAACATTGACCCAGCAAGCTTTTTTAGATGGCTTTCTGATCTACTTTGACATTTCCTCAGGGTGCTGCAAACAGTGACTTGTGGTAGGTTTAAAAATATGTGTAATTTGTTTTAGTGAAGGAGATTTGGAAATATTCTGTAGAATTTTATTAAAGTAGAATCTGTAAGGAATAAGTCTGGAGGAGTGGACAGGTAACTTTCTATTTCTCAGACACTGTGTTAAGATTTGTAGACTTGATGTTTCAACAAAGTAAATTAGTTGTTCTAGTTGGCTATCACTGTTATAAAGAGATAAAATATAATATTGAACTTGATGCTCTTTTGTTTTCTAAATAACACTTTTAAATGTTTATAGGTATATAGTGTTGATTGGAGCCAAACCAGAGGCGAACACCTTGTGGTATCTGGTTCATGGGATCAAACCGTCAAACTGGTATGTTGATATTACTGTATTTAAAAACAAATATTCCTTTCCCCAAAGCTTCCACTGCTTTTTTTTCTATTCTAGAATATTTTTATGTAGCTTTTAAATTATGGAGCTAATTTTATTTTTAAAAAAATGTATGAAAGCATTTATTAAAATTTAATATTTTCTAATATTTTGGCTGTAAACTAATAATCAGCTCAACATTGATTATTTTGGCCCCTTAAATGCCATCTTGCTTTATGTAAAAATATATTTTTAAAAAGTCCTTGAGACACATATGTATATCGTATGAGTGTGTGTGTGTGTATATATGTGTGTGTGTGTATATATATATATATATTTATATATTATATATGTGAAAGCATACATTTGAATTTACCTGTTAAGTAATTGATCTGTTCATTTATTTGTAGTGGGATCCAAATGTTGGCAAGTCTTTATGCACCTTTAGAGGCCATGAAAGTGTCATTTATAGCACAATCTGGTCTCCCCACATCCCTGGTTGCTTTGCTTCAGCCTCAGGTAAATAATTCCATATTTACCAAAAGTCTTACTTGTAGTGAATGGTGGTCTTGCTTTCCCCAATAGGTGGCGCTGTGTACCTTAGATTCTGAGGAAATAACACACCAAAAAAAAAAAAAAAAAAACACCACACAATTTTTTTGTGCTCTTTAGACTGTTTCATTCTTTACCAACCTCTAGACATTCTTTACCAACCTGGATTACTTTTTGATGACTCTAACCATTTGACTTACATGTTTCTTTTTGGTGAGGTAAGAGGTGTGGGACAAAGAGCAAGTGAAGGCTTTGGCATTAGTCTCTCTTTGATGTTTACCCTCCTTTTAGGGGTATTCTCTGTAATTCATTGCTAATAAGCCATAGCAAGGATAGGTTTTGGTATGATCTTTTTTCTGACTGTTGCTTTGCTTTTGATTGATGTTAGCAATTTTAAGGTGAAGTAGATACTTATATTTATATCTCTATTTTTTATAGAGAAAAATTATTTTGTTAGCTTTAATAATTACACTTTATACTGTTTGCATAAAGATTTACAAATGTGTTTTGTGGGCCAATTCATAAATAATGTAAAATCTGAACAATCTAACTGTTAAGTTGTAGAGACACATTGCCCAGGTTCTCTGCAGGGCCATTTACAGCAGCGCAGTCCACCTGCCTAATGGCGGTTTAAATAGCTGTCTGGGTCTTCACTCATTCCTAGCTGCTCTGGAGCTCCTTTCCCCGGGCCACTTGCCTCATTCTTCTCACACCCCTTCAACTCTGCCCTTACTGCTCTTGTACTTTCATCATTTACCTTTTCTTCCCACCAGTCTAGCCTCTCTCTTGTGCTCTCCTGATTTTACATGAACAAGTTCAGTGTCAGGGTCCTCCAAAGGGTGACAGGGGAAGAAGCTGAGACGGAAGAGCAACCCCTTCTGCCTGTGGTTAGAGAGAGAACTGTTCTCCACAGAGAGGAAGCAGTGCATTGAGAGGCATTTGGAGTTAGCATTCATGTGGTTAAGAATATGAAATACCAGTTCTTAGTGATATTGTAGTATCTGCTACACCAAGACTTTTAATAGTGTGAATTAGATAGAATGCACTTTAAGGAACAAATATAATTTCTCTTAGGCAGATTACAACTGGTTATAAATCTTTCAAAATTAGGAACCAGTCTAGCTGTTTTTACTAGCCCCTGAGCGCTTCGCTTAAATGGTTTTATCTTTGGTTTGTTTATCAGAACAAAGGTTGCTAAGTTGTAGTAACAGTTATAAGAATATGTAACATGTGCTAATTAATCATAAATATTGTGGTGATTGACTAAGTAAGATAATCAGTTTTTATTTTTTACTTTTATAACTTTCAAAAAATAAATTTATAAAGAAAAAAGTGGTATTCCAGATAATTCCTATTCCAACCGTGTACCTACAGTGAGGAAATTCAAACAACACAGAAACATGCCAAATAAAAAGTAAAAGCCTTCCCTCCCCCTCCCCTTTATTTAACCATTATTAACATTTTCTTGTGTTTCTCCATAAAAATTCTTTTGCTCACTCCAGAATATATGATACAAAAGATTTAAAATATTTATAGGGAATATTCTTGAGGAAAAAGTCAGATACTTTCAAAGGCTGAATTTGCTTAGTGATGTTAGGTTTTATATGCTTATAGCTATAAAACCTTTGTTGTTGTTGAAATTGCATAGGAAAATAACTTTGTGACTATGAGTCAGGAATTCTCCTGTCCCAGATTCCAAATTCTTTATCCCCATTGAAAACATTGTTTTTAGAAAACAGTTTTTGATTGTAGAGATTTCTTAGTAATCTTAATACAGTATAATAGCTGAATTGAGTAAATCATACCACCATTCAGAAAGAGTTTTTGGACCATAGTTTTGATAAACTTGATGGAAAAGAATATCCATCAATTATATATTGTGAATTATATATACATTTATAGTATATATTTAAATTTATTAAAATAATTTTAAAGTAGAGAAAGAGGTACATCAAGGCTTTTGGGATGGGAAGAATAATATATTTTTTCTTGTCACATTTCCTTTTCCAAGCTTAAATTCATTCTTTCATCTTTTATCTTTCAGTTGTGCAGCTAGTCATAAGGCCAGTTGTGTATTAAGTAAATGATAGCAATACTGATATATTTAATTTGAGTTAACTCTTTAGCCTACATATATAACTTGAGTTAGTCATCGTTTGTGCTTTAATTTATTGTAAATGCTAATGAGTTTCATGTTTATAGTGAATAACATCTGTAAGATGACCACAGTTCAGTGTAATGGTTATACATAATTTTTATAATTTTACTATTAGTGAAAAGCTTTAATACAGAGAGCATTAGTACAATTAAATTAAAATTTTAATGAAGATGTGAATCAAATTTACATTAGCATCATTTTCTTAGAGAAGGCATGCCCTTTAGCTTCATATCCTACGGTTCCAAAGGAGACATTTCAAACCCTGAATGGAATTAATAGTATAGAATAGATCCACTTTCAATGAACTGAAACATGCTTCAAGGGTAAAACAATGAAGACATGTCCGTCCGCTGGGAGCTCTGATTGTCATCATTCATAATAAACTACAATTAATAATGAGTGCAATTTTACATATTTGGAAAAGTGTTAGTAAGTAAAACTCCCTGAACTACTAACATATTTTTTAAAAATTCCTTTATCTTATTATTGTATATAATTTTGTTAATTTACATTATTATTTAATTTCTCAAATTGTCTCCATTTTATTTTAATTGTTCTTCTTTTTATGCCCATGAGCAAATGCAAAATCTGACAGTGACAAAATCATGAACTAACACAGCTGCATTTATTTAAATGTCAAGCAGAATTGTGTATATTAGCCCTTTATTTGAACTGAGTCACACACACCACTTGTTTCATTGGCCTTTTGTGTAGCTTGGTATACGTAATATTGACTCTGATATTACATATAGAGTGTTCAGTGTGAGACTGAATAGCAGAAAAAAATTAGTTGTATGTAAAATATTAACAGTATAATCATAAAACAACATTTAAAAATATCTGTATGTTGTAAATAGATAGTGTATAAAAACAGTCTTTTATCAACAGTGATCATTAGCTTTAGAAGAAAAAAAGATCATCTGTTTAATGACATTATTTTCATGTGTTATATTAGAAATGAATATAAATAGTGGTCATATCAACCAGGACTTGTTTTGTTAAAATTGAAAAAATATTCTGACCCAAACTAGTTAAGGAAGAAGATAATTTATTTGCTCACATAGTTTTAAAGTCCAGAATTAGAACTGGCTTTATAGAGACACTAGAGGCACGGTGCATGAAATTTGTGCATTGGGGGTGTCCCTCAGCCCGGCCTGTAGCCTCTCCAATCTGGGACCCCTCGGGGGATGTCCGACTGCCGGTTAAGGCCCAATCCCACAGGGATTGGACCTAAACCGGCAGTCAGACATCCCTCTCACAATCCAGGACCACTGGCTCCTAACCACTCGTCTGCCTGATTGCCCCTAACCGCTTCTGCCTGCCAGCCTGAGCGCCCCCTGACTGCTCCCCTGCTGGCCTGATTGACGCCTAACTGCACCCCTGCCAGCTTGATTGCCCCCAGTTGCCCTCCTCTGCTGGCCTGGTTCCCCCCAACTGCCCTCCCCTGCTGGCCCAATGGCCCCTAACTGCCCTCCCCTGCTGGCCCAATCACCCCCAGCTGCCCTCCCCTGCCGGCCCAATCGCCCCCAACTGCCCTGCTCTGCTGGCCTGATGGCCCTCAACTGCCCTCCCCTGTTGGCCTGATGGCCCCCAACTGCCCTCCCCTGCTGGCCCAATCGGCCTCCTCTGCATGAGGCAGCAGAGACACTGGGACTGGCCTCCTTCACGCCACAGAGCCATGGGACCCGCAGGCCTCACTGCTGGGTCCCGCCTCCACTGTGCATACGGCCATCTTGTGGCGGCCATCTTGTGGTGGCCATCTTGTGATGACGTCGCATGCGAGGACCACCTAGGCTTTTATTAGTATAGATGACTGGATATAGGGTTCAAAGGATGTTCTTGTCCTCATTTTTGTTCTGTCTTCTGCTCAGTTGGTTTCAGTATCAGGTACCACGTGATAGCAAAATGGCAGTAGTTTTAACCCCCACATCCTTTTTGGTTTCTGCGCTGTAGGAAAAAGTGAGAGGTTCTCAGACATCTAGGAAAGTTTTGTTTTCTCTCATTGGCTCTGAAGGGTCTCTGTGGTTGGAGAGGGGTGTGTAATGTGTTAGTTGGCTTCTGCCCAGCTTAGTTCCTGCAGTTGGGAATGGGAAATGGGAGAGAGTGGTGCCCAAACTATGTACTAGTACACTGAGAATGGAAAGAGTCGAATCCTGATTAGGTGGAAGTAGATGGATACATTCTGGGGGGCCAACAGACACTAAAATGCTGCTCATTGAAGGCTTAAAATAGATCTGAGGGGTTTTGATGGAAATCAAGCACTAGACCTGTGTGCTATGAAATATGTTCCTTTAAAAAATTTACTGAAAGGTTTAGTAACCTTCAAAGTTGTATGAAAATCTAGAACTAAATTTATCATTAGCTAAATTAAGACAGAACAAAAAGGGAGATTTGTTAGAGATTTAGATCTAGATTTACCTTCCATAGCAGAGTTCACTAAGGACGTTGCATTTTGTCTAGTTCATGGTAGTCGTATTAGTACAGAATTTATATTTCTAAATTATATGAGCTAGAAGGGAAGAATATTTAGCTCGTTGTGGAAAGAGGATTAATGTGAAGTAAACTTTCTTGTGAACCATGAAAACTAAGTTACTGCTCTTACAGACCCCATATAATTGCATAAATGATAGCCATGTGTGAATATGTTGAGTCTAGTAGTTAAGAAAACCTCATTCTACTCTAACTAAGAAAAAGTCATATGATATCTGATAGGCATCTGGTATTTCAATTAAATTAAATTATTTGGGCCCAATATACATCCTTTTGCTACTCAGTTCACTTCACTGTTTCAGACTCAACTTTTACACTCATTCTTTCTTCCCAACTTACTTTTATCTGCTGCAATTTGAAATGTAGACATAGTAGCAGCCAGTGCTTCCTGTTCTGCACTGTGCATTTCCATTCACTGGTTCTGCTGCCAATTATAATTGAATAATATAACAATTATTCAATTATAATTGAATAATAAGTTCAATTATTGCAACTGATAAGAGAAGCTGGTAATTCAGGTGGTTCTATGGCACCATTAAAAGGCCCTGATGAATATTCAGCTGAAATGAGAGGCCAGTTTTCTGGAAAATATGATTTAAAAACAGCAAATATAGGTGTGCTGGTGGCTCAAAGAGTTGAGTGAGTCATTGTGCCATTTGGCCAGAAAGTCTTTCTCCTACCTGGAAAACCAACGGATGAGGATGAAGTGCCAAATGTGTGCAGCAGGAGCGACTGTCAAGGAAGTGAATTCTTAGGTTCTGAAGAGCAATTCTCACTTTGTGGTGCCTTTAAATTAACTGCAAGAGGGGACAAGCCATGGCACTTGTTTAAAAAAAATGTTGCTTGGGTATAATAGTGAGGAACCAAAATATTGTCCCAGAGAAGTTTAGAATAACCAACTACAAAGCCTTTGTTGTTGTTTTGTTTGGTCTTTATTGGAGTACTAGAGGCCTGGTGCACGAAATTCGTGCATGGGGGGGTGTCCCTCAGCCCGGCCTGCGCCCTCTCTCAATCCAGGACCCCTCAGGGGATGTCCAACTGCCGGTTTAGGCCCGATCCCCAACCGACAGTTGGACATCCCTCTCGCAATCTGGGACTGCTCACCCGTAACTGCTCGCCTGCCTGCCTGCCCAGTGCGCGTCATAGCAACCGGTTGTTCTAGTCATTCTGGTTGTTCCTCCTTAATGGTCGCTTAGGCTTTTATATATATAGATAATACACATACAGAACAGTACAGAATCTTAACTGTACAAGGCAATAGATTTTTACAACGAACACATCTGTGTACCAGCAACCAGATCAAGAAACAGAATGTTTTCAGAGGGAGGCCCTCCTCATATCTCCCAGTCATTACTGCCTCCGCGCCTCAGGATGACCACTGTGCTGCCTCCTAATAGCATAGATCAGGGGTCCTCAAACTACCGCCCATGGGCCACATGCGGCCCGCCGAGGACATTTATCCGGCCCGCCCGGTGTTTTTGCCTCCGCTGCCTGTCCTGCTTAGCAGCCGACTTAGCAGTGTGCATAGGAATTTGTTCATAGTTTTTCTTTAAACTATAGTCTGGCCCTCCAACGGTCTGAGGGACAGTGAACTGGCCCCCTGTTTAAAAAGTTTGAGGACCCCTGGCATAGATTAACATTGCCTTTTGTGTCTGGTTTCTTTTGCTCAACATTCTTTGTGGGATTCATCCATATTGTTGCTAGAATAATAGTTCTTAATCTCCTAGTCAACATTCATTGTAATATTTTGTCACCTTAAATCGTCCATGCCCATATAATGTAATTTTTAGGGTGAGCGCAAGCTCTCTGAACTTTAAGCAATGCTTTATAGTTATAGCAGACTTTATAGTTTCAGCCCTAATATAAAATAAACTAGCAGCCCGTTTGCACGGAGATTCGTGCAATAGACCTTCATTCACCTGGCTGCCTGCACCAGTTTTCTGCCAGCACCGGGGACCCAGGCCTTGGCTGTGGCCACCGCCTTCTGCCTTCTTTCAGGCTTGGGGCTTGGCCCCGGAGGCTTTCCCGGCCTTGGGCTCGGCTGCACCCCAGGGTCCCTGCAACAGTTTCCTGGTGGGCGTGGCTGTTGGGCATGGCTTGTGGGTGTAGTGAAGGTACGGTCAATTTGCATATTACTCTATTATTAGGTAGGATGTTTGAAAGCTGATGTACACCATTTAGGCACTTCCTGTGTTTTAGTGGAAGCCTCGTGCAGAATCCAATGTTTTTGTCTGTGACTAGGCTTTAGAGACTGAAGCTCCAAGTGAACTTCATCACTCCCTCCAAGATGATCAGGGATCTCCTTTGCCTACAGGCCTTGCTTGGACCTGACTGGTCAGCTTCTATCAGTTGCAGACCTGCAACCTCCACATTTCATTACTACCAACAATTTAACCTTTTGCACTCGGATGTCGAGTGTGACTCGACACGGTTAGCATCGGTAGCAGCGCAATGGAAAAAGCAAGCGAGTGCAAAGGGTTAATACTTAACTTTTTTAACATCCAAGGAAATCAGGAAAACGTTATCTAAAATAGCTAAATTTAGCTAAATGATCTGATTAAGAATCTAAAATATAGGAACATATATGTGGGTAAGTAAAGAATAATTTAGCCCTAACCGGTCTGGCTCAGTGGATAGAGCGTCGGCCTGCAGACTGAAGGGTCCCAGGTTCGATTCCGTTCAAGGGCATGTATCTTGGTTGCTGGCACATCCCCATTTGGGGCTGTGCAGGAGGCAGCTGATCGATGTTTCTCTCTCATTAATGTTTCTAACTCTCTATCCCTCTCCCTTCCTCTCTGTAAAAAATCAATAAAATATATTTTAAAAAAATAATTTAAAGATTTAGCACTTTTCTATGCCATTTATTAAAATATCTACTCTGTGCTAGCAGTCATGATAGGTGCTTTGCAGAAACTTTTATTGCACTAAATTCTTGTACAACCCTGCATATAAGCATTGTTTCTTTTTTAGCAATGAGGAATCATTCTCAGAGATATCATATAACTTGTGCAGGGTCGCACAACCACTAATGGAATTCAAGACCTTGACTGTCATCACCCCAGTCATAGAACACAATCTTATCATTAATATGAACGAGCTTTCTCTCATGATCAGTAATTGTAATTTAGTTTTGATGTAGCTATATATATTTATTTATTCTGGGATTTTTTCATCTGGGCATTTTGTTGTTTTCTCATAGTTTACAAAAAGTCAAGGTAAACAGCATATAAAACATTTAATCAGGGGTGACTTGTGCAGCTAAGCAATGTAAACCATATTTGTAATAATGTAAAGTATAAGTCTTAAAAATTTTCAACTTGATTTTTTTCCAAGGAGAAAAAAATATCTCTGGATGGCTGATTAAAATGTGGTAAACATAAAAACTAAGATTTAAAAATTCTCCATTTTGGCTTGGTAGACTTTGCCTACATTCAGTAGTAAAATTGTTACTGTTTTGTTTCTTGTAGCATGTGCTGATGCAGGGCACTAACTTTATTTAATAGAAGCAAGGATTTTCAGGCTCTTTTCCTAAAGAGAAAAGCACAGATGTGTGTTTGGTCAGCACTGTGCTTTTCTCAGTGTGAGATACAGATTTTTCCAATTTGAATACATCCAAAAAACATTGTCATGGTGTGTTATTTGTTGTAGTTCATCAGTTTTAGTAGATCTTATAATGCATTATTATAGCTAAACAATATGTGTATGTATGTGATAAACAGATGGCAGTATCCTCTCAGTGAAAGCAGTGTGTTTCCCATGACTTACCATCATGGATACATGTCATTGAGCATGCAGGTGGTGTGATGCACAGTGATCAAGTCTTCCTCTTTCACCAGGTGATCAGACTCTGAGGATTTGGGACGTGAAGGCAGCAGGAGTCAGAATTGTGGTTCCAGC
Organism: Eptesicus fuscus; assembly: GCF_027574615.1. Lineage (NCBI taxonomy): Eukaryota > Metazoa > Chordata > Mammalia > Chiroptera > Vespertilionidae > Eptesicus > Eptesicus fuscus. The sequence goes on along the minus strand of NC_072482.1, from coordinate 73,658,033 downwards.
ACATCAGGCAGAAGTTTTGAGTTGCGACTGGTGTAAATACAATGAGGTACCCTGTCTGGCTCTGTCCTGATCTGCCCAGCCCTTCCCAATGGTGAAATGTTCTAGATTTTATTTTGTCTTTGTTTATGTGGATTTGATAGTCTTTGTGGGCCATTAAGTTAAATTTAGTCCCTTTCACTTCTAATTGATGATTGCAAGTGACCTGCATTAGCATTAATTGGGTTTAAGTGCACATAAAACAGGCAGAATAAGAACCAGAAATTCTCAAAGTTCAACAGTGCAGCCTTACTTGTTTGTTTCGGAAACTGCTTCACAATTTATGTGATTTTTTTTTCTTTATTGCTCTTAACCCTGCCAATTTGTGTCAACTTTTGCTTTTCATCCTTGTTCATTTGCTACTCAGGCTGCTGAACTATTTGTAGGTTGATTTTTAATTTACCATTCCACCAGTTTTTAATATTTTCTGTTTTATCTTCCCTTATAAGCCTAACCACGCTTCATGCTTCTTAAGATAGCAGTATCCATTTGTAACTTCTTGTAACGCTTCAGTTAACCACAGAAGCATATGAATTAGAAATAGTAATGGATCAAATATGTGCTGACATATATATATTTATATACCTGAAGTAGTCTGTTGCTGTGACAAAGAAGTAAAACATATGCCTTATTTTCCCCTGTGCTAAATTAATGAATAAAAATTAAGAGAACATTATATTGGCAAAGTTTTTTAAATAAAAAGAAATAAAATAGATTAAAAGAAAATACAGTACCTATTCAATAATAATACTTGATCAAAATAAAAAAAAATTTCTGTGCTGATAACTACAGTTTATTCTCATCATCATGAATTTTTCATATAGGAAAATGAAATTGTGAACTATATATTTGGGAATTCTAAAAAAGATGCCCATTGACACTTGAGAGTGCTTTAAATTTTCTTTTTAAACATTGAAACTTATCTTTAAATGAACTTATACTGAAGCCCAAAACATTCAGACAATGAATTATTGCTCTGGTTGATGTGGGATAGGGCTGAGTGTGAACTCTGCACTTGGCCTATTCAACCAGGAACTCTGGATCCACTTGAGTTTGTAAAAAGCAGAAGTTGCAGGTTTATCATAATTTGCATAGATTTTCTGATATGTTTAGATATATTAAGATATGGCCTGTGGGAGTTGGGAACAATGATTGATTTAGATTTAGAAAAATATATAAAGATTTAATTTATACCTTTGCTTTCAAATATTCCTAAATTAACAGAACTTTTGCCTTTTAATGCCCAGCAAACAAACCCCCAGGGCATGCTGAAGAGAAAGGTTGGTTCATTGTCAGATATAATTTTTAATCCATTACATACTTATTAATATTACTAAAAGTGAATTGGAAAATCTACAATACTATTTGGGACCATGCCTTTTTCTGTAGTGTGTAGTGTTCCATACATGCTAAAAGCATATGGAGTTCTTTTTCTCTCAAGTCAGACTAATTTTTGCTTTTCTGATGTATATTTTGATTCCTTTCTATACTTGTCATATAACTTCTCAAGAATGACTCCTGGGTTCTGATTAAATAATGATCCGAAAATATATATTGTTTCTAATACAAGAACCTGGACACTACTTAGTTGAAAAGTTGTCACAGTTTATTTTTCTCTGCATTGCTTTCAGAATTTGCTGGTGACGGGAGCAGTTGATTGTAGTTTGAGGGGTTGGGACTTGAGGAATGTTCGACAACCAGTGTTTGAACTGCTTGGTCACACCTATGCTATCAGGAGAGTGAAAGTAAGTTTATATCTTTTCTTTTTATACATAGAATAAAATATAATCAATGAAATATAAAAGGTGCTTATGGGTTGGAGTTATTTATTCTTTTTTATGCATGTTTTTGTTAACCAACTAGTTATAGTGAACATTGAAAGCTAATATTAGGTAAAATATTTGAATAATTATTGAATGAATTGGGACAATGTAGCCAATTCATACTTAGAGTTAAATAATTTTTTTATTCTGTCATCCCCAATCTACTATTTCTTTTAATATTTTTTAACTATAGTAATTACTTTTAGTATTATATGCTTCATAATTTCCTATTCAGTGAGATGGTCTCTTTACTTTGTTGAAACTCATATAGCAAAATGGTTACTTTTTTTCTTTTCTCTAACATGATAGTATATATGAATGTTCACAAACATTTGAGGTATAAATGTAAACAGCAGAGGATGAGATAAATTTTTTCTGCTGCTCCTAAGAAATTTGTCTGCTTATCAGAGCCGTAATTTAGTTTTCCAGCTTCTGTTTAACTCCAGGCAGAATAAGAAACAAAAATTCAAAGAATTTCATTCTTTGTTTTTACACTGAAGGTAAAATGTACTTTATTGATCTTTTCTTTATTAAAGAAATATTTACTGGTTTCAGACAGGAAGAGAGAGGGAGAGAGAGCTAGAAACATCAATGATGAGAGAGAATCATTGATTGGCTGCCTCCTGCATGCCCCCTACTGGGGATTGAGCCCACAACCCAGGCATATGCCCTGACCGGGAATGGAACCGTGACCTCCTGGTTCATAGGTTAATGTTCAACTGCTGAGCCACACCAGCTGGGGTTATTGATCTTTTTAATAAGATAAGTATGCTATTCCTATTTCAAAAATCTAAAATTTCAATTAAATTAATATTTTAAATTTTATTGGCTGCAACTTAACATATGAGACACAGTGCCCTGGCACACAGGTTTTAGTAGTTGAAGGTATTTTTACTTTTTGTTCACAGTGCTTCTGAGAATGAAATAGGGTAATGTAGTGAAAGTATTTTGCAAACTAGAAAGTTGGCAAATCTGGTTATTATGTGTATGTAACTATTAAAGTACTGATGAGAAAGACAACAAAGAAATGTCATTGCAAAGGGCAGCTTATGAAAGTATGTTATTACTTATGTAAAATATACTATTTTAAATTTAAGTGTTTTTCCTGTAGATAACATACATAAAAGGCTACAATATTTTTGCCTTGAATTAAAGCATATAAGGTTCAGAAAAGCCTAATTTTTAGTGACAGCCCTGACTAGATTTTAATTTATTAAGCATGTTATAATTACAGCTAACTTCAAAAAAATGTTTTGTTTTATAGTTTTCACCATTTCATTCTTCTGTGCTGGCCTCTTGCTCCTATGACTTTACTGTAAGGTACAGTAGTTTTGGATAAGTTTCATTGTGAAATACCAAGTAGCATTTGCATCTTTGCAATTTTTAGGAAGATAATGTATTTATCTTACTAATATAAAAAATGTGAGCTGGGCACATTTGAAAATTTGCCACTGGTTTGTGAGTTTTTAATGGCATTTTCTTTAACTTCTATTGATTGCATATATAACCAAGGCATTTACTCTACTTTCCTTATTTTCCGCTTTCCCTTCTCCATCAAATTTTGAGTTGTTTTATTTATACTTTGTCAGAACATGCAACATATAACATATAGCACCATCATATTATATAGTATTCTTCTACTCTTATTTCCACCTTTGTTTTGCTTTTAGATATATAACTAAATATATTAAATACTCATCACCAATTTTTTTGCTGAAATTTCCCCATCATCTCTTGGTTTGATGAATTTTTCTTCTAGTAGATTCCTCAGGAAGGGCTGATGATTAGGAGCCCTTGCATGTTTAAAACTGTTTCTCTATGTCCTGGATACTTAAAGGATAGCTTAACTGAACATAAACTAAATTTACATTTCTTTCCTGCAGCTTTTTGAAAATGCTCCCTCATTTTGGCCTTGTTTTATGTTGTTTTTGAGAATTTTGATGGCAGTTAATGGCCTTATCCTTGTGAGTTATTTGATCTTTTTTTCAGTTCCATTTGCATGCTACAGGTTAAAGAGTTCATTGGGTTCTTTAAATAATGTAGCTTCAGGTCTTCTTTTATTTCCAAAAGTTTTTTTGGATTATAATTTGAAATATTAGTTCTGAGACAATGTTTTATCGTTTGCAGGGGCTCTCAACATAAATTGAATTTCTTTTCGCTGTCTTCTATATCAAATGCTTTCTCTCTGATGCTTTTTACTTTTTAATTAAAAAAAATCTCATTTTCATTCTCTTGGTTGTTTTTCTGCTGTTTTCAGAGCCGTTATTATGTTATGTAAATGTATTCTTTGGGCACTATGTAATTTTGTCTTCATTTCTGATATAATTTTGCCTTTCCCCCTCTATTTCTTTCTTGTGTTTATTCAGCTCTACTTCACTTCTTTCTGTTTTTGCTCACTTCTTTTCTTTGTTTTTGCAATTCCTGATTATAAGGGAAAAACTGTTTTTTTCCTTCTACTGTCAGTAGTCTTGAGACCAAATGTGTGTGGGGCTTTCCTCCACCAAGCAATTCTTCAGTTCTCAGCAGACACCAACTGGATATCCTATAAATTTACCTCAGTTTTGAGATAACATCAGATCCTACAGATGAAGGGCTCATTTCCACAAGACTGCCCCATTTCCGAGGTCAATCAAAAGTTCAAGTTGTCACATGTACTTCTGACCTACCAACTATAAATTGGAGGTTCCCATGAGCCCCTCCTCAGATTTGATAATTTTTTAGAATGGCTTTTACTGTAACCAGTTGTTTTTAAAATGTTATAAAGGATAAGGATAGACAGATGAAGAGGTACATAGGGAGAGTTCATGAAGGTCCCAAGTGCAGAAACGGGTGAACCACTCTCCCAGCTTGTGGTTGTGTTCACCAGTCTTGAAGCTCATCAGATCTTATTGTTCAAGAGTTTTTATAGAGCTTAATTTGCAGCCCCCGTCCCCTTCCCTGGAGGTTAGTGGGTGGGGTTGAAAGTTCTAGCCCTCTAATCACTTGGTCTTTCTGGAGACAAGCCCCTTCCAGAGGTTATATAGGGGCTCCATCCTAAATCACCTCATTAGCAAAAACTCTAGTTTGCTCAAAGGAGGCTCCTTATGAATAACAAAATACTCTTCTGTCATTCAGGAAATTCCAAGGGTTTTAGGAGCCCTGTATCAGGAAGCAGGGACAAAGATGAAATTACTCTTATACTACATTGATCAAGGCTTTTTTCTTTTTTTGATGTCCCCAAATGCTTGTTTAAAGATGTTTAATTCAGTTTAGGATGTTATATTCTAGTTTTCTTCTACTTTGCTGTCTGTTTTCTTGGAGTGAATCTTTTGTCAGGTGAATTGTTTGAATTATTGTATCCATTTTATTTTGATAGGAGTTTTTTATTTTTTAATAAATGAAGACCTTATGTCCCTGCTTCTCTCTTCTCTGTTCAGTTTTGTTTTCCCTAAACTGCCCTCACTGGCCTCAGAGGCTTGCAGCGGGAACGTGGGAGATAACTTATTGGTATTCTGTTTGTCTTTTTCTTTTTACATGTAATTAGAAGTTTGGATGTGTTAAAGATCTAAGTTTTGTGTAGTTTTAATTGTTCTTTTTGTTGTTCTGTATTGGTTTTTGTGAGGCTACACTAAGAATTTTAGACTTACATAACCTCATTGCCTCAACTACCCAGAATTCCTCTCTCCTTCAGAGTCAGTATTTTATATGGAAGAAGCTATATAACTTTGTTTGTGTAGATTGTACTTCTACTAGAATAAATTACAATGCCTTGAGAGAAATTACATGCTTTAACTTTCTTTTTGACTGATCTAATAAAAGCAGAGAGACAAACCAGGAAACATCACACTGAGGCTTCCAGCTCTCAATTAAAACGATACCATAACCAGGTTTTGTTTTTTAAAATAGTATATATAAAATACTAAAGAGTTATTATAGAATTTTTAGCATTGGAGTTAAATAATGGCAACGTGGAAGAAAAGGAGAAAAATTAACGGTTGTTTTCCATCCACCCCAAGTGTTTCCAGATTGAAACTGTGGAGCTAGATCATTGGCTGGAGGAAAGGGCTGTAAATGTGGATTCAAAAGTCATTAACTTACTGACAATTCAATCTGTAAGAGTGAATAAACCAAAAGGAGATGAGTTTAGAGAAAGACGTTTTGTGGCATGGTGGGAGACACTACTGGTATTGAGGGCAGACACCAGGCATAAAATCCTACAATGGCCATAACATTGACTCCCTTCCTCCAATAGGACCCCTATTGAATTGGATTTCAGGCAGTAGGAACATTGAATGGAATAGGTCTAAGAGAAGACAAGTCTATATTATGCTTAAAATTCTTCTACATTATATCTGTTATTTAAATTCTTATTTTTGATTAGCTGTGTCTAGTTTACAAAGTATTTTCACATAAAATATTTCTTTTAATCCACACACACTATTGTGGGGGTGCTTGCTTTATCTAGAAGATAGTTGACTCAGTGAGGTGAAAGGGCTGGCTGATGTCACATAGCTGGCAAGGAATAAAGCTAGACTTGAACTTAGATCTTCTATGTCTAAGTGTTTTTATGTTACGCGATACTTGGAAACTTCTTTAATCCTAGGGACTTTATGTATTTCTGTTTTTCCCCTATTATGTAAGCATGTTCTCCATAGAGACTAAGTTAATAATAACAAAATATTGCCTTTAATCTCTATAATCATTTCAGAATTGAAGTATTCCACATAAGTGACTCTTGACAATGATGGATGCATAAAAGTTTATGTGCCATAATTTTTATCTTAATATAGATTTAAAAACATTTTGAAATTAGCTCTAACTGGTTTGGCTCAGTGGATAGAGTGTCGGCCTGCAGACTGAAGGGTCCCAGGTTCGATTCTGGTCAAGGGCATGTACCTTGGTTGCGGGCACATCCCCAGTGGGGGGTGTGCAGGAGACAGCTGATCTATATTTCTCTCTCATCGATGTTTCTAACTATTCCTCTCTGAAAACAAAAATCAATAAAATATATTTAAAAATTTTTTTGAAATTATAATGTGTGGGTGTGTATATATGTGTGTGTGTATATATATATATTAGAGGCCTGGTGCACAAATTCATACACCAGTGGGGTCCCTCGGCCTGGCCTGTGGGATGAGGCTGAAACTGGCTCTCCGACATCCCCTGAGGGGTCCTGGATTTCGAGAAGGCGCAGGCCAGGCTGAGGGACCCCACTGGTGCATGATCGGGGCCGGGGAGGGACACGGGAGGTTGGCCAGCTGGGGAGGGACCACAGGAGGGCTCCAGGGTGTGTCCAGCCCATCTCGCTCAGTCCCGATCAGCCAGACCCCAGCAGCAAGCTAACCTACCGATCGGAGTGTCTGCCCCTGGTGGTCAGTGCATGTCATAGTGACTGGTCGATTGGTCGACTGTCTGCCCCCTGGTGGTCAGTGCATGTCATAGCTAGTGGTTGAGCAGCCTTAGCATATTGTTAGCATATTATGCTTTGATTGGTTGAACGGACGACTGGACATTTACCATATTAGGCTTTTACTATATAGGATATGATAATACACACTTGTACACATGTATAAAGATACACATATGTATAAACATTTATTGAAAAATGTTTGGAAAGATATAACCAGAATTTTAAATAGATTACTGATGTGTGGGATTTCATATGTCCTTATCATAATTTTTTTATCTTCTTTAATTGAGTTATAATTTAGGAACACCACCTTAAATCTTCCTTAACAGAATTGTAACTTCTGACCACAGCTGGCCTTGTATCACCTATTGAAATGTTCTGTGTAATATAGGACTGTCCTAAGGAACTGTGGTCCCCAGAAAGTTTACTTTACAGTTTTTCTCTTTCACTTAAAAAAAAATATTTGTTTGTTTGTTTGTTTGTTTTGTTTTTGGGCAGATTGAAACTCCCAGGCATCCCGCAAAGTAGGCGGGTCACCTTAGGGGCAACCTTTACCGGCTCAAAAATTCGTCTCACATTAGCAGTGAGAATTCAGGCGTTACCCCGAATCCTTATTTTCCTTACTCATAAGCATAAAAAAAAAATGTATGTTTTTATTCATCTTTTTCCAAGAGAGAGGGAGTTAGAAGTATTGATGAGAAAGAAACATTAATCAGCTGAATCCTGCACGTCCCTACTGGGGATCGAGCCCGCAACCCTGGCATGTGCCCTGACCGGGAATCAACCAGCGAACTCTTAATGCACAGGATGACATTCAATCCACTGAGCCACACCGGCTCGGCTCTTTCACTTTTTATCTTTTCTCTATGCTTTTTCACTTCTAGCTATCATGTTATGCTTTTCTGTGTACAAGTTTTAATCTACTCACTCAATAAAATTTAAGACTTAAAAATAGCCATTTATCACATATACACACTTCCCTATATTTTTGGGCTCTCTGTTTGGGTTATTATTCCTCTCAAAAGTCAGATTCCTAAGTATGTACAATATTACCATAGTAAATACGTGGTGATCAGGCTGGCATATCATATCTGTTGTTAAATGAATTATATAACTATATTATTAAAACATTATATTTGATTCCCAAGTTATATATGGGATATATTCCTGAAAAAGAAAGTAATATAATATAACTTGAAATTATATAACCCTAAGGTTTTGGGAGGGAGATTAGACAATCTAGGACAGTGATGGCGAACCTCTGACACGCGTGTCAGTGCCATTTCTGATGACACGCGGCTGCTGAGGCGGCCGCATGCCGAGGATGAAACATTTATGTTATTTAAACTATAAATATCGCGAAATAATGTTTTTTCCTCAAAGTGACACACTACCCGAGTTATGCTCGGTTTTTTGGCGAAGTTTGACACACCAAGCTCAAAAGGTTGCCCATCACTGATCTAGGACCAAGACTCGGTAACTATTTCATTCAAAAGAAATATTTAAGTGGAAGTTATAATAGAAGAGCTTTTTCTAAACATCTACTCAAAGTATAATTTAATAAAATTCCAAATTAAGGAGGTGAGAGAGAAGTACAGAGTAGAGATAGGAGGTTATCTAGAATCAGCCCTGTCCCTCCCCATGCCTTGCTTCTGGAGGCATTTACAAAGTTCTATGGGTTAGAAATCCACTGTGTGGTGGAGTGAGCATAGGATCAGTCAGATTTGAGGTGAAAGGCTGGCTCCTCCATTTGCTAGTCATGCAATACAGGAAATGATACCTATCTTTTGGAGATGTTCAGAGGATTAAATGAAAGTATCTGGAAATGCTCTTGGCACATAATAAGTGCTCAAAGAAATCCTATATAATAAAAGCCTAATATGCTAAGTGTTAGGTCATCTGGTTATCTGTTCAACCAATCAAAGCATTATATGCTAATGATATGCTAAGGCTGCTCAACTGCTTGCTATAATGTGCACTGACCACCAGGGGGAAGACAGTTGACTGGTTGACCAGTTGCTATGATGTGCACTGACCACCAGGGGGAAGATGCTCCAACTGGTAGGTTGCTGCTGGGGTCTGGCCAATTGGGACTGAGTGAGATGGGTCGGAGCCCTCCCACAGTCTCACCCCGGCTGGGCAATTTCCCACATCCCTCCCCAGCCCCGATCATGCACCGGTGGGGTCCCTCGGACTGGCCTGCACCCTCTTGCAATCCGGGACCCCTTCGGGGATGTTGGAGAGGCAGTTTCGGCCCGATCCCACAGGCCAGGCTGAGGGACCCCACTAGTATACGAATTCGTGCACCGGGCCTCTAGTAACAGATATATATATATTTTTAAATATATTTTATTGATTTTCTACAGAGAGGAAGAGAGAGGGATAGAGAGTTAGAAACATCGATGAGAGAGAAACATCGATCAGCTGCCTCCCGCACATCCCCTACTGGGGATGTGCCTGCAACCAAGGTACATGGCCTTGACCGGAATCGAACCTGGGACCCTTGAGTCCGTAGGCTGATGCTCTATCCACTGAGCGAAACCGGTTTCGGCCATAGTAACAGATATTTTAAATGAGAATATTAATAGTCTGTTTCCTAATTTAAGATATAAGTACCATAGGGAGAGTTAAGATAGTCATTATTTATGCCTTTCCGGGCATAACTATACGAAGATAATTATGTGCTTAAAGCTACTAAGGAGCTTTGTGAATGGGAGTTCTTATTGCCCTTTCAAGGTGAGGTGGGGGAAGCGTACCTTGTGAATGTAGTGCAGCATAAACCAGAACAGGAGATGTACTATGCAAAGTTGAATATGTCTTTTTATTCAAATCCATAACCATGTGACCATTTCTACTTCAATTCAACCTGTATTTTCTTCTAAATTATTATATTTTATCTACATATTTGTTAGAAATTATTTCTGAGGAAGATAGCAAGATGTAATAGAAAAAGAGGTATAGTTTAAAATCTTGGATATACCATTACTAGCTATTGTTATATTTAATCTCTTATAAAGTCACTAAATCTCCCTGAGCTGTTGTTTCCTCACTCATAAAACATATTGTTATGAGGTTTAGAAATCAATATATGCAAGGCTGTTCACATAATGCTTGGCCATTTTGAGCACTCAAGTTTCATTCTTTTTTTCATTCACATATATGTTCCTCAAATTTTATACTTAGTACCATATTACTATACATACATACATACTCTTGATGGTGTTTGCAATTTATTTTGAAGTGGTTCAGCAAAAATATTATTTTATGTGTGTATGTGTAGAGAGAGAAAATAAAGGAAATATGCCAAATTTTTAACAATTGGTAAATCTAGATGAAGAGTATATGGGTGTTCATCATATTATTCTTTGAATTTTTCTGTTGGTTAGTCATTTTCAAAATAGAAACATTTGAGAAAGTCAGCTGTAAAATAAGATACTTAAAACATTTCTTACTAATACCTTCTAATAAATGTGACATTTAATATATTGTTTAATTGTAATCCTATATAATAAAAAGGTGAATGCAAATTGACCCTCACGCCCTTGCACAAGATGGCCGCCCCCATGTGGTCAAAGATGGCCACCACAAGATGGCCGGCAGGAGAGGGTAGTTGTGGGTGATCAGGCCAGCAGGGGAGGGCATTTGGGAGGGGACCAGGCCTGAAGGGGAGGGCAGTTGGGGGTGACCGGGCCTGCAAGGGAGGGCAGTAGGGGGCGACCGGGCCTGCAAGGGAGGGCAGTTGGGGGCGACCGGGCCTGTTAGGGGAGGGCAGTTGGGGGTGACCGGGCTGGCTGGGGAGGGCAGTTGGGGGCGACCGGGCTGGCAGGGGAGTGGTTAGAGGGTGATCAGGCTGGCAGGCAAGCGAATGGTTGGGAGCCAGCAGTCCCAGATTGTGAGAGGGATGTCTGACTATCCGACTGCAGTCGGACATCCCCAGAGGGGTCCTAGATTGGAGAGGGTGCAGGCTGGGCTGAGGGACACCCCCCACCCAGTGCATGAATTTCATGTACCGGGCCTCTAGTATAAAATAAATAGCTTTATTATATTGCATTAACAGGTAAGTGGTCTTTAATTGGATTGTAGTACACATAGACTCTTAACAAAGCAGCAAATACAGAAATACCTTTTATCTTTGTCACATTTACTCTCATGGGATTTGCCTTTATGTAGTGAGTGTCTTAACTTTGGTATGGTTGATGGACTTTTTTGATCCTTATGTTTATTAGCATAGAGATTCTCAGGAGCAGATAATTCTCTTTCTTCCCCTTCCCCATAAAAAAAGGTCAGGCAGAGTAAACAGATAGTATAGCTGAATATGTACTCTGTCTCAAACCTTTCATTTCAACTTTACCTAGTCCCCCTTACCCACAAAAAAAGGTCAGTCAAAGTAAATAGATAAGAAATGTGGCTGAAGGTGAGCTCATATGCAGCTTCAAATGATCATTTTACCTCATTTTTAAGATAGTTGTTGTAATTCCTTTATATTTGTTTATCAAATCACCAGAAATTATGTGGCTAATGATATGATACTATTTGCAGGAACTGTGAATCTTAAAATGATCAAAGAGTGATTTAATATTCCGTACTTAGATATAAATGTCTTTGTAACTCATCACCGTTTTTGCTTTTTGCCAGAGGTTCACCAGACTTCACCACTGATAATAGGAAAGCATCTTAATGTAGTTGTCTTTAGTTTTCTTGTTAAGAATGAGAATATATGCATTCACATATTTGTTTAGTTCTTATAAGGATATTTTTGTAATGAATATATTTAATAAAATATTTAATCATTGCCTGATTACAGGGTAGGACATGTCTGTTTCATTGTTTTGTCCCTAGCATCTGGGACATGGATATACTAAATACATTTGTTTATAAATGTGAGTGAATTTAAATTATATAAAAAATTTTGATTCTCTTTTGTTAGTGACTATAAAAGCCTGCAAGTGGCCCAGCCGGCATGGCTCAATGGTTGAGCACTGACCTATGAACCAGAAGATCATGGTTCATTTCCCCGTCAGAGAACATGCCAGGGTTGCAGGCTCAATCCCCAGTGTGGGGCATGTAGGAGGCAGCTGATCAATGATTGTCTCTCATCATTGGTGTTTCTTTCTCTCCCTCTCTCTTCCTCTCTGAAATCAATAAAAATATTTATTTTTTAAAAGCCTGCAAATGATGATATTTTAATATGGTTTTCACTTTGTATTTAAAGTAGTCATCACTAAAACTGAATTAAAGTGTAAAGTCCTGTTGGGATAAGAAAATGGTATTTTTCACGGAGAAAACTTGCTGTTCTATTGTTTAAATCAGTATTGACTAGATTGCAACATTTTAGTATTTAATAAATTTGTAACCATTGTATTGGTATCCTGATTGTTAACTAAAGTTACAGATAGGTATTATTTTTCCACAACCAATTGTAATATGGGATTTACTGATAAATCTCTATGAGCTTCATATACCTAATGTTTAAAATATTTGTATGTATGAAGCAATAACTCCTGAGTTTATTATGTTGGTTTTTTTTTTTTAATATGTTCCAAAAGAGTTTTTCCATTTGACTTGTTTAAATTAGAAAATTCTTGTGTTGATTATTGCAATACTAGAAAGATCTTTTGATTAAGTGAAGCGTAATTTTGCAAGTTAAATGCCAGGTGAAAAATGAAAATAATTTCCTATAAAATGAAACAACATGCATTAATTAGAAAAAGACTTGTAAGACTTTTTTTTTCTTCTTGTAAGACATTTGATTTTAAGTACCTTGATTTATAATTGCAGAATGTTTTCAGAATTATTTAGTACTAACAGTGTTCTTTAAGAATCAAACCAAATCTGTGTCGAATTCACATCCTAATGCAAGCACATGAAGAAATAGATCTAAAAGGAATGAGGAATGTTAAGCCTGAGGTTAATGCCATGTAAGTCACTGCTTTGAACTTTGAATTGTGCTGATTAGTCCCAACAGAAAATTTATGGAGTTTGTCAGCTAATTTGCATTATAATTTTTTAAAAATTCTCTTGTGCAGTTTCAATAAGGCAACTGTGGGTTTTGTTGTATATATTTCCTAATGTAGATATTGCTTTGCCTCATCTTCCATAGTAGGAATTAAAAAGATAATATCTGAAAATGAACATAATCAGTGAATTCTCTGAGCATATTATTCCAAAATACAGAGTAAAAAATCAGAAGAAACAGCTAAAAGAATTTAAAGTGAATGCCTCTGAGGTGAAAGATCGAGGGGGCACGGCTCGAAGCTGCTGTTCTTTGTTATAAGCCTGTAGAATTAGTGGACGCAGATCTGTGCAAGTATAGTTTTTAAGAAAAAGGCACTTGAATAGAACCTCAGTGTTTCCCTCTCTTAGTTATTTACACACATAGTGAACCTATTTATTTAGATCAACTGGGTATTACCTGTCAGTTGTTAGTAGTTTACTTTGTCCCCTAAGAACTCAGGGATAAATAATTTATTTATTTATTTATTTATTTATTTATTTATTAAAAGCATTAAGTATTTCATGGTAACATTGCTAATCAAGACCAAAGGCCTGTCCTGAAACTCCAACCTAGAGTGTGGCAACACTAAACAAATATTGTAATATTTAATTTTTCAAGATTTGACCTAATGAAATGAACCATACAGAGAATAAAATCATGATTATTAATCTATTTTCACCTTAAATAAAATTCAGCAGAGTCCCGTATCTTTCTTCATTATATATTTTAGGACGTGTGTGAGCACACCTGTGTACCCTCCCGTGTGAAACAGAAACCATCTTGAGCTAGCTTAAATAAAAAATGGAAAATGTTTCTGAGGCTCTGGGCTCCCTTTGCCCCAGGGCTGTGGTGCAGCACGGCCTAGGCAAGGTACTGGAACTGCTTTACCCTGACTTCCTGCTTCATCAGTCCTTCTTCTTTCTATGGACTGATCTTTTTTTTCTCCCCAAGCTTTCATGTCCAGTCACCAGAAAGTAAACAGACTTGTTTATTCTGCTTTGTGTCTGATTTTCTTTCTCCACCTTATTTAATGTCTGTTTTCTTCTCCCCACCACTGTATCCATCTTCTAATGAGGAGAGAGTTGTACAATAAGAGGTCCTTGTGCGCTGTGCTGATATTTCACAACCTGATGCCCCAAGTGGTTTTATTCATAAATGCTCAGCTGCAGAGATGAGAACATTAAGTATTTCATGGTAACACTGCTAATCAAGACCAAAGCACAGGCAGGTTGCTGCTGTGAGTTTAACGTTGTGCTACATTTAGGTGTGGAACTTGAATCTCCTCTGATCACATTATCCTCTGAACTTTGTGAAATGATATTTTGCTCTAGGTAGCCACGTTTTGGTGCCAGTTACAGTTCAGATGTACATAGACCATTCTCATGCCTGAGATAATGATACTATTGCATGAGTAAATTCTTACCATATTGTTTATTGTCAGGTATTTGTTTGAGACTTTATTGGAAAAAAATTTCATGGTTCTTCATTTTGTGCCAGTAAGCAGTAAACAAACTCCATGGGAGTTTTTCCCCCTTCATCTCTTTTTGTTGAGATGTGACATTCTTCAGAAAGCCATCCTGCATCCTTGTGGATCACAGCCATAAACTCCCCAGAACAAGCCTTCCATCAGCTAATGGTTTTCTTTAATTTGTCAGAGGTACTCTAGGCTTTGTGGTACATGGTTCCTGGACTTAATGTTTATTGTGATGAAGTGGAGTCAGCCCCTCCACAGTACTGATCTAATTAAAATTTTAATTGAAATCTGAATAATTCATTTTGCTGGACAAGCTTAAGTTTAGAATTTTATTATATTTAACCTTGAAAGTTTATAAATATGGTATGGTTTCTGGATATTTGCAATTGAGTGTTCTAAAATTCATCTTTGAAAATTGTTCAGTAATTCTTCAAAATTAATCATATATTCAGGCAATTAGTGTTTTTCTATTTTAAACTTGGTTATTACCAGTTCCAAAACACAAGCACCTTTCCAATCCAATCATGCAAATAAATGAGCATTAACATTCAATAAATATTTTTGAGTTAATAAATGAAAGTTTAGCCCTTTACAAAATTTGCTTGCTTACAATTTCTATTTTTAATCCCCTCCAAAAGCAATACAGATGATAAAGTAATAAGCCCGTGATTCCATATGTTATACTCAGAGGGAATTCACTTTTAAAGGATAGAAATCTCTGAGGTTACAAAAAGAGCCAATCACTCGAGTGATACCTAAGTTAGGAGGAGACAGCAAAGTAGATGAGAGGATGTAGTAAGTGCATATAAAAAAAAAAAATAGAGCAGAGAAGGGATAATTTCTGAACTCCTTGCTACAGGAGTGCATATTTATTCTATTCATAATTTCCTTAGGGTATTGGTTTTGAATGTAAGTTGGCACACTAATGGGATTTTGGCATGGACTTTGGCTTATGGAATTTTCTATGTAGTTTGAGGAGCCTGACTTGGTCCAGGTCCATTTGAACTTTCAGGTTGTTAAACAGAGCTTTCCAAAGAAACCCTGATTCCTGCCGTCTATATTCTAGATTCACTATCATGGCCCAGGTCTAGAGAAAAAAATGAATGGCAGCATCTTTCAATAGAAAAAGTACTGGACATGATGCCAGTAGAGTCTGTGCTTTGGGGCTGCCATTTATTTGCTATGTCACCATGGATTGCTTAATTTCCTTGAGCAATTATCCTCATCTCTGAAATGAGAATGATTACAGTAGTCCCCCCCCTTAACCATTGGGGATACATTCCAAGACCCCTAGTGGATGCCTGAAACCTTGGCTAGTACTGAACCCTATAGTGTATATAACTTATGTTATTTCCTATGCATACATATCTTTTTACTTAAATAAAGCACTTTATGACTTTTTTTTTGGCATATCCGAATTGCCAGCATCACTACTCTTGCACTTTGGGGCCATTATTAAGTAAAATAAAGGTTACTTGAATATAAGCAACAGTGGATCTGATAACCTAGAGGGCTACTAAATGACTAATGGATGGGGAGCATAAACTGTGTGGATACAGAGGACAAAGGGATGATTCACTCCTGAGTGGGACAGACTGGAGAAAGTATGAGATATCACTCTACTCGGATGTACAATTAAAAACATATGAATTGTTTATTTCTGGAATTTTCCATTTAATATTATATGATCACAATTGGCTGTGGGTTACTTAAACTGCTGATAGGTGTGGACTACTGTATACCCTTTGTATCTTACCTTGAAAATTTTTTATGCTTATCCGAAGCAATCTATAATAATAAAAGGGTAATATGCTAATTAGACCGGATGTCATTCCGAATGTCCTTCCTCACATAGCCGGGCCCAGAGGGAAACCAGCCCGTGTCCCAGGTGCCTGCAGGCGGCCCGAGGGAAGCAAGCCCAGGTCCCGGGTGCCTGCGGGTGGCCGGAGGAGGAAAGCGCGGGTCCTGGATACAGGAGGGAAGCTGGTGCCAGTAGCCGAGGGAAGGAAGGTCTACTCTTGCACAAATTTTTGTGCATAGGGCCTCTAGGATAAGATAATGGGGAAGACTATGCACACTGTCAAAGTCTTTCTTGCTGAGGATGGATTGGGTAATGTGAGAACCTTAGTTTTGGGTCATCTTTGTTCTTCATTATTGGGAAGCTGGAGCTAACACTAATACTTGTTTGTTCAGCAGCTTTTTATCCTAGTCTGCTAAGTTAAATTATATGAGATAATAGTGTTACTTTTCCTGTGAAACTATTTGCCTGTCTTTTGCTTCTAATGTATTTGTCCCTTCCCAAAGTTTTGCCTTCATTAGTGGTTAGAGCCACAATGAAGTAATAATTCTAACCAGTAACAACTGTCTGGATCAGTGGTTCTGAAAGTTTGGCCCTAGGACCAGCAACGTGAGCATCACCTGGGAACTTGTTTCTAAAATAAGTTCTCCAGCCACACTCCAGATGTCTGTATTCATGCTCAGCAAGCTCTTCGGGTGATTCTGATGCAAACTTAGGTTTGAAAACTGCTGTTTAGATCAGTGATTCTCAATAAACGGGTAATGCCCCCTACCCAGGTCAGAGCTTCCCAACCTTGGCTGCATATTACCTTCACCCGGAGAATGTTTGCACCTTCCAATTCCCATGACGTACTCTAGGCCAATTAGAATTTCTTGGGGAGCATTCACACATCAGTATTTTTAAAAATACTATCAAGGTTGAGAACCACTGCCTTTTTCTCTCCCCTCCCCTTCTTCCTGAAATCACTATTGTTTCTAATGGGAATTTATCTAATCTGTATGTATGATAATATAAGGGTGAGAAGTACTGCTTTCCATGGTGTTTCCAAGCCTATCAGCATTTCTTGGGAAGAGGTTTCTGGATTTCAGACTGATCTACTCAATTAGAATATTATAGGAAAAAATTTCTCAGCAAACCTGAGGAATGTGTCTTTTCCGAATATCTGATATAATGAGCCTTGGTCCATTATTTGGGAACCAGGCCTATAGGTGATTTAAAAGTTATCTTACTTGTGAGGTTGGCCTTCGTTATTTGTTTATCTTGTCCTTAATATGCTTATTTATATTTTGTTTATTCATGAAACATTCTTGGACTATCCATGTGTCAGATACTTTTATACATGCAAGAAATACAAAGAATAGAATATTGTCCTTGAGTGTAAGGAACTTAGTGACTTTTAGAGGAAAATAGATGAATAAATAATTTAAATAGTAAATAAGCAAATGCATCTTTCTTGGTATCTTCTGTTCCATTAATCATTTTGATTTCTTTTGTCCTATTAATTTTTTCTGCTTAAATATATCTCTAATCCATCCATCAACCTTTCCTTATCATCACTGTACCACCTAAAATCCAAGCTGCTATCATCTCTTTTTAGACCACTGGTAGCCACATATCCACTCTTGAGCCCTCAAATCCATTCTTCTCTCAGTGGCCAGAGATACCTTTTAAAAGTCAAAACTGACTATACTACATGTGGTCATACTGTAAGGGAACTCTCTATGCTATCTTCACAGTTCTTCTGCAAATTTGAAACTATCTACAGTATATAATAAAAGCCTAAACAACCGTTACGGTGGAACAACCAGATCGACTGGTCGATATGATGTGCACTGACCACCGGGGGGCAGACGCTCAATGCAGGAGCTGCCCCCTGGTGGTCAGTGCGCTCCCACAGGGGGAGCGTCACTCAGCCAGAAGCCAGGCTCACAGCTGGCAAGCACAGTGGCGGTGGTGGGAGCCTCTCCCGCCTCCGCAGCAGCGCTAAGGAGCAGCAAACTGAGCAGTAAGGAGCAGTGAGCAGGCGGGCAGTGAGGAGTGAGCAGACCCAGACTGCGAGAGGGTGCAGGCTGGGCTAAGGGACCCTCCTCCCTCCCCCAGTGCATGAATTTTGTGCACTGGGCCTCTAGTTTTAAAATAAAAAAGTAGTTTATTTTTAAACATTTTTAAGAAGGCAAAACGGAGTGTATAAACCTTCTGCTTAAAACTCTCACTGGTGTGTGTGTTTACACTTAAGAGAAAAATTCCCAATTCTTCACATGGCCTACAAGACCTCTGTGATCTGGTCCTGTTTGCCTTGTGTAACACTCTCCTCTTCTCTTGGCCCAGTCCAGTGGGCCCTCTCAGTCACAAACCATCAGGCTCCTTGCTGACAAGGGACAAGCTGCCATCTTTGCCCTCCACCTGGTGAACTCAACCTTCAGCTTAGTGTCACTTCTTCAGTACAGCATTCTTACATCATCCTGCGTTGTTTTGGGGGGCAGCTGTCAATTGCAGTTACATTTGTGTTTTTGTTGTGTTTTTTTTGTTTTGTTTTGTTTTTTAATGTCCATCTATCTCATGGAATTAGGAGCTGCAGGAGGGCTGTGGCCACGTGTCTCTTGCTTTTGGTGCTTATTAGCACAGTACCAGGCACATTTTAGCACTCATAAATTGTTGTATGAATGAGTAATTAAATGAGAAAACAAGCAGTTGTGACATGTTTTGCTCACCACTGGAGAATGCTACATAGCCAAGCAATGCAAATAGAGATAATTATAATATTGCAATTCGCTTAAAAATTTTAAATACACAACTAAAGTTAAGGCACAGGTAAGGCATTGCAAAGTAGCCAAAACTTTTCCCCAACTCTTATAGTTAGGAAAGACTCATGAAGAATTACTAACATGTGGGTTGTGAACAGGAAAGGAAACTGAAAAATATTTTAAACCTTCTACTGAATTCATGTACTGGCTAAATTTTAAAAGTGTTTGTATAGAGATTTCAAATTACATTTGAGTAAAGTAAAAAAGTGATTTTAGCTTCATTTTTGAAATCGTTTTGATGCTTTATTTAACACAGCGCTACATACTTGCTTTGCTAAAGAATTGTGAGTCAGAAGGCAAAAAGGGATTTAACCAAGACATTGTACTAGGATGAATTTTTCTCTCTACCTCTCCAATTTAAATGAAAAATGTTCCTACAGTTCTGTAATATTTTTAATCATTGGAAGCCTGTCCAGTGTATTTACTTCCCATGATGGAGCTTAAATAGTCAGTGATTTCATCAGCAAAGAGACAAAAAGGCACCAAGTAGTATATATGCTGTACCAAAAAGCCATCATTTAAAAATGATGTGCCTTATTTGACTGCTCAATGATATATGTAGCCTGCCTTCTCCCAATAAAAAGGAGCTCATTTTACTTGTATGATAGGCACACGAAGGCCCTCAGATATATAGAACTTATGGGACCTTGAGTCCAGAAAAAGATTGCAAAGAGAGACCGTGCCAATTCCCTATTTGCAAACGTGAGGAAACCTCGTGAAACGCTCACTTTCTTCCTGCCACTTTCTCCTTACAACTCACCCCTTCCTGGTGGAATTGAATGATGATACCTAGAAAAATCTTGAACTATACACATCAAACTGTTGACAATGGTTGCCATTTAAAGTGTGGAAATGAATAAATGTAAAATAAATACATTTATTTTATTTCTTTTGTTATTTGTTTTATGATTTAAAAATAAAGTTTATAGACATTAACTTTTGATTGTCTCAGCTATTTAACTTGTGCACTTTACTGTATTTGACTTGATACTTTTGATTAGATATTTCAGTTTACCAAAAAATATATTAAAATTATAAATAAATATAAATACTGAATTTTTCTTATTTTACTGGCTCCTGATCTCCTTGAGGTTAAAAATATAGAAGCTTAGATTCTTCCTATTTAGCAAATTCTCTCAGGGCAAAAGCTGCCTTCACTGTTCCATTTACTGCGCTGGGTTTCAGACACCACTCTAGTTTTTACTTGAGTGTTCCTCACTGATGCTTTTATGAAGCTTTGTGGTAGTTGTTTTCACAGTTTATCTAGCAAGTTTAATTGTTTTCAGGAAGAATATTGGCCTAGGTTCCTAGTCAGCCATTCTGCTGGAAATGAACCTCTCATAATGTTTGCACCACATATATATACTTTGTGTATTACATAACTTATCAGAGCTGTGAAATGGTGTAATAAAAAATCGCACTTGTATGTCATTCACTAAATTAACTTTCCCTTCACCAAATAGTATCCTTAGAGTTTTAGCATGTATTTTTTTTTTTTCAAGTTAGCTTTTTTTAGTTTTAGAAAAATATACATAAAATGAAATTTACCATTTTGTCCAATTTTTAAGTGTACAGTTCACTATCATTAAGAACATTTACATTTTTTTGCAACCATCACCACTCTTCATCTCCAGAACTTTTCTCATCTTTTAAACCTGAAGCTCTATACTTCTTAAAGTCTATTTTATCTGATGTAAGTATTGCTGCCCCAGCTTTTTTTTTTTTTCTCTTCATTTCCATTTGCATGAAATATCTTTTTCCATTCCTTTATTTTAAGTCTCTGTGTGTCTTTCCCTCTGAGGTAGGTCTCTTGTAGACAGCCCATATGAGTCTTTTTTTTTTAAATTCTTTATTGTTAAAAGTATTATATAAGTCTCCTTTTTCCCCCATTGACCTCTCCCCAGCCGTCCCTACCACCTAGCGCATGCCCTCCTTCTGCCCCCCACCCCAGTCTGTGTCTATTGGTTATGCTCATATTTAGCATGTATTTTATTTGATGAGTTATTTGCAAAATGCAAATAAATAAGTATTGATAGTTTTTCCCAGGTTAAAATTATGATAGGTGTGACTATAGTGTGGAATTGTAGCCTTGACTGCCCACGAAGCTACATATTAGACAAATTTAAATTGAGTCTTTGAATCCACTCTCTGCTCTCCCGCATGTGCAACTTATCTTACCACATTTTCAAGCTAAAATTGGATGGCTTCACACATGTGCCCTTATTAAGCATCCTAATTTTCATAAGACTCACCTGTCTTGTCCTCAGTGCAGCCTTATTCTTAACAGGTTTAAATAAGAAAAGAACAACGAAACTGCATTTCAGGAACAGGTCAGGAGGGTATAAACGAATCCTTATTGCTTTTTATTTATAATAATAAAAGCATAATATGCTAATTAGACTGGACAGCCAAACGACCTTCTGGATGTCATTCCAGAAGCCACAGCAGCGGGGGCCGAGGCAGAGGCAGTTAGGGGTGATCAGGCAGGTAGGCAGAGTGGTTAGGGGCAATCACGCAGGCAGGCAGAGTGGTTAGAAGCGATCAGGCAGGCAGGCAGAGTGGTTAGGGGCGATGAGGCAGGCAGGCAAAGTGGTTAGGGGCGATCAGGCAGGCAGGTGAGTGGTTAGGGGCATCAGGCAGGCAGGCAAAGTGGTTAGGGTCGATCAGACAGGCAGGCAGGTGAGCAGTTAGGGGCGATGATGCAGGCAGGTGAGTGGTTAGGGGTGATGAGGCAGGCAGGCAGAGTGGTTAGGGGCCATCAGGCAGGCAGGCAGGCCAGCGATTATAAGTCAGCAGTCCTGGATTACGAGAGGAATGTCAGGCATCCCTTGAGGGGTCCCAGATTGCTAGAGAGTGCAGGCCGGGCTGAGGTTCCCCCGCTCCCGTGCACGAATTGCGTGCACCGGCCTCTAGTCCTTAAATAGTTCAGAAGGAAACCAGTTTTTATGATTTGTCTAAAGAGCATTTATCCTACCAATTTTACTGAAATAAAATCTAAATTCCAAATGAAGTCAGAGAGCTGATTACCTGGATTTAATTGACCTCCCCATAGAATGATTCCAACAAACTGCTCTTTGGGGTGACTCATGAGTAGCAACCCATGAAACAGCATTTCTGTGTTTCCCTAAGAAATGTTCAGGGAATTCATTACATAAGCATTGGACTTTTGTTTTGTGGACTCCCAAGGGTGAATTTCCTTCAGAGTTCCAAGAGCAATTTGGTTGTAGACATTATGAATTGAGGAATCTCTTGTGTCTCCCTTTTTCCTTTGGCTACTGGAAGCTTAGCATCTTGAGAGGTCCTCCCCTGCCAAGCAATACACAACTTTATGGAATATAATTTTGTTTACAAATGTTACAGATTTGAATTTACTCTCCCACCCTTACTTTTCCTTTAACTCAGTTTTTTTTCCATATTAAATACATATTTTTAAAACTTTTGAATACTTTTTGGATTATAGTGGGCATATACAAAATCATTTGATTATTATTTCAGCTATTGCAAATCAGCATATAACCATATTTTAGAAATGAAATTATATGATTACATATTTACTTTTGCTTATATAAACATTATCAAGATCTAGAAAATTAGATTGCAGTAAAATTCACTGTCTTTAGACCCAAAGGAACAAATATGCAAAGAGAGTAGAGACCATTATTATGATTTCTGAGAAGGACTGCAGCTTAGTTTGCTCCCTCATTTGTTTGAATGGGCAGATTTTCAAAAGTAAAGTCACTCTCCTTAAATATTTTGCAGATTTCAGTAATCTGATAAATGAGCTATTTATTCATTGTTTCTCTGGTACCACACAGATTATCCATAGCAACAATCCTTTTCAGACTTAATAAGACCAACTCTGTATTTATTAGGAAAATAATACTGCCAGGTTAAACAAACTGACTGCTGGTTTTGTGTATTTACTCTCTTACAAAGAGATCTGCTAAGCCTTCAATGTGTTCTATGTTGTGCATCATTAGAGAGGCTGAACTGGAGTATGACTCTATGATTCTGAATGTGCCATTTTTTATGGTGTGTTTAGAATAAGAAAGAGGATGAGCAAATAAAGCTTTACAAATAAAGTGCTATTTTGTGTATTGAAAATAGGGCCAAACTCTTCTCTGAACAGTAGAAATCAGATATATCATGGTAAATATTACCACTCCCCGTCTATAGAGCATAAATAGAATACTTAATATTGGCCCAGGAAAACACATTTCCGTTTTTCTTGACTCGAGAATTACATTGACATGGAATATATAAGAAGGGCTGTGCTGCAGAAAAAAGAAAAAGATAGTTTCAGAATTACAGAGATATTTTTATAAGAGAACAGATTCTTTTTTAAGAATTTGAATTGCTATTGAAATGTAAATTAAACCTAAGATCTTTTCATGTCAGAAATGAAATAGTATTTAAAATCACAAAATGTTAGAGTGCATGTATTCCAATATTCTTATTTTACAGCAGTGAACTCTTTTAGAAATTGCTAAAAAAAAAAAAAGAAAGAAAGAAAGAAAGCCTGATGTCTCTCATCTGAAATGTCCATGTGCAATATAAAAAAAATTAACTAAAACTTGTGAAGTTTCACCCTACAAGTTATACTAATGGGAAGATAATCATTGTTTACAGGGTAGATTGATTACTAATTCCATTTGTTATGTAATAGAATGGAGTGCATTTTTTTTTATTTGATTTTTTAATGTGGGCCAGCAATGGAGCTCTGCATTTAATAATTGGTTGGGCCTATTCTGATAAAATCTTTGCTATCTTACATATCTGTTTTTCTTAGGTGAACTTTTTGGTAGTTTTAGAACTTGAATTACTTTTTTGTTTATATTCACAGATTCTGGAACTTTTCAAAGCCTGACCCTCTTCTTGAAATAGTGGACCATCATACAGAGTTTACCTGTGGTTTAGATTTAAGTCTTCAGAGCCCTACTCAGGTAATGGCTGCGATCTCCTGGGGGTTTTTTCTTCCCATACAGTTCACAAATAGCTCTACGTGTGGCTTTTCTGAACAAAATTGCTGCCTTTAGGCAAGAGCAAAGTACATTTACTTAATCATCCTGATATCTTTTGCTGTAAAGCTGGAGCATTTGAAACCCTAGGGAAAGAGAGGTGTCCAGAAACTTGACATGCCTCTCCCCTCATGAAAGACAGACTTTTCTGAGAGGAAAAGGAACCGTCCCCACAAGTACTGTGCCTTACCTGCTGAAGGCTCCCAGTGGAAAGGGTGGCAAGAGAAGAATGGAATGGGGAAGGATTGTCCCCAGAGGTTGGTGGGAGTCGAGAGTGTGTGGTCCTCATTTCAGCTGTCCCATAAGCATGTGAGATGATGGGCAAGTCACTTCCCTCTCGGGACTGTCACCAGAAACTGTGTTAAAAGAGAGGCTTCCGATGGGGGACAAAGTAAAGGAGAATAGCTACTCTTTTAATCAATAAACTTTAAAATTCCCACGTTTTATTTTCTTGAGGACTTGAGAGTTTAAATATTTAGGACTTTTTAAAAAGCTGTTTCAGTTTTGGAAACCCAGATCAGAAACACTAGAATATGTTGAATGATAATGCACTTTAAAACAGACTGTGTGAAAATACTAACATATCAATGAAATAATATAATATGTGGAAATTCTAGAGTATGACTAAGAAATTATGTTTTTATGACAAATTTTAGAAATTAGACAAAAACAAATCCCATTTCTCGTTGCTGTGTTCTTAAATTTAAATGAATACAGGTTTTTTGTTTTTTTTTTAGGAATTTAAGACATAATTCTGAGCTTAAAATATTCTCGTTAGATATTAGAATAGTCTCATTAACATTAAAATAATTGTTGTAAAACGACTTCATAGCAACTAAGAAGAGAAGAGACTGAAAGAGTGCTGGGTCAAATGGCATTACCTTTAATGTAAATACAATGTGCTTCCAATGAACTAGTTTTTTTTCTGAGACGTAAATCTATTATAGATGATTTTTAATAAAATATTCATACCTGTTTGCTCTCCTAGTTAAGAAAAAAGCTGTACATATTGAAACATGACCATATCAAACAAAGAACCCTAAATAAATACTTTCCTCTCATATATTTCTGTTAACCTATGTTCCATGAGTCCCAGACTGTGGCCTGAGGCAACACATATGCCTCCTCGACTTCCTTGATCCTGGCAGTTCCTCACCCCTGTCTGAGAGGTGCCAAATGCTTTCTAAATCCTCCACATAGACCACCTTATTAAAAGCAACTGTGTTTCAGAAGACTTATTAATTAGATTTTATGTATTCTTAGATAAGAGAATGTATTACAAGGTCATGTATTTTGTGTAAATCTGGTGACTGTCACCCATTTCTTCCTGTTCAACAACCAAATTTCAGTTGTACTAAGGAAATAGTTGCTATTGAGAGAAATAAGAGTGGAAAAGCAGGGTCTTCAAGCTCTACATAACCAGCAGGTTCAATGGCATAATGTACAGTTCAACTGTGCCAGAAGTCTCCACTGAGTTAATTCATAGTGGGACAGAATTTTGGGATTAGAAGGGACCTAAGAAGTAAGACCACTCCCTCTCATTTATGTATTCTTCCTACAGACATTTTCATATGCCAGACCTTGTGCCAGGCACTGGGGATTCAGTAGAGAATGAAAATAAATGTGGGCCCTGCCTTCATAGAACATTTAATCCACTGTTATATCAGACATCTCAAGAAATGAATGTAAATGACAGTTGTAACAACCCTATGAAGGAGAAGTACATTGTTCCTCAAGAGTTCATAATCAGGATAGACATTTGACATACTTAAGAAATTTGTAAGGAAGTGAGGGTCACCTGAGATCTGATGAGTAGGCATTAACTGTAGTATGAAGAGACAAAGGAAGAAAGATCATCACAGGCAAAGGTAACAGTATGTTACAGACGCAGCAATGGCAGGGAGCATGGATAGTATTTGAAAATGAAAGAAAGTATTTCTTCCTTATTTATTCTAATGATTATTCAACATTAGAATTTAAGGAAATATATTTGTTGACTTGTCATGTTTTAAAAAAATGGAGTGTTGAGATTATTGACTAAATGTTATGTTTGTTTCAATGTTTCCTTTTTCCCCTCCATTGTATTTATATTCTGTTTTGGACCTTAAACTTTCTTCCCTTTCTAACTAAGATTTCAACCAATATTTTTTCACATACCTAACATTGACACATTTTAACACAAACATTTGTATTGTTTATATTAATAACTTTTGTTTTTACCAGGAAACATTAACGTTCTTTCTTCCTTAGGTAGATAAGAGTCAAGTTCGTGGTGCAACTCCGTATTTTTCTCTCACTTATTTCATTTCAGTTTATTATCTCTTGCTATATAATAAACTCCCCACAAGTTAATAGCTTAAACAACAATTCCCTTTCCCCATAGCTCTGTGAATCAGTAATTTGGGATGGGCTAAGCCACGCAGTTCTCTTGTGGCCCCAGTCATCTGGTGGCTTAACTCAGGCTGGGTGGTCTTAGATGGCCTCATTCACATGTGTAGGGTACAGTGCTGGTGGTCTTCTGAGCCCTGTGCCTCCAGATGAGCCCAAGCTTCTTCACTTGGCTGTTGTTGCTTTCCAAGAAGGTGAGAGTAAAAGCCGCAAGGTATCTTCAGGCTAGGCTTCGAAATCACACAACATCCCTTCCGTTGCAAAGCAAGTCACAAGGCTAATCAGATTCAAGGAGTGAGAAAGAGACTCCATGTCCTGATGGGAGTAGCCACAAAAAAATTGTAGCCATTGAAAATATACAACATTAATTTTTTGCTGGTATAGTTAGTAGTTTAATTTATTTTTAACGTATTTATCCTTTATTCTCAGAGTATATGGTCAAGTTTGCTGATTGCATGTTAATTTATTTCACTGTTTCTTCATAGTTTATTTCCTTAAAAAGTATCTTTCTCACCGGCTGGCATGGCACAGTGGTTGAGTGTATACCGATGAACCAAGAGAGGTCACGGTTGATTCCTGGTCAGGGCATAAGCCCAGGTTGCTCGATCCCAGTTGGGAGTGTGCAGGAGATAGCCAATCGATGATTTTCTCTCATTGATGTTTCCATCTCTCTCTCTCCCTTCCTCTCTGAAAGCAATTATATATATATATATATATATATATATATATATATATATATATATATTTTTTTTTATGTATATTTTCTCACCTCTTAGAAAGTAAGTACCTTTCAAAAATGTGTTGTCTCTTAGGGTGAACTTAACAGCTGTAGGACTTTGCTGATGTTACCTTAGGGTTTCTGTGTCTTAATATATTATCTGTTTTAAAAGAAGATTTATCTGAGTTCTTGTATTTATAATTCTTTTTAGCTTCTCCCTTCTTAGAGATCTGAAAGATGAGACCCAAGAATATTATACCTTTCTTCTTGACAGAATGTAAGATCTTGTCTTTAAAAGTTTAAAACATGACAAATAAGTGTCTGGGGTCATTCTTTAAGGATAATTGCTGAGAAATTCTTTGTGCCCTCACTTGTTAACCAGGCTGAAGTTATCTTTCACTTCAAAAAAGTTTTCTTTGATTTTTTCCCCCCTCTGATCATGATTTGTACAGTCTTGGCATTTTCCCTTTTCTCGTCCTTATTATTTCTAAATTGGATACTCTTTTTCTATGTTTTTAGCTTTATGATTCTCGACCTTCAATACATCCATTTATATAATTGGGATTTCCTGTATGAATGTATTTTTAGAATTCTTGACTTTGTGATCTGTAGTATCAACTCTGCTTTTTCAAATGCTAATTGATATTAGTCTAGTATTTATAAACTGGGTACAGGTTTACATATCTGTATACATTTCTTTTGGAAGATAATTATTTTTCTTTTAAAGTATAAATTATTAATTCATTCCAAGATATCACATGTATGTTCAATAAAATGGATCTCTTTTCCCATGATGAAATTGGGAAATTACATATAAAAGAAAGAAACAAGATTTCTACCACTCTGTAAAGAATCAGTTATAACATATTAATATTTCATTTCAGTCCTTTTTAAAGAAGTTTTTAAATTTAAAGTATAATACTTATACTGGAAAATACACCTATTTCTAGTGTACAGCTCAATAAGTTATCAAGAATGCCCATGCCCATGTATCCATCACTCAGGTTAAGATATAGGACACTACCAGCATCCCAGGAGCCCTCTCAATATTCCTCCAAAATCTCACCCTCTTCCTTCTCCCCAAAGGTAACTGCTCTGTATTTGTGCATATTTTTCATTGTTGTAGTTACACTACACATAAGAATTTTTCTTCTGGGACTCCCAAAATCCTTGGTAAACATAATCATTGATGAATGAATATCCTAGTCCATCCATGCTAGGTATCCTTATAGTACCCTTAAAATAGGGTAGAAGAAATTTTGTATACTTTCATTTTGTTTGGTGGAAGATGCTTAGATTTGATTTAAACAAGTTCTTTAGATGTGGTTTAAAAAGTATCTTTGGCTTTGTTGATGTTTTAGTGAAAATATTCATTATTTAAAATTCACCTTATGTTTTGATTCAAATCCCTATTTTGACAATCTTAGATACCAGGTTTAGAGGTTGACAGTGGGTAAAATATTTTAAACTTATCAGTATAAGGTTGGAAATGAGGTTTTAGAAGAGGACTGGCATTATTGGCCATTAGTATATCTGTGTCCTTGCACTTTTGATCTGAGGTGGTATCTTCTGCATGTGTCACACAGACTACCTTTAGCATTGGAAAAACATGTACCAGAAGCATCCACTGTCCTCAGGCAGCAGTCTCTGCTATTTCCTCCCTGATGCTTTAATAATTGTATAATATTTAGCTGAAAATTATATAACAAGTGCTTGTTTTCTGCCAGCCATGAAACATTCCCCAGATCCAGCTCTGTAGGATCTTGGCGTGCTCCTAAGATGGGTGCGTCTAGCTTGTGTTTACTGCCCTCTGCACTCTGTGTACAGCCCTGTAGTGAGCACTTCCAGGATGATTGACATCTGAGCCTCTGGCACCTCTGCCTCTGAGCTCCCATTCCTAAATCATCCACTCTCTACTCATTTCCTTCTCTAGACTATGGAGCATGGCTTCTAAAAACCAAACAAAAATGTTGACTTGGCACGCTATGAACTACTTTTCCAAAACACTGTATTTGGGCTCTTGATCCTACTCAACTTACCTTTCAAGTCTTTTTCATTTTCTAGTCCGTTCTCCACAGTATCTTTTCTCAACCTTCTATAGGGTCATTAAATTTGACTTACCTCCTACTTTACTATAAAAATAACCAAGGATGGAATATGTTCTTCTATTTCTATTCTCTCAAAATATTTATGTTCTATCTCTATTTTCCCCCTTTCCAGTGGGTTCCTAATTTTCTCAATGGCTTCCTCATCCAGGTCTTTGTTTCCATAATTATTCCCTGTTTTTTAGATCTTCAGTGAGTTTTTTCCTCTGTTTTTAAAACTCATTTGATGCCACTCTCGACCAGTAAGTTCTGTTTCTCTCTAGAACTTCCTCTTGAATTTTTGCTGTCTTATTATTATTAGATGCTGCAACTTCCCCTTGAAACTGTCATTTAATTATATGCTAGTGATGCTTGACCCGTTAATCAAATTGCCTGTATTATATGATCTGAAGAGATGTCTTGCTTTTCTCCAGTATTTCTAACTTGGTTAGTTGATTGTGTGCTGAGGCCTGACCAGAGACCTGGGAAGTCGTCCTAGTTTTCTTGTCTTTCTATACCCTTAAATTCATTGGACTTCAAGTTTATAAATTCTCTCTTACCAGTACCTCTGAAATCTGTACCTTCGATAAGCATTTATTTAGTACCTCTGCCATGGAGTACTGCAGTAATCTCCTAACCAATCTCTAAGTTCTTTTCATCATTCCATTGATTTTCAACACTGCTTCAGGGGACAGCTGTTCGTAATGCAAATTTGATTTTGTTAGTCATTGACCTGAAATATATCAATGGCCCCATTAAAGACATCAGGAACAAGATGAGAATTACTACTATCACCACTGTTAATCAATATGGTTCTAAAGATTATAGCCAATTAGTAATAGAAGAAAACAAAATAGAATATAAATATTTTTAAATGTAGGAAAATTTATGATTATTTGTACTTCATATGATTGTGACTTTAAACCTATTATAAATAAAAAGAGCCCGCTGGTGTGGCTCAGTGATTGAGGGTTCAATCAGAAGGCTCTATCCCCAATAGGGTGTATGCAGGAAGGAGTTAGCCAATCGATGTTTCTCTCTCATTGATGTTTCTCTCTCTCTCTCTCTCTCTCTCTCTCTCTCTAAAAATCAATAAAAAACACTTAAAAAGTAAAAAGAGTTCAATAAGTTCAGTAAAAATAAATATATAAAAATGAATACTATGTAGATATTCATAATCATCAGTTAAAAAATAAAATGGGAAAATTACCTTTACATGGTAACAACTGTGTGTGTGTGTGTGTGTGTAAATGTGTGTGTGTGATACATAGAGGACTACAAATTTTAAAATGTGCAGGCACAGATAAAGAAAATTATATAACTTTACAAAAGGACCTTTAAAAAAGACCAGAATAAAAGAACAGATATATTATGTTCCTGCAATAAAATACATTTATTTCCTTATTGCTACCATTTTATAGGTCTTTCTCGTCTAACACAAATATTACAAACTCATGGTAAGCCACTCCTGTGATGCTCTTTACCTAATGTGACCATTAACTATACTAGTTACATAAAAGTTTTAATTTACAAATAGATAAAACTAAATTGTCATCTTCATGTCATCTCAGAAACCTTAAAGTGTCTGCCCATTACCTTCAGGGTAGAGTCTGAATTTTTAATCTTGATTTCAAGATTCAATATAATCTGTATGTTTTCTAATTATATTTCTCATCATTCTATGTAATCCTTCTATTACATACCAATTATATTTTATTATATGTTGTTTTTGCCAGTTTTTCTTGCTCTCCCCAACTTTTGCCTATACAAAGTGTTTCTGCCTTTCAAAGTCAGAATAAGTTCTCTTCCTTCATTCCTTTCCTTTTTGCTTCAGTAAATATTTGAGTGTCCATTATGTGCCTGAAGATGCATAGTAGATTAATGCAAGCTACCTGATATATATATATACAATATACCCCCCAAAATGTATACACACTTTAATAGATGATAGCTCAATTTTGAAAATGAAATGTGTTTTAATAAACACTGCCTTTATAATTATTCAAAGTGTATATATATTATATATGTTATAATATTATAGTATATATATTATATATGTTATATATATTATACATAAATAATATAAGTATTAAATGAATGAATGAATGAGTGAATGAATGAAAAGGATTTTAGTAGAATTAGTCAACTCTTTCCTTATTTTTACTTAAACTCCATAAAGATTGACATAATAAACCATGTTCTTCTCTGTAGTTACTTCCTACTGTAAGCTAATTGAGTAAGTAAGACATGTTCTTACTTCAGCCTATGATGTAATACAATGCAGCATAATGCCTGGGCTGCTTTTTCAAAATTTAAAGTTGACTGTTAATTGTTGTTGTTTTTTTCATTCTCTCTATGTCCTTCTGCCTATTTCTCTGGTTCATTTTTGCTAAAGAGGCCATATGTCATATAAATAATTATAGTAAATTAAACAAGTTTCCCAAGGGCAAAAGCAGTTGTCCACAAAATTGAAGAAAAGAATATAATGATAGATAGGAAATGGAAAATTTGTCAATAAAGTAAATCTCTTAAAGAGTCCGTAGGAATTCTTTGTTAGATTAATAGCCATATTTAATCATTTGAAATAAATTACATTATCAGAGGCATGTGTAAACATTTTGATAAAATAGAGAGAATTGATAAAATTAATGTAAATTTTGTAAGTTACACATGTATTTAAAATCTGGTGTTTTCATTATGTTTCCTCTTCCAAATTTTGCATTTATAGGATCATTGTTATTGAGGATGTTCTATGGCAAGTCTTATCTGATCCACCAATGATAAATTTTTATTATAAACTACTTATTGACTGGATTTCTTTAATATTCTTGGGTCTACTATAGAATCTAGTCTGTTACTTTGTAAATAGGAAATGCTGAAATATTTCTTTAATACAGTCGCTCTCAAGCATTCCACGTGATAATTTCATGATATATATGTTATAACTCTATTTAGAAATTATTAGGCTATTTTGATAGATAAAAAAATATTTATTCAGTTTTCCAAGAATGCTTCATTGTATATTTTAAAGAAATTGACATATTCGGATAGTAGCAGAAAAATTAGTGTACATATTATGAAAACTTAGAAATATCTATTTTGCTGTTAAATGTGAAAATGAAATAACTAAAAATAGAACTTATATGAAATCTTGCCCTGTTCATTTAGTTATTTTTCACTACCCTAGAAGATAGCAGCTTTAAAAAATATAATGAAGATGGATTATATCTTTAAGGTTTTAATTCAGTAAAGAAATACAACATTTTGACAAATAATTTTTCCTATTATGTCAATAATTTTGATTCTGAGTTTTAATGAAAAGATTTTCATTGTGAACTCAGATTAAAGGAAATTCATAGGCCATAGGGATGAAATGTACTAGAGTGGGGGTTGCTGGTTAAGAAATACATTTTCCACTGGAATATCCCTGGGCAGAAGAGGTGGAGCCCGGAGGCTCCTACCCTGTGGTGTCCACATGCGCACTCACCGTAAGGAAGTAGGTCAAACCGAGAGGTTTGGCAGCCAGCCTTCAAGAAACCCTAGAAGGGAGTCAGACAGGAGTCAGAAAAAAGGCCTCTCTCAAAAGATTAAGAATTTTATCAGAGGAGGTATAATGCAATTTAGTTGCCTTAAAGCTAGAACTTTTAGTTCTGCATTTATTCTTATTTATTCCACTTCCCAGAATACTTTCCCTCTCTCCTTCATGTCCCCACACCCCACACAGTAACAACAGTAAACACTCTCTGGCTAAGGTCTATCTTCCTCTGAGCGACAGTTTAGGTCAGATTTCCTCTTGAAAGCATGTACTTTGCTCACATTTGGCTACACATCTACCGGACCCCATAATTCCCCAATCGTTGTCCATATCACTCTACATCCTAGGTGTCTGTTTACTGATCCATCCCTCTGCTGGACTCCAGATCTTGTTTACTGTAGTATCCTCAGCATACTTCTGACATAGAGGAGGGGCTCAATGAATATGTGTTGAATAAATGAATGAATATACGTATGTATATAT
Organism: Eptesicus fuscus; assembly: GCF_027574615.1. NCBI lineage: Eukaryota > Metazoa > Chordata > Mammalia > Chiroptera > Vespertilionidae > Eptesicus > Eptesicus fuscus. Next base: position 73,624,488 of record NC_072482.1, on the reverse strand, counting down.
GAAGTATGTTTTAAGTAGCTTTGTAGTGCAAAGAAATACTTGAAAAACAGCTCCTGAGACATAAGCTCCCTGTGAAGCCTCTCTAAATAATATTCATGGCACTCAGATATTCCATATAGCCCTCAAATTCCATGAAACTTGTTGCCTTTACCCAGATTTTTGACCTCACACCTGGCTTGATGCTCTTTACCATGTGTGAGGTTCTACTCAACACAATCTTTGGAGGAGGGAAACAAATGCTCATGCATGGCTCCATTGATTTATTAATTCATTCATTCAACAAGCATATACTAAAAGTTTACTATATACAAATCACAACAAATACAGATTTAATCAAGATATATAATCTCAAAAAAAAAAAGATATATAATCTTCAAGTCTAAAAAAAAAGGCCTATTCAGGTTTAGTGGTACAAAAGTGTTTAAATCCATATGTGAATATTGTTAGAAGACAGAAACTATATTACCCAGCATGCTTTCATTTCCTCCTTCGTTTTCATAAAGCATAGAGCCTAATTTATTATGCAAATGTAATATGCACAGCTCTGTAATATGTTTTTGGTCCCTTTAGAACAGATTTTTTAAAATCCATATTTATTTTATTTGGCCTGTGGGTTAATCTATAGACCACTTCAGCCCATTTAGAACTGAACAAGGTTCAAATCTTAAATAAAATAAAAATATTTTTATTAACCATAATTTAAATTATTAATACAATTTTCTCATGTGTTTAAGTAGAAAGCCTGCCATATGAAGAATGATTTTGTATATTTTGTAAAACCACTCTTTTGGCAATGAATGATTTTTGCGATGGAAGAATATTATATATTTCTCTTATAGTCAAGTGCTAGAAAAAACTTAATCTCCCTTGATGAAGCAGTAAATTATGATATTTGCATATCTAATATTATTGTTTGACATTTTTACCTTTGCTGCCAGGAGGTGTAGAGCTCAATTTTATGTCTAATTTTAGCCATTATTCTTAGTCTCTTTTTCCAGTATAATTATCTGCCCCATCTCTACATTTCATGTTTGTTCTTTTAATGAAATGGCTTTTCTGTTACTGTGTTAGCTCCTATGAGAAAGCAAGGGTTATTATATTCCATGGAAATAATTGTTACCCTGTTGAGGCAAATAAGTTACATCCCTGCATGTGGCCATGCTTAAAGGATAATTTTCAAAATGGCAATCATGACTCATACAAGTATAATGTGAACACGTGTCAAAGATTTTATGTAACTTGTGAAAGATTTTACAACTAGCTTAAAGGAACAGATACATATAGGTAGTCACTGAATGCTGAAATGAATGTAGTAATAGGTACAAAACTGGCCAATATCCACAGGGCAATAAAATGTCATGTTTGGAATCATCTCTTGGGGAGCAAGAAAGACATCAATCAACTACATCTTCATAGGACATTCCTTTGCAACTTTAATGGATGAGAATCATTTGATTACTATCAGTTTTCTACAGCTTTCAGAGTTGTAAAATAATCCAGTCAAAGACAGAGAAAGGCAGAGACCCCTATAGAATCAGGTAACCAGCCCTGTGGGGCCCTAGCACAATGCCAGCATTCCACTGAAAGAACACCTCGAAATCTTTTCTGCTGATCACAATCTTTTACAGTTTTTCCTGACAGCAAGGTAATGGGCAAAGAAGTGAGTCCTCCTGTAGGAGACTGAAACTGAGAAAGAGGATCTTCAGTAGATGAGAAAGGAGATACCCCTTTATCGCTATCCTGAGTCTGGCCTTGAAGGAGTCTTCATGGCCAGGAGTGCATTCCTGGGGATGGGAAGGAAAGGTGGCTTTTGTCTTGAAGAAGCAGGATAGGAGCTAAGCAAGATTCCTTTCTTTGTTTGACATGCTAATGAATGAGTGGATCTCATCCTGCAAAGCAGATTATTTATTTCCATGTTATTCACTTTCCTTTTTTATGTATGTATGTATGTATGTATGTATGTATGTATGTATGTTAACCTTTAATAAAGGTTAGAAAAGTCTTTTTTAAATGCCTTTCAGGCTGGTCTCAGCTGCATAGAAAGGGACATGAAGAAGAAGCCCTGTGCTTAGTCTCAGTCATAGAATGAAGTGGGAAGCAGTGCCTCCAGAGGCCATTTGGTTGATGATAATTAATGAGAGCCCTCCTCCTACCCCTGGGGACCACAAGGTCATCATATGGCAGTGATGGCGAACCTCTGACACGCGTGTCAGCACTAAATATTTAGTTTTTGGTTTATTAAATACAATTATATATAACAATTATACATTTATGTTATTTAAACTATAAATATCGTGAAATAATGTTTTTTCCTCAAAGTGACACACTACCTGAGTTATGCTCAGTATTTTGGCGAAGTTTGACACACCAAGCTCAAAAGGTTGCCCGTCACTGCCATATGGTTTCCACAGGGCCTACCTTGGAGAAGCTGGAGACTCTGTGTTAGTTTAGTAAAGTGCTTTTATTCTTACCTTATTGTTATTTTTATTGGAAGCTTTTAAAAGTGTTTAGAATTTGATGGAGTTTAATTAACTAATTAATGAAGAAATATTATTTGCATTCATTTTAATGACTATTCACAGTTCAGTTTCAGGTCTTTCTTGTATTACCAATTAATGTAAGTGTAGAGTTATGTACATTTACTGATTCAGTGGCCTTGATATTTGTTAGTTATAAGTTCTGAGTAAATAAGATGCTGGACTGAAGAGTGCTGAATAAGGATTCAGAAACATAATTTTATGAATATTTTGTATTAGAAACATAAGTCTTTCTTCTCTGGTTTTCTTGTCCATAATAGTTGACACTTAATATATAGAGAGGCCCGGCACATGAAAAAATAAGCATATATGAGATAGGGGTAAATTATATAATGATCTTTGTGGTCCATGGCATAAAAACTTAAAACTTCAGGATATAATCCTAACTGCAGGATTAGGCAAATAATGAATGTTAGCTTGCCTTTTATGAGATACTATTTTAGAAGACACATTCAACAAATGTAGGTTCTGGTTCCAGCTCTGTTACTCTAGCGTGACCATGAGAAAAAGTTCATCTGTGAGGTCTTAACCTATAACAGTGATGGGCAACCTTTTGAGCTTGATGTGTCAAACTTCGCCAAAAAACTGAGCATAACTCGGGTAGTGTGTCACTTTGAGGAAAAAACATTATTTCACAAATGTTTCATCCTCAGGAGCAGCAAATGTTTCATCCTCGGCATGCGGCCGCCTCAGGTTCGCCATCACTGACCTATAAAATACATTCCGTGAGATAGTATTTATTGAGACATTGTTGTTATAGAAAGACATAGTCCATGCCCTCAAAGAGCTGAGACACGCGTGCAGTAAATAAGTATAGCTGAGTATTATAACCACTAGAAAGTCTCTTGCCCATTTCTAATAGGGTTGTCTTTGGATTATTGAGTTATAGTAGTTCATCATATAGTCTAGATATTTGTCAGTTGTTCGTTTTGTGAATATTTTCTACCACTCTGTGGCTTACCTATTCATTTTCTAAATATTATCTTTTGATGAGCGAAAGATTTACTTTTGATTGAGTCTAAGTTATCAAAATTTTTGGTTATAGCTTTCTGTGTCCTGTCTAAGAAATCTTAATATACTTTGAGATTGAGAATATATTCTTATATGTTTTCTTCTATAAGCTTTGTATCTTTATTTTATATATTTAGGACTATGGTCCATCCACCTCAAATTAATTTTTATTTACGGTGTAAAGTTGGAGTTGAGGTTCATTTTTTTCCACATGGATCTCCAATTCTAGCACCATTTGTTGAAAATACATTTTTGCCCTTTGAGTTGTTTTAGTAGATTTGTTGAAAAGCAGTTGGCCAAGTGTAGGGTTTATTCCTGAATTCTGTTCTATTTCTTTGATCTACTTGTATATCCTTATATCAATGTTGCACTGTCTTAATTACTGTAGTAAGTCTTGAGATGGGTAGTATAAGTACACCTTTCTTGTTATTTTTCAAGGTTCTTTTGGCTATTCTAAGTCCTCTGCATTTCTACATAACTTTAAAAATCACCTTGTTCGTTTTTATTAAAAAGCCTGCTAGGATTATGAATTGTAAACTACTTTGGGAGAGAATTAAGTTCTTAACAATATTGAACCCATGAATATGGTGGGTTCAATATTGTTAAGAACTTAATTCTCTCCCAAAGTAGTTTACAATTCATAATCATATATATATATATATATATATATATATATATATATATATATATTACCCCATTTATTTAGACATTTTAAAATTTCTCTCAGCAATGTTTTAGTTTTTAATGTGGAGAATTTGAATGTCTTTTGTTAAATGTGTTATTAAGTATTTTGTTATTTGGTGCTATTTTACATAGATTTTAAAATTTATTTTTAACTTTTTTTCTGCTAGTATATAGAAATACAATTGATTTTATATATTAATCTTATACCCTGAGACATTATTACATTCACCAAGTTTTTAACACAGAGTTCCTGAGCACCGTGGACTGTCTTCCCTTCATGTTTTAGTATGGCTTTTTAGACTTCAATGCCCTTGTCTCTCAGGTCTGCCCCCAAAGAGGGCCAGTGTGAATGCCCAGGCATTTGTGAAGTCTTCTGACTTCACAGTTGGATTCAAATAGTTCCTCCTAGGAAAGTCTCTATTAGAGCATTTATCACTTTCAGTCTTGAACGAGCTATTCTTTGAAGTCCAGAGCTATGCTTTATCTCCATTCCATTCCCACAATACCTAGCACAGTGCCTTTGTTCACAGTTGAGGAATACATCTTTCCAACATTTATCTCAGGAGATATAGGAAATTACATAGCTCTGGGGTGGGGGAGGGGAAAATCCTGACAGGCAACTTTAGTCCATTGGAAACAATCCCTGAGTGTGTCTTAGAAAGGTAAAATAGACCTTTGATAAAAAACATACCATGTGTTCTTGCTATTTAAAGATATGTTCACTGGTGGATGATCTGCTACTCTCTAAATGACTTAGGCTTTTGCTATCAGTTTTGAATTTCTCTAAATTATGTTTCCTCTTACTTTCTTCTGGTTTTCTAGGTGGTTGACTGTGCTTGGGATGAAACGATAAAGATATACGATCCTGTTTGTCTTACTGTGCCTGCTTGAGATACACTACTCTGATCAGAAACAAAGAACATTGGCTGAAGAACTACTTACCAGGAAATAAATTAACTATTGATAACATAGTCATTATGCTTTTATATGCTATTCAGATTTCAAATGTTAAAAACTTACCCTGCATCAGTTTAGAGGCAGCTGATACAGACTTTGGCTCACCCTTTAAGCCTGACACATAAGCCATATTTCTTAAAATTCTAAGGAATAATTGATGTTATGGTATATCTTACAGTACGTTAAAAATGTAAACTCTGTGTTATAAAATGGATGAAATTTGATTCATATAGGTTATATAGGTAGGGATATATTTTATTTTTAATTTGTCATTTTTGATGTGAAATACAATTATTGCTGTTGATAAAAATAAATTGCATCTCTTGATCACTTATCATTTTATGACATTCCCAACAAGATTGCCTTTTCTAATCTAGTGTGCATATGAATACAATACTATAGATAAGGTAGCTATATCTTGCTTTAGTGGCAGGGCTCTAATACAGATTTAATTTATTTAGCAGTTATTTATTGTGCATCTACTATGTGCTTGACACATAGACCGAATGCTTCTCTCAAGGATTGTTTCCATGCTGTAAGAATATGGAATGTTGTGAACTAAGCTTTTCTTTTTTTACAGTTCTGCAAATCTTTTTAGATATTGTATCCATGATTCTATATTTCTCTCTTCCTACTTCTCTACTATCAAATGTTTAACAAAGAAAAAAACAACAACTGGTTACTAGACAAAATGTCTTAGATCCTACTATGGTTTCAAGCAATTACCCTGGAAACAAACCCTAAATAATGCTATAAACATTTCTCACTACCTCCCTAAGTGTCCTTGAAAAATCTCTAGGTGTTGATGACCTGTAAAAAAGTAGGTTAAAAGGGAAAAAGTAGTAAAACAAACAACTTTGCATAACATTTATATTTTTATATAAAATTTAAAAAATGTGTTATAAATGGCAAAAATTGTCATTAAATTTTTAATAAGCTTTTGAGGATTTTTAAAGAGCAAAATACAGTTGTAGTAATCAGAAACAAAATAAATTAAAATATATGTATATTGTCTAATTTACATATCTTTCTTTACTTATTCCAGAAAAAAGTTAAGACAGCTTACAAAGTAAAGGAAAAAATGAGCTCACATAAAAAATAGAACAAAAGGAGACAAAGTAGAGCCAGGAGTAGGGCTTGAGAATACATGTCTCAGAGTCCTAGAAAGTTGCACTGGCAGCATAAATGGGAAGCCTGGTCAAGTACACAGTTCAGTCCCCAAGGCCTGAGGGTAAGAACTTTGTCCTAGTCCTGGGCTTGGCCTAGCATCATGCCTAGCGCATAGGCGGTGCTCAATATCCGTTAAATGAGTGAAAGGACTCAGGGAAGTACAGCTCTTTTTAGTGCTTAGACAAATCAATACTAATTGTTTTCGAGAAGCCCCATAAAGAGGACACTGCTTAACATGAATATATGGTAAGGAACCAGGCGCTCAAACAGCCTTAGAGCTGTCACGGCGATGAGATTCATAGAGCTGCTTCTTGTTGCTTCCCTCTACAGGAACTAATGGCATCACACCAAGTGCAGTTCAGTAAAAGCAGGTTCACTGTGGGTGTTCTCTGTGTCAGCAGAATTTATAATAGACCCGTACAAATACCTAACCCAGATCATACTTACAATTAATTGAAATTACTTTTTTAATTTCCTTTTACAAGAGATTTATTAAAATAATCTACTGTGTATCTTTTGAGACAAATATTTGTGATTTAGAAATTAACATCTTTCTAAATATTTATTTCCCCCCTCCATATTGGGGATGTTAGAGATGTTTAGAATACTAACTTCATAATACTTAACTCAGGTTCTTGGAGACTCTCCATATAAATGAGTGTGAGGGAACATTTGCCCAGTGGGTCCCCTAGAGATGGGATTGGAAAAACTAGACTGGGAAACTAGAAGGAAAGGAGCTTGGATTCTCTCTGAAAAGAGAATGGGCAAAGATTTTTGCATTCGTGGTAGTCCACAAGGCAAGCAGCCTCTGAATTTTAAGAGGACAAGAGTCATTCCCTCCAGGCTGGGAAAGTGCATTTGTTTTCGGGCTACTGAGCTCTTAGCTTTCACCCTGTCTGCCTCCCCAAGCTCCTCCTGCACCTGCAGTGACAGCACAACACTCCAGAGTGAGTGCAGGGAAAGGGAACACGGGTCCCCGAGCATTTCTGTGATCTGGGCACTACGTGAGATGCTTTCTGTACGTTATCCCTTTTCGTCTTCATAACATCCCTGCAAGGAAGCCCTGCCAGTTTTCCAGACAAGGAAATGATGGCTCTCGGGAGTCATAATGCCCAGGAAGTGTGAGGCTGGAATTGGAAATCTGCTATAACTGGATCCAAACCTATGGTTCTGCCACGTGGCCTCCTTTCCCTCAGAACAGCAGAAATGGGCCCACGGAGAAGCAGTAAAGATGTGGACCTCGGGTGACTAGATCCTGATCATTCCTGAGAGAACTGACCAAGTTGAGTTTCCAAGACTAAAGAGCTAAGAAGCTGACCCTGGGTCTGGAATGACTTCCCCAAGGTCTGTCACCTGCTTTGGCATTTTTAAACTGCATAGCTTAGCTATGACTTGGCTCTTCCAAACATGAACTCATTCATTTCTTATTTAACAGGCTTCTTTGTGAATGAAATATCGACTTAAACATTTTTCACTTCCATATATTACTGGGTACTTCCAAATCTGTATCTCCTGCCTTCCCCACCTGGGCCTCCCACAACCTTTGCACTCATGTTCTTCCAACCAAACTCATCTTGCTCTCTAAACCAGCTTTTCCTGTACATGCCTTTTCTTTTGCCAACACTGTCCACCTGGGTGCTCAAGCTAAAGACCTAAAGACCATCTCTGTTCCTCCCCTTTTTCCCATTTCTCCACTTCAAGACACATCAAATAGGTCACTAAGGCCTGTCCCTTTAGCCCCCTAAATACTTCTCCATTCTGTCTCTTCCCCACCATTCAACCACCACTGCCCCAGTTCAGGCCATCATTAGCTCTTCTCTAGGCGATCGAAGCAGTTTCCTAAGTGATGCATCTGTTTCTCGTTCTGTCCCCTCAGAGCCATCCTCTTCAACAGAGCTGCCAGAGACTGATCTAAAATGCAATCTGATTACCCCAATTTCAGTGTCAAACCGTTCTCTGCTTACAGGATTGCCTATAAGAAAAAGTTCAAGCTCACTAAGCAGACAGCGAAGGTCCTTCAGGGCCAGCCCCTGCCCCTCTCTGCAGCATTGCCTCTCTCCACATTGTCACACACTTCGTGCTTCAGCAACTCCAGCATGCTCACAAACTCCTCGTGTAAATAATGCAGGTTTTCATTTCTCTCTTTGCTCAAGGCAGTCCATGTGCTTGGATTGTCTTGTTCTTGGCTTGGCAAATTCTTACCCATTATGTGAAAGTCATGTGAAATGACTAAAGAAAAAGATTGACAACATACAAAAATTAAAATATCCACATACACCATTAGCAAAGCTTAAAGACAGAAGACATATTGGAAGGATATATTTGCAGTGTATCTAATGGTTATGTAGGATTGATAAAGAGCTCTTCACAGTCACTGAGAGGTTTGTCCACTTTTATCAACAAACGATTCACAGATGTAGAAATGCAAGTGTCTAATACACTTCAAAAAGATACTCAGACTTTTACTGCTGACAAAGAAATGCAAATTAAAATCCCATTTTATCAGTTTGGCAAATGTAAAATACTGACAATATTCAATAGTGGTTAAAGTAAAAGCACTGTTATATACTTGTTGGCAAGGCAATGTGATATAAAATTTAAAATTACCAGTTTGACCCAACAGTTCCATTTTTAGGATTCCCTGCCTCTGCTGCCCTCCCTTCCTCCTCTCATTTCCCACTCTACCCCTACAAATAATCACAGAAGTACTTAAGTACAAATTTCCAAAGATATTCACTACATCTTTGTTTGGTAAAACCTAGATACCTGTCTACAGAAGGAAGATTATACTATAGAGCAGTTGTTTAAAAGTATAAGGTAGAACTATGTGGCCTGACATGGAAAAATACATTCCTATTGATATGTATATAGTTATCTATTTCTGTGTAACAAATCATTCCAAAATTTAGCCCCTTAAACATTTCTTTATCTTACAGTTTCTATAGGTCAGGGATCCAGTAGTGGCTTAGCTGAGTTGTTCTGGCTAAGGTTTTCTCGCGACATTGCAGGTAAGCTGTCACCTGGGTCTACAGACATCTGAAGTTCAACTGGGGCTAAAGAATCAGCTTTCAAAGTCACTCACATGGTTGCCAGCAGGCCTCACATACTTACCCTGTGGGACCCTCCACTGGCTGAGTGTCCCTGCAATATGGCATCTGGCTTCTCCCAGAATGAGTGCTACAAGAAAAACAAAAGTCCAAGGTGGATGCCTCAGTTCTTTATAACCTAATCTCAGGACTGACAGCATCACTTCTGCTGTATTCCGTTGGTTACACAGACCAACCCTGTACAATGTGCAAGGGGTTAACCAAGGATGTGAATAACAGGAAGCAGGAGATCTTTGGGGATTATCTTGGAGGCTGGTTACCACACTCTGCTTTTAAAAATAGCAAATTATACGCAAATGTGTATTGTACTTTATTTTTAAAAGGGGATTTATGTATGTATAAATATATATACAAGAAAAAATTGAATGGCTCACACCAAACTCGTAACATTAGCCAGCTCTGTGTAGTGGGGTTGGGGCTGGGAAATATTGAAAACAGCATGTTCATTAAAAAAAAGAAAACAGTGTGTTCACTTATTTATAAAGTTTGCTTTCCTTTTATATACTATAAAGAGCACGTGTTATTTTTTTGTTAAAAAGAATGAAATAAGACCCCATTTCCTTCTGCAGGGAGCCTTACTGATACCCCTGTGAAGCCGGAGAGTACCGCCCTCCTCAGTGCTCTCCGGTTTCTGCTGTAAGACCCCACTGTTGCATGAGCCTCTTTGTGCTGCCTCACCTCCACCTGTGAATCTTAAGGACTAGGATGAGTGCTCATCTTTGAATCCTCTGTAGCTAACACTGCATAGCACAACATACTTGCTCTGTATGTTTGTTGAATGAGTTTATGTAATGCCACCAATATTTATTGAGTAGCTCCAAAGATAATAGAGCTTGAATCTAGACCCTTGCTACCTCGATAGCTTTTTGACCTTCAGATCCCCATTCTTGTTCCATTATCTTGCTAAACACAGTATTCTTATTTCTCTCATTTTTCTTTGGGATCCTATCTAGTAACTGGTGTGGGAGATGGTGTTAATTTTTTAAAATGAGGGCCCTAATGGAAAAGAATTATATGCAATAAAGTAGAGAAAATGTACTCTGTTTCATGCCAATGTAGGCTTCAAATATTAAGCTAAATATTCTTGCCTAAATGAGAAGGGTAAGAGAGCTGAATCAGCCCCAAATCTTTTACCTAATGTTCATATCACAAATGGAAGCAGTTATAATTGCTGGCAGAAATGAATCATTCCAAAACTAGGTCTGTGCAGACAATTCTTTATTGTGTTCACTTAAGATGGCTTAAAGCAGCCATCCTTTAATTGCAGTGCTCCCCAAAAGCAGAGATCTGTTATTTGCTGATGGCTTTAAAAGTTAATTTTCAGAGAGTTTTTTTTTTCTTTTCTGAGTGTATTTGAATATATGCTTACGCACATACATAATTTGAACTGTTGCTTCAGACTTCATTATTTCCTAAACAAGGAACAGTATCACTTAAAGAAAGCAGAGTCCTTGAAATAGCCCTGTAACCAGAGCTGTTAACAAAAACCAAGCCGCCGGGGAGCACGGGTTTCCCATAATGCTTTCCAGTGTTATTCCTGGAAAGTTGGCAAAGTGGTGGGTCATTCGCAAACATTTTCTTGAGTGCCCACCTGTCCGAGGCAGGGGGTTCCCTGCTAGGCGCTCAGCACGGGCGCTGGAGGTTAGCTCCAGAGCCAATTCTCTCTCACCCAAGCGAGCTCCCAGCACCTACAAAGCTGGTCCCGAGCTCCCAGCACCTACAAAGCTGGCCCGTGATGCTGCCAGTCCCAGATGTAACTTCTTTTTCTGCTGCGGTGGTAATCGCGGTTTCCATCTGGGCTGGAAGAGTCGCGTTCGGCACAAAGGTGGTAATAAGGAGGACAAAAAAGAACCACCAGAGAGATGGATTTAAACGTTTAGGAGTTTGGGATGCGGCTGCGGGGGACCAAGGGGAGGGAGGGGCGGGCGTGTGGCTGGAGTAGAGAAAAGAACGAAAGGAGAGGTGGAGCGCATCTCGAGCTCTCTCCCTGGCACCCAAACCCTGACCATGTCCAAGGAGCGCGAAAACCAAACTGTGTCTGGCTCTTAACCGTGGCCTCGTCTGAGCGAATGACGGGGTCCGGGCGTTACTTTCCAGGGACGGAAGTTCAGATAAAAGGGTCACACAAGTCTGGCGCTTCAGAACATGAGAGTTTTCTTTTTCTCTTAGCCGAGTGGGAAGTTCACAAGTCCTGCGGGACACGGAGGTGCCCTGGCCCGGGAGACAGGAGGTGGGGGTTGTCCAGCTCACCAAGAGCGGCTCGCCACGGCCCGCAGGCTGCAGAGGGCTCCCGGGATCCACAGAAAGCTAACACCTGGGCTCAGCTCGGTCACGGTCACGGTCCCAGTTCCAGCCCGCCACGCCCTCTCTTCCCACCTCCGCGCCCCCGCACCCCACTCCCCGGCGCGGCCAGTCGCTCGCAGCCCACCGCTGGGGCACCGGCGTCCAGGCGCCCCTCTGGCACCCCTACAGGCTGCTCTCTCCGGAGACTCAGTTTCTGCTCTTTCGCTAACATCACGTCTCTGCTCCACTTTGGAACACGTGCCCCCGCCCCCGGCTCCACAGCCGCGCGAGGCCACGGCGACCCCGGAAGCTCCCCGGAGCCGTGCGCGTAATTCCAGGTCCCTCCCTGGAAGGCGCGCGCTCAGGGTGCGGGGTGCCGGGGCCCGGACCGGGCCAGCCTTCCCGTCCCAAAGCACGCCGGCGCGGCGTCCCGGGCCTCGGTTTCCTTCACTGTCGGGGCGTCCGCGCCCGAATCTAGAGCATCAGGGGACTCCGCCGCCCGCTGGCACACACCTCCCTGGTCGGCGGCGGGACCAGATCCCGCGGCTGCGCCGGCAGGGACCGTGGGGGGGAAGCCATGCAGCGCGGGGGTCGGGGGGCGGGGGAGGAAGGCAAGGAGGCTGGGGCGCTGTCACTTGTTGCAGCTAATAACGGGTGTTGGACCCTGGGGCGCTGTGGTTTCTAAAATCTTTAGCTGTGCCAGGATCCCCCTGGACTCGGAGCAGGGAAGACGGGGCACACCGGAACGGCTGACCCTGCTGGGGGAGAGGGGACAGCACCCTGAGAGCCCGCTGGCGGGGGCGCTGGGTGCCCGAGGGGCGCGGGTCCCGTCCGCTGGCGGCGGCAGCTGCCCGGGTTTCCAGCCTCAGTGTTCTCCCAGACGGGGAACCCGCGCGGGACACAACCCATCGCGGCTCGTCACCTAATTACGAACTGCTGTCGCTAGGATTCCCGCCACTCCTCTCAGACCAGCCCCCCCACCCCGCCACTTTTCGGAGTCCTCCGCCCCCGTCACTGCCGAGTGCGGGGCAGTCGGACGCGGAGCCACCGAGCCGCGAGGACGCCTGGCGGGAGCTGCCCTCCGCGGCGGAGCCGGCGCCCCCTGCCGTGGGGCCCCCTGCCCTTCGCCCACGGCGCCGGGCTGGTCCCCGCGCCGCCCTCGCCGCGCTCCTCCCGGCTCTCCTCCCCGCTCTCCTCCCGCAGGTCCTCCACCGCCGGGCGCGGCGGAGCGGGCGCGATGCGGCAGCTGTGCCGGGGCCGCCTGCTGGGCATCTCGGTGGCCATCGCGCACGGGGTCTTCTCGGGCTCCCTCAACATCCTCCTCAAGTTCCTCCTCAGCCGCTACCAGTTCTCCTTCCTGACCCTGGTGCAGTGCCTGACCAGCTCCACGGCGGCGCTGAGCCTGGAGCTGCTGCGGCGCCTCGGGCTCATCGCGGTGCCCCCCTTCGGCCTGAGCCTGGCGCGCTCCTTCGCGGGGGTCACCGTGCTCTCCACGCTGCAGTCCAGCCTCACGCTCTGGTCGCTGCGCGGCCTCAGCCTGCCCATGTACGTGGTCTTCAAGCGCTGCCTGCCCCTGGTCACCATGCTCATCGGCGTCCTGGTGCTCAAGAACGGCGCGCCCTCGCCGGGGGTGCTCGCCGCCGTGCTCATCACCACCTGCGGCGCTGCGCTGGCAGGTGAGCGGACGCGCGCCCACCCCACCCCACCCCACCCCGCCCCATCCCCCGGGCAGAGACCGCAGGGATGGCTAGGGCAGCGTCCTCACTTCCCGATGGGGCGACTGAGACAGGCAGCGGAGAGTTGGAACGTGTCGCTCGGCTCCAAAGCGCGACTTCTGCGACCCAGAGGAGCCTTCCCCAGAGCCCCGGCCTCCCCTGTCAGAGCTCCCCCCCCCCCGCCCCGTCCCGGCTTTCGACCCCCGCCCCGGCCTCACCCCGTATCGTGCTTCCCGCCACCCCGTCCCCCTTCACCCCTTCCTTCCTCCGGGAGGGGCGGGAGAGCCGCCCGAGCGGGGAGCTGGAATCCCAGACCGCGCCGGAAGGAGGGGGCCGTGAACTTCCTTGGGTCACGCGGGGCTGGAGTGGGGGTGGGGGCGACGGCAGCGAAGCCTGGGCCGCCCGGGCTGGTTTGAGGGCTCCGGCGGCGCCGCGCGGGGGGCTGCGGGCGCGGGGCGGAGGGGGCTGCATGGAGACCGCGTGCGCTTGGCCGACTGAATGAGCCGGGAGCCGGCGGGAGCGGGAAAGCTTTTGGGGTGAGAGGGCCGTTCTTCGCCCCGCGCCCAGCCCGCCGGAGTTAGAAGCTACTAGTTGGGGATCCCCTTTCCCTCTGGCACCCCACGGAGGGGCAAGGATACCAAACACCTGGCCACCTCCGCGTCGGCTCCGAGAGCCACCGCCTACCCGAGGGCATGTGCCTCTCCGGGGCCTCTGTCGGGGACAGAGATAGACAGGATGCCCCGGGGACGTGGCAGGGAAGGCGCCCCTCCTCCTGCCTCGCACTGGGCACTGACCATTTTATACCCATGGGCGGAGGTGGGGCAGGAGCCCCGTCTACCTTCCAACCCGACGCGTCTCCCCCGTGGAGAGCCACCCGCGCCAACCTGGTGTCTTGTCTCTCTCTCTCTCCTGGCTCCGCGGCCCTCTTCCTGCGCCCCAGGAGCCGGCGACCTGACCGGCGACCCCCTGGGCTACGTGACGGGCGTGCTGGCGGTGCTGGTGCACGCCGCCTACCTGGTGCTCATCCAGAAGGCGAGCGCCGACACCCGGCACGGGCCGCTCACGGCGCAGTACGCCATCGCCATCTCCGCCACCCCGCTGCTGGTCGTCCTCTCCTTCGCCAGCACCGACGCCATCCACGTCTGGGCCTTCCCCGGCTGGAAGGACCCCACGATGGTCTGCATCTTCGTGGCCTGCGTCCTGATCGGCTGCGCCATGAACTTCACCACGCTGCACTGCACCTACATCAACTCGGCCGTGACCACCAGCTTCGTGGGCGTGGTGAAGAGCATCGCCACCATCACGGTGGGCATGGTGGCCTTCAGCGACGTGGCGCCCACCTCGCTCTTCATTGCCGGCGTCGTGGTGAACACCCTGGGCTCCATCATTTACTGTGTGGCCAAATTCTTGGAGACCAGAAAGCAAAGCAACTACGAGGACCTGGAGACGCAGCCGCAGGGGGAGGAGGCGCAGCCAGGTGGAGACCAGCTGCCTTTTGTCATGGAGGAGCTGCCGGAGGAGGTAGCTGGCGGGGCCGAAGGTGGAAAGGTAGCAGGTGGCTCCGCTCAGCATAGGGGGCAAGGGGTGAGGGGCAGCCCCGGAGGAGCCCCGCTGGCGGCTGGTACCTGGCAGATTGCAGACAGCCCTGAAGAAGCCAGCAGGAGGTCACTCAAGGATGCTTACCTGGTAGTGTGGCGGTTAGTCAGGGGAACCAAGTATATGAAGAAGGATTATCTGATAGAAAACGAGGAGTTACCCAGTCCTTGAAAAGGAAACACATGTATGTATATATGTACATAGATGCTTATTTCATATCTTAGAGACAACGTATTTTAATGAGGGGCTGCCCAGTTTTATTCTTTGAGGAGCGGGGCAGGGAAGCAAAGAAAGAATCTGAACCAGACTGACAGCAACAAAATGAGCACCGGTGTGAATTATTTAGCGTCAGTTTACCTGAGGCATAACAGAGACAAAAGAATATGAAGGTGCTCAACAAAATAAGACAGCCGGCTCAGCTGCAGACTCTTGGCACATTTTTTTGACATTATAACCATAACCAAATATCTGCATGTACTCAGTCCCTCAACCACCCCCTTCAAAGATGGAGTGTAGACATGATGGCAGCAGGTAATCAGCTCAAAGATTACATCCCAGGGCACATTTTTGATGAGAGAACTACAGTTTTTTATGGCCAGCTGGGCAAAGAGTATATTATTGAAAAGATATATAAATACACTGAATTGATGTTTACTGTTTATAGTCATCTGAAATAACATGTTTACTCTAACTTACTTCACTTGTTTTTTTAAAAAAATAAGAGTTCTACTATTCTATTATACCTTGGTAAGAAATGTCAAAGCTATTTTGAAAATGTGAGTTCTTAGCTTTAATCACCAAGTTTAATGTTGGCTTTTAGTAATTACTATAAAAATATTTTAAAAGTTGTTTTGGTTCACTGCTTTGTAATATTTATTATTGAATGCCATGACCTTTTTAAATACCAGTTTTACTGTGTCCAATATTCTTTCAAGCAAATGCAATGGCTGAAATAGAATTCAGCATTAAGAAGCCCAAACAGAAGTAAAACCTTCCTATTAAGCTAGTCCTTGCAAATCGCATTGCACATTCCAAACCTTGTTACAGAAAGAGCAACTGCTATATTCACTTGATATTTTTCTATCTTACATTTGTCGAAATAAAGTCTGAGTCTATCTGCTAAAAGACATATTGTTAGAAACTTGTTGGAGACACATTGATGTTCTGTTGTTGCTGTGTAGCTTGTGTTTGCCTTCAATGCGTGGTGTCTAGCATCTGGTATGTAGGGGCCACCCCCTTGGGAACTTCCAAAATTAGCATGTTTGTTTAGTTAGACACAACAAAAACACTATCGTTTTCCAGCCAAGAAAACCATCATAAAGTAAAATAAAATACTGCCTCATGCTGCAGAATGAAGCCATCCACAGCTGACTTCAGTTAAAGTGGAGTTTGAGACGTAATAGCAGAGTCTTCTGGTCAGCCTCATCCGGGAGAGGGACTTTGACACGAAAAGCCAGTGTGTACCTGAGACTCCCAGATGGTGGCATTCTATATTTTTCTTTATTTTCCAAAATCTAAACAAAACAAAAAGCAGAGGCAGAGATGGAGTTTTAGCTCCATCAGTTTGTTTGACAAGCAGGTGAGCAAGTGTAATTGTGGTAGTTCTATTCTATTCTACATTGGTGATTGGTCCTGGTTTACTGGTTTTCACGGGCAATTGTTCATTTCCATAGGCACCTCTAGAAGATAGTTAAGATGTAGGAGCCCTCATATGACTGCAGTTAGAAATGGTTGGCTAGGGTTATAATGACTTCTTTAAGAATGAGCATTTATGTTATTTAATGAAATTAATGAGAATTAGTGAAAAGCAGCAAAGTTGAATGAAGTATCCTATCTATCCTATCTAATAAAGAGGGAATATGCTAATTGACCATCACTCCATCACAAAAAGATGGCTGTACCCACAGCTGAGGCCAAGTTCCCCTAAGGAGCCTTAACGAGCATTCAGCAGGGACCTGAGGCTACGCCCTCCCCCACCTGGCAGGGCTTGACAGGGGACCTCAGGCTGTGTCCCCCACCCTGGCACCAGGCTGGGGGACCTCAGACCACACCCCTGCCTGGCAGGGCTTGATGGGGGACCTAAGGCCGCGCCCCCCCCCCACCCAAGCACTGGGCCAGGGGACCTGAGGCTGCACCCCGCTGCCTGGCTGGGCTTGACAGGGGACCTCAGGCTGTGTCCCCCACTCAGTAGGGCTTGACAGGGGACCTCAGGCCATACTCCCCACCCAACAGGGCTTGACAGGGGACCTCAAGTGCTGGGTCGGGGGAACTCAGGCCATGCCCCTGCCCAGCGGGGCTTGACAGGGGACCTGAGGCTGCGCCCCCCCTTCCCCCACCTGGCAGGGCTTGACAGGGGATCTTAGGCTGTGTCCCCAATCTGGCAGGGCTTGACAGAGGACCTAAAGGCATGGCCCCAGCCCCAGTCTGGGCTGGGGGACCTCAGGCCATGCCCCCCCATCCTGGCGCCAGGCCAGGGGACCTGAGGCTACGCCCCCTGCCTGGCAGGGCTTGACAAGGGTGGGACTGGCTGGGTCTGGATCTAGCCCAATTGGGGGGTGCGGGCTGGGGCTGGGTCTCACGTGATTTTGAGGTGCATTTGGGTGGGTGGGGACTTGACTCTGGGTCCCGTGGTGAGCCCCAGACTCTGACAGGAGGAAGGTTTTCATATACATTTTACTAATTTTCTTTCATCTCTGACATTTCTATTATAGAGAAAGGGAAAATAGCAATATTAAATTATTTCCTCTAATTAATCCCCTTTTATTGTGCATGAATTTTGTGCACTGGGTCACTAGTATATATATATATAAAACCACTGTCAGGTAAATGGATAGAATGATTATCTTTCACTGAAAAAAAATCCCTTTTGATTAAAACTGGGGGTTTGTATTTATTGTGAAAAGATTAACTGCTTCCTGTCAACAAATGTGTTCAGGTACTGTATCAGTTAGAGTTTTCCAGAGAAACAGAACTAAGAAGTTTGGGCCTCTTGAAGAACTCCTGCTTAGTTTATTACCCTGCATCTCCTTCAGCTGTAATCCACTTGGTTCTATTTTTAGCTCTGCCCTTTAACTGCTCTGTGCCCTTGAGAAAGTCACTTGCCCTCTCTGTGCTGCAGTAGCCTCACCTGGACAATGGGCCACAGCTGCTCCTCCCAGGAGTGTGGGGTGAGTGTGTGTGTGTGTGTGTGTGTGTGTGTGTGTGTGTGCAGCACTTGCCCTGAGGGCATTCCACTTCCTAGTCAACACCCCTGCCTCACCACCCTTCTCTCCCCCAGCCTTGCAGGGACTGCACAGTCCCTTCTGGACCTCTTGCATGGACTCCGGACAGGCCTTTGCTGTCCTGTCTCCTTGTCAATCCCAGCTGTCACAGTCCCAGCAGGAAAGGGAGGGCACGCACAAACCATTTTCTGGAAACGACTTTGGCAAAGGGACTGTTGACAGGTGGGAGAGCAGGGCCAGACATGCAACCAGGGAGGTGGCACCCCAGAAACAGACCAACTGAGATCTCAAGGGGGTGGGGCCACGTGGTCAGGGGTAAGAGGGCACTTGAACAAGGGGTTGGGGCCATGACTTCTGCTGGAATTGGGCTTCTGATCTAGGGGGTGGGGTCGCATGATGGGGGGCGTGGCCGCATGAACAGGGGACAGGGCCACGTGAACAGCCAGAAGTGGGCACGTGAACAAGCTGGTGGGGCCAGGTGAACTGCTGTAAGTGGGCACATGAAGGGGGGGCAGGGCCATGTGAACAGCCGGAAGTTGGCACGTGTACAAGGGGGTGGGCCACTTGAAGGGCCCTGGCCTGGGGCAGCTCTTACTATACTGGAGCTTTGTTGATGTGCTGGGAGTAGGGGAGGGGAAGGGTTCTACAATCTTATTATTATTTCTCAGTCTTTTAGCCTGTGTCCCAGGGCTGTGACAATCGAAAGTGTTTCTTAGCCTTTCTTTTTTTCTCCCCTTAGATGAGACAGGAAGGCCAAAGGGGTGAAGAGTGGGAGAAATGCCCTTTCCCCAGGGGGGGATAAGGCCCTGGGAAGTCTTTTCCCCTAGAGCAGTGGTTCTCAACCTTTCTAATGCCGTGACCCTTTAATACAGCTCCTCATGTTGTGGTGACCCCCAACCATAAAATTATTTTCGTTGCTACTTCCTAACTGTAATTTTGCTACTGTTAGGAATCGTAATGTAAATATCTGTGTTTTCCGATGGTCTTAGGCGACCCTGCTAGCGGTTCTCAACCTGTGGGAAACACAGATATTTACATTATGATTCATAACAGTAGCAAAATTACAGTTATGAAGTAGCAACGAAAATAATTTTATGGTTGTGGGTCACCACAACATGAGGAACTGTATTAAAGGGTGGCGGCATTTAGAAAGGTTAAGAACCACTGCCCCAGAGAGTGGTTCTTCTCACGGAGAACCCTCTCAGTATCCTATATCAGTGGTCGGCAAACTGCGGCTTGTGAGCCACATGTGGCTCTTTGGCCCCTTGAGTGTGGCTCTTCCACAAAATACCACATGCGGGCATGCATGTACAGTGGGATTGAAACTTCGTGGTCAATGCGCAGAAGTTGGTTTTCGGCTCACAAGAGAAATTTCAATCGTTGTACTGTTGATATTTGGCTCTGTTGACTAATGAGTTTGCTGACCACTGTCCTATATAATAAAAGGCTAATATGCAAATTTCCCCCTCCACCAGGAGTTCAACCAGGGACCCGGGCCAGCCAGCCAACTGCCCGAAGCTCCTCCCCCCAGCCAGCCTGGCCCAAGTGTCATGGGTCAGCAGGACCCTGCCTGTGCACAAATTTGTGCACCGGGCGTCTAGTATTTCATAATGATGACTCTTTCCCAGAGTGCCAAGGTTTCCTGGAAGTCAATCTGTGAAAATGTGGGCTTTCCCAGGAGTTTCTCACTCTCATGATAGTCCCTATTCAGCCTCCAGAAATTTATCAAATTTGCCATTTAAGTGTTTATACCAATGTATAGCTCTGGTGGCTTCTGCCCCAGGTAAGGAGGTCTTGCTGTAACTTTCTGAATTCACCTGTCTATCCAGATTTGGCAGAGGTGGTGGGGGGCAAGGGGCGGGAATGTTGCCCCTTTCTCTGATGGGTCCTAGAAAAGTTGCTGATTTTCTGTTATTTATCTTTTTCTTCTTGTAAGAATGGGAGTAACAACTTCTAAGCTCTTTACATGGAGCTAGAAGTCGTGATTGAACACTTTTGAAAAGCCAGCTTGATTTCTGTAAAGACAGAAGTTGTGAAGGGAAGCTAGACATTCCTAAGGAAATTTCCAAAAGGAAATACAAGCACCCAAAGCTACTGGCCCTTCTTGTAACTCCTGCCCTCTCACATCTCATGCTCAGTGGTGGCCACTCCTGCACTCAAGCATGGTGACATATGCATGTGAGTGTGGGCAACTTTTGAGTCCAGTGCATTGTGAGCAGGAGCCAATGCACATTGATATGGGTGTGCCATGGCGGTTGTCATTCGTATACCCCCCTTCTCTGTCTTGGGGTGCTACATTTCTGCATAACAGAAATATCTTCTTCTGGATTTTTTTTTTTTTACCATGTCCCAACTACCTGCTATGATACCCATAGGTTTCATGTTTCATGTTAACCTCTAGTGATGACTGCTGACCTGACTCACCTGTTGCCTCTGTCTCTAGATATTATTTTAGGTCAGCCAGGCTGGACTTCATCACAGCATCTGCTGAAACTGTTCCTTCTCCCTGGCCACTCTCTGCCCCTGGGCCCCACCCCTTACATACATAACAAGTATGCCTGATTCTGCATATATTCCTCTCTGTATCTGCTTTATCCTGCTCCCGAGATAAAATGGCAGGGTTCAGAAAAGAGCCTGTGAACAGAATAGAGTAGAACATAGAATAGCAGGATGCACAACTAGTAAAATGGAGTCCCAGACCCCCTATGGGGAACTATCCCCTCCCCATTACTGAGTTCATGTGTTCAGATGGTGTTGACTCCATCCTTCCACCCTCAGTGTCTGACTCCTGCCAACCCAATCAAAGGATTTCCTCCAATTGGAAACTCAATTAGTTCAGGCATAGTCATGGGACCTGGTCATAGCCAATGAGGTGCAAAGATACTTTGGTAAGACTCAAGTTGCATATGTTTTTTCTTGACAGTCTATATCAAGTCCTGCTCTAGGAGTCTCTGAGCTTTCCTTTCTCTCCTTGGACCCTGACTGCTGCTATGTGGTGCCCCCCCGACTCAGAATAGTCCCCTTTTCTGAACTCACCCTTACTGTAGATTTAAGGCCCCCGGTTTCTTATTTTTTCAATATTTTACTCAAGAAGTAACTGGAGGAGTGATCATACTGTTCTTTAAAGCAAAAGAGCAGTCGTCTTCACCAGTTCCTAGATAGATGTTTGTATTCCCCCCCAAATTCATATGTTGAAATCCTAACCCCCAACGTGATGGTATTTGATGATGGTGCCTTTGGGAGGTAATAGGTTAAGAGGGGGAAGCCCCCATAAGTGGAGTTAGTTCCCTTTATATGACGAGACCTGTGGGCTTGCCTCTTCCCTCTGCTCTCTGTCACGTGAGAAGAAGACGATCATCTGAAAACCAGGAAGCTGGCCCTCACCAGGCCCGGGATCTGCTGGCACCTTGACCTTGGATTTCCAGACTCCAGGTTTGTGAGAAATAAATGTCTGTTTTATGTAAGCCGCACAGTCTGTGGTACTGTGTTATAGCAACCCAAAGTGAGTAAGGGAGATTTTTAGGTACATATACTTGGTGGGCACTGCCGTTTCCCCCAAGCATCCCTTCTCCCTTCCTCCTTTTAGCACTAGAGCGCTGCAGCCGGCACCTGGCTTCTGACCTCAGGCTACACTCCCAAGTCTCCTTGTAGGTGGCTGCAGCCAATGGAAGGCGAATGGAGCAGATGTGGACAAGGCCCATCTATCACTTGTTTTAAAAAAACTTGCTTGTCGATAAAAAAGTCTTGGAAAGGCAGTTATGATTGCATAATATTGTGAATATAATTAGTGCTATTGAATTGTACACTTAAAATGGTTAAAATGGAAAATTTATGTTGTATAAATGTCTTCGTCTGCTCAGGCTGCCATAACTAAATTCCATGGAGGTGGCTTAAACAACAAACATTTATTTCTCATAGGCCTGGAGCAGGGGTCCTCAAACTTTTTAAACAGGGGGCCAATTCACTGTCCCTCAGACCGTTGGAGGGCGGGACTATAGTTTAAAAAAAACCTATGAACAAATTCCTATGCACACTGCACATATCTTATTTTGAAGTAAAAAAACAAAACGGCAAAAACACCCGCATGTGGCCCGCGGGCCGTAGTTTGAGGACGCCTGGCCTGGAGGCTGGAAGTCCAAGATCAGGGTGCCAGCAGGGTTGGGTTCTGGTTAAGGACCCGCTTCCTGTCTTATAGACAGTTACCTTCTCACGATGTCCTTACATGGCCAAGAGAGAGCTCTGGGCTTTTCCTTCCCTTATATTGGCCTCCACCACCATGACCTCATCCAAATCCAATCTCCTTCCAAAAGCCCCACTTTCAAGCACTACCTCATTAGGAATTAGGCCTCAACATACAAAATTCAGGGGGACACATTCAGTCCATACCAATATATTTTACGCCAATTTTTAAAACTGATAATATAACGTACCACAGTCCACTGAATTGTACACTTTAAAGGAATGAATTGTGTGGTATATAAATTACCTATATAATAAAAGCCTAAGCGACCATTATGGCAGAATGACCAGAATGACCAGTTGCTATGATGTGCCCTGACCACCAGGGGGCAGATGTTCAATGCAGGAGCCAGAAGCCCTGCTCACGGCTGGCAAGTGCAGCGGCGGTGGCGGGAGCCTCTCTGCCTCTGTGGCAGTGCTAAGGAGCAGTGAGCCAAGTGGTAAGGAGCAAGAAGCAGGCCGGTGGTAAGGAGCGAGGGGTCCTGGACTGCAAGAGGGATATCTGACTGCCGGCTTAGGCCTGATCCCCATGGGGAGTGGGCCTAAGCCGGCAGGCAGACATTTCCCCGAGAGGTCCCAGACTGCAAGAGGGTACAGGCTGGGCTGAGGGACCTCCCCACCAGTGCACAAATTTTGTGCACCAGGCCTCTAGTATCTTAATAAAACTGTTTGTAAAAAGTAAAAGGAACCTGTTATCCTTTCCCTTCTCTCTTTCCAGTCCCAGGGCTCCACTGTGGATGTGGCACTGACCAGCTAGGATGAAACTCGGGAATGTCAGAGCACATACAGAAGAAAGCTGGGGCCCTGAAGAAACCGGGGAGTGAGACTTTCTACCATTCCAGCCCCATCCCTACTTTCAGACTCTTGTGAGAGAGAATGAGCTTTTTGTGTTGAGCTCTTGTACTTGGGGCTCTTTGTATTTTGGTAGCTTAGCTAGTATTCAGATCAAAACATTCACCTGGGAACGAGTGATTTTGAGGGCCTCTTCCTGCCCTCTTTCTTCTACTCTTTCCCTTCCTCATCCCGACCTATACCAAGCTAGTGATCAGAAATGCCCAAGGCTCTGTACTCCCTGTACAGCTACATAATTTTACCTTTAATTTACAGAGCTGTTAAAAGCACAGTACTCTATATAAGAGTAAGCTATGATTATTCAGCCTTTTCACTTATTTCATTAACAGCTGATTTTCAATGAATAACAATATTCTATAGAAGAACTCAAAAATTAGTTTGTGGTTTATGCTGAGAGTCAATTGAATAGATAAACTATATTAAAAAGAGCAAAGTCAATAAATTCTCTAGCTGTCTTAATAATATCTATTTGTCATTTGTTTCTTTTATTTCACTGCAGAAAATATTTTAGAACACAAAAACAAAAGGCTAGCCCTAGCCAGTTTGGCTCAGTGGATAGAGCATTGGCCTGAGGAGTGAAGGGTCCTGGCTTCTATTCTGGTCAAGGGCACGCATGTACCTCGGTTGCAGGCTCCTCCCCAGCCCAACTGATGTTTTTCGCACATAGATATTTCTCTCTGTTTTTCCCTCTCTCTTCCCACTCTCTCTAAAAATCAATGGAAAAATATCCTCGTGTGAGGATTAAAAAAAAAAAAAAGGAGAAAGAAAAGAAAAGGATAGAAACCATCATTTTTCTCAAGTCCCTTCTTTACATAAAATGATTTGGTAGATCTTTGAAGCTTGCAAGAATATAATAATAGAGTCACCTCAGTGATATATTTTGAAAATAATCCATGAAATAAACTTGATGCAACGGAAAGAATCATTACTTATTAGCAAAGGGCATGCCTTTGATATTGTCCCTCCACGTGATGTAATTCCAAATGTGTTTGATCCATTCCTGCCTCTAGATCAACCTTTTCTTTTGATGTGATGGAAGAGAGAACCTTTGATTCTAAACATTTCATGCCAAAACACCAGGTTGAAAAATTTTAAACCCCATTCATCTTGATGTTTTTGTACCTTGATGCAGAGTACCTAATTTAGAGATATCTGGACAGTGGCCTACATTTCTTGCTTTATGTTTGGCTATTTGGCTTCATTCATATGTGGTGTGTGTGCGCGCGTATGTGTTTCCTTGTATCAAGATCTTTCAATAAATGAGAGGTGCTGTTGCTCTTGGGGCCGGCTTTCCATGCAATTATGATGAGTCGAGGGTGTTAATCTATTGTGTGATTTAATAAAATGCCACCAGTTATAAATCTCTGCTGGAGAGAACCCTTACCTTGGCTGAGTAGGAGTTACACAGGTCATGACTGAAATTCAAAATTCCTGGCTGTACGTGGAATGCTTTCACACTGATTGCCCAATTCTCCAGAGGGCTACCATTCTTTCTCATCAATAATTTCTGTGCCCAGTTACCCTTAAAGCACCCCATAATAAGCAACCCAGTTCAAATTGTTAGGTCCCCATTTTTAAGAAATGATGTTCAATTTTCAAATGAATTGGGTAAGCAAATAGGGAAGAGGTTTACATTTGCAATTCACCTAGTGGCTGTCTTCCAAAATCTGCAATATATTTTATAAATGTTATTACTGACTTGGTAAGCAGCCATTTCTGTAGGCACTTACTGTCATTGCAATAGTATAAAAGGAAATTAACTTTGCCTAGTATTACTTAAGCCTTCCAGAGCACTGCTGTAATCATAGGATGGTACCTTTTGTATTTGATGAATGACTTTGTAAGCAAATATCATCCCCTCTAATTCCATAACCATATGGAGAGATGATTGCAGAAAGGGAGATAGTAGCCTGGACAGTTCACCACACTGAGGCAGGCATTCCACTGCCTTCTCTGCTTTCCTACCTCCCCCGGCCCAATGCTGTGCCTCGGACATTGTTTACCACTCAATAAGTACTTGCTGTTTGGCAAAAGAAATCCAAGTCATGAAATCAAAGCACAACTTCAGTTTTCTCATTCAATTGGAAACTACATTGGGTTATAAGCTCCTTTTAAGATGGCCTGATAGGTTAGCCTGATTTCCCTATAGTGCCATTCTTGGAAAATAAAATGCTGTAAATTGAATCTGCTGGATAAGGGATCAGCTGTGTAGTCTCTGCAAAGGCAGGGAGGCAGGATGGCTCGGTGCAGACTGTTAGGAAGTCTACTCAGTAAGGAGAGCTTGGCCAAGCACACTTGGCGCCCCAAGGCTCCATGCAGTCAAATTTTAGGAGACTTGCTGTAGCTCAATACAATAAAAATGTTCATAAAGAATTTTTTTTTTTTTTGGCTAGGATGCTTGTCTTGAAAAATAATATAGAACATTGTTAACAATTCAGACAGGGAAGGGAGAAAATAGGTCAGACAAAAAATAAAGGGTGAAATTGTCCTGGCCTTTCTTTAATCTTTTGAACAGAATTTGAAAGAGCTCCTGGCAGGTGAACAAATTTGTTCTGTATTGTGGAGTTAATATCTGAGCCAGGATTTCTGTCATCCCTCTGGGTGTGGTAATCAATATAACTAATAATTAGGAAATGACTAGACTGAGCCCAGTGGAGGCCAGCAGTTTCCCTAATAGGGCCCCATAATAGGGGACATCCTGGGTTACCAGTCATGCAGAGCTTGGGGAAATGTGAGTCTGAACAGAACAGTTAGCAGCTACTAGGTTAGCACTGAGTTATCTTAGAGAAGCTGATCAATATCCAAAGATAACATTAAGCAAAAGAGATAGCAAGAAAGTGAACCAAGTGAGTGAGGGAAGAAGGAGCCATAGCAGAGGGTGAATGAGCAGAAACCAGGGAGGTATCCCCCCTTTCCAAAAAACAAAACAAAACAAAACAAAATCCTATTTTTTAGGGCAGTTTTAGGTTCACGGCAAAACTGAGAGGAAAGTACAGAGATTTTTCTATATTCATCCTGCCCCGACACAGGCATAGCTGCTCCCACTATCCCCCACCAGATGGTACATTTGTTACAACCTATATTGACACATCATTATCACCCAAAGTACATAGATTACATTAGGGTTTACTTTAGGTGTTATACATTCTGAGTTTGAATAAATATCTAATAATATCTATCCATTATTATGGTATCATACAGATTATGTTCACTGCCCAAAAAATCCTCTGTGTTCTTATTATTCATCCCTTTCCCTCTCATTCCCTACCTCCAGCCATGGCAACTACTGATCTTTTTACTGTCTCCATAGTTTGTCTTTTCCAGAATGTCATATAGTTGGAATCATCTAGCAGGTAATTTTTAGATTGCCTTCTTTCACTTAGTAATATACTTGTAAGTTTCCAGGTCTTTTCATGGCTTGATAACTCATTTCTTTTTAGATTTGAACGGTATTCTTTACTTGGATGTACTACAATTTATCCATTCACCCACTGAAGGACATTTTGGTTGCTTCCAAGTTTTGGCAATTATGAATAAAGAGGTTATAATAATCTGCCTGCAGGTTTTTGTATGGACCCAAGTTTTCAACCTCTCTGGGTAAGTACCAAGGAGTGTGATTGCTGGATCATGTGGTAAGAATATGTTTAGTTTGATAATGAACTGCTGAATTGTTTACGTTGCATTTTGACCAGCAATGTTTGAGAGTTCTGTTGCCACACATCCTCGTTAGCATTGGTGTTGTCTGTGTTCTAGATTTTGGCCATTATGATAGGTGAATAGTGGTATCATATTGTTGTTTTAATTTGTATTTCCCTTTTGACATATGATGCGGAGCATCTTTTTATATGCTTATTTTCCATCTATATATCTTCTTTGGTAAGGTGTTGATCAAGATATTTGGGCCATTTTTTAATGGGGTTGTTTGTTTTCTTATTGTTGAGAAAGGAATCCTTTTCCAGGACAACTGAAGAGTTTGCTGATGTTGGGAGTGAATCAGTGACCCTGAAGAAGTCTAAGGTACATTGTAGGGGCACCAGTGCTATGGGGTATGTATCTGGTGCAAACACAATCTAAGTCAAAGTCAAGGGAACCTCTGATTAAAACACAACGATAAAAAGAAAATATGTAGTCACAGACTCAAATGCAAGGGGGAAAGTGCACATGATTAGAGGAATTATATGAGACTCCAATAGAAGTTCTGGATCCAGGAGTATTCTTAAGTTTAATGTTTCAATAAGAAAAACTAAGGCAGTTTTTTTTTTTTTCTTTAGAAGACAGCTGACTAATTGCTGAAATAGAAACCAGATTTAATTAGCGAGTCCTCCAGTTGTGTTAGCAGGAAGATGAAGAGTTGTATAAAGAACTGCAAGCCATGAATATGTGCTTGGCAGCAGGTCCCCATTATTATGCAGGGTGGCCTCAGTTTTCTCTTTAAAAATTGGGATGATCAAAGAGCTTCAGGAATAAGGTTTTTGATTTTATTTTAACAATGATGAGTATTCCTCAGGTAATTTTTTAAAGCTTAATATGTGACAATGAAACTAACAAAAGAAATAAATGTTTTGCTTTACAGAAGTATTTGAAATACAGTTCATTTAGGTAGAAAGTTACCATATGTGAGGAGCCTGTCCAACTTCCTCAGGCCTAGCCTAGAAGGGTCTACTTCAACACCTGTTAAAGTCCTGTGTTGTAGCTTTATTTATATCTGTGTACTTGTTGTAGCTTTATTTATATTTGTTCATCTTTATGCTCCTCATAACTGATTTCTAGCACCTAGTAGGCATTTAGTAAGTGCTTGCTCAATGCATGAATCTGTTCTGGTGCACTTGAAATGGGTTTTGGCTTATTGAAACTATTTTTTAAAGCTAAATTTCAAAAGCTCACTCATCATGAAAATCAAAGAAACATTCATAATAAAGGAATTCACTGGCCCTTTAATAGTAGGCCTTGAAAAAAGATGATGTATTGAAAATCCTTCCTGAATTTCCTGCTATTGTATTGTTGTCAAAATATTAAAATGGATATTCAGTTAATTCTCCTTCTCTTTTTATTATGTTGACCATTAATCTGTTACTTGCAAATTATGTTATCCTCAAACCTGGGCAAGTCATTGTTAGGTAAGCTGGGCAGTTAGAGAAAAACGCTTTGTTTTGTTTTCAGATTCAGAAAGAAGATCCTTGGGGAGACTAGCTAAGCTGGACAAGTAGGAAGAGTCCAGCCCTGGAAGGGCAGTAAAGACGGCTTTCTAAAAGTGGCCTATTCCGTGGGGCTACTTCTGTGTGGCTGAGGGTGCATTCAAATACCTGCTCGAACATGCAGTTAGTTCTGGATGAACAATAAGAGCTGTAGTTTTCATTGGCTCAACTTTGAGGATTTTCCCAAAGCTGGAGGTATTCCATTTAAATCTCCAAATCTTTTAATTAACAAACATTCCGAAGCAGGCTAAAATTGCTTCTGATAGAACACTTCTAATATACAACCCAGAAGTGCAATATACCTACTAGATAATTACCTACTTGTGTTGAAAAGACATCTTAATTAGCAAAATAGATATATTCACATTTTGCACTTGAAATACTTAATAATACCACTATTCAAGTAGTATACAGACTATCTTCTCTGAGAAGGTCAGTGAAATCCCTACATTGTTCATTTATAGTCATCCCCATGAACCTTTTTCATTTCATGTCATTCTTATGGATTTGCTTAAGAGGGGTGCTGCACTTTGCTGAGAGAATAATTTTCATTGTCAGATATGTAAAATGATGTTTTCCAGAGGCTGTACAAATTGATAAAGCCAATAATAAGACTATAATTTGAAACATTTTGTAGGGAAGCATTTGTGATGGTTTTGTTAGCTGCTCATGGGGGAAAAGTCTTACCTTTTCTAAGATGGATTATGATTCGTCTTCACCTGAAGCTATTATTAGAATTATCAAAGAAAAGGTGTTGCTCTCTCTGAGTGGTACTCAACCTTATCAAATGGCTGATTTGTTTATTATCTGCAACATTGGTTTAAATTTCAAAAGAGACTTTTTGAATTTATACAACTTTTATGACAAATCAAAATTAGGTAGTGCCAAAAGCAAAAAAAAAAACAAACAAACAAAAAAACAGACCTTTAATTTGCAAACTATAGATGTTTGCTCCAAAACAGAATAAAGTTAGTAACCACCAAAGCTGGGCTAAATTTTACTCTCTTGGTAAGTCTCTAAGCCTGGAAGATTGGAAGTATATAATTTGGGAATGAAAACTATCTGTCTACATACAGCTAGTACAAATCTAGATTGTGAACCAGATCTTGCAGTAAGTAGGAAAAACACTAATTTCCCAGAAATGATATACAATGACTAGATTTATTAAAATAATTATTGGAAAGGAGAGCAATGATTTCAGCAATTCCTAGCCATGCTGGAATGACTGGACACAAAGCATGAGTAAATACAAGTCATATTAATGAGATATCTTTCACGTGCTACAAGAGGCATTATTATTCTTTGGTTCGTGTCATGTGGAGTAACATATAGACCTTCTGGGATCAAAAGCTTGCACATTTTAGTCAACTTTTTTTCTTGCTCTTCATTAGTTTCACCATCAAAGTCCTTGTCACATAGAAGGTTCTCCCCGCCCCCCGCCGCCCCCCCGCCCACTTCCCCTTGCAGAGGTAGAAACATAATCCTCAAAAGAGGCAGTAGCTTTCCTGCTCACTCCTACATTGAGATGAGTCCACTTGAACTGTTTTAGTTTTTTTAAAATAGATTTTTATTGATTTCAGAGAGGAAGGGAGAGGGAGAGAGAGATAGAAACATCAATGATGATAAAGAATCATTGATCGGCTGCCTCCTGCACACCCCCCTTTGGGGATCGAGCCCACAACCTGTGCATTGCCCTGACTGGGAATTGGACTGTGACCTCCTGGTTCATAGGTTGATGCTCATCTTCTGAGCCAGACCGGCCAGGCACTTGAACCGTTTTAAACCATGGCCTTTCAGATTAGAAATGACCTAGAATAAGATGAGACTCTGAAAGATGGCCCATGTCTGGAGAAGGCTGGAATCTGAATGTTGCTTTGTACAAAGCATCATTAACAATGCTTGCAAACTAGGAATTGAGGCTGAGAAGCAGGGATAGTCAATCATATGACAAACGTGTAATACATGGATGTTTTGGTGACCACCATTACTTTCAAACACAAAATTTCCCATTGCTACAGAAGGAATGTAGAAAGAGTTATGGGAAGGGAAGGAGGCTGACTCAGAGAATGTAAATAGGAAAATTTCAGGTTACAATCTGTCAATAGTTTAAAGAATTCACAAGTCTCCATTGATCAGACCTTCAAACCTCAGAGGGAAGGTAGGGAAGGGTGGAGGTAAGGGGGAGAGATCAACCAAAGGACTTGTATGCATGCATATAAGCCTAACCAATGGACACAGACACCAGGGGGGTGAGGGCATGAGTGGGAGGTGGGGGGCACTAGGGGGATAAGGACACATATGTAATACCTTAATCAGAAAATAAAATAAAAATAAAATAGCACAGAGCACTGATGTAATTAGAAAGTTACATACAGAATAATAACTAATTATGTTAGCTACTATTTTACATTATAGCCTATACTAATAAGATTAGTTTGGCAAGAAATTAATAATTTCTTAAAATTCAACTTGTCTTTAATTTTGATGTATTTATTTTTGAAAGGTAAATTCTGACATTAAAACATTGTATTTTATAACTAATCCTACCTAGTAAGATAGTAATATGCAAATTGACCACACCTTCGCTATGCCCAAGCCACGCCTACCAACCAAAACCACACCCACCAGCCAATCAGGGCGAGTATGCAAATTACCCAACAAAGATGGTGGCTAATTTGCATACGCTGAGGGAGGGTGGAGTGAAGACTGAAGACAACTTAGAAGGAAGAGGGAGGAAAAGCGGAAAGCAAGGTGGCTGCCAGAGGGAAAGCCTGGGCGGGGCGGGGCGGGGCGGGTGGCAGCAGCGCGAGGGTGTAGGCGCGGTGGCCACAAAGGCGGCGGCAGCAGCGGCAGTGGCAGCGCACGTGGCCGCAACAGCCGCTTGCAGGATTTTCCTACAAATGGGCTACTAGTGTATAGTATATTTTAAAAAATGTTTATTTGAAACTTATAGCAGTTTGGCCTGCTCTAGTCTCTCATTTATCATGATCACTGAAAAAAATAAAATAAATAATTAAGAGCTGAAAAAAAAATTCACAAGTCTCCCTTAAATTGAATTTCAAACATCTCTCTCTCTCTCATGATCTGTTAATGAGGACAGTTTGACATTCTCTCAGTTGAAATACTTCAAGTAGGAACCATGTGACAGTATAATCAATTTAAGCAGCTCTCTACTTCAAGTTTGTCAAAGTGTTTTTACAGTTAAAGCTATAATTAGCTAGCCCTTCTCAATTCACTGTGAGGTAGAGTTGAATTACCAAGTAAGCTTTATAACTGTGAAAACAAAGAGCAAATAATTTTCAAAACGAGTCAACCATCTGGGTGCTGGTTACA
Source organism: Eptesicus fuscus (assembly GCF_027574615.1). NCBI lineage: Eukaryota > Metazoa > Chordata > Mammalia > Chiroptera > Vespertilionidae > Eptesicus > Eptesicus fuscus. The sequence goes on along the minus strand of NC_072482.1, from coordinate 73,592,588 downwards.
TGGATGGTAAAAATTCAGCAAGCTAAATACTTAGGGGGTGTACACATTGTGAATGTACATTACATATCAGTTAAAATTTAAAAATACATATTAAGCAACCTGGTATAAAGAAGAAAGATCTCCTTACCAAACTAGCTCTTCTGAAATTAGCTGGGAAGGGCATTTGTGTTTAGTGTAATGGGCCTTCATCACGCTGAGCCCGCCATTAAGGTGCTAAAACTTAACCTGATTCCTCCTATACTTAAAATAGAGTTTGAAAATAATAGAATTGTGTGCTCAGGTGTGTTGATGGGAGTTAAGGTGGCAAGAAAAGAAATAGATAGATTTTCACATGGTTTGCTCCTTAATTGGAACACTTGGGTTTGGACTGCGAAGTGCACCAGAGAGAATAAGCAAGTCCAAAGCTTTCTTTTCACGGGGAACACTACAGGCTTCTAGAGGTGAAACTACCGGAGAGTGGCTGACCCTCTCACTCCCAGCACACGGGCGTTACATGCAATAGATCTGGAACCAAATTCTAGCTCTATTGTTTACATGCTGTCAACCTTTCTGACTCAGTTTCCTCAGGAGTTCAAAGGGAGACAACATAATAATGTCCATGTTGTAAAACTGCTGGGGTGATAAAAGAGAAAAAATACATAAAGCTTCGACATGTGGTAACTGTTTTATGAATTCCTGCACCGGTCTTTTTTTATTTCAAACCTGAGAATTGTACCAGAGTTCTCACCAGGCAGGAAATGAAAGGAGATGGCACATTCTTAAAACAAAGCTCAAGATTCTCTCTCTCTCTCTCTCTCTCTCTCTCTCTCTCTCTCACACACACACACACACTCCTTTGACCTTCTATTTTCTGTCCCTTCTACTTGCTTTCGATGTCAAGCCTCCTGAAATTCAAGTGTGTGCTGCTGTTTCTGCTTTCCCTTCTCCCATTTAGTCTTCAGTCCCTGAGATCTGGGTTATCCTCCTACCACTTCATTAAAACTCCTCACTGAGATCTTCAAGGATGTCATGGTTTCAAAACCCAAGTCCCTTCTTTAGCTAGATCATATAACTTTTCTGTGGCATTTGATCACTCTGCCTCTAAAAAACATTCCTCTCCTTTACTTTCACGTGGCTCTTATGGTTTTAATTCTGCCCAACTGCCCTTTCTTCTCAAGTCTCTTTCTCAGTGTCTTTTAAATGCAGGTATTCCCCAGGGCTCCCTGTCTCTCCTCGACCACCTCATCCCCAGCTGTGACTTCTCCTACCCTTTGAATGGTATCCTAGTGTATCTTTCTACCCTGCCCTGGCTCCTGAGCATTAGATCTCTATATTAATTGCCCATGGGATGTTTCCATTGATTAAACTCATCTCAATCAACTGTGCCTACTACTGCCACTCCCTCTACTTCCTCCTCCTTTATGAGGTCCCTTATTCCTGATCCCTGAATTGTACCATCTATGCTGTTGCCTCACATCTCACTCTATACTGGCATTCAATCCATCAACACACTTGGTATACTTCTTTCTTACAAATACTCTTGAGCCACGTGTGTTTCTTTGTCTTCATGCACATTGCTCTAGCCCTGCTTTTATCCTTGTTGGTTTTCCTGATCTGAGTCATTTAGATAGGAGGTGACACCTGAGGCCCATTACTGATGCTGTGAATGTGAATCTGATTATTCCCTTCTTAAAAATCCTAGTAATCCCATCTACTTAGAATGAGGTTCAAACTGTTAGTATAGCCTCAAAGACATTTGTGATTGCCCTGCTTTCTTTTCCAAACTTAACTTTTCCATTCCATATATTTAAAAAAAAAAAATTAATCCTCACCCAAGGATATTTTTCCATTTAGCTTTGCTTTTTATTTTTTAAAGTATTTTATTGTATTTTATTTTTTTTTTTACAGAGAGAAATAGAGAGTTAGAAACATCAATGAGAGAGAAACATCAATCAGCTGCCTCCTGCACACCCCCTACTGAGGATGTGCCTGCAACCAAGGTACATGCACTTGACCGGAATCGAACCTGGGACCCTTCAGTCCGCAGGCCAACGCTCTATCCACTGAGTCAAACCGGTCAGGGCTAGCTTTGCTTTTTTTAAAAAAATATTTTTATTGATTTCAGAGAGGCAGGGAGAGGGAGAGAGAGATATTAACATCAACGATGAGCCAGAATCATTGATCGGCTGCCTCCTGCGCGCCCACCTACTGAGGGCATGTGCTCTTGCCAGGATCAAACCCGGGACCCTTCAGTCCGGAGGTTGGCTTTCTATCCACTGAGCCAAACCAGCTAGGCCTCCATCCCATCTCTTTGTCCTGGAATTATGCAGCTGGGATTGTCAGGAATGTCTTTCCTCTTTCCTGAACCATTTCTGTCCATATTTCAAAACACAGCCAACTGCCAGACCCTCTGGGAAGGCTTCCACCCTCCATCCCCCATCCCCAGCTGGGTTGGGTACCTGGCTCACAGCATTCTGCTCATACCACTAGACTTCCCGCTCTGTGTTGTGATTGTTTGTCTACCTGTCTGACATTTACATTAGAGGCAGGAAAGGTGTTCTTTCATCTGTTTTCCTAGGGCACAACACATGCACCGGTTCCTCCGTAAGTGCAATCTGAGTGAGTGATGAGTTGGCCAGAGCAAGTCTGCAGAAAACTTTGCTGCGGCTGTGGAGGTGGAGGGAGGTATATGTGTGTTTGAACTTGGTGGCTTATCAACTCCTCCACAGTCTAGATAGAACTAGCTCAAAAGTAATTTTAATAAAAAAATGAGAAGTTCATTTTTCTCCTGATCCGCCCACATTGTCATTTCACTGCTACCTGAAGACTAAAAACCATATAACTTTCTGTTGCTTGCATGACCGTGTCAAATGATCTGAAACATGTCATGTGTGAGCAGTCTCTCTAGTGGGTCTGACACCCACAGCATCAGATTCCTCCCTACCTTTGCTTTTTCCTCCTTAATTCCTCTGAAGCACATTATATATTCCTGAGAGCTTTTCATCCTGGAACAATTCTCCTCTGATGAAAACATCTTCATCTTGTTCTAACCTCCCCCCTCCACTAAACCTCCACGGATAGAACAAAGGTGATGACTTAAAAAATTCAGTGAGGCAGCTGGAGAAGTGGTATAGAATGAGATGTTAATATTACCCTTAAAAGAAAAAAAAAAAAGACATTTGTCTGACCCTTTCTTTGGAAATGCATCAAAGCAAAATATTTAGAATTCATATGTAAATTGCAAAACATAATACAGAGTGTCCGTTAGAATGAAATCACTGCTGAGCAGCGGCCCACCAATCCCACAGAAACAAAGATTTTGTTCCTTTGAAGTCAAGTAGTGTTAGTTATGTTTTTGACCTCATCTCTTTTCCTCAGAAACATAAGTATAGAAGGTAACAATACAGAGGCAAATGGTGAAACTTATCTTTATTAATAAGCTTCTTCATTGTTATTCTACATCAAAGTCTAGATCAACTTAACTTAAAAGGAAAAGAATATTTATCCCATGATCTCATGACAAAGGAAAATCATTGAGTTAAAAAACAGTTATTGGGTGGCTGGGTGGAAACATGCAATACTGAAGAAATTTTGTACCTTTTGTGGAAACCAATATCTGTACTAAACAGCTACCTTAAAATTACAAAATTTCACTTTGCAGTGGTCGGCAAACTCATTAGTCAACAGAGCCAAATATCAACAGTACAATGATTGAAATTTCTTTTGAGAGCCAAATTTTTTAAACTTCAACTTCTTCTAACACCACTTCTTCAAAATAGACTCAAGCAGGCCGTGGTATTTTGTGGAAGAGCCACACTCAAGGGGCCAAAGAGCCGCATGTGGCTCGCGAGCCACAGTGTGCCGACCACAGACTGCAGCTCACGAGCCACATGCGGCTCTTTGGCCCCTTGAGTGTGGCTCTTCCACAAAATACCACAGCCTGGGTGAGTCTATTTTGAAGAAGTGGTGTTAGAAGAAGTTTAAGTTAAAAAAATTTGGCTCTCAAAAGAAATTTCAATCTGTTGTACTGTTGATATTTGGCTTTGTTGACTAATGAGTTAGCCCACCACTGGCCTAGGTGAACGAAAGCCCTGTAGAGTTGCTATTTACTATTGCTTTATTTTCAGTGGGTGTTTTACCAATAAAATGGGAATGAAAGGGTGATCACCCAAAGCCCATTTTTTTCTACAGAGTTAAAATCTCTTCAAATTCTTTTTCTTTCTTTCTATTAAACACAACCATCAGTGCCTCAGAGGCTGTGGCCAGGCCCCCAGTCACCTGCCGTGGTGGCTGCTGATATGGAGGTAATGTACAGGGGAGAAGATAATGGAGAGGGAGAAACTGGGAGTGGGCAAGGTAGCAGTGGAGGTTCTTAGTTATACAGTTTTTATCCCACGTCGATCCAAGTTCCACTCCGTCAAAGAGGCCTTCCCTGCCTCTTCCTCCTGCTCCTCTGACCACACTTTGGTCCCACAGCTCTCAGGAGCTACATTCATACCTATGCTTATTTATGGACTTTTCTCATGTTGTCCTCAGATTATTGTCGCTCATTTGGTGTGATTTCCTCCGGTAATTTATATATCCTCCAGGAGAATATATACAGAGCCATCTGTAAACAATAATATAAATGGAGCACTAGGTGCAGCTAGCTGAAGAGGGAGGCTGGGCTCTCCCTGGCTTCCTGTACCTTAAGGGTTTGTGCTTTAATTATTAAGAGAGACACCTCCTTGATCTCACTTCTCTCCCTCAAAAAAATATATCTTGAGAGCAGGGATTTTTTTTTAATATACTTTGTTTCTGCTGCAGCCACACAGTTGCCTGGCATACACCAGGCAGTCCAAATTTATTGATGAATAAATATTTGAGTGAACATTTAGTATTTCTGTGACTCTTGGCATGACTCCGTATATTATTGTTTGTTTGCAAACAAACATAAATATCAGTTTTGGTGTTGTGAGGCTAGAAAATAATCAGCAAAGAGAAGAAATAAAATACAGCCTTTCAATTATAAGCTAATCAAAGGAGAGGGTTATGTTTACTCACCTCTGCATCCTATCCAGCCGCAGGACTGTGCCCTGCATAACCCACACTCAGTGTTGGTAACCAGATGTTGAGGGAGGAACCAGGTCCTGCAGGCAGACCCTGACAGTGGGCAGTGCTAGGGTCTGAGAGTTTGTGTTCCCCCAGAATTTATATGTTGAAACCTAATGCCTGATGTGATGGTATGAGGAGGTGGGGGCTTTGGACGGTGTTTATGTCATGAGGGTGCAGCCCTCATGAATGAGATTAGTGCCCTTACTAAAGAGACCCCTTGTCCCCTTCCACCAAGAAGATGCAGTCTGTGAACAAGGAAGCAGGCTTTCACTGGACACGGAATCTGCTGGTGCCTTGATCTTGGACTTTCCAGCCTCCAGAACCGTGAGAAATAAGTGTCTACTGTTCGTAAGCCACCTGGTCTGTGGTATTTTTTGTTCAGGCAGCACAAATAGACTAAGACAGGCAGGGGATGAAAGGAGACTTACCAAATCTTCACTAGGCTTCCCACAAAATTATCCATCGCACCCATGTGGAAACCAACCCTCCCTGCTCATTTTAATACTTTCACTAATAATGACATTTTGGAGACCATGTGGTTAGGTTATATTGTATTATGCAGACTAAGTGCTTATATCTATGCTTATTGCAGAGGGAAGGCAAAGCCCAAGTCCTTTTCAGGTTTGTTTTGAAAAACAGAGACAGTCCTGAGCCCAGAGAGGGCACATCTCAGTCTCAGCAGAGCGAGAGGGTGGTGGGAGAGGACAGAAGAGAGGAAAAGGGGGGAGACTCTACCCGCCAGCCACCCTGGCTGTGCGGGGTGTGTGTGTGTGTGTGTGTGTGTGTGTGTGCACGCATGTGTGCACCAGTGTGAAAATATAGCCTCTCCAAGGGCCTTCTAAAATCAGACCATCTGGAACGATAATCCTTTAAGTCTTTCAGTGATTATCGCCTCGTTATGAATTGGTTTATCAGTGTCGGAATATAGCAGAGACATTTATTGATTGGTGATAACAGGCAGCACTTTGCTAAATACTCTGCCTGTTCTCTACTTCAATCCTAGTGCAACTCTGTAAAGCAGTGTTATTTTCCCTGTTTATTATTGGGGACACTGAGGCACAGAGAAGCTAAATAATTTATTGAAATCACTCAATAATAAGTGAAAAATACCAGGGTGAGGCAAGAGAGGCTCCTAGAGGGCAAAATTTAAGTAGGCAAACTCTCAGGTTTGTGCAAGGGCAGGTTGATACTTGAATGAACCTGGGAGTGTCTCAAGTTTTGCCCCCTGGGTTCCTTGCCTGCCTCACTCTAGCCCCCATTATTATGCATAGGTCCTCCGGACTCCAAAGTATATGCTCTTGACCACTACACCATAGTTGAAAGCAGAACATTCTGGATGGTAATCCTGTGGGGAGGGGGGAGAATGGGGGTTAAAAGGTGTAGAGTAGAATGTGGTAGACCAGTAGTCTTCAAACTTTTTTGCTTATATCTCCTCAAAGATAATTTTCAAAAGCTATGTATTCTTTGATTCTTTGCACATGTGTAGGTTGATATCTAAAAACTTTCAACTTGAGTTGTGTAGTTGCAAATGATGTAATTTCCACTTTTATTTTATTTAAAATAAAATTGGTATGTAATTATTAATGTAGTCAACAGAGCCTAAATCCCATAATAATAAGAAAGACATGGGCAAACATGAGGGGGACATTTTATATCATCCTCTTTTTTCCATAACCTCTTTGAAATAATATTTCTATTCCATTTCCCTATAGAAATTTTATCCCAGTGTTTTCTATGCTTGAAAGTTTGAATTATTTTTCTGAAACAAAATATGCATACCAGTTGAAATTAATTTTTTTACTACAGGACCTAAGTGTTTGTGGAGAGCAGCTACAGTGTTCGGACAGGTTATGGTCTGAACCTGTGATCCCACGTGGCTAAGTGATACAGGCTGCCTGAGGTGCAGCAAGTAAACAAAGCTTGATCAGGTGCATGTAATTGAGTACATTCAAAACCCACGAGAATGTTGTAAACATCTTGACCATGCCCTTACTTTGCCTCATGGAATCTGGCTATAAAATAAAGATTCGACTTGCAAGCCATGGTGCTGCCTCTCCATCAGAGAGGGCAGCGTCCCACCTAGCCCCAGCTTTCTTCCCTTGTCTGTCTTTTCTTAATCCTTCACCACCCCCCTCTCAGGCTCACTGAACCTGGCTGTGCTGGTGTGGCACATGTGTTTAAAGATTTTTCTCTGGAATCGAATGATCATTACAATTATTATTACAAATATTAGTACTCAGTGGGTCCTCAGCATCATTATGCTACGAATGTTAATAGTTACTAAATATAAAAATACTATTATATTAGAACTGCATTTCTTAATGAGATAGATGAGGTATTTAAAAGTTATTTCATGTATTCATTGATGAATATTAATTATGGTTAGAAAAGACAAGTTTCAGATCCAATTCTCATTATATTTGTCCTTTTTGTAGATGTGTTGATAAATTTTATTCACTAAATAGGTAGATGGTAATTAATGGAAAGAGTTTTAATGGTGTAGGAAAGCCATTCGCTTCTCCAAGATACATTCTAACAAAGTTACATAGTAATCTATGATGAAAAATTATTTTTAATGTTTTATCAGCTCTTAAAAAAAAAGGAACCAGAAGCCACTTGACTTGCAGAAGGATTTGTTAGCCAGTCATTAGAGTCATTCATGGTCTCAATACCAACACCAGCCCCGCTATTTAAAATTGATTCTATCTTGGATGCCTCAGAGGGTTTTAAGTCCTAAGTGATGAGTCCTGATGTGCCTTCACTTTTTTAGGTGACAGAGAGGTGCCTGTGTAAGGGGAGATGGAAACAGAAAACTAAGAGAACACCTGGACCACAGACTCTTTCTCAGGTAAAATGGTTTTTGGGGAAAACCCATATGGATGCTGAGGCTCTTGGAATTGATTTCCATAAAACTACCTGTGCCCATTTTGAGGACCATTTGGATAGGGTCTCAAAATGAACAAGTTGGTACAAAACCAAAACAAAACTCTTTTTGAAGGTTTGGGATGACAAGGTTGGGAGAAGGTGTAGGGAGGGCAGCGAGCAGGAAGAAGGCAGCACCAGTCAAGTAGGAAACCAGGGAAGCACTGAAAGGACACAAAGGAGTTAATTCAGGTTTGGCTGTGGCTGCCCCTCTGTGTTATAAATTAGACACTGACTCATCAGCATGATCACAAGGTTTTAGAACCCAGGGTTATTGTCTTGTGTGTATTGGATGAGCTGAATTTTATTCAGGGTTTCAGTTAAGAAAGGAATTAAAACTAGAACGTGAGGTTTATAAAACAGGTCAAGATGAGAAGATAGGAAAGACAGTTTGGTTTGGAAGAATAAGAGGATTTAGGATAAATAATGGGCAGGTTGACTCTGTGTCACTGGTTTCTGTCATTAGCACTGTTTTAGCAGCAGATGTTGCTTACCGTACTCTCCTCAAATTAAATACAAATGTCCACAGACCTGGGATAACACAGTTCAGTTATCTTTCAACCGGAGTAAACTCTCTCTCAGCACTTTCAAAACTACCAAGGGTCTGTATTTTGTGTGTAATAAACAAGAACATTCTGAGTGTCATTCAGAAATAGGCTATCTCTCTGATCAGTCTGTTAATTTGATCAGACAGATTAAATCAATAGGTCTGTATAAATTCAGTGAATGTTTGCTATCAGGCTTACACTGTTATCAACATAATTAAAAATTATCCATGTTAAGATTAGCTTGTTAAGGTGGAAAAGCAGTTAAGCTAATTTTTAAAAACCATCTTTGAATGAATAGATGAAAAGAAAGATATACAATTTATTTTTAAAATCTTTGCTTAAGCCCTAGCTGGTTTGGCTCAGTGGATAGAGCATCAGCCCCAGGACTGAAGGGTCCATGTTAGATTCTGGTCAAGGGCATGTACGTGGGGCAGGTTTAATCTTTGGCCTGGGTTGGGGCAGGAGCTGGAGGAAACCAATTGTATCTCTTTCACATCCATGTTTCTCTGTCTCTCTCTCTCTCTCTCTGTCTCTCTCTCTCCTGCTTCCTTCCACTCTCTTTAAAAATCAATGGACTCTGTTCCATGGGGGTGGGGGGCGAGTAATCAACCAAGAGCCTTGTCTGCATATATTCATGGCCCCATGGCCACAGACAATGGGGCCATGAGGGCCTGGGGCTGGCTGGAAGGAGTCAATGGGGGAAAAAGGGGACATATGTAATACTTTCAACAATAAAGAATGATTCTTTATTCTATTCCATTGGTCTATATGTCAGTTCTTGTGCCAGTACCAGGCTGTTTTGAGAACAGTGGCTTTGTAACACAGCTTGAAATCTGATATTGAGATCCCACCTACTTTGTTCTTCTTTCTCAGGATTACTGCAGCTATTCGGGGTCTTTTTTTGTTCCAGATGAATTTTTGGAAAGTTCGTTCTACGTCTGTGAAATATGCCATTGGTATTTTAATGGGGAGTGCATTGAACCTATAGATTGCTTTGGGTAGTATAGCCATTTTAATGATGTTGATTCTACCAATCCATGAACACGGTATGTTCTTCCATCTGTTTATGTCTTCCTCTATCTCTTTTTTTCAGTGTCCTGTAGTTTTCCACGTATAGGTCTTATATCTCCTTAGTTAAGTTTATTCCTAGGTATCTTAATTTTTTTGGTGTGATGGTAAATGGGATTGCTTTTTTAGTCTCTCTTTCTATTAGTTCACTATTGGTGTATAAAAATGCCATAGATTTCTTGGCATTAATTTTGTATCCTGCTACATTGCCAAATTCATTTATTAAGTCTATTAGTTTTTTGATGGAGTCTTTAGGGTTTTCTATGTACAGTATCATGTCATCTGCGAATAAGGACAGTTTTAATTCTTCTTTTCCAATTTGAATGCCTTTTATTTCTTCTTCTTGTCTAATCGCAATGCCTAGTACTTCCAGTACTAGAGAACCCAGAAATTGAACCAAACCACTATGCTCAATTAGTATTTGACAAAGGAGGCATAAACATACAATGGAGTCAAGACAGTCTCTTCAATAAATGGTGTTGGGAAAACTGAACAGATACATGCAAAAAAATGAAACTAGACCACCAACTTATACCATACACAAAAATAAACTCAAAATGGATAAAGGACTTAAACATAAGGTGGGAAACCATAAAAATACTAGAGGAATCCACAGGCAGCAAAATTTCAGACATATGCCGAAGCAATTTCTTCACCGATACCGCTCCTAGGGCAATGGAAACTATAGAGAAACTAAACAAATGGGACTACATCAAAATAAAAAGCTTTTGCACAGCAAAAGAAACCATCAACAAAACAACAAGAAAGCCCACTGTATGCGAGAACATATTTGCCAATGTTATCACCGATAAGGGTTTAATCTCCAACATTTACAGGGAACTCATACTACTTAACAAAAGGAAAATAAACAACCCAATCAAAAAATGGGCAACAGACCTAAATAGATACTTTCCGAAAGAAGACAGAAGGAAGGCCAAGAGATATATGAAAACATGCTCAAATTCACTAATTATCCGAGAGATGCAAATCAAAAAGATAGTGCGGTACCGTCTCACACCTGTCAGAATGGCTATCATCAACAAATGACAAGTGCTGGCGAGGATGCAGAGAAAAAGGAACCCTCAAGCACTGCTGGTGGGAATGCAGACTGGTGCAGCCACTGTGGAGAACAGTGTGGAGTTTCCTCAAAAAACTAAAAATGGAACTCCCATTTGACCCAGTGATCCCACTTCTAGGAATATATCCCAAGAAACTAGAAATACCAATCAGAAAGGATATATGCTACCCTATGTTCATAGTGGCACAATTCACCATAGCTAAGATTTGGAAACAGCCTAAGTGCCCATCAGCAGATGAGTGTATTAAAAAACTGTCATACATCTACACAATGGAATACTACGCTGCGGTAAAAAAGAAGGAATTCTTACCATTTGCAATAGCATGGATGGAACTGGACAGCATTATGCTAAGTGAAATAAGCAAGTCAGAGAAAGATAAATATCACATGAAATCACTCATTTATGGAATATAGTGAACAACATAAACTGATGAACAAAAACAGATCCAGAGACAGAGAAGCATCGGTCAGACTTTCAAACCTCAGAGGAAGGGTAGAGGAGGGTGGGGGTAAGGGGGAGAGATCAACCAAAGGACTTGTATGCATGCATATAAGCCTAACCAATGGACACAGACACCAGGGAGGTGAGGGCATGAGTGGGGGGGTGGGAGGGGGGCAATGGGGGGAAAAGGACACATATGTAATACCTTAATTAATAAAGAAATTAAAAAAAATTATTCTTTAAAAAATCAATGGAAAAATATCCTTGAGTGAGGATTAACAAAACAAAACAAAAGAATCTTTGCTTGAATTCAAAGTTCATGAAACTCTTTTGTTAACTTGTTTTGAATAACTTTAAAATTGAAGAAAATATTTGAAAATTAGTTTCATATTTTTCAGCACTGCTTTTGTGGTAGGCAGTTAGACATGAGCAGAGCAAGGATGATGGAATTCCCTGGAATTGCAAAAGTCACCTGCCTATTTGTAGAAATTCTCCTTCCTAAATATGACTGTTAGGCATATGTATTTATCTCATTGTTAACACATATCTTTATGAAAGAAAAAGCAAATGTTATATTCACACAATTAAAAAAGTACTGAAGCATAGTAACCTCCATCGTGGATAAAAACTGCTGTTTAAAATTTAACCCTGCTATTCTGGCTTCTGTAAACGTTTGCTTGCTTAAATAATAGGGAAAAATAAAACTACTCCCCATTCCAGAGAGGCCATAAACTATGCCCCAGACAGAGTTGTCAGTGCTGGCCCCAGGCCAGGCCTTGAGATACGGTCTCACGGCCCTGTCCCAGCACACAGGCCTTTTTCTCAGAAGGTCCGGAAGTCTCATTCCAAATTTGGAAAACAAAGAGCTGAAAAACATATAAATAGAAAAGACTTCCACCATATTAGGCCCCAGAATTTGAGAAGCAAGATTTCCTCTGGGCCCACTAGCGCTAGCGAAATGAACAGGACTCCAAATAAATTTGTCTTATTGATTAAGGCGTCTTCTGATTTACAATATAACAGTACCTTGTGGATATGGTTTTTATTTAGTGAAGTGAAAAAAAGTCCTGAGACAGAGCCTTCCCTTATTAAATGCTAAAATCTGCTACTTGCTGATGCCAACTAGATCATATTTCAAACAATTAACCCAGCTGTTAGTGTATAAAATAAATTAGATAGGGAGGAGGTTTTTATTTTGGCTTTGCCTTTCATTATTTTTACGACTTTTTTTCTTTCTCTCCCAAAATACAGCTCATTAACAAATGCCACCTCAGTGGTATTTCCTCTGTGACTTTGCAGCTGTCATTGTTATGTGTTTGTCAGGGCCTGGAGTGCTCTTCTGGGTATTGCTGGAAAGCCATTCATCTGTGTAAACTAAGCAAACAGAACTGTTTAAGCTGTTAAAATACAATACCGCAGTTATTTGTTTTTGCATCTTCACGTTGCATGCAAACGAAAGGTTCCTGCTTATTGGTTCTGGGAATAGTGTCAAAGCAATCCTGGGGAATTTCTCCCGGTAATGAAGTGGAGTGAACTTCTGGTGCTCTCCCTGCGGACCTCACACAGAAGGGCAGCTTGTCTTCCCTTGTGGCGGCTTGTGCTTATCTCAGCCAGCTTAGTGGTAGTGGGCTGGGGTGGTGAGGAGAGGAGGAAGAAAGATAAATGTGGCTCAGTGTGCCCAGACCCATGCTCAGGGAGGGAGGGGAGCTCCGATTGAGAAAGAGGAGCCAGGGCAGGACTGGCTGCCTGGGTGAGCGACCAGTGCTGTCACCCCAGGCCCACACTCAGAAGGGCACCCCACATCCCAATTGTTTTGGCCACCCTTTTGCAGTTCTGATTTATCTTTAAGTTTGTGTGTTTTACTAGTAAGTGGAGTATGATGGGACAATGGAGCATGAAGCCGGGAGACTCCTGTAACCTCCCTGCCTCTACCGTGACTCTGGCCAAGTCATGCAGTAACTCAACCTCCCGCTCATCTGTGAAATCGTTTCTCTATTAGCCTGGCATATGCCTTTTCTCTGTCTTTAAAACTATTATAAACCCAAGTTTTCAGCTTAGTAGTTTGTTTTTTTTTTCTTTGTTTTTATTTTCTGGTTTGGTTACCAGTGGTTGGCAAACCGTGGCTCACGAGCCACATGCGGCTCGCGAGCTGCGGTTTGCCGCTCTGTTGACTAATGAGTTTGCCGACCACTGGACTAGACTAAATGTTACCGTGTAGTTGGAAGCTGTGAGGATTAGGCAATTGTGGCATATTGTGTGCAAAGAGGTAAAGGGTAGTATATGACAGTGGTCGGCAAACTCATTAGTCAACATAGCGGTTTGCCGACCACTGACATAGACAATGAGATTTTCCCTTTATATATTTCTGAGTTTCTTTGTTTCCTAACTACCAAGCTTCTGTGGTGGACTCTCACAGCCCCTCCTGAGTCAGTTAGAATGGTTAATTCAGATTGTATCTAATGTCCATCCTGCATGGTGCCAGTGACCTCCCTCTAGTTAAGCCAATACATCCTTGGTTTATGGCCCTGGTAAATTGGGAGTATTTAGGTAAATAGCTCTTGCAAGACCAGATAATTAAGGAAGGGGCAGTGACTTCATTATAGGCTATCAGAAATGTGCATTTGGATACTGATTAACTAGGTACAGAGTCCGCCTGCTAGTCTCCTACATTCTTTTACAAATGGAGTTAATTATCGGCTAGCAAGAGTGTGCAATAGAAGGTAGGTTACTGGAACAAATTCAGATTGCTAGCACCCAAAAATGTCTTATGCTCCCCATCACAGTGGTTGCATGAAAATCTTAGTGCGTTTTTTTTTTTTAAGGAAATATATAATTTTGGCACTGAGAAGGAGAAAAAAGAACCCTCCTTTGCCAAGTTCATTAAGTACTAAGGAAAATGTTCAACATCTAATATCAGACATAAAAAGGTTAATTTTAATACACAAATCAAAATTATAATCAATAAGAAAATTTAAAAACTCCATTAGAAAAAAGCAGGATAAGGCTATTATTAAAAGTATTATAAAAGGCAATTAAATAATAAAGAAATATTCAACTACTAATCAAAGAAATAGAAATGTGAAAAAACAATGATATTTTCACTTCTTAGACTGATGAAAATTTTATCAGTTTTGGCAAAAGTGCGGGGGAAACTCTCTCATACTCTAATGGATGGAGGTCTCTGGAGGGCAACTTGGCACCAAACATTAAAAGTATTAAAAACTGAATCCTTTGATCTGGCATTTCACTTACAGTATTTTCTTCTGTGGCTTGGTCTCTTTTGTTGTAAAATGAGGTACTATTGGTAGCCCATCTCACAGGTTATTGTGAAAATTAAGGTAGTACATGTATAGCACTTTATGGAATAGTGTCTGGCCTAAGATAAGTTCTCACCATTGTTAACTTTATCTTTACTATTTTATTAAATATACATGCATAAAAATTCATGAGGGATATATATATGAAAATGCTCCCAAGTTGTTATTTCAGTTGAGATTTTCAGTGATTTTTTTTTTCTTGGCTATGCTTTACTATATATTGGCTATAATTTTCCAAAAATTCTGTACTGAACATGACTAACCCTTATAATCAGAGGGAACAATGAAAGCAATTCCATTTTCAAAGAAAATGCAAACTTCCTTTTCTCTAAAAAAGACAAAATGAAGTTGCCCGGATGCCCCCAAATGTATGATAAGAAACACCCACAACCAGGGACTCTGAATACCTCCCTAACACAAGTGGTGATAAATGTATAAAGAAACATTCAACTTCTCTATTAATTAAAGCAATAATCAGAACTCCAATTAATATGTTTCAGCTACCTTCTGACATTGATTGACAGTTCCAGTGTTGCCTTTCTGATCTCAGTTATAATTTTTTATGGAGATGAAAGACAAGATAATGCCACTGTTGACAGTACAAGAGAAAATGATGTCTCATTAATAATAGCTAACATGTCCTATTCGTTTAACATCTTCTAGGCACCTCTACAAAGCAAGAGCTATCATTTCCCCTACTTTGCAGATAAGAAAACTGAGGCCCAGTGATGTTAAATAACTCGTCTAAATCACATACTAGAAGAAAACTAGAGTTGGGATTTCAATCTAGTGTGGACTCAGAGACTGCACTCTGAACCCCTGGGCTATATGATGAAAAAACTCAAAAAGAAGGAAGGAAGGGAGAAATAAAATTAAGAAAAATATGAGGCAGTGGGGAGTATCAAATTGACTGTTTTAAATACTTTTAGGACAAGATTTTACCTTATTTGCCTTGAGTTCCCAGAATTTTACTCCATCCTGGTGGCATAATAGGCAAAGAGGAAATTCTTAGCTGTTAATAATGGGGTCCTGGTTGAACACTCAGATTTGTAATTGAGACAGACAATAAAGCACAGAGACTATTCTGAAGTGGAAGGAGGACACTCACGGAGAGTGGGCATATGACACGGGAAGGGATGAGCTGCTGCCAGACATACCCTCTTCTCTTGAAGGCTGCTGGAACTATCTATTAGCGGTTCCGGGGTCTCTAGTTTGAATCCCAAGCATTTCCTTCCGTTTCCTAAAGGGTTGGACTAATGCCCTCGGGGTTTGTCACCACAGGCCTTTGCCCCTTCTAATCAGCCACGTGGCAGCTGCAGGAAGTGGCCACTAAAGCAAGGATCCCAGGGAAGTGTTGACAATGGAGATCTTCTGCTGACTGGGGAACAGAGGAAGCATATGCCATGGAGTTTCTCGGCCTGGATATTACAATTTGCCTTTGTCAATTGGGCTTTATATATCAGTGGGGAATACTTAAATAATAAAACAACAGCTATTTGATTATGTTAATTTGTTAGGGAAAAATAGAAAACTGCTTTAAAAAGTCCTTCTAGATTGAAAATTTCCTCCTAGAAATACTGACAACGTGTCACTGCTCTTAATACCTTAAAATTGTTACTGACTTTGTAAGCGGTGCAAAGTGTGTATGGTATCTGCGCTTCTAGATTTGTTTATTTGTTTGTTTATTCATTTATGGGATATTGTGAAAAAAGAAAACACACTTCGACTCTTTTTTTTTTTTTTTTCTGGAGCAGGGAGGGGAAGAGCAGGGGGAGAGGGTCAGAGATAGGGTTGGGGGGAAGAGGAAGGCACTGGCTTACTCCCTGGAGAGAGAGCTATTTTTTAAAAAAGTTTTATTTATTTTAGAGAGAGAGGAAGGGAGAGGGATAGAAACATTGATGAGAGAGAAACATCAATTGGCTGCCTCCTGCATGTGCCCTGACCAGGAATTGAACCGGTGACCTCTTGGTTCATGGGTTGATACTTAACCACTGAACCACACTGGCTGGCCTATACTCTGACTCTTGAGTAGCAACCTATAAATGTCATAATCCCTAAGAAAAAAGGGACCAAGGAAATGCATCTACCACCAGAGAGATTTTTCTTGTTATTACGACATCAGCGTGGTCGTTGGCCTCTGTCAGCAAGGGCACCATGTTGTTCAAATGTGTCACTAGACGGAAAGCAGAGAGTCTAATGAAATCGTCAGTAAGCCCTTGGGGAAGTGTGCCTACAACACAAGATGCAGACCCACCCACAGGCCTATTATTAGAATAGGGACAACGTCCAACATCCTTAATTGCCGAAAGACATACAGCTGCCACTTAATTTCCTAGGTGTTGCCTGTGAATTATACCTAATAATAGATAGCAAGAACATTTATTCATTTAGTTACCTATTTGCCCATCCATCCATCCATCCATCCATCCATCCATCCAATAGACTGAGTGTGATTGTTTAAAAAATGTATATAACAGACTTCTCCTGTTGGTACAAATATTCCCTTTGGAAACTATGATGTGTCATGGTGTATGGTTAAATGGATTATAATTTCCTATCAAGACACCATTACAAAAATAAACCCAGCATTATAATTGAAAGCTTGCTTCTGTTCAAAATATCAGATAAATTATAGACAGGATCCAAAATATTTAGCAAAGGCAACAATATAAGTAAAATTCCACAAACCTCTATACCCTATAATTTAAGTAGAAATATGTTCCAAGATATAGTCTCTTAGAGATGGCAGGACTGCCATAATCTTTTCTACCTTTTCCTTGATATTCTCAAACAACAGCAACATTCTGGCCTCCTGGAAGGAGAAAAGCAGAACAAAAGGACGGCCGGGGACAGTGAGGCGTGCAGGGAAGGAGGCTTCGGGTTGTAAGCCTCAGCTTTGTTGGCAAATCGTCTTGTTTTCTGTCAATGTCTTTGAAATGTTTCTCCTTTTTCGTCTTGTTTGCCACCATCCTCACAAGCCTGCATTACCTCTGGTCTCAGGAATAATCTATTTTCTCATTTATTTAGGACCAACTGAATTTCAAGTACATGCTATTACAGTCTCAGTCAACACAACAACCCTGTTATTAGGTTTTAATGCTTCCATTTTACAGACAAGGAAACCGAGACTCAAGCATTTTAGTGACTTACCCAAAGCTGGACACTAGTAAACTATAGATAGAGCTGACACCTGAACCTAGGTGTGCAACTTATGCTCATGCTCCTCCAACTGGTTTTTTGTAACATATTTTAATGTATTTTTAAAATTACACATGATAAATGAATGCATTCTCTTTGCAAAAAAAAAAAAAAGTATTATAGGTTAATGTCCCCATTAATCACCCATCTCTATTCCTATCTTCCCAACTCCACTCCCAAAGGTAACTGCAGTCACAGGTCAGTATGGATCTTTCCAGATATTATTTTAGGTATTTCATGGAACTTGTGTCCCACTGCACTGGAGGGACTAATACAGCATTCTTGGGCATGGGCCCCGCTGCATGGATGCCTCTGTAACACACAGAGGTCAGCTGCTTGCATTGGCCAAGCAGCTCTACTTGGTTACTGGTTGGTCTGCAAATCCTTCCTCTTATAAACTACGGGTTTATGATGTGTAGGTGGCTCTATCTTCTGCTCCAGACTATGCAGCGAGTACTCAGTATGTTCCATTTGGTTTATGTTTCCATCATTCTTTCCCTGTTCCCACCCTCACCACCACCCCCGCCCCCCCAGCCACACACACACATGATTTCTCCTTATTGTCCTGTCACCAGAACATTTGGGTCCTTTTCTCTCTTTTAAGATAGCAACAATTCTTTCTGTGGCTGCCGGGGAAGGTGCTTAGGTAAATATCAGTTTGTGCTGCAAAAGAACCTTACTTTAGCACTTTTCCATTACTGATTAATTGACTGCCTCCTCCTTCTTTGCACCTTCCCCCCAGTTCATAGCACTTGTGAGCTAGTGATGGGGAAAATAAGTTATTTTAAGGTTGACAAACTTCCTGAAATCAGCCCCTGGGATTATCACTAGACTAGATAGACACCCTTCTCCTCTACTTCTATGGTCCTGTAATAGGACACTTGGGAGGAAAGGGGACACATTTTTGAAGGGAGAAGCTGGTATCGTAAATTCTCATGAAGACAGGTACCTGGAGCTTGGAATTCAGAGGGACCAACCGTCAGAATCTGTGACCAAGCATCCATCCCCCCTGGAGCCCTGGCCATGTACCCCAGAGCCTCCACCAAGCATGCAGATCTCTAGGTAGAGTTCTGGTTGGAGACCATACATGACACCGATCATATGTCCATAATGCTAAGAGGGGAGGTGGCTCATCTTCCCTGCAGAGATGGAAGTCAGACCTCAGGGGCTTCCACGCTGCACCTAGCAGACTGTGGACAAATATGTTTACTCTACAGTGGTGTTATTTGGGGTACTGGACCATGGGGTTAAACTAGCTTGAAGGAATGAGGAGAATCACAGAGAAATCTGCCACTGCTTACATCGCTTGGGTAGGGGCAAGGAAATGAGAGAGAGAGAAAGCTGCGGTGGTTCAGAAATCGTCCGACACTCTGGGACTCAGGTGGGCAGTCACAGATGCTGCCGCCTCTACCCTAGGAGTGGACATGATGCTGCCGGGGTGTGGTAAGCACATTTGGTCTGAGAGGTGACAGAAATAAACAGAAGGGAATGAATCTGGGTGAAGTCTTGGACAATTGTGCTATTTCCATTAATTTTCTCTGTCTAGGTACTCCTAGTATGAAAACCAGCCAATATACATTTTTTTACTCAGTGATTCATCAATAAATCCTGTTGATAGACAGGTGCTATATAACAACTGTCACCACAAGGTGGCAGCAGTATCTTCTTGGCTGTGTTCAGTGGCTTAGCGCTTTTTCTGTAACTACAGAAGAAATGGTTTTTCTCTCTGCTAGTACTTTCAGAAATAAGTTGCTGTATGAGAAGCTGGGGAGAATCACAGTACTTATTACAAGGATTTTTGTTCGTGTTTTTCTTTTTTAAGTGAATATCTTGGAAAAGATGAAGTTATGCATTAGCAGGTACCTTTTTGGTCTTTTTCCTAATAGCCATCATTATACATCTAACCCTGTGTTTCTGTGAAGCCAGTGGTTTTGCAATAGGATTAGGGGGACAAGGGAAGGTGACCAGATGTTCTAATTGAGGCAGACAGTCTCTGTTCTGGCAATGAGCAGGTGCTCTGGAAGAAATCCCAGGCGAGCTCTGCTGTGCCCCTTATCTGAACCGAGCTGATGAGCTGGCCCCCTTCCAGAGGAGGGTGACCAGGGCAGAGAGGGATCTGGAAACCAGGCATGACAGGGACGTGTGCAAAAGAAGGGGAACGTTTGCTGAGGAAGAGATGACATGAACACGGCAGTTAAATATTTGAAGGGCTGCCATGAAGTAGAGAGATGGTTGAAATCAGATTGATTAAATGCTAGTTATTATGGAAGGGATCTTAGAAGTTCCATCAAACACACTCCTCAGTTTACAAAAGGGGACGATAAGGCGAAGAGGTATTGCACTTGCTCAATGTCACATAACTGGTAATAGAGCAGGGACTAGAATGCAGGTCTTTGATTCTACACGGATATGGTCACCAATCAGGTTGCAAGCTGTACCTGGGGTGGTGGTGGTGGCCTCTGTTTAAGGTTGAAGCAGAAACTAGATGTCCACAGAGAGAGTTCCAGAATTACACAGGGGTCTGGCCACAGCCCCGTCACCCAAAAACATCTGCCTTCACTTCTAAGATTCTCTACGTTGGTGTGGTTGCCATAGAACTCTCTCAATAAATGGCAGGTAATTCATGGTAACAGAAAGTTCATGCGTAGTTGGATGCAGTGGGAGTTGGAAAGGCAGGCCCTAGGAAAGGTCTGTTTTTTAGAAAAGGCTGCACTTCTGTGTTGGCATAATAGGAGGCTAGCAAGTTCCTTGGCCTGGGGTTTTCTAGTGACCTGGCCCTTGCAGAGTCCAGGCTCTGTCTCTGGGGCAATGGAGAGAGGAGAGATGAGAGAGGAGAGAGGATAGAAGAGAAAGGAGAGAGGAGAGAGGAGAGAGGAGAGAGGAGAGGAACACGGCAGGCTTCTCATAGGCAGCAGCCAGGCCCTTGTGGAGGGAGAGTGGCCACTGGGAAGATGGGTGAACGTGTCACCTGACCAGGGAGCTCCCATTGCCAACCTTACTCTCAATACGTCACTCTCGTCTCTATCTCTGAAAAATCCTTCCTAATTAGTATATAATAGAAATGTTTGATCAGCTTTCCAGGTATTGGTTTATTATATTTGTCAAGGTGCCTGCATGACCTGGCATGTGGTTTCATCACACCTTAGTGTGGCTTTGATCATTATCTGGATGATGAAAAAAGGGGTGCCGGCTGTTCCCTAGATAGAAACCAGGCAATAATTAAGCACCTAATGACTGTTTTCTCAAGATGGATGGGAATGAGAGCCATACACAAAGGAAAATGAGGGCCTTCTGCGGCATTCAACCAGGGCATGGGCTGCTCAAGCTGGAAGAAAGGAGAGCAGCTATGCCTCCCAAACGGGTCACACCTACCAAGGGATACTGAACTGACTTTTGGTGTGAAGAACATTTTTAAATGGGATTGCCATGTATATATCTTTAAGTGGGTTAGAAATGCATAGTTAGTATATTCAATTTATTTGCTTAGAACGAGGCTAAAGAAATTACTTAATTTAAAAAAGGAAGTAGATTAGAAAAATAACAGCTGTCATTATTTAGTGCTGTGTGCCTAGTATTATGCTAACTGCTTTGTATGTAGTTCCTCACTTAATCTTCACAAACCAATGAGTTGAATTGAGTTCCATTTTATGGGAAACCAAATTGAAGCAAAGAAAAGTTGTGTAACTTGCCCAAATCCACACAGGTATAAGGGACAGAACTGTCTGAATCCAGACAAACCAGGTCTGTCTAAATTTAGAGTGTGGACTCCTAACCACATGAGATACAGCTCTGTCGAATGTAATCCGTACCCCCTCCCCCAGGAAAGGAGCCCTGTTTTTGCTGAGTCCCCAGTACAGAACAGGCCCTCAATACATCTTTGCTGATCGGATGAATGAATGAATACATAGCACAGAGTAGATGCTGATTCTGGCAAAATCACAAGTTGGTATATGGATGCCTAAAGCTTAGAAAACCCTGACCTAGTTTAATGGTTTCAAAGTGCGTTCTCAGGAACTACCCTGGGATTCAAGACATAGAAGAGCTTTCCGAGCTGCAGTGGGGGAGTGTGTGCGGTCGGGGGAGGGAAGGAGGGGAGGGGGAAGAGAGGGGTGGGGGAAAGGATCCAGAGGCAGGCTTCCAACGCTTTCTGCCTGCTTCTACCAGGGAAATTTCTCTGTTATGTATTATTGCCCCTCCTTCCACTTTAATTTTTAAAGAAGTCTTTACTGCTGCTGCAGTAAAAGCAAAACAAAAATGAAACGAAGCAAAAAACACACACAAAATAAAACAACAAAATCGTCGCAGTGCTCTAGTGCAATAACATCATCATGCAGATGAAGACACGGGCCCAGAGAAGTGACAGATTCCAACGAAGTTGGAACTTGAACCCAGCCTTTCTGACCCTTTGCCCAGAGCTTATTTCCTCACACTGGCAAAGTCCTGTTTGCAGCATGTTGGCAAACAGCACTGTGGTACCCGTGACCGTAACTAATATGCAGAGGAATCGCTGTAGGGACCAACCCTGACCTACATAAAGGTGCACTTTCAGTGCTGGGCGTTCCCCTTCCAGACATGTCTTAGGTGAGGCCAGTTCCACGTAAAGAACAGGTAATTTGGAAGAACAAATTTAGGAGGAGTAAGTGGAATTTGCCAATCTGATTTTAAAAAACGTTTTAGTATGCAATGTAACATGATATATTACTCAAACAAATGACTTAATAAATCCTAGTTCAAACCCCAAATGTAGATAAAAGATAACATTATTACACAATTAAATAATAAGTATAAGATGAACTATAGATAAGTTTGGGCGGGGGGGGGGGGGAAGAAATTCTAACTAGGATGGCTTGAAGGCTTCAAGGTGTCAGAAACTCTTGAGGGGGCTTTGAAGGGTTGGTGGAGTCCAAACATTCATGATGTAGAAATAGGAAGACTTTGGGATAGGTGGGGAAGGATTTTGGAAAAACATTTATGATTGAAGCTGGGGCATTGGGCTAGATGGATGGTGAATGGAAACATCCTTTAGGTAGAATGTCTTTTAGACCATTTACTTGAAATAAATGATGGGAAAGAGTTTTTTAAACATTTTAAATAATGCAGAAATCAAAGAAACATGCATTATTACCAATAACACTATATTATTATTTCAAACTATAGTTTCCTTCATTACAAACTTTTTTTCCCCATACTTTTAAAAATATATTTTATTGATTTTTTTCAGAGAGGAAGAGGGATAGGGAACTAGAAACATCAATGAGAGAGAAACATCGACCAGCTGCCTCCTGCACACCCCCTACCGGGGATGTGCCCGCAAGCAAGGTACATGCCCTTGACTGGAATCGAACCTGGGACCTTTTCAGTCCACAGACCGACGCTCTATCCACTGAGCCAAACCGGTTTCGGCAATACAAACTTTTAATAATTCTTTAAGATCTACAATTGTTTTAAAAACACACATTGGTGCAATTTTCTGGAATAAATGTAAATTGTTAAATGCAAATCAACTTTAAAAATTCAAATCATAACTTAAATGAATGGACCTTTTATTATTTAAAGTAATCATATTGTGAATTTTTGTTATTTAAAGTAATCATATTGTGAATTTTTGTTGTCGATAAGAAATCATGGTATATATAAAAATGACTAGGTTTATGTTTTACAGAAAATAGGACTTATATTCATTCTAAAATTAAAACATAAAGAAGAATTTGTGAGATTACTAAGAAAATTCAGAAAAGATAAGTAATGAGGGAAAAGTACTGAATATTAAAATATATTTTTAAAAATGTAATAAAATAAATAATAGATATATATCAATAAAACTAAGAAACAGATAATAGTCCATAAGAGTATTTTATATATTATAAAGAGAGTTTTTCATGTCCTAGGCCTATTGTAAGGAAGTACCACAAACTCGGAGACTTAAAACAACAGATATTTTTCTCTCTCTCACAGTTCTGAAGGCAGTAAGTCCAAAATCAAGGTGTCATCAGGGCAGTGCTCTCTCTCTCTCTCTCTCTGAAGAATCCTATATAATAAAAGTGTAGTATGCAAATTGTCCCCTCAACAAGGAGTTCTTCCCGGAGTTAAACCAGGGGCGGAGCTGGCCGGGAAAGGAAGGGAGTACCCACCCGTTTGGCAGGTGGCAGCCGGCAGCCACCAGGGACCCTACCAGTGCACGAATTTCGTGCACTGGGCCTCTAGTCTAAAATAAACTGTTCCCTAGCTGACTCTGGAAAATGCAATTTGGTAGCTGGATTCTTATTTTCATTGTATGGCCTTTTGAATTTAATGCCAGATGTATGTCTTATCTTTTAAAATAATTTTAAGTGTAAAACCTGCATATAATATAGGATAACAATAAAAAGTATTTCTAAACATATGAATTGAAAAAAAACCTTGAGGATAAATATTTAAATATTAATAGGGTTTTTCTCTTGGTGCTAGAATTAATGTTGATTTTTAAATTTTCTTCCTTATATTTTCTGTATTTACCCAATACACATGTATTATTTTTACAAATGCGAAAAAAAGCCAACTCATTTCGATTTCTTTTTGTTCAAATGCAGATGGCTGAAATTGAATTTGCTTAATGTAGATTTATACCCCTAGTATGCTAAACCAGTTTTCAAAACTGATGTAATAGAAGTCCAAAAAATGCACAAAGTTAGCTCCAGAGGCTGTTTACCTACGGGTGGTGTGTGATATCATTTTTTTACTTTATTGCATAACTGAATTTCCTGAACAAATAGTACATACCAGCATTTGTTTTCGTGCCTTAAACTGGCCCTTTATGTGGCTCAGCTCCCCGGGCAGATTGCCTTGAGATTCTCAGCTGATGGGCATGAGGGTGAGGAAGATGCAGACAGGGACACCAGGCCGATTGTGAACGAGGCCTTTCCGACCTCCACTTCTCCTTTAGATGACTTCCCCAACTCGGGTGCCTTTCCTACGTGCTGAGGTGCTCTTCTCTCCCTCTCTTCAATTTCCAGAGCTTGCCTTTCCAGTGCATCTGGCTGGTGTACAAAAGCCAAGCAATTAGTCACCTCATCACTGGTAGGATCACTGATAGTATCTTCTGTGTGAAGCTGTGTGTGTGTAGAGGGTGGGGAGAAGTTTTTTTT
Organism: Eptesicus fuscus; assembly: GCF_027574615.1. NCBI lineage: Eukaryota > Metazoa > Chordata > Mammalia > Chiroptera > Vespertilionidae > Eptesicus > Eptesicus fuscus. The sequence continues at coordinate 73,567,818 of NC_072482.1, read as the reverse complement.
TTTTATGTTAAAATGTTTTCTGGTAATCTTCATTACCATTGTTCTAATTTCTCTTCACTCCTCAAAAAAAAAAAAACAACAAAAAAGGCGGGGGGCGGGGGGAGTAATTCTTTGAACGAAGTTGCCTCAGTTCCCATTGCCCAACACTTGGGGAATGGCCAAGGCTAGGGAGTGATCTATGCCTGTGCATTACAGGTAACAAGTTTGGACTAACTTTACCACCATACTTTCTACCATGCAAAATAAAATACCCTCTGGGCTTCAATGTCTTATCTGCAGTCTCTGATTTGTGACTGAGTTGGGGCAGATCTTAATTTCATTTGCAAACAGTCTACTTAATATTTGTCTCATGAGTTTCATAGTTCTTGCCTGGATGGAATATAATTAATATAGTCAAATGGCAACACCAGGCTTGTTGACCTCAGATAAACTTCAGATATAAATTGATAACAGAGGCTAATTGTTCCCAGTTGGCCTTCCAGATATGATAAGAGAATTAAACTGCCAAAAGCTAAGCCTGTGTTCTGAAATAAAGTAAATATTATGGGGTGAAGAAATTGAAACAGTCCAGGTGTATCCCAGGCTAATGGAGTGTGTGCACATATTAAATTGCCTTAACTTCCCTGAAGTGATAAGTCTCTGGAAGGCTGAAAACAATAAAGGTAGGAAAGTACTGAGTCAAAATGTATGGCCATCTCTATTTGGAAGTGGCTATTTTAAGTTAGCATCCCTCCCCATCACGGTAGTTTCATAGCTCCCGGTGCCCTATCAGTATTTCTGGAGACATGCTCTTGTTGATTGCCCAGCTTGTAGACTAGAAGAAATGGCTCACCCAGTCTTGGCATTTGTCCCTCTGCAAAATGAGTGAGCTTCACAAAACTACATGAAAATCCTTTCTAAAATCCCCAAAGGAACGATGTTCTCCTAGGCCAGACAGTCTAGCTGTTGATCCTCTCTCCTGTGTGTCTCCTGGTTAGTTAACCTGGGCAGGAAATTTGGGAGTTGCTCTCTCCTTTCATTCTCTCGTTCTACCTCCCCTTTGGCTTTTCTCCTCTTCCCCCTTTCTCAGAAGCAAAACAAATGTCTCAACTTGCTTCTTGAATCTGAACAGTATTTTTGTCACCTGAAGCCTGATTTTGAGGTCTTACCCTCAATCCCAATCATTTTACTAAAATATTTCTTCCAAATAAATACACAACACTTCCTTAGAGGAATGCCAGTGAAGAAAAGTGTGTGTTTTTTAAAAATCTCATTCCATTTATAATGGTGGTATTATAGAACTTTCAAAGTATAATGTTGAAAACAACATATTGTTTTATTTAAACACACACACACACACACACACACACACACACACACACACACACACACAGTTTATGAGGCATTCATTATGTATTGGGCACTTTCCAAGTGATTTCCTTGCCTTACCATACTAACCTTTCTGACAACCCTATAAAGTAAGTGTTTTATTCTTTATTATTCAGATGAAGAAAATGAGTAAAAAAGAGGTTATGCATTCTATTGGAAATTGCACAACTGGTAAATGGTGAAGCTGGCATTTGAATCTAAAAGTTTGGTTTTTACTATGACATACACACATATCTAAGGAGGTACGGAGGGCATTAAGTTTTGAACTAGATGTTGATGGAAAAGCAGGAGAGAGTATTAGATAGGTAAAATACATTTGGGAATAGGTACTCAGAAACTCTTCTATTACTTTATTAATTATTCTTAGTTTTAGAATTGTTTTTTATTTGGTAAGTGAGCTAGTTCAGGCACAAAACAGTTCTTGGCTTTCGGTTTGAGTTTGTCTTCCAATCAATTCAGAACCCGAGGAGAAAGTCGGGGTGGAGATGGGGGGTAGTGGTTAGGGATGGCTCCTATACATTGTCCAGCTCATTTCCCAGCTCCTAAATGAGGTTTGCTCTTCAGTCTTTGGTCCTTCAGCCAGGGTCCCACCCTACCCTCTTGCACAGCCCTTTCTATTTAGACATGTCTCCTGACCCTCTGCCTCTGTCCTGTTATGTCCTCTAGCCCCATCTGACCTCTGCTGCCTTTAGAGAATGCCACTCACTCACCCATTCCGAGTGGGGATGGGCTGCAAATGGCCTTGGATATTGCATATGAGGCACCTGCAAGGCAATCAGAGCACATACACCCCAGTGTATGTGTAGTTCTTAGGCCCTCTCTCTGGATCCGTGCTGCCTAATGTCTTCTTGTCATACCTTAGCTTTTATAGGTGCCAACCCCAGAAAGGTAGAGGGTGGTGAAAGCCAGGGGTAAAAACCATTTTTCTTCTATAAGACATTGTTTTTACAGCTCTTCTCCTGGATATCAATAACGAGTACCCACTAATATTATAAAATGTATATTTTTGCAAGTGGCAGAATAGTGACTATTACTTGAAAGGGATCACATCACTTTATATATATTTTTATTTTAGACAACAGGTCCACACAATTATTATTACTACAATTATACTAATTATTTTTAATATGAGAGGGCTTTCAAATCAATTATTTTACCCAATTCTCCCAACAAGTTTTAGGAAGGTAAATTAGATATGATTATCTTTTGTGAGTCACAAGTTTGTGTATTTTTATTATTACTATTTTACAGTTTCTGGCCTGTGATTGCTATATTTAAGAAGGCTATCTTCTGTAACAGTTTAGAAAACACTTTTTCTAAACTGTTTTCCAGGGATCAACTTCTGTCTTATTCTTTTTTTATTTCTTGGGTTTACAGGATATAAAAATATTACATAATAGTTTTACATTTGACATTTTTTATTGGTACTGATTTTAAAGGGAATGGCTTCAACATTTTCCCATTTTGAAATTTTTTCTTTTTGTGTCTTTGTGAATGCTTACTCTTTTTTTATTTCTCAGTAACAAAATTAGTATCAGAAAAATTTTGGAAAATATAAAAAGCACGAAGAAGAAAATAAAGATCAAGGTTAATATTTTAAAATCCCACCTAGAAATATACCTATAACTATTTTGTGTGTATTCTTTTCCAGCATCCCGTGTCATCTCTATTTTTATAGTATCATAAATAATTAAATTTCCTAATTGTTATATGTTTTTAATGTTTATAATTTTTCTGTATTTTAAGAGATACCATGATAAACATCTACTTACTTAAATATCAAGAACACACCTGATAACTTCCTAGTAAAATTGCTTAATCAGTTTTAAGGCTTTTGATCAATAATGCCAGAAGCTTATTCAGAAAGTTTTACCAATATATACTTCCAAAAACATTTATGAGAGTGTGCATTTTACCACACCCTAAACAGCCTTAGGTATAATCATTATTTTCATCTTTGCCTACTTGATGAGTAAATATAATACTTTAGTATTGTTTTATTTTGCATTTCAATCTCTCATGAGGCTGAGCATTTCTGTGTGCATGAATTACCTTTTCAAATTCTTTGCCCATTTTTAAATTGAGGGGGTAATTTAAAAAAATTACTATCTTGTAAGAATTATTCCCTTGTCTATTACATAACTAGCTAGTCATTTCCTTTTTAATGGTGTCTTAACTATTTCTTGAATTTAAAATTATGAGTGATTACTGAATTTTACCAAATGTCTTATTGATACCTATTGATAATTTTTCTTGTTTTTAAGTCTATAGATGTGATATGTTGTAGCAATAAAGGTAAACCATGTGTTGGACTATGTTTGTTTTTCATACACTCTGCTTGGATATGATATAATTTTGTGTGAATTTGACAGCCCTCAGGAAAACAAATCATTTCATGTTATTAGAGACCCAATTGTTCCCTGCCTTGGCGATTCTTCCACAGCTGAGCAAGTGACCCTACCTTTCAACTCTAAGCATCAGGAGACCTCACTGGAATTGGACATCTGGCCAGAGGGTTCCCTCAGTAGACTTGTCAGTGGCGAGGCTGGCATGACCATGAGTGATGTCAACTAGATTTCCCTCTTGGGGACCTGACGCATTCATCAGTCAGTGGTGGACACCTAAGTTGCAGGTGTGTTGGGCCACGAGCATAATGAATGAGCAGATATGCAGGAAACCCTGTGGTTATTGAAAGGTGGAAGTCTCACGGCGGGTTTCTGAGGACTCTTGAGTTGCTCAGATTTCTAATGAGTCTCAGATGCACACTCTGCCCTAGGATGCTGTGAGAACTCCCAGGGTTCTTTCAGTCACATACCTTCTTCTCTTTTAATGGAAGTTGGAGGTTTCTGATCAATGCAACCCAGAGTTGACATGAACACACACCATCTCGCTGGGCAGTGCATCATCATGCACTATCAGAATGACAGGAGGTCACAAGTCACCTGAAAAACAAAAGGGTTGAACTCAGCACTATATATTCTGGAAGTTTCCTTCCAGCCCTATAGTTCTCTGAGTCTCTAAAGTCAATGGTGCTCTTTTAAAGGGGACATTTCCTAAACCCAGCTTGGTAGAACTCCAGTATGATGTCAAAGAGTCTGTGAAAACTAAGAGCGAGAAGGGAAGGTGTTTAGACAGACCTCTTAAGACAGGAAGACATTTCCTATTTTCAAAATTTGCGTTTCCTTAAAATCGGCAGGAGCATTTTGCTTTTCAGTCATTGAATTGAAAGGGCACCTCTGTTTCCTAAACTCTGTAGCTACAGCTGTCTGTCTGTGCTTCTCTTCACGTACCTCAGACTGGGCATCTGGCAGTGACAGGTAATCAAATCATATATCAAGGAACACTGAGCCGTCTGCCCTGATCTTAGCCCTCAGAAGTGAGCTGTTGGAAAGGGTTTCAGCTTTTCATCTGGAGCTTACAAGCCAGCACGATTCAATTTTCTCAATGAAAGCACTGATTTAGATGTTTAAAAATAATCCCTAGCCCTGCTAACATGAAAGTGGCGACTCATAGCATCAAGATAAAAGATATTCACGCTGTGAATAAAGCTGCTACATTTTCTTTTATAAACACACACACACACACACACACACACACACACACACACACACACACACACACCTCTGAAATGCATGTCTTATGTGGCCAACAGAAAAAACTATCAAGATAATTAGCACTTTAGGGTGAGGAAAGTATAGTGTTGGAGGGTGATGAAGAGGTCGGAAGTGACAAATTGTGGTCCCCCTGGAGCCAGCGCCATCCTGCAGTGCTCCTCCCACTAAAGTTGCTCTGAGGTGTGGAAGACAGCCCCAAATCAACATGTTGGCCAACATATATTTGTATTTTGTTCATCTTTTTGGTATTGAGATAGTGGCATTCTCTTATGGTGATTATCTTTGTATTACTTTTAAACAAATAAATAAACATTTATTTGAAGTATCACGTTATAGTTCAACTATCAAAAAATCCCTGGGCTGCTATCAGATGGGATATGGGAAGAGGAATAGGATTTTATTTTATTTTTTGGAGCTCATGCATTTTGCAAAGAAGGATGCCTTTCTTCCTATTGAAGCCTTGAATATACAACAAATGTCAAAACTGATTGGATTTTAAATTGCTTTTAAATCTCTAGTATCTTAGTCAGTTTAGGCTGCTATAATAAATTACCAATGACTGGGTGTTTCAAACAACAAACATTTATTTTTCATGGTCTGGGGGCTAGAAGTCTGAGAGTGGGGTGCCAGAATGTTCAGGTTCTTAATGAGGATTCCTCCTCCTGGTTAGGCCCTCACATGGCTTTTTCTTGGCACATGCACACAAAAAGAAAGAGGTTTTGCCTGGCTAGCATGGCTCAGTGGTTGAGTGTGTTGACCTGGGCACCAGGAGGTCACGGTTTGATTCCTGGTCAGGGCACATGCCTGGGTTGAAGGCTTGATCCCCTGTTTGGGGCCTGCAGGAGGCAGCCAGTCAATGTTTCTCTCTCATCATTAATGTTTCTATCTCTGTCTCCCTTTCCCTTCCTCTCTGAAATCTATTAAAAATCTATTAAAAAAAAAGAAAAAGAGAGAGGTATTTTGCTTCACTTCCTCTTTTTATAAGGGCACTAATCCCATCATGGTTGTCCACCTATTACCTAATTACTTCTCAAAGATCCCATCTCCAAAACCCATCAAATTGAAGATTAGGGTTTCGACAAAGGAGTTTTGAGGGGACACAAACATTCAGTCCATACCACATGGTAATACCTATTCTAGCTTAGGTTGGGTTTCCCAGAAGTGAATCCTAAGAGTAAGATTAATGTAAAAGTAGTTTATTAGGAAATGTCCCCAGAAGAAATGGGTGGGTGAGTGCAGACATGCAAGCGGGTTATATTAAAGTCCCACAGGGCATAACTCTGACTCAACCCTAATTGGGAGCTATCCATAACCCAATTAGGGGAAGGGTTATGAATAGCTCCCAGCCAATGTAAATTCCCATGCACTTATGACTCTTATGACCAACAGGCCCGTAGCAGGCTTCTGACAGTGAGTTGCAGATACTGGTTGGTAGGAGTGAAAACACCTTAAAGGAAGGCCTTTGTGCACAAAATGATCTCATATGATATGGTTGGAGCATAAATGGCAAGTAACAAGAAACAAAAATCTACCCAAGCTAACTTAAGTGAAGGGGTATCTCAATTAAGATTGCATTTGGCTGCATGTAAGATAAACCAGACTCAGTGCCTAACCAAACAAGTTTATGCTTCTAATATAAAGAGTTCAGAGGATGGCAGTCAGGGATGGTGTAACTGCTTTTTGATGTTATCAGAGAACAATGTTCCCACTCTGTCTTGCTTGTTGCTTCATGATAGCTCTTTTATCTTCAGCCTATGTCTGCATTCCTGGCAGGAAGAAGACTGTGAATTAGGAAAGAAAACATTTCCCAGAAATCTCTAGAACACTTGTGATTATTTTTCACTGACTCGGAGTTACCTAATTACTTTAGATGTAAGGAGCTTTGGGAAGTTGGCACATGGCTTCCCTGGAAAAATAACTTTCTTTTAGCAAAGAAGCGAAAATGGGCAATGACTGGGCATCTAGTAGTACCTACCAGATGGGGGACTTTTTGGTAAAAATACAAAGGGCTCTCTTATGGGCATCCAAGAACATGATACAAGCACAGCGTGGATTCCTGAGGGATGGTGCCCGAACTGGCTGATGAGGAGCTCGTGTGTTGTAAGTTAAGTCTGGTGGAACATGCATGGGAGGAGGAGATATGTGAAGCTACAGCACAGAAACACACATTGACTTAGTCCTGTGGCACGGTGAGCAGTGGGCAAGGTGCATGTAGCAGTTAGCCTGGCTGCACATGCCAAGGCCCAGACCTGGGCCAGATTGGTGGTGATGATAGTGATGGCAGCAGTGGCAGCAGCAGCCATAACCCTGGTGAGAAAGGAGGGGCCATGTGAGGACAATGACCCAAACAGGAGGCTAGTTTGCTAGTCTGTCCCTGGAGTCCATCTCTGGGGTATCAACACAAATCTTAGTCTTTGGCTAGAAAATGTTGGCACTCAGGTGGTAAATCTTCATCAGTAAATGATTAAAAAATTAAACCATACACAAGGACATTGTAATAAAGCCTACTAGGGAGTTAGTAGAATTCTTCATAGTTTAAAAATCTCTGGTTTGAAAACTGCCACATCATTGAAAAACAAATATCCACAAGCTTATAAATAGAAATTAAATGTAAATACCATCACATTTTATGGAAAAGAACACTCTTTTCATATGAAGCATCAGATGAAACAATTATTAATGAAGATAATTTTTAAATTAATTTTCTCTTGTAATTGAACATACAGAGATAGGATGTGAAAACAGGTGTTTGAATTATATGTAAATTATGAAGTCAGTTTTTTGTATAACCTCCATAAGGTGCAGGAAATGTAAGAGGAAATATTAAAATACCATTGTACAAATTTATATTTAAAATTAAATTTAGACACATGAAACTGATTTGTATAAAGCATTAATTATTTTTTAGAAAAAAATGTTTTACCAGAATCATCAGTTCTAACTGTGCTAATATTTGTATTTCAAAATAGTTAATCAGAAGTTTGTCCCAATGTTTTCACAGCCTATAAAATACTCTTAACAGCTCCAGCAACAGTGGCATCAGCAGATAGACCTTCCTCAGAATGAAAACTGATAAAACATTATTTGTAATTTTGAATTTTCTAAGAGCAACTCATGTTGCTTTCCACAATACTAACTGCAAATGAAGTTGTTAAAAGTATACATTTCAATGATCTAATATATTTGCAGAAGTGAGCCAGAAATGTATTATAATCAACCAATCTAGAACAATAATAAAATATTACTTGTCATATTATTTCAAATTATAACACCCAAAATATTATTTCCTTCAACTTGTAAGTTTATGTTGTTACTTATGTACCACTGTTACCCCTTGTTAAAGACTGAATTATGTCCACCCACCCCAAAGTCATATATTGAGGTCCTAACCTTCTGTGTGACTGTGTTTGGAGATAGGGCCATTGAAGAGGTAATTAAGGTCATAATGGTCTAATCCCATAGGACTAGTGTCCTTACAAGAAGAGGAAGAGTCCCTAGATATTCTCTCCCTCTCTCTCTTTCTCTTTCTATCTCTGCAGAGTAATGTTATGTGAGATACAGCGAGAAGGCAGCCATCTGCAAGTCAGGAAGAGAGGTCTTACCAGAAACCCTGACAGCACCTTGATCTTGGACTTCTATTCTCCAGAACTGTGGTATTTTGTTATGGCAGCCTGAGCTGACTAATATATGCCTATACATTTTATAATTCATGAACTATTTTTAAAGGAAAAATCCTTATATTTTAGCACCTTTAATGGCATTTTTCCTGCTTATGAACAAGAGGCTTCAAATTTTCCTTTTGCACTAGACCCTGAAAATTATATAGATTGAGGTCACACTCTGTGTCTCTCCTAGGGCCTCAAAATGCTTCTCTTTACTTCCTCTCTCTCTAAATCAGCTTTGCCAGGTTACATATAGCCCAACAAGTTCTCTTCCATCCCTTCAGGTCAAGTGCTCAACATCAACTCATCAATTCTGTCTCAGAGCCCTGGCTCTACATTTCCAGGAAGAAGAATCCAATTGGCTTAGTCTAGCCTGTGGATTTGTGTATCTAATGTCAGGTGTCCACACGTGTACCTGGCTGTCCAGGCCTACATTTGCAGGAGCTCAGGCAGAAGGTGATGTCAAAGGAGTTGGTGTATGCTGTGCTTTTATGGAGGAGAAGTTGGCTTCAATTCCGAGCTCAACTGCTTTTCTCAAGGGTGCTCAGCATTTTCACTTGCAAATATAACCAACCACAGTTTTAAAAGGAAAAGCAGAAATCAGTGCTCTATGCTGAGAAGTATTTCAGAGCTGTGTTGCTCAGGTCTCCATTGACAAAGAACCCATTAAGAATAGAATTAGGGAGAGATTTTTAACAGAATAATACAATGTCCATGCATTTATAATTGAGGATACTCTATATTCATTTAAACCTGAACATTTAAAAAAATATATATTTTTTATTGATTTCAGAGAGGAAAGGAGGGGGAGAGAGAGATAGAAACATCACTGATGGGCTGTCTCCTGCACTCCCCCCACCCCCACTGGGGATCAACCCAGGCATGTGCCCCTACTGGGAATTGAACTATGACCTCCTGATTTATAGATCAATGCCCAACCACTGAGCCACACTGGCCAGGCTAACATGGATTTTTTTTTATATACTGCCTCATTTCATATTACACTGATTGAAAGAGTTAAACAGCAAAGATATAAATAAAAATAACAACATTAATATTTTTCAGTGAGATACATTTTAATAATATTTTAAAGATTCATATTTATCATTTTTAAAATGTAGTAAAAGCAAGAGTCTTGCTATATACATTTCCAGAAGCAAATTTGAAAGATTCCTGTTGAAATGAAATTAAAAATTAAAACCGCCGATTACTGAAAAATTTAGTTTAGGCTTATTGACAATTCTGCAGTCTGCAACCCAGCAGTGGAACCCAGTTACCAAGGTGCTGAAACAGCTCTCGAAAAAGCCGTGCACCGAAGCTTAGCTGCTCTAATTGTAGAAGAGGGACCCAGCCAGAGCCAGTCACCGTTACTTTATACACTCTCTAAAACTAATTGTCTGGTTTGCTGGCCCATAGTAGATCAAAACTAACAGTTTATTAGGGTAGTAAAAATAAATGAATAAGAAGCAGTAATGCTGCTAAAGCATCTGAAGTGATTGTTGACGTTGGAGAGGAAACTGAAGAGGAGGAACTGCAAACTCACAGAGGTTTGGAGACATTCAATGCCCACATATGTCTTTCTACCTTTCTTGCATACATTTCATAAACATGGGCTGCGTGACTGCTATTAGCCTTTCACTGTGCCAGGTGCCCAGGATACAGAGGTTAAACACTCAGTGTCTGCCTTAAGGGCCTATGATCTAGCATAAAGGTTGACATATCAAAAGGCAGTTATGGTAGAGTATGGAGAGTGGTTAAGAGCTAGATAAGACTGATGTTAGATATTGGAGCCAGAATGCATTCAAAATCTTCCAGGTGAGATGCAATGAAGCCCTAATGAAGACCGTGGCAGTGGAAATGAGAAATGTGGAAGACTAGTTCAAGATGACCGATCGGATGTGAAGGGTGAGGGAGAAGGAAAAGGCACAGACATCTGTCAGATTTTGGCTGGTGTGAAGAAAGAGTTAGAGGCTCCCGTCTCTCCAGGGGCATCGCCTTTTTCCCTCTGACATTTTAAATGAAGACTTGGAATTACTGACAAAAGGGCAGAAAACGGTGAAATCTACTTAGTAGTGATTTTCTCTGCTGGGGAATAAAACACCTCATTCTAAATGAATGGTGTACAGAGAAATTCTTGGAAGTTCCTTGAGGGCAGGGCACACATCGTTTGTCCTGGTGTCCCCAGTGCCCAAATATGGTGGATCTTTAAGAATAATTTGTTTATTTGACTTGTAGAAACCAAGTAAAATCATGTTGACCTTTTCCAGTCATCTCCCTTCAGGGGGTAAGATAAGACTGAGGAAATCTAAGGATGTCCTTTGTGCTTGAGCAGATAGCTATATATCCTCCAGATATATCCTCTTTCAAACAGGGTTTTTCTTAAGGCAATTGAAAAGTCCACATGGTCTTATTGGATCAGATCTTCTAAAGATCCTGACCTGCAGCCTTTCCATCTCCTCAGGACCCACGGGTGTGGTGGGAGTACTCACAGGCACTCGGCTTGCGTTCAGATCCAGGGCCTATGCCTGTAGCAGCCTGGCATTCCCTAAAGGGAAGGAGGCCTCATCGGGTCAACCTCAGGAGGCAAAGCATCTCCGGAAGCCTTCTTGACCCTCAGAAGTTTCCTTAGGGTCTTTACTCAGAAATGAAGCTCATCTTTGAGAGGCAACTTTAAACAGTTAATTAAATCAAGATACACTTAAAAGAAAAGCTCTGAATTAGGTCAGAGTTGGATGAAGGGGAAAAAACCGTCTAGATGTCTTATGGAGCTTCTCTGAAAATAACAATTTTCATTAATTTCATCAGTGACTTCTACTGGAATAATATAATTTTTTCACTTGAATGTTTAATTTTTAAAGCTAACCTGAGAAATAGAAGTATTTTATCCTTTACCAAACTGCTATGAGTCATGATTGATGCATCTGAAAACATCAGCTATAAAATCTCAGTTGGCTTTGAAGCAGGGACGAAAACAAGAATCAAATCTCACAAGAAAAACCAACTTCCAAAAACACTCCTAAGAATGTCCTTGCATATGGAACATAACTTATTAAGTCAGGTTGCCAAATTTGTGAGTTCAAATAGCAGACTTTGTTATTACAAAACCTCTGGTGTGATGAGCATCATGCCGCAAGGGTATGAGTGTTGGAGCTAAAATTACACTGGGTGCTCTCGGTGCAGGTGTATCTCTTGGGGTTGGAGTAGCCATGTCTTTAATTTCCTCTGAATCCTTCTGAAGCATCTGAAGTTTCTGCAAACCTGAAAGCTGTCAGGAAGTATCCCTGGCTAGTTGCCCAGAGAACTAACTCTGAGATGAATGGATCCTACTTCAGCCGTTTCTTTGTAGGGAGAACATTCTGGAAGCATTTAGCCAGGTAAGGGTGCTAGTCTAGCTCCTGGGGGCAGAGGGAGGCAATAGAGAGATGGGGCATTCATCACGGTTCCGTGGACTTGTTGGCCCCACCCAGGTGCCCTGACTGTGAGAAGACCTGGCCAGCCTGAAGCAGACCCTGGGAGCAGATGTGCACTGAAGAGAGGCAGCAAAGGGGGTATGCGGGGGCAGCAGGATTTGGGCGGGCAGTGCCAGGCGCAGTGACTAACCCTATTCTATTTCTGAATGCCAGGCAGGCCAGTGATGATGCCATCTCCTGTGCAGAACAGATCCTTGCCCGTAATGGAAAGTGATGAAGACATGACAGACTTTCCTCTGGGAAGACTGTGGGATCAGAATGAGCCATTTTTGGATATAAATGTCAGGGGCTTTGCCTGCAGCAGTTCAAGGAAGACATAATTACTGTGTGCTGCCTCCCTCCACTCCTTGCCCTGCACTGAACCACCCACCTCCCTTGAAACAGATCCACAGAGTTGGGGGTGGGAGGAGGCGGCAGGGGCTGCACCTGCTCAGGATTCTTTCCCAGTCTCAGTGGAGTCTCTGACTTCTCAGAATTCTGACCCTGAGAGCCCAGTGGGAATCCAGCAGGCAGAGGGAGACCATCTACCACGGATGTAGCTCCGGAATTGAGGGCAATGTATGAACTAAACCTGGAGCCTTCTCTGTCAAAGACAGGCTGAGTTTATGCATTCTGAGATCAGTTCTGGGCTTTTCTGAAACTCAGCTGGGGGTCTCAGAACTGAATCCTTAGGCACTGCCCTGTCTTTTCCCTGAAAATACAGATGTGACACAGAGATATTTATGTTTACCAACTACCTGGATCAGACATATTGGGTCTTTACTAAATCCTTGTAACTTGGAAACTTTAATAATGATTTTCTAGCATACCTTCCACCTAATCTCGAATGGCATTTAAAAGGCAGACTTATTGAAGGACACTTGCTCAGACAATTATCTTTTTGTATTCCAGATTCTATACAAACCGAACATGGCTTCCGTAAGGGAACATCTGTTCTATACCTAGCAGGATTAAAATATTCAGAAAATTTATCCCACTTTACAACTACATAATTTAATTTGGTTCTTTTAAACATTTAAAATTACAGTGTAAAGGTTCACAAGGTTGATGAGTTCCTTTTTCTATGACTGAGTTGAAGAGCTATTATTATTCTACGGTCACAGACTCTACCATTCCCTAATTTCAGCCTGATAGACATCCCGTGGGCCTATTCATCTTCAGCTGTATTCATCTGGTTTTGCTTCCTTATTTCAACTACATTTTTGAATGTTCCTGTCTGAGCTTATCCACTGTGCCTGTCCTTATAACATTATCGGAGAGATAATATTCATTTAATTCTCACCATTCCATCCTAACTACTTTCCTATGAGGCTTTGGTCTCTACAGAAGTGATAGCCTAGAGGCTTCTCTGTTCCTGAGGGTGGTGCTGATAACAGCGAGAGTGAATGTGCTCATAATAGAATTTCCACACTTTTCTTTTTAAAATGTCACAAGTAATATATGTCCATGATGAAACTGAGAAAACATGAACGCAGAAAGAAAAATTAAGAATTTATATGTATAAATTTATAAATATGTACATGTATATTTATAAACACGGGATACATTTGATCACTTTTTAATATGTTCCTGCTTAACACAATGTGAACATGTTTCCTTATTCTCAAGGCTGCCAAATTTTGCCTGGTATAGGTACAATTAAATTAATTTAATTAAGCTTTTATTGTTGGAGATTCAAGTGATTTAAAAATCTTTGCTATGGTAAGTGCACTGATGAACATCTTATAGTTATATTCTTGGGCATTTGCTCAAGTATTTTTGTAAGATAAATTTTCTGGAACCCAATTTCTTTTTGACCATAGCTCTGCCCATAGCCTTAACTGGCTCCTTCAATGGGATCTGATTTTGGCAACACAGAAGACACAGTATTGCTTCTACTGAACTCTTTATATTATTCCTTTGACCCAAAGTCTTCAGAAATTTCTCACTTTGGGTTTTCTATTCCTTTGCTAGAGGTTATCTGGGGCTTGACCTAAGTTGTCATTTCCCCATTCCCTCCTATCTCTCAACATTGTTCCTTTGCCTTCTCTAAATGCCTGCATTTCCCGTGACTCTGTCTTTGGGTTCCATTCTTTGTAGTCTGTACTCTCCCTCAGCTAATTCTCCCTCCGATTCTAATTTAGGAGAGTGATGAATTCTTGAGTTTTAGCCTTTTCCCCAATCCTTTGACATATGTTCCCAGCCATCACCTTGGCATCTCCACGTGTGCAGGTGACTCAAAGTTAGTATTCCTCAGAATAAACTCATGCTTTACTCCAAACTCCCAAGAAAATAAAACAAATGCAAAAATAAAAAACAAAAGCACCCCCTCCCCAAAACCAAACAACTCATTTTCTCCTTCTGCGCTCTCTTTTTTAAAGCGAAAGCACCCACTACCTACCATCAAAATGTCATTCAGATTCAGAGTTAACTGACATTTATTGACTGCATCAAATCTTATTAGTCACCTGCATAAAACTAATGGCTTCCCATTGTCATTAAAGTGTAACTCAAAGGCCTTATAACTGCCACAAGGCTCCTGGTCTTTACCTGCCCTCTGCCCTCCTCTATTCCCAGGCTCCTCCTGGTTGACTCTGCCCCAGCCACCTTCTTTCTGGCCTTCTCTTCCAAGTGCAAGTACCCGTACATCTCAGAGATTTGGCATTTAACCCATCCTTGGCCATGAACCCCTTTCTGCATTGTGCTTTTGGTGGTGTAACTAAAAAATCATTGCCAAACCCAAGGTCACCTATTCTATGTTTTCTTCTGGATGTTTTATAGTTTAAATTTAGATCTACAATCCATTTTAAGTAAATGTTTGTAAAAGGAGGAAGGTCTTTGTCTAGAATCTCTTTTTTGCATATGGGTATCTAGTTGTTCTAACACCAATTGTTGAATATATTATCCTTTGTTCATTGATTTGCCTTTGTGCCTTGATCAAAGATCCATTAAATATATTTGTTTGGGTTTATTTCTGGGCACTAATTTATATAATTTTTAAGATTCATGTATTCTGCCGAAACCGGTTTGGCTCAGTGGATAGAGCGTCGGCCTGCGGACTGGAAGGTCCCGGGTTCGATTCCGGTCAAGGGCATATACCTTGGTTGCAGGCACATCCCCAGTGGGGGGTGTGCAGGAGGCAGCTGGTCGATGTTTCTCTCTCATCGACGCTTCTAGCTCTCTATCCCTCTCCCTTCCTCCCTGAAAAAAAGAAAAAAAGAAAAAAAAAAGATTCATGTATTCTTATATATCCTCAGCAAATATTTATTGAGCAACTACTATATGATAGACACTGTTGTAGGTGCTGGGAACATATCAGTGGAAAAAGAAAAGATAAAAATCCCTGGCTTCATGGAGTTTACATTCTAGAAATCCTTACATATGGAATTATTTTTATTTTTATTTTTATTTTATTTTTTTTTAAAAAATATATTTTATTGATTTTCCACAGAGAGGAAGAGAGAGGGATAGACAGTTAGAAACATCGATGAGAGAGAAACATCGATCAGCTGCCTCTTGCACACCTCCTACTGGGGATGTGCCCGCAGCCAAGGTACATGCCCTTGACCGGAATCGAACCTGGGACCCTTGAGTCCGCAGGCCGACGCTCTATCCACTGAGCCAAACCGGTTTCGGCTGGAATTATTTTTAGAGTTATTCACATTCCTTTCCCAACTAAGTATAGTGTGCACTTAAATGCCTACATCTTTGCTCATCTTTTTCAATGCATTTGTTTGTTCATGACAAATTCAAGCTGCGTGCTGCACACTGTGCAAGGTCCTGGGGATATGAAGATATCCCCCCTCCCTCCCACCTCCTTGCATGCCATTTTTCTACCCATTGGAAAAGCACAAAGATATGATTTTTGGATTTAAGCACACTTGAGACCTCAAGTGCAGTAAGAAATGAGGTCCTAGCTAAGTTATATTTAACAGCTTACTCTGATACCTCCAGCAAAGAAACCTCCATTCCAATGTTAACTGCCTTGGGGTTTTCTGGGTAACTGGGATGAGAACAAACAATATTATTCAGATTGAAGGGTGATATGGGCAATGTTTTCCAATGTAGATTGCTCTTAATCTATTATTTATTTGTACTTCTCTGATACACAGTTGTTCCAGTAATGTCTAGTTCTGCTCTGAGTCAGAAGAGATTTATGGAAACAAGATGACTTTGAGCCTTATTTGTCTGCAGTATTCCCTTTTCTGACAACCCAAAACTTCATTAAGGAAAAGGATAATGAAAGGGACTTGCTTAGGCAAGGTAGCATGAAAAGGGGAAATAATAATAATAATAACAAAGATGACATTTCTAGACTTCAAATGGTTTTTGTAAGGGTGCGAGCTCAGAACTGTCTATCTCGTGCTAAGTGATTCACGTAAGAATTTCTAAGTTCCTGCTTATCACATTCAAGAAAGAGCACTACTTGGCTCCCCTTAGCTATTCACAGAGGTAGGCCAGTGGCAATTTATTTAAACAACAACAACAACAACAATAGAGCATGAGTTATTAACTAGTGTACTGTCTGAAAGAAAAAGAAAAAAGGGGAAATAAAGATGATTTCAAATATTGTTTTTTCATGGTAGACCTTTAGCAGTGTACTAAGAGACCTTAGGACCATCTGTCCCAACCCCCAGCCCCACAGAGGAGGAATCCTCTCTGTAAAAGCTTCAGCAGAAACCAGCCTATGTTTGAACACTTCCTGGGGCAGGGAACTCAGTACCTCATGTGGGTAAGAACGGAGCTACCACTTAGTTACAGAAAGCCTTCCTCCCTTGGAACTGAACTCTAGCAACTCCCAAAGAGTGTCCTGATCCCATTCTCCGAAGCAACAAACACATGTCCTCATTCATAGGCACTTCCTTTGGATATGGCAACTCTCAGGGCTTTACCGAATCCTGGATTCCCTCCACGCTGCCCCTCTCTCCTGGCTACAGACCCTCTTTGAGATGTTTTCTGGTTGGTTGAAGCCTTTGTTAAAATGTGATGCTTACAATGAACATCTGGAACATCCACTCCAGATTTCTGAGACTAGGATTTAGATAATGTGGGTTGCTAAGAAGAAATGTTAGCAAATGTCTAAATCATACTTCTGTTTCTATTTCGTGTGGTAAAGTTAAATGTTCATCATCATTCTGCCCAGATTAAAGGTGTTTCCACCTGAAAGTGTTTTCATCTGCAATTTCACCAACTTTTCATTTTGGAAGCTGGTGGCAACAAGCTGGCAGGAAATACGGGACTTAGGAAAAGCAAACATGTTCTATTTGCTAATGGTCACTAACCATTTGTAACCAAGGTGAGCTTATTACAGAAAGGAACAGGTAGCTGAAGTGTAAAGGCCCAGCATTCAAAACTCCCAATCCGTTTTCCTTGAACAGTAGGATCAGTTAGCAGAGCTCAACTATCAGTGGCTTCATAAGAAAGAGATTTGTGTACACTATGTAATTTTCGTCAGTAGGACTGCCTGCCTGCTTACAGATCTAATTTTTATTTATTTTTTGTTAATCCTCATCCGAGGATATTTTTCCATTGATTTTTAGAGTGAGTGGAAGGGAGGGGGAGAAACAGAGAGACAGAAATATCGATGTGAAAGAGACCCATCAATTCCCGGGCCGATGCTCTATCCACTTAGCCAAACCGGCTAGGGCAGTGGTCGGCAAACTCATTAGTCAACAGAGTCAAATATCAACAGTACAACGATTGAAATTTCTTTTGAGAGTCAAATTTTTAAAACTTAAACTATATAGGTAGGTACATTGTTATTAACTTAATTAGGGTACTCCTAAGCTGGCCTTTGCTAAACATTCAAGGAGCCAAAGAGCCGCCTGTGGCTTGCGAGCCACAGTTTGCCGACCACTGCTAGGGCACAATCTTATTATTTATTCACTCACATTACCTGTGAGCAGGAGATGGTGCTTGCATTTCAGAGGTCTGTGTGAATCACATACTCTCCGCATTTCCTGCCAGGCCTCCAGTATTCCCTCTTTGAATACTGACACTTGTCAGCAAGGCAACGTTTTCAGCACATGCCCCTCACCCTAGAAGCCCAATGAACCAGTTTGCCAACAGTTCCTACCTGTTTGGAATTTTAGACATAAAACTTTGGAAACGAAGAAGTTTTGTAAACAGAATGTAACCATAAATATACTTGCTTCTGACTTTCAAGGGAAGTCTCTGTGGCCTGTGAGTGAAAACATAAATATGAGCCTTATGTCCATCTTCTGACTTGGTGGGAAGCCTTCAAGTACTACCTGGTCCAGAGAATGACAGATTGAGAAATCAAAAGAAATGTGTTGGGGAAGTAAGGGAGAAAATACCTCCATCTGCTTCCAAATTTAGCAAAGTACCAGAGAGAGTTTTAGGGGATACATGGGCAGGCAACCTTTGCAGAGGACGGAGGAGCCTCCCCCTCAGCCGGCACCAATACAACATGACACACCAGCGCTCACCAGCCCTGAAGGGAGCCTTGGATGGAGCAATGCTTTCAGAACCTCAACTCAGCATCTTTAGGCATTCAGAAATGAAAATCGGCTAGAAAATTTGTTAAAGACTAAAACTAGCAACGTCTGAAAGAAGTCTTTCAGGTATCATCGGCAAAGGAATCTGGAGGAACATCAGTGATAAACATTAATGTTTTTCCAGGAATTATAGTGAAAGCCAAGGTTGCCTTCAAGCATCTGTCACTACAGATCCTGAAGACTAAGAGGGAGGGAGTAGGAACGAAGCACAGTGGAGTCCAACGCCTTGGAGGGAGATAAATGACCACTTGATAGTCCTCTGGCCACTGTGCAGAGACAACGATTTTCATTCACCCAGTTGTTTAGAGTTTATGGAATGCAAGAAAAGAGTCACTAATAGATGTTTTCATGAGGAAAACTTAACGTGAAAAGGTATGAACATCCTAGAGCTGACAAAAGCCAATAAGAGGATGAAGAGTACTTGTCAAAGATTCTGAAACCTCAACTTCCCCGCCCCACTTGGACCGCAGGCCTAGGGGTAGAATCAATGAGGTCCCAGAAGACAACTTCTTGGAGCTGCTGAGGCCCTGGCCACAGAGGTGACAGAATGCCTGGCAGCTACCACCCACAAGGATACACTGCATCTAAGAATGTGTCACCTTCCCCCACAAGAAATACCTATTCTATTTCGAGATGTGTGTGTGCTTACATATACTGCAAAGTACTGAAGCAACAACATTTTTAAAATGCTCAATACTTCTGACATGCTTAGACAAACAAGATATGTAAAAGCAACTCAGAATTAGATTCTCTTTACTCAACCACTGATAGATTTCAATCTGAAGGCATATAGAGGGAAGCAAATTACTATTTTATTTTCAGGTAAGAAAAACAAAGTAAGGCAAAGTCTGCTTTTGAATCTAAACAGTCCTATGTCTAAATGGCTTCTCTTTCTGATGCTAAGCATATGCTCTGGCTGTTGATAATGACGATAGCAAATGCTACATAGCTGTTGATAATGATGATAGCACTCACTCACTATGTGCCAGGCACTGTTCTAAGTGCCTTCCATATTCTAACTCTTTTATCCTCAAATCAACCCTGAGAGAGTGGTCATCCCTGTTTCGTAGATGAAGACACTGTAAGACATAGTAGGCACTCAATCAATATTTTGTGAATGAAATGAATAAACCAAACCATCACCAATCACCTTATTTTCTTTTTGCTCTCAGTAACTCATTCTTTCCCACTCTGATCTATTTTTTACAGTTAGTATTACAAATCTGTTCTTCAGAACTGGCAGAATCATTTTTACAAAGATTGAGAAGAACAGAACACTCTGGTTAATATAATTATGCTGCAAATTAAATCATTAGATCAGAAACTGTTTGTATTTGTGGACAATCTCAAAAGACCATGACTCCAGAATCCATCTCTCCTACCAGGGTTGTCTGCCTGTGCCAAAAATATAACTAAGGAAATATGGATATCTGTTTTCCTGAAAGAGCCTCAATGGGCTATGAGTTTATGATGAAAAGAAATATATATTAAGGTAACTCATGAAATTGCTGTTTCTGCAGGTCAAAAACAGTCAAATAGCAACAATTTCATATGGTTCAACTTAATTGATTTTGTCATATTTTAATGCAGTGTGATTGTAGAACTGAATTTTCTAAGCGAATGGTGAAGGACCTTGGAATAGTTACCGGAATTTAACTAGGGAGGTATTGTTTTATGCTACATTTTAGTTTCCACAGTAAATTATGTCACTTTTTAAATACACTTTACATTTATTTCTTTTGTCTGTCCTCGTTTACTTATGATTTTAAGATTATGTGGATGAGGAATTTCCATTCAAACATATTTCAAGTAGTCTTTGAGACATTGTCCATTCTAACAGAACAATATTATAGTCACACAATGTTCAACTGCTAAACACGGTCTAGTTTATAGACTATGTAAATGTCTTTAAAAAACACATATATTTTGGATATTAACCCCTTGTTGGAGATGCTATTTGTAAATATCATCTTTCACTTGGTTGGTTGCATTTTTGTGTTGTTGGCAGTTTCTTTTACTGTGCAGAGACTTTTAGTTTGATATAGGCCCATTCATTTACTTTTGGCTTTACTTCCCTTGCCTTCAGGGTCAAATTCATAATATGTTCTCTAAGACCAAGGCCCATACATCTAGTACCTATGTTTTCTTCCGAGTAATTTATTGTTTCAGATCTTAAATTTAGGCCTTTGATCCATTTTGAAATAATGTTTTGTGGGGACAAACTGTAATCTGGTTTCATTCTTTCACATGTGGCTTTCAAATTTTCTTAGCACCATTAATTGAAGAGGCTTTCTTTTCTCCATTATGTGTTTTTGGCTCCTTTGTCAAAAATATTTGCCCATATAAATATGCTTTTATTTCTGGCCTCTCAATTCTGTTCCAGTGGTCTGTGTGTCTGCTTTTCTGCCAATCCATGCTGTTTTGATTATCATAACTCAACACCAAACAAACAATCCAATTAGAAAATGGGCAGAGGACTTGAACAGACACCTCTCCCAAGAAATCATACAAATGACCAACAGATATATGAAAAGATGTTAAACTTCACTAGCTATTAGGGAAATCAAATCAAAACTACAATGAGATACCACCTCACACCGGTTAGAATGGCTATTATTAATAAGACAGGTAATAACAAGTGTTGGAGAGGTTGTGGAGAAAAAGAAACTTTCATTCACTGCTGGTGGGTATGTAAACTGGTCCAGCACTATGGAAAACAGTATGGCAGTTCCTAAAAGAAATTAAGAATAGAGTTACTATATGACCCAGTAATCTCTCCTATAGGTATCTAACCAAAAAACTTGAAAATATTTATTTACAAAGATACATGTGCCCCTATGCTCATTGCAGCATTATTTACAGTGTCTAAAATATGGAGACAACCAAAGTGCCTTTTGGGAGATAGAAGATGGCGGCCGGCAGGATGGCAGTAAAGGAGAGAGTGTGAGAGAGTGAGGGAGCAAAAGGGGAGTGTGTGGATATGTGTGGTGTGTGTGTGTGAGTGAGGGACAGTTAGATCCTGCAGGACTTTCGGGGGCTGGTGCACCGGGCTCTCTTAGACAGGGAGCCCCCACTACTGCTGTAAGCACTTCTGGGCGGCTGGTGGTGCTGGCACAGAAACCATGTCATCTTGAAGGGCAGAACTGCTGTGATTAGAAGTCCAGCCTCACCATCACCCAGACTGGCCTCAGATGCAGACCCACAGACAGCAAGACTCCAGCCATCCTGGCCGCAGGCTCCAGAGTCCTGGAGCACGTTCCCCTCCCACCAACCTGCCACAGCAGCACAGGTCCCACACATCCCGGGCTCTCTTGTGATTCTTGGTGCATGCGGGGCTCCTGCCGACCTATAGCGGCCATGTACCCCAGCCCCCCAGCTCGCCTGTGACTCTTGGCATGCACGATGCTCCTGCCTAGCCCACTGCTGTGACTCAGGCCCTATGCAACTTGGTGCCTGGACCCTTCAGTGATAGCAAAAGTGGGAAGACAAAGAAGCAACCCCCAGAGGAAAGAAAAGGAGGAATTGCCAAAAATAAATAAATAAATAAATAATAAATAAAAGGAAACTAAATGAAACAGATGCGTATAATATATCAGAAAAAGAATTCAGAGTAATGGTCATACAGTTCATAAACCGGATGGGCAAGAAAATCAACAACCTATGTAAGAATCAAGAGGAAATCAAAAGTGATATAGCTACAATAAAAAACATGATGGAAGGTTTCAACAGTAGACTAGGAGAAGCAGATGACTGAATTAGTGAGTTAGAAGATAGGGCAGAGAAACAAGCCCAATCTGAACAGCAATTGGAGAAAAAAATTAGCAGGAGGAGAGCCTAAAAGAGCTTTGGGACAACATGAAATGAAGTAACATATGTATAATAGGGGTTCCAGAAGGACAAGAAGAGCAGCAAGGATTAGAGAACCTATTTGAAGAAATAATGACAGAAAACTTCCCTGATATAGAAAGAAAAAGTCACACAACTACAGAGAACTCCAAAAGACACACACCAAGACACGGCGTAATTACAATGGCAAACGTTAACAACAAAGAGAGAATCTTAAAGGCTGCAAGAGCAAAACACAGTCTTACCTACAAGGATCTTCTATTAGATTATCAAATGATTTCTCAACAGAAACACACCAGGCCAGAAGGGAATGGAATGAAGTATACAAAGTGATGCAAAGCAAGGGACTCAATCCAAGAATACTCTATCCAGCAAGGCTATCAATCAAAATTGAAGGGGAAACCAGGAGCTTTGCTGACAAAAAAGGCAAAGGGAGTTTATCACTACCAAGCCAGCAATGCAAGGAATGCTAAAGGAACTGTTGTAAAAAGAAGAAATAGAAAGGGAAGAAGGAACACATGCACAAAGAAGAAAAAGGGCTAAAAACAAGTACCTATCAATAATAACCTTAAACATAAATGGACTAAATGCTCCAATCAAAAGACATAGAGTGGCTGAATGGATAAGAAAATGCGACACATATATATGCTGTCTACAAGAGACCCACCTCAGAACAAGGGACTCGCACAGACTGAAAGTGAAGGGATGAAAAAATACTTTTCAGGCAAATGGAAATGAAAAAAAAGCTGGAGTAGCAATACTTATATCTGACAAAATAGACCTAAAAGTTAAGGCCATAACAAGAGACAAGGAAGGCCACTTCATAATACTAAAGGGATCGATACAACAAGAGGATATAACTCTGATAAACATAGATGTACCCAATGCAGGAGCACCCAAATACATGAAAAAACTTCTGGAAGATATCAAGGGGAAGATTGACAGCAATACAATTATAGTAGGGGACTTTAATAATATCCCATTGACATCACTGGGTAAATCCTCTAGACAAAAAAAATCAGCAAAGAAACAGCAATCCTAAAGGACTCACTAGATCAGATGGACTTAATTGACATCTTCAGAACATTCCACCCCAAAGCTACAGAATATACATTCTTCTCAAGTGCACATGGGACATTTTCAAAGATAGACCACATACTGGACACAGGCAAAGTCTTTCCAAGTTCAAGAAGACTGGAATCATATCAAGCATCTTCTCAGATCACAATGGCATAATATTAGAAATAAACTACAATAAAAACAATCACAAAAATTCAAACACTTGGAGGCTAAATAGCATGTTATCAAACAATGATTAGGTTATCAAATAGATCAAAGAAGAAATAAAAAACATCCTGGAAACAAATGACAATGAAAACACAACAATCAAAATCTATGGGACACAGTGAAAGCAGTCCTGAGAGGGAAGTTCATAGCATTACAGGCCTACCTCAAAAAACAAGAAAAACTGGTAATAAATTATCTAACTCTACAACTTAAAGAATTAGAAAGAAAGCAACAAGAAAAGCCCAGAGTGAGAAGAAGGAAGGAAATAATAAAGATCAGAGTGGAAATAAATGACATAGAGACAAAACAAGAATACCACCACCAACAAAAAACAATACAAAAGATCAATAAAACCAAGAGCTGGTTCTTTGAAAGGATAAACAAGATTGATGAACCTCTAGCCAGGCTCACCAAGAAGCAAAGAGAGGGGACCCAAATAAACAAAATCAGAAATGAAAGAGGTGAAATAACAACAGACCGCACAGAAATACAAAGAATTGTAAAAAAAAATACTATGAGCAACTCTGTTCCAACAAATATGTCAACCTAGAAGAAATAAACATATTCCTAGAAAAATATGACCTTCCAGAACTCAATCAGTAAGAATAAAAAAATCTGAATAGGCCGATAACTATGGAGGAAATTGAAGCAGTCATCAAAAAACTTTCAGCAAAGTGCCTTTCGATAGAGGATTGGGTAAAGAAGATATGCTACATATATACAATGGAATACTACTCAGCCATAAGAAAGGATGAAATCCTGCCATTTGTGACAACATGAATAGACCTTAATAATATTATGATAAGTGAAATAAGTCAGTCAGAAAAAGCTAAGAATCATATGATTTTAATCATATGTGGGATATAAAACTGAAACTCATAGACATAGGCAACAGTGTGATGGTTACCAGAGAGAAGGAGGAAGAGGGGAGTAAAGGGTAAAGAGGCCCAAATATATGGTGATAGAAGATTTGACTTTGGGTAATGGGAACACAATGCAGTATACAGATTGTGTATCATAGAAATGTACACTTGAAACCTATATTATATTAACCAATGTCACCCCAATAAATTTAATAAAAACATTTCTAGGAATGAATGTAATATCTATTAAATAAAAGCATAATATGCTAATTAGACCAGGCAGCTGCAGGACCTTCCAGACGTCATTCCAGATGAAGCCACAGTGGCCGGGGGCCAAGACAGAGGCGGTTAGGGGCAATCAGGCAGGTAGGCGAGCAGTTAGGGGTGATCAGGCAGGCAGGCGAGTGGTTAGGGGTGATCAGGCAGGCAGGCGAGTGGTTAGGGGCGATCAGGCAGGCAGGCAGAGTGGTTAGAGGCTATGAGGCAGGCAGGCAGGGAGGCGAGTGGTTAGGAGCCAGCAGTACAGGATTCTGAGAGGGATGTCTGACTGCTGGTTTAGACCCAATCATTGGCAGCTGGACAACCCCCGAGGGGTCCCGGATTGCAAGAGGGTGCAGGCCGGGCTGAGGGATCTCTCCACCCCTCGTGCATGAATTTTGTGCACTAGACCTCTAGTCTATAATAAAAGGATAGTATGCTAATTAGACCAGACGTCCTTCCTGACGAAGCCAGGGCCGAAGGGAAGCCAGCCTGAGTCCCGGGTACCTGTGGGTGGCCGGAGGAGGGAAGCCCAGGTCCCGGGTGCTGGAGGGAAGCCGGTGCCAGCATCTGGGGGAAGGAAGGCCTACTCTTGCACGAACTTTTGTGCATCGGGCCTCTAGTTCTATTATAAAATGCAGCAGTTTCTTTCAAGCTAGCCCCCTCCTAAAACCCCCTAAGTTATTGGGAGGACATTTCCTAACTACAAAATAATAACAATTTGTATTTACACTTGAAGTCACATGATTCTTGCTTTTTCTGACTGATTTATTTCACTTAGCATAATATTCTCAAGGTCCATCCATGTTCAAGTGAAAAATATTAATAAAGTATTAATATGGCTACTTAAAATAGCCCAAAGCTTGTGATATCAAGCAGATCTGTGCTTACTCGTTTATTTTGAACATGTATTATTATGATTTAATGATGGATTGGGGTCCTTAAGTGTGACCAACTTACCACCCACTTAGTGATATTTGTATATTTTAAATATATCATTCTTCTAACAATAAACCAAATTCTAAAAAAGTAGTATTTATATCATGAAACATTTTTACAGTGTTATATATTTAAGTGTCCAAAAATAATTGTATAAATGTGCTTATTTGAAAATAACAAAGGGCCATAGTACACACCCCTGAATACATTCTGCATCTAATTTGGCAAACATTTGGCAAATATTACTGGTACAAAGCAATGGTCAGCCACTGTACTCCAGGTGCCTGCCATCACTGTAAGAGGCCCGCAGGCATGAACCAACCACTATGTGAGACAGAATGGAACAAGTGCTACGAGGAAAGAGGAAATAAGTAGTTCTCACTGACATAGAAAAATATAGGTAAACTTCTTTTATCCCAGATACTTTATTGTTTGGGCACTCGGATGTTTGTACTCATGTGCCTTGCAACAGTAGGGGTCAGGCAGAGAGGGAGGTGTGGGTGTTAGTCTTCCATTTGTACATATAATCCCCATTCCTCCAAAAACTGCGTCAGATAGGCTTCATCTTCTTCAAGGGGCTTGTCGGGAGCCTGCTCCTCATAAAGTCTAGACAATAGGCCCTCCTCTGTGAGCTCCTTGTACTCAGGATGTTCACATCCTTCTGAATCATGTTCAAAGCTAAATAATGAAGGTATACGCAGCCTGCCAGTCCGAGGGTCCCAATCGACCAGTGTGGTCGATGGCTCTTCTTCTGGCTCCTCTTCTGTGTCCACATGCTCCTCTGGCAGGTGGTCCAAGTCTCTGAGCTGAGGGGTATCTGAGTACATTAGTGTTTGCGGGCTCCAGTCAGCCAAAGCTGCCTGTGGCTCAAATACTCTTCCTTGTGGGAACATCTCCTCCTGCAAACTGAGCTCTTGATCTCCAGGCCCCACAGAAAGGTCAGTAGGTCTCACATCATATTCATACTCAATGACTATTTTATCTGTGGGTATTGCTCTGCCGAGTGACTCTTGTTGGGTCAGGGAAGTCCCTTCGGAGCTT
The DNA here is from genome assembly GCF_027574615.1 of Eptesicus fuscus. Classification (NCBI taxonomy): domain Eukaryota; kingdom Metazoa; phylum Chordata; class Mammalia; order Chiroptera; family Vespertilionidae; genus Eptesicus; species Eptesicus fuscus. The sequence continues at coordinate 73,540,973 of NC_072482.1, read as the reverse complement.
TTCTCAGTGTCATAGAAAATGTCCATCGAATGGGAAGCATACCCTAAGTGCATCACCTCCATTTCCTCCTGATGGGGCTCCTGGTCCTTGCTGGGCTCATGCAGATCCCATACATCATTGCTTTTTTCCACGACACTTATATCCTTCTGAGGAAATTTAGAATCCTCCAAAATATTGAGGGTGATAAAGTTAATCACAATTTGTTCAGCAGGTACAAAGAATCTTTTGTCAAGTTCATTTCTGTAAATCAAAATCTATAAAGAGAGAAGAGAATGGTTTTCACCTTTTCACTTTCGACAGATATTAAAAACAGCTGTTAAGTAGAACTTATACTGTCATCAGATGGTTTTAAAGATCTATTCTTACCAACTCCTGGAAGTGAAAGTTATGCTTGGAATACAGAGAAAACCTCATTCACACAAAATGCATATGGAAGAGACCCAAGACATACCAAATGCATATGAAAGTGAAAAGTGGTTCATTGGGTAGGTATCTGTCCAGGTCAAAGATAAGGGTGTGACTGGCCCCTCCTCTAACTGGCTGAGGAAATTTAGGATGTTATTTAATTTATTGAGCCTTGATTTTTAATTCTGAAAAATCAGAATTTGTGCCACATAAGGGGTGGTGAGAACTAAGTGAGATGGAGGTTTTGAAATTGCTTTGTTAATTATAGTTCACTATGTATTTGTTAATAAGCTGTGGTTACTGGGCTCCCAGCCCTTTTTTGGATACAGTCTGGACATGAAATGTGGGTGGGCATGAAAACTGGGTGTAGAAAGGCAGATAAGAACATGAGCAGGGATGGTTCTACTTACTTCCCCCAAACTCCAAAGGAATCATGCTATAATAAAGTCAAAAAGGGAAATCCATTTGCCAGTTTATGGCAGACAGAAAAACTCTAAGTAATGCCAGGAAAACATGTTTCAGGTTAAAATGTTGCTGGGATTATGTGTGAGGTGCCTGTTTAGATAGCCAATGATGAGTTTATGTTACAATCCTCATTGTCTAATCTATGATGTGATTTCATTTAACATTATAAAATAGATTCTTTAATTTTATTCTTTTATAATTTTTTTTTTGTGAAAAGTAACCTGTGGTCAATTTTGTGAAGTTTTCCTTTCAGGAAAGGTCTCTCTATGTCTTTAAAAAGCTAATTCTGAACCCTAAGTGCAGGCAGATTCATAGAACTATTTTTAAACTGAACTAACAGGAATACATATATGTATTGTGTACATTGTGAACATATTTTTAATAATTCCCAAAGAAATAATTTTTATTGTTAAAATATGCTCAGCATTTCAAAACCCTTCAGTGCATGGTCCAGAGGATAAGGTTTATTCCTTTTACTTCCTTGCTTCTCCTTACTATAAGTGACGAGATTCTGGCCATTTCCCCCCTAAACGTGCTTCCATCCCACGTCCTGGTCTCCAGCCCTCCATCCCACTCTCTTCTCTTAGACTCTCATCTTCTCTCCTTTGGAAAACTGCAGGTCTCCTAGTTACTTTACTTGTTTCTTCTAGTCTCACTCCCCCTAATGTTGTCTTAGACCCACTATCCAGTTGAATCTAAAACACAATATCGACCGTGACATTACCAAGGTAAAACCCTACAGAGATTTCTTTGCCAATAGAATAAAGCCCAACCTTCTTGGAATAACAGCCCAGTTCTCTCATTACCTGGCCTTACCACCCACTCTCTTGTTGTATCTTTCAAAGCTCCGCATCAGGAACCTTATGATTTAACAATACTATGTGGTTTCCCCAACAGCTATCCACCTTTCCCCTGTTGTTTCTTCTGCCAGTACGAGGTCCCTAACTCTTACTCACCTTTCATAATCAAGCCCAGGCATGAACTTCTCCTGATCCCCATGCAGGGTTTCAGTGCTCCCCCTGTACCCTAGCACCCCCAGTGCCTGCTTTCATCATAGTCATATCATTTTGAAATTCTTGTCCCCAACTAGACTTGAACCTCTGGAAGGGCATGGATCATGACCTCATTTATCTCATACCTCAAGACCTAGTCTAATCTGGTCATTAAACCTAAAATCTTTGTTAATGCTAAGGCATCTTTCTCTTTGGTTATGTTAGTGAGTTAATCTAGTAGAGAAAGTGTTTTTTTAATTTGTTAGCTTTTTACCTTTAAACTCAATCTGCTCCTAAAAGGAATGGTATCAGTTAAAGAGCCTCCTTTCCAGCGACCTGGAGATGTGTTGTTAGAATGAGTCCTGCCACACTAAGCACTCACCAGATTTGCCGGGTGTTTCTCTTTGCCAACGTGGATATATCTATACGCAGAGAAGCCCATCACAGAAAGGAGAAACACGGTAATAGATATGGGCAAAACATACCAGAAGATGATTTTAATTTTCAATGCTGATGTTTGATCTGTTAAAAAAAAAAGAGGGGGGTGGGGGGAGTAGAGCGTTGTAACTTGGTGTGGTGGGAAAACATTGGCAATGTCAAAAAGCTTTGGGCATATTCCGACTTACATGTAGGAATTCAGTTTTCTCATTTATAAGAATGTAGTAAGGGGTCTCAGAATTCTTACTGTCTCTGACAATAGATGGTCTTAAGGAATTATTTGGACTGTCTCACATCTTTACAGCAAGGATGTGTTAGCAACCCAAGTCAGCATGTATTCCAACATTTTATATCTGGCTATGAGATTCATGTTGGTTTTTATACTTGAAGGTAAATGTATCTGAAATTCAGGCAACTCACAGCACTCCAAACCAAACAACAAAACCCTCCTGTAATGATCCCACTAAGCAGCTCCACTTTTCTATGCCACTCATTTGACTCAGTCTTTTTCATATATTCAGTAGAGGACAGGGATATATGGCATCACCTTCTATGTGACCAACAGAACTACCCTCGTGCTGGTTGCTCAGACTTTCCTGGGTACGTTTGGAGCTTGGGGATGTTTGTAGGAAGGTGGCTGAGCTGGTGTGTGCTGAGAACGGCAGTAACTCCCTTCCAGGTTTTGATGTGCTATGGGTTCATGATCAGTAAAAGTCCATAGGGAATGAAAAGACCTGGTGAATAGTTTTAAGAAAAGTAGTCCTGGCCCACCATTGATCAGAGTATACAGTTGATGAACGGGGATTATTGCGTTTATCATATAATAGATATAAGAGCTTAACTTATATTTGTTAAGTTCCTGTGGGGTAATTGGAAGTTGGGATGGTTAATTTTACGAGTCAATTTGGCTAAACCAAATTGGAACCTAGATATTGGTAAAACATTATTCTAGATATTTCTGTGAAGGCATTTTCCAGATGAGATTAGCCTTTAAATTGGTAAACTTGAGTAAAGCAGATTACCAGGGGGTCCAACTGCAGGTTCTTCTAGCCTGACCAATCCCTGAAGAGCACATCTGTCATCAGCTTCCACATAGAAAGATGCCAACACCACAATGCACATGTTGCAGGTGACGGAGCACCACCTGCTCCTACTTTAGGCTACAACTCAGTCCGGTCCTCTGGATACAATCCCTGGCCTGGGACGGAACTTGCGCAAATTAAAAGGAGCCAGGCCAGCAGTGACTGGTGGCACTTTGTGTACATCAGCACGTGTTGGTTATAATAAACCAAGAAACTCTATCTGTATTTGTAGGGATTGGGGGACTATCGGGAACAGAAATATTTTCCAAAGATAATCCCAAAAGAGAGAATACTGATTTTTAAAAATATATGTTTTTATTGATTTCAGAGAGGAAGGGAGAAGGAGAGAGAGATAGAAACATCAATGATGAGAGAGAATCATTGATCAGCTGCCTCCTGCTCACCCCCTACTGGGGATCAAGGTTGCAACCCGGGCATGTGCCCTTGACTGGAATCGAACCCGGAACCCTTCAGTCCATAGGCCAATGCTCTACCCAGTGAGCCAAAAACAGCTGGGCCCGACTTTTTAAAAAGGTGGTTGCCATAGCGTTGTCTTGGAAAGTATCTGGGGTGATTTAACAGCTGGGAGATCCTGGAAAAGCTCAGGACCTGAAATGGTGCCTCCTTGCTCTTTTGTTACCTTTCCTAAACTGGTTAGAAAGTTGCTCCATCTGCTTACTGGGAAGTATTTAATTTAATCTATACTCTAGTTGCTTAACTCTGCCAACTGCTTAAATGACTTCCACTGGAAATGCATTCCTACCATTTGGCCACTGACCAAGCTATTAGTAAACAGAGCACTTTATCCAAATACAAAAATAATTTCTTCAATCTGCTCTGTGTTGCCTTTTGCTTGCTTAGCATTTTAGTTTAATTTGACATGTGGTAGAGAACCCTTTATTTTAAAGGGAAAGTTATGACAAAAATAGAGATTTACAAAGGAAGCTTTTCACTTTTTATTTGTACTCACAAAATTCCCTTTTTATTCCTTGGGACATTTCATTATGACACGTGGGGGCATGAAGGAGGAGGAGAGCAGGGGTCTGTCACCATTCCTATCCCATAGCTGGGGATGGGACCAAGGCTTGGGGGAAATGTTATGACATTTGTCTTAGGACAGCACATTTGGAAGAGAGAAACAGAAGAATAATAGATGAAGAGCCAGTCAATGAAAGTCAACTTTAGGATTTATTTTCAATTTTCAGGTTTTGAATACAAGGTCCTCTCACCCTGGAGGAAGAATGATTACACGAATGCTAAGCTCCTAATTCCATGTCTCCTAACAGGAAGGAGACTCTTCGCTCACAGTTCCTTGGCAGCCATGTTCAGACAACATGAGAAGGAGACAAATAAAAGGAGAGAGAAGGAACTCTAAGAGCGAGGCCGTAAGTACTGGTTTGTAGATCCCAGACCAGCCAGCCAGTGATATGTAAACATGGAGCCCGTAATTTGTATTTCTGAGGGGGAGCAAAGGATTCTGTCTTAAAAAGTGTTTTTCTGACAATGCTTTGTTTCTAGCAATACAATTAATTGTCTGATGTGCTTGAAGACCACAGAACTTCTACTGACCAGAATGATTATAATTCTTAAAAAGAAAAAAGATGTGTGTAAAAATTCCCAATTGTTATTTCCCAAGGCATAGGCTTGCTGGCAGCAAGTGCCAGGCCTGGTGCTGAGGTCCCCCAAGGGGTGAAAACCCTCCCTAACGCTGGCCAAGTCCAATGGCAGTGTCCCGGGCTGCTCAATGCATTTCTGGGGACGGCTGTTTGTGCCTTTGCCTCAACCTGTTTCTGGTAGAAATGGATTTGCCAATCAATACCTTGTCTACACTGCCAAGTTTCATCAGACTTCCTTCCTCTGAGCAGCTGAGGTGTTTTAAAGCTTACCTTTCAAAGTACTGACACACTGCTTCTCAGAAGGCTGAGCAAGGCGAGGAGGCCCTGGGACGAAGGACTCCACGTGGATGCAGTACAGAGTGTCCGGCTCTAGCCAGCTGAGCACCAGCGTGTGGTTGGTCACACACTGAGACCACTAGGTTAGGGAATTGCAAACATCAGTTACGGCAAAGATTTCTAGTACCACCCCAGACAAATAACTCTACAAGGAAATAAAAGACCCAGATACCATGAAATCCTTTACTACGCTTACAAGCTTTCTTTTCAGCAACAGCTTCAAAATATCCTTTCCCTGTAGCTCGGCAATACCCAGAAACTGAAACAATCCCGGTACAATGCGAAATAATAACGTAAGGATGGATTTCTCATTCATCTTTGTCCTGTGTTTTGCTAACGTCTTTTTCTTTCTTAGAGAGTGACTGACAGATGTCATGCAAGTAAAAGCTTCTCCATCAATAACTACTCCAATAGCAATATCATATCCATTAACAGAAAGTTTCTGTAAAGGAATTCTGAAGTTTTTTAAGTTTCTACATAGCTTCAATTGTATCTTGGATGGCATCTCTTTTGAATTATCACATCTTCCCATTTTCACATGCAGAGAATTAAAGCAGCAGGGCTGCTTGCTTCAGCATTAACTGCAAAAAGTGACCCAGATTATGTGCCCTGTTCCATTTCAGACTTACCGTCCTGTTTGACTTAGTATTATAGATGGACACATTATATTTCAGATTCGAGTATATTTGTTGCATGGAAATGGAACTTTCTTCTGAATTTTTCTTCCACTTCTCTGGAGCCGTCAGAACAACAGAAATGGATTTCTCCTCAGGACTCAAAGTAACCTCTGGTGGGCCAATTTGTGCTTAAAGGGGAGAGGAGAGGGAATTATGTTCAGATGTAGAAATCACCTTGGACAAAACTACAGTCTAATCAGTTTTAGTGCTGGGACAAAAACTCTATATCCAACTCTCTTATTTGAGATGCCTCAGAATGCTCCAAGGTGGGCCCAAGGCATGCAGAAACTTGAAACAAGAATTTCATGTACTCTGACATGATGTTAAAACAGTCAGTTGAGGAGTTCCCAGTCACATGGATAAACAGTACTCGATGATGGTAAATACAACGAAAACTATTTAAAACACTGCTGTGACTTGAAAAATTGGTGATAAATAACATTAATATGATTTGATACACGACAAAAAGCAGACACGGAGGAATGAAGCACTGTTACAAATCTTTGGAGATGTGATTGGAATGATCTAGAACAGAGGTTAGCAAAGTTTAACCATAAAGGTCCAGATAGGATCTCTGTTGCAACTATTACCGTATTTTCCGGCGTATAAGACGACTTTTTAACCCAGGAAAATCTTCTATATGCTCAGTCGTCTTATACGCCGGAAAATACGGTATTTATATCAATGTAAAACCCATTCTTAGCTCTCAGCCTATAGAAAAACAGAAAGGGGGTGGTGGTGCTGCATTTGAGTGAGGGCATAGTTTGCTGACTTCTGAGCTAGAAGGGAATCAGGGGAAAGGCTCCAGCTTCAGGACCGAAGGAGAACTTGTAAATTTCACATGGCAGCTCTGAGTGAGTCCTGTACCTGAGTCAACTACAGATCAGCACATGGAACAATGAAAAAGCAAATACCAGCAAAATGTTATCTAGATTCTGAGTTACACCTAGAAATTGCATCATTACACCACCAAGTTCATAACAAGAAAAGACGTACTTTGGTGATCAGGATAATCTGTAATCAACCTTGTGGACATATTCAACCGTTTTGAAACCCACAACATTAAAAAAAAAATCTGTCAGTTGTTCCTCAAATTACATAGTCTCCACTAAATGCTAAAATAAGATCAAAATTTGATAGTATTGACATTTAGCGTCAGTTTGGGATCTGGGAGAGATCTTGGAGGTCACTTGGCCACGGCTTTCATTCTACAGACAAGACTCTGGACCAGCACCTCGGGCTGGTCACCCCACCAGCTGACGGACAGAGTGCAGAACAGGCAAGCTGAGCACCGGCTCCTCAGGCAAAGCTGTCTATGAGGCTGAACCTTGTAACACTAGGAGGTCAGGTGAGAGTGATATTAATCCGTGTTTAACAGACAATTGTATTACTTACTTTCTAAGAAAGGATAGAATCGTCCAGTTTCTGCCCATTTGGAACAATCAGATCCCCGAGTGGCCTTAACTCTGGCATAATATTGATGTTCATAGTCAGAAGTTTCAGCAGAGAGATCACAGTGGGTCCTATTGATATTCCTGCATTCGGATTTGCTCAGCCATTTCTTTTGCCCATATCTGCAGAGAAGGAAACTGTGAATTAATAATGAGGTGCCCTCTATGCTGTACAATAGGAAAAAGCAGTCATTATGTAAAACTGAATGGAACTTAAGACCTTCTCTTCAGAACAACAGAAGGGCCTGTCATTGAGATAAAAAAGAATCTGCTTTTGCTGCTGGCAATTTTTTTCATTAGCTGTCAGGAACATGAGTCAGAGTTTCTGTAATCCCCTTTCTCTTCTGTGAATTATAATGTGCACAGTATATTTTGAAAGCATGTATTTTATTATTATTCTTGGGCTACAGTAAAAATTTTACATATTGTGTGATCAACTCTTCTAATAATTATATCTATGTAAGTTTTGTAGTCCACCATGCATGCTTAGGTCAGGTTGATTGGTTGTTTTAAGAAAAATTAGCCATCATTTTTCTTGGAAGAAAAATTACCTTGACATTCTCATAAAATTAAAAAATCTACTTGCCATCAAGGGTTTGGGGAAAAGTCACTAGACTGAAGTGCATGCCCAAATCTGCATTTTCAATTATAGCGATGATGATACTAAAACTAGGTTGTTCACTTGGATTTTCCCTTTCTTTTATTAAAAGCACAACACCCATAGTAAATAGGGAGGGGGGAATATTTGTAGGTGGGAGAGGCTAAGGTATATAAAGTGATAAGAGATGAGCTGGAAAAGAGACAGATTTGCAGGAGAGGCTACTGAAAAGATTAAAGCAGCATGTTAGGGTTTTAGAAAGATAACTCTGGTGGTGGCATGGAGAATGCAAAGGGGTAAGAGGGGCAGCCTGGAGAGGAGTTGGGAGGACACTCCAGGTGCAAGATGTAGGTGGCCTAGACAAGGGAAGATGTAGGTGGCCTAGACAAGGATGGTGGCCTGGAACCAATAAGACAAAGGAAGAAATATCAGGACACAAGACTTGGTGATTGAGGGCACATGAGAGATGAAGTAAGGATGATGCCTCTTTCTGTCTGGGACAAAAGGTTGTAACAGTTTACTCATTTTACAGATGAGAAAACTGAAGCTCAGAGAGATGAGGAAACCAAATGCTCAAGTTCATATCACTAGTAAAAGGCATATCTGGGATTTGAACCACTTTCCTGGGATGCAAAGCTTGAGCTTTTAGTGCTTCCCTATATATTTGTGTATTAAATTCTTTTGGCAGATATAATTTAAATTTTTGTTCAAATTTCACCTTTTACTTGGAAACAAACTTCACTCAAAAGTATAATATGTAATCTGCCCAAGGTTACCCAGCAAGGTTCATAGCCTGGCTATGAACCCAGGACTGTCTGACTCGGGCTGAGCCTGGAGCCCTGTCAGTGACATATACCACCCTGTATTCCTGTCCACCTCCTAAGTTGTTTTTTTAAAAAAATATTCTTTTTCAAAAGTTGCATAATCCAACTTATCCGCTGTCAGAGAGCAGTGACAAATCTGCCCGTTTTAAAAAATCCTTTTCTGAATCACGGAGACATACAAAGGACAGAGCAAGCTCTTTGCTCCACCTAATGGAAGAGGAGGCAAGGGCGTGCTCCTGAAACATTTCCCTTTGCACAGTGATGTCTTCTCTCCTAAGCTCAGCGCCTGGGAAACGCCTCGGAAATGAGAATGGGGGTCTAGCTCAGTTAGGCCAGGAAGAGCAGTTGAAGTCCTCCACTGCCTTTGGAGGTCGGATTTTTTTTTTTCAAAGACAAAAATGACTTTATTCTTTTTTTGTAACTACGGTACATTTAAAGAAAAAACTCAACTAATCAGAAAAGCAGAATCAAGAGAGAAATAAATCAGCTGGAAACCTATTACCCTGGAATATTTGGTATACATGATTCTGGACATCTCATTATGCTTACATATAACCAGGATAGTTAGATAGCTGAATATAGAGATAAAAACTAGATTATACCACATGCATAGTTTTAATAAAAGTAGTAAATTTAACTTGACTTACACTTTAATATAAAATAAGAAATTAAAGGAATTGCTATAGTTTAAATGTTTACCACAAGAGATATTAGTTCTTAAAATATCATTTAAATTAAGAAAATGTTTTTTTGAAAAATACTGAGAGCTTAGTCATTAAAATGAAGTCGTTTCATTTTAGATCGTATTTAATGGTTTTCTGCTATGAATATCAGTACACTTACAGTTTTCGCCCACCTTCTGATTTGTTCTATTATTGTTTAGGTTCAAATATATATGAGAAATTTCAAGAACCATATTTCCCATCACTATGTGGTCTTAGTTCTAAATTTACATCGTTGCAATGCATGCTACCAGTCTTTATGCCATCATCCCGTCATTACTAATTTCTTTGTCTAGGTTCATCTTTTTTTCTATGTCAGGTGGTTATTATCTTTAGTTAGTGGTTCCTCACCGCCCGAGAAGGTCTCAGGGGAGTGATATCCCGAATTCCCACCTACTTGAAAAGACATGTGTTGAACTCGGTAAGAGTCTTGGGCCTCACCTATTTTCCCCTCAGAAGATGTAGCACTGTTTTCCGCTGAGTGCTGCCAGACAGAAATCACTTCATCCCCTGACCCGACTTGAGTCCTGCTTTTGCTAGGATGGCCAGAAATCATTTCATTTTCTTCAAGTCCAATAAGTTCACCAGGACGTCTTGCTATTATTTTTATAATATTTTGCTGGATATAACATGCATTTATGATATGCAATGCCGATTATTATCATTATTACTTGGTCAACTATTCCTAACAGCTATAATAGGTGGTTTTTTTTTTTTAATTCTTATTGATTTCAGAGAGGTAGGCAGAGGGAGAGAGAGATAGAAACATCAATGATGAGAGAGAACCACTGATCGGCTGCCTCCTGTATGCCCCACACTGGGGAATGAGCCTGCAACCCAGGAACATGCCCTGACCGGGAATGAATCTTAATCTCCTAGTTCATAGGTTGACGCTTAACCACTGAGCCACGCCAGCCGGGCTATAATAGGTTTTTAAAGTATATTTAATATTTAATATTTTTATTTTACATCTTTTCCCTAAGCTCTGCCCACTTGCTTTAAAAAAAAAAAGTTCTTCCTGTGGCCTTAGAGAATCTCTTCTTTTGGAAGAGATTGCAACTTCTTCTTTAAGCTTTATCATTAGAAACATGTTGCTTATGGACTCAAATTATGGACAATTATTTGTATGAATTTTTCTCCTACTTCCATGAGAAAACTTTTTAGAAAATTTCCACTTGTGTTCTTTTTTCCTCTTTCTCTCTTCCAATGATTATGGATAGGTGCTGTGCTGGCTTCTTTGGGACTATTGCTCTTTGAATGGGGCCAACTATTTTTAGTTTTATTTATTTTTAAGATATATTTTTATTGATTTCAGAGAGGAAGGGAGAGGAAGAGAGAGAGAGAGAGATAGAAACGTCAATGAGAGAGAATCATTGATTGGCTGCTTTCCTGCACACCCCCTACTGGGGATCTAGCGCACAACCCAGGCATGTGTCTTTGACTGGAATCAAACCCGGGACCCTTCAGTCCCCAGGCCTACGCTCTGAACCAAACCAGCTAGGGCTATTTTTAGAATATTAGGTGAATGGGTACAGGAGTGAGGGTCTGTCACACACTCTATCATAGACTCATGCCATTTCCTTTGACAGGAAGCCTGCCCACCCTCAGGATTTCAACAGGAGGAGGCTGATGTGGCTGGTGGCACTTCCCTGGGCTGCCTTCTCTCTCTCCTGTCCCGCTCACTCCCCTTTCTCTTGGGCTGCTTCTGAGCTTCTACACTGGATATATCACTTGAACCTGATTTCACTTTTAGCCCCTCCTTCTCCGACAACCTGGGGCTCCATGGGGTCATTTCCACAATTTCTGGGGGTGGAAATCCTTAGATTCCACATCCTTAGACTGTTGGTTAAGCCTCTGAGTACTGTGACATTTTTTCTTGTGAAATTATTGTCTACTGTTGGAGTTTGAGGAGGTATAGGTTTACTTCCAGCTTGTGGAGTGGTTTTCTTTCAGATTTCACAGTACTTGGCTTGTATACCTCATAGTCTGTGGCTTGGGTGTTGTGACCATTTCCTTGGTTGTTTCAAAGTTGGACATTGTCTTGTCTGATTTGCATTCTTTCTTGCTTGCAATGATTTTTGAGGGAGAGGTGAAAAGTAAAAATGTCCACTCACTACTATCTTCAACAGGAACAGCTAGTTGTACATAATTCTGTGCTCAGTTTCACTTAAAATGTGCATAATTCCAGTAAGTTTAGACATTTCAGAGATGATGGATTTCTTTATTTGCTGAGCCACAGGATAATCTTTTGACCAACTTCTTTTCTCCATTTAAATAACTTCCCCTTGCCTCAGCATCCAGCGCTCCTGTCTCCAGGAGGAAACTGTTTTCTAATTTAAACTAACAAAGCATAGCGAGAAAAATTTAACATGAAACATCTAATTTTTTTCTTTTCAAATACTTTAATACAAAAGATGGTTTATCTTCACACAATTAATAGGAGTCTGAGTCTTGTGCTTATAAATCAGCCAAAAGGAAAAGAACCAACTTACATGAAATACTGCACAGTGTAAGTCACGTCTACTCCTCGTAGGCCCTCGGGTGGGCCCCACTGGAGGACATTCTTCATGTTTACGGAGAAGAAGGTGACATTTATAGGCTTAGGCAAACCACCAGGGACACAGGGAACTGAAAAAGGAGTACAGAGAAATCAAGGTCTTAGTGAAGAAAGAGGAAAACATAACCCCTCTGGTAGCTGGTGTCCAGTATGGCCTTCCAGTACTGGCACCCTGTGTATTTCCTCCCAAAATGAACCTGAGCTGACACTGACTCACTTCAACCCACAGATTGTGGCAGAAGTGACACTGGGACTGGCAGCTTCCACTATTTTTTTTTTTTAATAAAAAATATTTTTATTGATTTCAGAGAGGAAAGGAGAGGGAGATAGAAACATCAATGATGAGAGAGAATCATTGATTGGCTGCCTCCTGCACGCCCCCTACTGGAGATCGAGCCTGCAACCCAGGCATGTGCACTGACCGGAATCAAACCCAGGACCCTTCAGTCTGCAGGCCGATGCTCTATTCACTGAGCCAAACCAGTTAGGGCAGAGCTTCCACTTTTGCCTTTTGGAAGCCCTGAGCTGCCACGTAAAAGTGGGGCTACCCTGCTGGGAACTCCATGTGGAGAGGCCATGTGATGAGGGAGAGGTTCAGGTGTCCTGGCTGAGCCCAGCCTTTCACTCAAGGGGCCAGGAGAAACACTGTGGGCATTCCAGCCCCACCTGCCACGGACGGAAGCTGCATGAGAGACTTGGAATGAGACCAGCAAAACAACCATCCAGCGGTTGCCCCTGTTAACACTCAGAATTGTGAGAAATAATTGTTTTAAACCACTATTTGGGGGTAGTTGGTTATGCACCAGCAGATAACTAAATAATCCCATTATTAGATACAGAAATAAAATGTAGAATTGATGCTCCTGAAAGACCAGAGTTTTAGAATTGATTAGCTTCACTAACAAGTATGTATAAAGCAAGAATTAGAAAAGAAACCAGAAAGAGAAGACAGTTTATTTAATCAAACACTGATAAGCTCACATAACTGTGATCTAAGAAAAACTGTATCTGGAGGATTAATTTGTAGAAATCCTCTGTACAGAAAGGATAAAGAATTGAGAAACTACCAAGCAATTAGAAAAGGACCAAAGGAAAGTGAAGGATAATCTCTTATTAAAAGAAAACAAGGATGATCCTTGAGTTAAAATAAGTGAAGAAATTCAGTGGTAACATGTAACAATCAAAATATTAATTTAAACTATTAGCCAGATCATAAAGTACACTGAGTAATAATCAAATTTTATGAAAAACTTATCCCATCACAAATATGCATATTCTAGTCAATGAACTTGGAAAGAATAAAATTTCAATACTGAAAATCAAAATTAGGAAATAAAATTTAGCTAAGTTACTGCAGGCTAGTCCAGTCTTGGCTCAAGTCCCATAATTCCTATGTACATAAGTTGGAATTCATGTCAGAGAAAAGAATTAGCTTTATGCTTGTGTTACTCCTTGGCTAAGTCTAACTCTATACAATGATTTTAATTTCACAAGCCAAATGAAAAGAAAGAAAAAAATTTACTTTAAAATTAAACTTTTTATATGACCCTGATGCTAAACCTAAATAATCTCTTGAATGTGGCAGAGTAACTAAAATATAGACAGTTGAGAGTGTTTGTCTGTGCATGTGTTATATTTGTAATGACTTCTACTCTTAATCTTGATCAATTTTTAATGACTTAGCTTCATTTTTTAAGAAGAAAATTAAATACCCAAAGAGAAGCACAATCAACTGATCACTGTGTGGGTGTGTGTAGGAGGAGTAAAGAAGATCTCAAAATGACACAGCCTGCCCGATGTCCTTCTTTGATTTCCATTCTTCTAAGTCTTTGGAACCATACTATATCAACTGGTATTGGCTTTCTCTTGAGGTTATATCCGGTGAGTAATGGTCAATGATTGAATACTGCTCTGTGCTATCACAAGGTTTGAAACTTTAATCATATTTTTGAGGATGAGACAGAGGACATGGGGAGGCAGCAGCATGGAATATAGTATTTCCCAACCTTTCAAAAGTGAGAAACACTTTTAACATAAAAATCCTAAGGATCTTTCCACTTCTAAAATGCTACATGCACCCTAGCCGGTTTGGCTCAGGGGATAGAGTATTGACCTGCGGACCAGAGGGTCCTGGGTTCGATTCCAGTCAAGGGCATGTATCTCGGTTGCAGGCTCCTCCCTGGCTTGAGCTCTGGTCAGGGCGTATGCAGGAGGCAACCAATGGATGTGTTTCTCGCACATTGATATTTCTCTCTGTCTTTCCCATTCTATTCCACTCTCTCTAAAAATCAATAGAAAAATATCCTTGGATGAAGATTGTGTGTATATGTGTATATATATACACACACACACACACACACACACACACACACACATATATATATATATTTTAATAAAATAAAATGCTACATGTGGTTCTACATGTTTAGTTGACACTAACATGTGAGGAGTGGTTAGCATCTTGTAAGAATTAAAATGAAAATAGGCTATGTGTTATAATATCACAGATGTAAGGTATTACCAACACATGGTTCCACAGGACTATCTGATAAGGAACTAGAGTAGTCTGATTTGTGGCAACTTGAGTTTGGAAATATAAAACATAAGTTAGGCATATTTTCTCACTGTTTAATCTATACAAATCTTTATCTTCTATAACATTGGTTTCTGTTCATCTTTTAAAATAAGTAAACAATCAGCAGAACTCTCAAGATGCCTAAAACATTCCCAAAAAGTTTTAAGAAATAACTTACAATTTAAAAAAAAGGATTGCTCATTTTAATTTAATTCAAATTTCTTGGTCACTGTCATGAGGAAACAAAGCAAATTGCTTTACTGAAATGAACTGTATTCTGGAATGTGCTGCCAATCATTAACATTCATTGATTCAACAGACATTTTGTTTAATGTTTTGTAATTATTTAAATAATCCTCTAGAAATGCTATGCCAATTATCAAAATGTTGGCAAACTGTGGTAATAATCCTAATATATAAAAACCCAGGGTCTGTAATGACCAATGGCTCGACCAAACGCCAGGCTGCGTAATAACCAATGGCTCGACTGAACGCCACGGACTGGTGAGCAGGCTGAACTGCTGACCTCTCAGGGAGAGAGGTGGGGCTGATCAGCGGCTACCACAGCTGCTGGCGAGGCTCTAAGAGAGAGAGAGAAGCAGGGTCTGATCTGTAGCCTCGAGGCTGCAGATCAGTCCCTGCTTCTCTCTTGGGTCCTCACCAGCAGCTGCGACTCTCTCTCTCCCAGAGATCAGCAGTTCAGCCCTGTGGCCAGGAGCCTGGGGTGGCTGTTGATCAGCCCACCTCTCTGATCAGGTCTGGAGATGCTGATTGGCATAGAAATTGACCAATCAGAACCAAATCTGGGTGAAGTGTGGGAGCCAATGGCTGCCTGGGAGGCGGAGCTTCTGACACTGACTGGCATAGAAACTGACCAATCAGAACCTAAACTGCATGAACTGCGAAGGCAGAACCTAAGGTGGGGGCTGAGGAGGGGTTTTAAGGGCAATAGCTGTTTGGTGTAAGGTGTAAGAAAGCGGTTCAATTTTTTAATGACTGGTTTGGAAGTATAGTGCATATGGCTGGCTATCAGTCCAGATATAGGAATTATGTATTTTTGTCTGCCAAGAGCATCTCCTCCTGCTGAAAAAGGCTCCCTCCCCCCATTTAAGCAATCCTATCCTATATAATCTATCTATACTAATAAAAGGGTAATATGCTAATTAGACCAGGTCAACTGGCCATCTTCTGGATGTCCGACTTCCTTCCAGACAAAGCCATGGTGGTGGGGGCCGAGGCAGAGGCAGTTAGGGGTGAGATCAGACCTGCAGGGGAGGGCAATTGGGGGCGAGATCAGGCTGGCAGGGGAGGGCAAGTGGGGGCAAGATCAGGCCAGCAGGGGAGGGCAGTTAGGGCTGATCAGGCAGGCAGGCAGAGAGGTTAGGGGCGATCAGGCAGGCAGGCAAAGGGGTTTGGGGCAATCAGGCAGGCAGGCAGAGGCAATTAGGGGCGATCAGGCAGGCAGGCAAGCGATTAGGAGCCAGCGGTCCCAGATTGCGAGAGGTATGACCCACTGCCGGTTTAGGCCCGATCCCTGTGGAATCGGGTCTAAACCGGCAGTTGGATCCCTGTGGAATCAGGCCTAAACTGGCAGTCGGTCATCCCCCAAGGGGTCCCTGATTGGAGAGAGTGCAGGCTGGGCTGAGGGAACACCTACCCCCCTCCCCCGTGCACGAATTTCGTGCACCAGGCCACTAGTAGGTTAAATAAAGGGAATTAATAAAGTGAAAATAGTATCAAAACATTAAACAATATTTTCATCATGCCATTCTATTTTTTGGAAAGAAATTGTGAAATGTGTATACATCTCCTCTGCCAAGTCCACATTGTGGGTAAATCATATGTATCACCATAATTTCGATAGCCAGCCTCCAAGATGGCTTTCAGTTATTCCCTCCTGTTGCCATTCCCAGCCTGTATAGTCCCCTCCCACACTGTATCTGGGTTGGTCTGTATGACCAATAGCACATGACAGAGATGATGGTACATCATTTCCAAGAGTAGGTTATAAAAGACACTGAGGCTTCTATCTTGCTTTCCTGTCTTGGATTGAGGCCTCTTTCCAAGAAGCGTGTTGGTGAGCTTAGAAGTGGGTCCTTCAGATGACTGTAGCCTCCACCTATCACTTGACTATACTCTCATGAGAGCCAGAACCACCCAACCAAGCCATCACCAGACTCCTCCTCGGAAACTCTCTGAGATAATGCTTATTGTATTAAGCTGCTAAGTTTTGAGGTACCTTGTTGCACAGCAATAGATAGCTAATAAAACAAAGATTCTAAAAACAAGAGAAACTAAGATAGTTTAGTCACTAAAATAAAAAAATTAAATTAAAAAAAGAGTAAATTAAACTGGAAAAAAAAATATGGCCCCTCCATTCCCAATCATGTTATAAATGACTCCTGCTTTAACAATCTTGAAAAGGTGTATTTTTAAATAGGTCAACTTTTTATTTATAAAGAAAATAAAAAACCTAGTGAGAAGACTGAATACTTATTAGCCTTTCAGTAGCAAGTAAAGATCACAGCAACAATGTTTTGGATTAAAAAAAAAAAAAAAGACAAATTCTTAGTTAAGATCATTGTAAATACACTGACAAGGATTTCAGTAAATTCTTAGTTAAGATAATTGTAAATACACTGTGAGTAGTAAATAGCTTTCAGAGAAACATTTTCTAATAGATATGACTGTTTTATACACTATTTCTGGGGAAAGAATATCCCAGCTTTTTAGTCCTGCACATTCTTTATGTGGATTAACATTATCTTTCTGATTGCACAGGCAGAAAAGCTATCAGTTTTGAATCATCCCCTAGTCAATCAATCGAAATATCATCCAGGGGCAGCCCCACCATGAAAAAGGAGAGTGGCCAAGATGAAATGGAAGAAGTACAGATGGGCTAGATCCCCTTCTTTGTGAGCCCTGGGAAGGAAGCTAGATTACACCTGAAATTTATTGCTGAAATAGTACAAGCCAGTGTTCATTAAATGGATGCACACCTGGAGAAACAAGGGGTCTTTAGTCCAAAAGATGGTATAGGAGGAGAGCACCAAAATGGTAAAGGCACACAACAGCAGGGCAAGTTAGGGTATTGCCGGTAATTTGGTGTGGCGATTATTGAAATTTAGTGGGAGAGGACTGAAGCCTTATCATCAGCAGAAGCCATGGGCCTGTTTTTAGTTCAAATGGATTACTTCACTGCTGAAGGGAGAAAAGACTGGATCGGGGCAAGACTAGAACTGGAGAGACCAGTAACAGCATAACTCCAGCTGCCCTAGTGAGGAGGGCTGAGCTCGCCCCAGATGCTGGCTGTGGATATGGGGATGGGTGGGCAGCTCGGAGCTCGATTTGCAACGTAGAAACAACAGGACCTCCTAATGGAGCAGAGCTGCTATGCTGTGAAAGCCTAATTAACAGGTGAGGATTTATCAAGGTTTTACCTGTTTTGATGATGCAAAGCAGTGATTAAAAATAGAATCAGCACTTTTTTCAAAGGGGCAAAATAGAACATTTCAGGAAAAAAAAATTCGCAACCAGTATCTTCTTGTGGTTTTTCAATCTTTGCAGTGTTTAGGCACAGTGTTTGTTTCAAGTTTGGAAAACAGAGAGAAGGAATGAATAAACATTCCGATGGAGGTAAGTCATTTTTCCAACCTGCCTGTACTGATGAGATAATTTAATGAACAATGGAGTGAAAATATGTTACACCCACATTGATATCAGGAGTCAAGGGCCAATGTATGGCTAACAACATCCTCCCCCCCAGTCCCCCAACATAGGTTCAGGGCCAGAAAGTATAACTTTGATTCTCTCTGATAATCCATTGATTTCACATCCCAAATCATAAAGCTGTTGGACTGACACACATAGTTTTATTTTGAGAATGCTGTACCATTACAACTCTGGTTTGAAACACAAGATTCTTCATGGGCTTGTCTGACCACTCCTTTTGCAATTCTGCCAAATGCACCATGTGCACAGCCACACCAAATTGCCGGCAATACCCTAACTTGCCCTGCTGTTGTGTGCCTTTACCATTTTGGTGCTCTCCTCCTAGACTATCTTTTGGATGAAAGACCCCTTATTCCTCCAGGTGTGCATCCATTCAATGAATACTGGCTTGTACTATTTTAGCAACTAAAATGCGATGATACTGTGGTGCCATGTAGGGCATACACAGTCCCCACTAAAGAAAGGAGGCATTTCTGACAACAGTCATCTGGGTAACAGTCTGGTCTTTGAAAAGGTGAACTCAGAAGACCACACAGAGGGTCAGGACCTCTGGGTTCCCTTTGAGTCCTCTGACCAGCGTATGGGCTTGAGCAATAGAGGGATACTTGAGGGTATCCCCTTGAATTGTGGGTACTTATGATGGCCTCTGTTATAACAAAGCTGTGCAGGGTCCACAAGGAGATGTCCACTTAATGAACTTCCAAATAATGATTGTTAATTATATCTTGTAAGTCCCATCATTTAGCTAAGTGTCCCCTCTCAGTGTTTATTTTCCTTTTGTTATAGCTTGTTACTGAATACTAGAGGCCCAGTGCACGAATTCATGCATAGGTGGGGTCCTGCCGGCCTGACCCCAATTGGTGGATCAGGGCCAGGCTGGCTGGGGGGAGGGGCTGTGGATGATTGGCTGTTGGGCCCTGCCCCTGATTGGGATGGAGGAGCTGATTGGGGATGGGGCCGGCCATGGGGAGGGACTGTGGGCTGGCTGGCCCCGCCGCTGAATGGGGCTGGGGGAGGGGCTGTGGGAGGTTGGCTGGCCAGCCCCACCACCGATTGGTGTGGGGGGGCCGATCGGGGGTGGAGCTGGCCAGGGGGAAGGGCTGTGGGCTGATCAGGGTGGTGGGGGCTCACGGGGGGGGGGGGTAGGAGCTGCAGGAGGTTGGCTGGCAAGCCACGCCCCCTATTGGGGTTAGGGGGTAATCAGGAGTGGGGCCAACCAGGGGGAGGGGCTGCAGGCCAATCAGGGTGGTGAGGGCACACAGAGGGCGGGGCTGGCCAGGGGGAGGGGCTGCAGGCCTATCGTGGTAGGATGGGCTGATCAGGGGCGGTCCGGCCGGCCCCACCCCTGACCAGGCCATTTCGCTGGCCACAGTGGGCATCATAGCCACTGGTCATTGGTTGTTCCAGTTGATCTGGATGCTGGCTTTTTATATATATAGATTGCAGATGGTGCTTGATAGCATGTAGGACTTTAAGAGAGACTACTTTTCAAAATAAATGTATTGGAGTTTACCCATCATGGTACTGCTCAGCTCATGGCATTTGAGGCATGCTTCCCTTCAGCTGCAATTATCTTCAGAGGTAGCTAACAAACATGTAAAAAATTCAATTTCATTATTTTATAGTCACACCTCGTTTTTGCCCAACATAGCATTTCCCTGTTTAATTACCCAAGTTCGTTGAAAGTGCCTCTGAATGCTTTTGAAATTAAATTTATATATCAAAGTTGAAGATTTGCCACTTAATGGATTATTCTGGCCAAGGTATACCAGGTTCTACCTGTAACTCTGAAAAAAGGAGTTTAAGAAATTCATTGTTGTGATATTTTTTTGCATAGCCTCCTAAAATACCTATTTTGAAGATGTCATCATTAATTTGTGTATGTCAGTCCTACTGTTTGTTACAAAATCAGTCCTATTACCTTAGTCATCTCTTATATGAATGTCTTCCCTTCCCTTGCCTTTTGAAAATTAGCTTTTTGAGGGCAGGGACTTGATTTTCTCCACATTTTGCTATTTCCAAAGTGTCTTTATTGGTAGTAATGCATATCATAGTAACTGTGGAAAAGAAAATTGGAATGTGGATTGGAGTATCCACGACTTGATAACTTGATTCAGAAGTAAAAACATAAAAGAATGAACAGAGTCAAAGACCAATTGGGGCTATTAAAGTACTGGAAAGAATAGCAGTTGGGAACTCCAAGTTCAATCAGTAGGTGTTTATTAATTATCGATATACATCATCCAGTTTATTTTTCAAATCATTTTCACAACTTTTTATCCTCACAGAAGTAATGTTAATTCTTCCATAACACCTTCATCACTTGAAATTTTCAAAGATAAAAATCAGCAAGATAAAAATGTGAGAAAAAATTAATAGAAAAAGTAAGACATTTATTAATAATTATTTCATAGAGACTTGGAAGAGATTATCTAGTGGTGACTTGAAAATAAGTAACAGTATTGCCTTCTGTTCATTGTTAATTGTGATTTTGAGGCAAATGAGGTTGGTCCTGTGATCTCAGACGTCCAATGAACAAGATGAAGATGGAAGTATACAGTAGCCATCAAAAACAGTCAGAAAGGTGAAATAGTTTTTAATAGGCTAACTTTTCTCCATAGTGACAAGTAGATGCTTTGATGTTTTGAAGGAGACTGGGAGTAGAATTACATCTCTTCAGGGTTGAATTATACCTTGATAAAGTTGTATTACTAAAGGTAATAAAATGAACAGGGCTTCCACATAGGCCTTGCTGAAGATCAGCTCTTGAGGTACTTTCTTGCCACAAAGATGTAAAAAATATACAACAAAAACATTGGTCAACATAAAAGCAGAGCAACATTGGATAGGCCACCCGTGTAGGAGAGCCAAAGACTGACAACAATGGAACTTATCCAGGAACAACTCGGAGAAATGAATCAATTAAGATATTCCCTTTGCTCATGCTCATTAAAGCAAACAGAGCCTTCAAAGGACTGTATCGATTCAGGAAGTGGGAAATAGCACGTAGGACACCAACTTTACCTTAGCAAACCACAGCGGTAGCATGTGCGCTTTGATAATTATTTGTGGTTTGACACTGTATTTATTGCAAAGAGCCGCAGACCACAGTGATCCTTTGAGGCTGCTAATGACCTTGAGGTCTACAGTTACAAAGGCCTTTACTCCTACCTACTTAGTACCACCCTCAGAAATATCATCCCTTTTATGGTATTTTGCTACTTGTCGGGTTTTGTTTGCTGATCTGTAGTTTCATAGGAAAGAAATGCATGTGTGAAAAAGGAATATTAACTACCTAGTAATTTATGGATAGAATATGAATAAAGCAAAATTTAGCTTTATTTTCTTGCTAATATTTTAAATGAAAAGATAATAAATTTATACTGAGTAATAAATATTTTGCCTCATGTGGCTAGATGGCAGCCTTTCTATGACTATTAATTGAATTTATGTGTTTTCCTAAAAGCCTTTGAAGTATTTATTCATAGTAAGACATTTATTTGAATATATCATTTCTTTTCAATGCACAGTTTCTCCTCAAGTAGAGTGAATGTGATGGGATATGACATATATTGGTACCCCCCCCACACACACACACACACAAACTAGCACTTTTTGTAAGTCTCAGTTCAAGGGGCCCTTTTCATAGAAAGCCCTGCCTAACCCTTAAATGAGATCAGTTGCCTTGTTCTGTGCTTCTAAATCAGCTTGGTTTCCTCAATTCTGGTATTTATACTTCAATGTATTAATCTGTCTAAGACTAAAGGCTCCATGAAGAAAGAGACCTTGTTTTCTTGTTCACCTGAATGCCTAGAACAGTTCCTGAAATGTATGAATGAGTGATATTGTATAAATGAATAAATGGCATTGTATGATTGAATGAATGAATAAAAAGTGCTCAAAATAAGGTTATTTTAAAATCATATTGTATCAAGTTATATTTTAACTTTTGAAAACTCAGAATTGATGCATGGGGTAATTCTTTTCCATTAAATCTGATCATTCATCTCAAACACCTCATTT
Source organism: Eptesicus fuscus (assembly GCF_027574615.1). Lineage (NCBI taxonomy): Eukaryota > Metazoa > Chordata > Mammalia > Chiroptera > Vespertilionidae > Eptesicus > Eptesicus fuscus. The sequence goes on along the minus strand of NC_072482.1, from coordinate 73,518,480 downwards.
CCCTATATTATTTGCTCCTGAACTGCATGTGCTATTCTATTTTGTGCTATGAGCCAATTTTTAAAATAACAAGATAGAGCATTTAGTAGATAGCTTAGTGGACCTTTTACAACTGATATATTTTAATCTAAAACAGAGGATTTGGAATTATATGGATAGTTAGCCATAGTAGGAATAAAGTCCTTGTTGGAGCAAGAGTGAGAATTTTGCAGTCAAGGTACCCCTCAGAGAAGTGGAGGCAGGAGGAACCAAACTAAAAGAGCTTTTAATAGCTAAAGCTGGAACCATTTGAGCAGCAGATACAATTGTATTGAATTATAACTCAAAGAATAAAGTAAATGTTTATGAGTCCTAATTGACACATTTAAACAATCAAATAAATAAATAAGTGGGGGAGAAGTTAACAGCTTTTCCTTGCAATAGAATTCCAATTAATATGGAGAAGGAAAGAGGGAAATTTTAAAAAAAAAATCACCATTAGTCACAATAGTTATTGCAGTCAACATTCACTGGTGCATACTAAAATTAGTGGGTATAAGTTTGAGGAGAAACAAGATGTTTGCATGATCTCAAAGTATTTTCTCACAAGGTATTTATTAATCACAAAGTGGAAAATATGAACTCTACAGTGAGAAACCCTCCAGACACCACCTTAATTAACCAAGTGATCAAGGTTAATATCACCAGTAAAAAACACATAGTGATATCATAAGTGCTTTGGTATGCTGCACTGAGAAAGATAACATAATATGGATGGTATTCTTGTTTAAAAGAAATAACCTCACTCTAATCACGAGGAAACGTCAAACCCAAATTGAGGGACATTCTAGGGAAAAGGTGACTAGAATTCTTCAAAAGTGTCAAGGACCTGAAAGCAGAGAAAGTCCGAGGAACTGTCCCAGACGGGAGGAGACGAAGGAGGCATGAGAACTAATGTACTAGTAACGTGGGATCCTGGAGTGGATCCTGGAACAGAAAAGGGGCATTGGTTGGAAAATTGGTTAAATTCAAGCAAGGACCACAGTTTAGTAAATATATTATACCACTGTTAATTTGCTGGTTTTGAACATTGTACAATGGTTACCAAAGATCCACAAAGTTGGAGGAAACTAGGTGAGTGATTTATGGGAACTTTATCCTATTTCTGCAACTTTTCTGTAAGACTCAAATTAGTTCAAATACAGTGTTTAAAAAAAAAAAAAAAAGTTTAATTAGTTCCACTGGAATCATATGTGTATGTTAAATATGTCCTAGAATAATGTCTCAGTAAAATAAAATACCCAATGCTGCTGTTTTTATGTCAAAGAGGAGACACGTCAACAAATACCCTCATTGTGTTTATTATAGTACTAGAGGCCCGGTGCAGGAAAATTCCTGCAATGGGATTTCCTGCTGCACTCTACCCCGCCTCCGTTCCTCTCTTGCCGCCCGCCTCGCCTTCTCCTCCGGCCCGCCCGCGTTTCCCTTCGCCCCCGGCCCCGCCTCCGCCCCAACCTTGTCACCGGCCCCACCTTCTCCTCCAGCCCGCCCGCGTTTCCCTTCGCCCCCGGCCCCGCCTCCGCCCCTCCCTTGTCACCGGCCCCGCCTTCTCCTCCAGCCCGCCCGCGTTTCCCTTCGGCCCCGGCCCCGCCTCCGCCCCTCCCTTGTCACCGGCCCCGCCTTCTCCTCCAGCCTGCCTGCGTTTCCCTTCGGCCCCGGCCCCGCCTCCGCTCCGCCCTTGCCGCCGGCCCCGCCTTCTCCTCCAGCCCGCCTTCATTTCCCTTCACCTACGGCCCTGACTTTGCTCCTCCCTTCTCCTCCCCCCGCCCCCCTGGCTTGCTTGCTTCTTCGAAGCTTTACTCCTCTTTGCAGCTCTTGGCTTCTTTCGACACTGTCTTGATATGCAAATTAGCCGCCATCTTTGTTGGGGCAATTTGCATACTCGTCCTGATTGGTTGGTGGGCGTGGCTTGGCTGGTGGGTGTGGCTTAGGTGTAGCGAAGGTGCGGTCAATGTGCATATTTGTCTATTATTAGATTAGACTAGAGGCCCGGTGCACGAAATCTTGCACTGGTGGGGTCCAGGCGGCCTGCCCGATGGGGCCTATTGGGGATGGGCCGGCTGGGGCAAGGAGCCGCATGTGGTTTGCCTGCCGGCCCCACCCCCCGATTGGAGGAGGGGCCGTGAGTGTTCCAGTCACTCTGCTGTTTGGTCAATTTGCATATTTCCCTTTTATTATATAGGATACTAGAGGCCCGGTGCACGAATTTGTGCACATTGAAAGGAAATTAATTAGAAGGTGGCCAGGTGGGGCAGGGCTGGGCGAGATGGGCCGGACATGTCCTGGAGCCAACCTTCCGCGGTCCCTCCCAGTTGGCCTCACCTGGGGTGGTGCTGGGGCTCGAAGGGTGTCTGCAGAGTGAGCGGGGTCCCTCTGGCAGGTGGGGTCCCTCGGCCTGGCCTGTGGGGATTGGGCTGAAACCGGCAGTCCGACATCCCCCGAGGGGTTCCAGAGTGCAAGAGGGCACTCTGCAAAGTTGCTGTCGCTTGGCAGCTCCTGTGTTGAGCAGTTGCCCCTGGTGGTCAGTGTGTGTTCACAGATACTGGCTGGTCGTCCGGTTGCTTAGGCTTTTATATACATAGATTAGTTCAAATAAGCCTAACTGTAGTAGTAATATTTAGACTGTATGCTAAAGCTCCAAAATTAAAGGTAGGTTCAGTTGTTCATAGACATAATAAACTCTATATTTTTTTCCCTCTTTGGGGATTTCAGAAAGATTTGGGGATTTTGTTCAAAGTCAACTGTATTTATATACCCAACATAGGAGCACCTAACTATATAAAGCAAATATTAAGAGACATAAAGGGAAAAATTAACAGCAATACAATATTAGTAGGGCACTTTAATACCCCACTCACATCAATGGATTTATCATCCAGAGAGAAAAATCAATAAAGAAATATGAGCCTTAAACAATACATTAGAACACATACATTTAAGTAATAGCTGTGTACAGAACATTCCATCCAAAAGCAGCAGAATGCACATTCTTCTCAAGTGCACATGGGACCTTTTCCAGGACAGATCATATAGATCAGGCCATAAAACAAGTCTCAATAAATTTAGGAAGATTGAAATAATCTCAGGCATCTTTCTTGAGACTTTTATTCTACATATCATTGGAAAGCCTAGCCACAACAATTGGACAGAAAAAGAAATAACAGGCTTCCAAATTGGACAGGAAGAAGTAAAATTTATTATTTGTGGATGACATGATTTTACATATAGAAAACCCTAAAGGATCCATCAAAAAAGAAAAACACACACACACAAAAAACTGTTAGAACCAAAAATACAAATAAAGTTGCAGGGTACAAAATTAATATTCAAAATTTAACACTAACAATGAGCTAGCAGAAAGAGAAACTAGGGAAACAATCCATTCCCAATTGGATCAAACCTAGGAATAAATTTAACCAAGGAAGTAAAAGAGATGTACACTGAAAATTATAAGAAATCAAAGAAAGAAATTAAAGAGGACACAAATAAATGGAAAGCTATTCCATGCTAATAGACTGGAAGAATTAATATTGTTTAAATGTCCATGTTACTCAAAGCAATCTACAGATTCAATGCAATCCCTATCAAAATCATAATGGCATTTTTCAGAGAAATAGAATAAACAAATCAAATATTTGTATGAAGTCACAAAAATCCCAAATAGCCAAAGCAACCTTGAAAAAGAAGAACAAGGCTGAAGGTATCATACGTCCTGATTTCAAACTATATTACAAAGCTATACTAATCAAAACAGTATGGCACTGGCATAAAAACAGACTTATAGATCAACTAGAGGCCTGGTGCATGAAATTCGTGTACTTGTGGTGGGGGGGTCCTCAGCCCGGCCTGCGCCCTCTCGCAGTTCGGGAGCCCCCCCACCCCCCAATTGATTGCCCTGCCGGCGGCCTGGACCTCCCTCTGCAGGGTGATCATGGGGCGATGGTGGGGCTCCCAACCAATCGCATCGCACCTGCCTTGGCTGGCCTGGTGCCAGTGGTTGTCATAGTGTGCGTGGTTGTCCGGACAGTAGTTCCACTGTTCGGCCGTTCAGTTTATTTGCATATTACACTTTTATTATTATAGATGGGACAGAACGGAGAGCCCAGAAATAAACCCACACATATATGGTCAATTATTTTATGACAAAGGAGCTAAGAATATACAATGGAGAAAGGATAGTTTTTTTCAACAAATGATGTTGAGAAAACTAGATAGCCACATGGAAGAGAATGAAACTGGATCACTATCTTATGCCATACACAAAATTTAACTCAAATGGATTAAAGACTTGAATGTAACTCCTAGAAAAAACACACAAGGTGAGCTCTTTGACATCAATCTTGTTGATATTTTTTTGGACCTGACACTAAAGGCAAGGGAAACAAAAGCAAAAAAAAAAACAAGTGGGACTACATCAAACTAAAAAAAGACTTTGCACAACAAAGGAAATCATTAACAAATTGAGAAAGCAACCTGAATGGGAGAAAATATTTGCAAATCAAATACCCAATAAGGGATTAATATAAAAATATACAATAAACAACTCATACAATTCAATAACAGACAAATGCAAAAAAATAAAACAAGCAATTCGATTAAAAATGGGCAGAGGATCTGAATAGACATTTTTCCAAAGAAGACATACAACTGGCCAACAGGCACATGAAAAGATGCTCAACATCACTAATCATCATGGAAATGCAAATCAAAACCACCATGAGATATCACCTCATATCTGTCAGAATGGTTATCATAAAAAAGACAAGAAATAACAAGTGTTAATGAGGATGTGGAGAAAATGGAGCCCTCATGCATTGTTGGTGGGAATGTAAATTGGTGCAGCCACTATGGAAAGCAGCACAAAAATTCTTCAAAAAATTAAAAATAGAGCTACCATATAATCTAGCAACTCCACTTCTGAGTATTTATTCAAAAAGATGTGAGTGCCCCTATGTTCATAGCAGAATTATTTACAATACCCAAGATATGGAAACAACCTGTGTCCACTGATGGATAAAGAAGATGCAGGGTGTGTGGAATGGATTACTACTCAGCCATAGAAAAGAACGAAATCTTGCTATTTGTGACAACCTGGATGGACCTTGAGGATATTATGCTAATTGAAATACAAATATTGCATGATTTCACTTACATATGGAGTTTTTAAAAGCAAAACAAATGAACAAACAAAACAAAACTGGACTCATAGATACAGAGAACAGACTGGTGGTTGCCAAAGGGAGGAGGGTTGGGGGGGTGGGCGAAATGGATGAAGAGGAGGGAGGTGCGAACTTCTAGTGACAAAATAAGTCATGGGGATGAAATGTGCAGCATGGGACTATCATCAATAACGCTGTATTAACGCTGTGTGGTGATAGACGGTAACAGACTTATGTGGTGATTATTTAGCAATGTACACACATGCGGGGTCATCATGTTGTACATCTAAAGCTAATGTAACATTCTATGTAGTCCCATTTAAAGGGACTCCCAGAAAAATAATTTTTTTATCTCTACCAGAAATACAGAAGAAAAAAAGAAATGTTAATGAATCATCTGGTTACTGGAATCCACCTGGTAGAGTTTAAACTTAAAAACAAAACCGAAAACACAAGGTGAGCTCTTTCCAGAAAATCAAAACGCACAACATATTTCTGTTCGTGGTCGTACCGGCAAAGGAAAAAACGACGTGCCCAGGAGAGGGGATCTTACTTTAAAAACGTTGCTTTTTTTCTAGACCCCGTTCCTTCGGATCAGACCCTTTCTGGGAGGTTTTTCTATTTTTCTTTCTTATTGTATTTATTGGGGTGACATAAAGCGCAGACCACCCCTGGCTCCGGGGAGCCCCCTGTTTAAGTGCACAGGTCCGGGGGCCACAGCGCGCAGTCCGCCCGGCGCGGGCCGGCGGCGTCGGGCGAGGGCGCAGCGCGCGGTCACCGTCTCCGCCCGCAAGGTGCGCGCTGTGGGTGACCGCCCCGGCTCCCTCCACCGAGGCAGCCCCCGCCAGAGGAAGTGCGAAACGCGGCGTCCCGCAAACTTGACCCAGAACCAAGCGCGGGAGTGGCGGCGGTGAGTTTCTCCCTGGGGCTTCCCGCGCAGAACCCGCGCCTCCCGCTCAGCTCGAGGAAAAGCAAAACCCCGCGGGCGGGACGGACTCGACTCGGCCACCACCGGGTCCGGAGTCCGGCGGCGCCCGGGGCCCTGCACCTACCTGCGCGTCCCCACGGCGCGGCCGCGAGCAGCAGCAGCGGCGGCAGCAGCAGCGGCAGGGCCGCGCGGCCGGGCGCCGGGGCCCTTCTGGCCGCCACGTTCGCTGGGGTTCCGGAGCCCGACAGAGGCGGCGTGGCCGGGTCACATCTCTGCGAGCGGCCGGCAGCGTCGTACGTCCCTTCGGGCCGCAGAGGGCGGCGGCGCGGCTCCCCGCCTGCGCCCTGGGCCCGCGGCTCCGGCTGCGCCCTGCGCTCCTGGAGGCCCGGCGCCCAGGGAGGCGGTGCCGGGTCCGCGCCCCACCCGCGGCGTCCCGCCGCAGTCCCGAGCTGGATGCCAGGGAGCGGGGAGGGTGCGGGCGGTTCCTGGTCCCCAGCCACTCGTTGTTTCAGTTTGAGCGTGTGAAAGTTCACCTTCCCAACCAGCGAGGCCAGGGCACACCTCACTCCAGTCAAGAGGAGGCCAGCACCGTGAAAAGTGAATCATGCCTTATGGTCACCTCCCTGAAACGTTTGAAATGTCAAAGATTGGTGCTGGAAGAAGAATGAAGTGGATTATTTATTTCTCAACATACTGTCAGGCACTCCGCCATACATTGTATTGGATGTCATTTAATCCTCGCCAAGGCAATTAGGTATTGTCCCATTTTACAGATGAGGAGAGGGAGGCTCAGAAAGTGAGGTGTCAGCCTGGATGAAGTCTCCCAAGCTCGTGAGCAGTGGCGTGGGGACTTCCAAACAGGCCTGATTATACGTCCCACGCTCTTTATAATGGGAGGGCAAGGGCAGGGGTTGCAATTAAGAAACGTGTTGAGCCCTAGCTGGTTTGGCTCAGTGGCTAGAGCTTCAGCCTGCGGACTGAAGGGTCCCAGGTTCAATTCCAGTCAAGGGCACATGCCTGGGTTGCGGGCTTGATTCCCAGTAGGGGACGTGCAAGAGGCAGCCAATCAGTGATTCTCTCTCATTGATGTTTCTATTTCTCTTTCCCTTCCTCTCTGAAATCAATAAAGATATATTTAGAAAAAGGAAGGAAGGAAGGAAGGAAGGAAGGAAGGAAGGAAGGAAGGAAGGAAGGAAGGAAGGAGTTGAAATAGCATGAGGAAAACCTGAGAGCTGGCTCGGCTCCAGTCCTTGAAAGGAGTAAAGATTGGGCACAGCCTGAAAGTAGAATAAACGATTTACTTCAGATGTGTTACATCTCTTTCTCTCACAAATACCTGTTTTCAGATGTACAAATAAAGAGAAATGACACTAAAATTCGATCAACTATTTTTATCTTAGAAAAAAAAGAATCTTCAGTAATTGAAAAAAGATTTTATTTTTTTGATGGGAGGGAGTGAGAGGTTGGCCAAGATTTTTAGAGTCCCCTAAATACTGGGAACAGGATGAATCCAGGTCAGGTTGTCCCTTTGGCCAGGACTTGGCTTTGTGATGCAGAACCTTAGACTGCAAACTACGTTTCTTGTCAGCAGGTCCTTTAGGTTCCACCAATAGGGGGCGCTGAAAGGGAGAGAAGGAGCTCAGAGACTTAGAGCTTCCTATTTGCTGTTCTTGTCAGCAATGCCTCACTGGTCTGTATCCTGGCGGGAGCAGCCGCTAGTTTCCTGTTTCTTCCTGTATGGCCAGCATCAGCCTTGTTGCCTGCCTCAGCGATACCAGCGATGGCTAGCCGTGCCCCATTCCCAGAGATCTGAGTTCCAGTTTCCTGGCTTCCTCTTCCAGGAGGTAACCTCCTCGTCTTCCCTTTGTTCCTTCAGCCCTAGAACTGCTTTCTGTAGTTACTCCCTGTCTCAGTTTCAGAATCCCCTTTTAACTTTTTTAACAACATCTGTTTAACCAATTCCTCATAGCAAATTCTTTAAATAAATATATATATATTTCATTTTTAATAAATCTTTATTGTTCAGATTATTACAATTGTTCCTCTTTTTCCCCCCCATAGCTTGCCCCCACCCGGTTCCCACCCCATCCTCTGCCCTTATCCCTCCCCGCACTGTCCTCATCCATAGGTGTACAATTTTTGTCCAGTTTCTTCCTGCACCCCCCACACCCCTTTCCCCCCGATAATTGTCAGTCCACTCCCTTTCTATGCCCCTTATTCTATTATATTCACCAGTTTATTATGTTCATCAGATTTTTTTATTCACTTGATTTTTAGATTCACTTGTTGATAGATATGTATTTGTTGTTCATAATTTTTCTCTTTACCTTTTTCTTCTTCCTCTTCTTAAAGAATACCTTTCAGCATTTCATATAATACTGATTTGGTGGTGATGAATTCCTTTAGCTTTTTCTTGTCTGTGAAGCTCTTTATCAGACCTTCAATTCTGAATGATAGCTTTGCTAGGTAGAATAATCTTGGTTGTAGGTTCTTGCTATTCATCACTTTGAATATTTCTTGCCACTCCCGTCTGGCCTGCATAGTTTCTGTTGAGAAATCAGCTGACAATTGTATGGGTGCTTCCTTGTAAGTAACTGTTTTTCTCTTGCTGCTTTTAATATTCTCTCTTTGTCTTTTGCTCTTGGCATTTTAATTATGATGTGTCTTGGTGTGGTCCTCTTTGGATTCCTTTTGTTTGGGGTTCTGTGCACTTCCTGGACTTGTAAGTCCATTTCTTTCACCAGGTGGGGAAAGTTTTCGGTCATTATTTCTTCAAATAAGGTTTCAGTGTCTTGCTCTCTCTCTTCTTCTGGCACCCCCATAATTCTGATGTTGGTACTTTTGAAGTTGTCCCAGAGGCTCCTTACACTATCTTCATATTTTTGGATTCTTTTTTCTTTTTGCTTTTCCGGTTGGGTGTTTTTTGCTTCTTTGTATTTCAAATCTTTGACTTGATTCTTGCGATCCTCTAGTCTGCTGTTGGATCTTTGTATATTATTTTTTATTTCAGTCAGTGTATGTTTAATTTCTAGTTGGTCCTTTTTCATATCCTCGAGGGTCTCGCTAAATTTATTGGCCTTTTCTAGGAAATTCTTGAAAAACCTTATAACCGTGGTCTTGAACTCCATATCTAGTAGTTTGCTTTTCTCTATTTCTGTAATTTGTGACCTATTTCTTTGTCTCCGCATTTTGGCTGCTTCCCTGAGTTGATAGAGTGGCTTTGTGTGCTAGGTGTCCTATAGGGCCCAGTGGCTCAGCCTCCCCAGTTACCTGAGGTGGACACTCTTGGTGCACCCCTTTGTGGGCTGTGTGCACAGTCTTGTTGTAGTCAAGCCTTGATTGTTGTTGGTATCACTGGGAGGAATTGACCTCCAGGCCAATTGGCTGGGCGGATCAGCTGTGTCTACAATGGGAGAACTTCTGTGCTGGAGTCACCCTTATGAGACAAGACTTGCTTCAGTGGGGCTTTGGTGCTCACTGAGTCTGCCCCCTGAGTGTGTCCCTTATGGATCTGAGGAGTTGTAATCTGGATGGTCCCACTCTGACCCCTGGGTACACTGGCTCTTGGATCTCCAAGGAGGTGCTAATTTAGCCTCTGCCTGAGGCCACCCAGCAGGAGCTGCAGATTTCTCTTCTTTGTTTGGGTTTTGGAGGTGCCCAGATGAGGCCCAGCTGTGAAGCAATGCAAGCTGCTGCGGGGCCTTGGGCCTTCTTTTGGATGTTCTGGGTCTCACTGACTCAGCTGCAGTTTGTTAGGTAAGTTTAAAATTCAAAGGACCAGGTCATTCATATGCAAAAGCCTCTGTGCTCAGCTTGGATGGGGCTGAGTCTCAGGGCGGAGCAAACAGCTATGGCTTCATGGGGTGGGATCTCAGGGCGGAGCATACAGCAATGTCTTCCCGTCAGCCCTGCCCTAAGAGGCCCCTGGGTCTCAGTGTCCAGCGGTAATCACTGCAAGCACCTCTGAGAGAAAGCTGCCCTCGAGTTTCGCCCGCTGCCAGACAGTCCAGTTTCTCCCCGTATCAGTCTGGGTCCCCAGACTCTCACCTGGAACTGGAGTTCAGAGCAGTCGGGAGCTTTTGTCTCCCTCCCGATTGAGAAATCTGGCCTCATATTCAGTTGCCAGCTCTCTCAGCGCGCACGCCTCCGTACCTCTACACTTTACTTCCACAGCTCCTGTGAGTCTTAGTGTGCTTTTTCTCTTTCCTTCTAGTTGTAGAATTTCCACTCACCCAGCCTTCTTGTGGTTCTGGATGATGTCCATTTTTTCCTTTAGTTGTAGTTTTGAAATTGTTGTGCGAGGCAGCAGTTTAGGTGTTTACCTATGCTACCATCTTGGTTTCTCCTAAAAAATGTATTTTATTCATTTTTTACAGAGAGGAAGGGAAAGTGATAGAGAGTTAGAAACATCGATGAGAGAGAAACATAGAACAGCTGCCTCCTGCACACCTCCTACTGGGGATGTGCCCGCAACCAAGGTACATGCCCTTGACCAGAATCGAACCTGGGACCTTTCAGTCCACAGGCTGACGCTCTATCCACTGAACCAAACCCGTTAAGGCGCAAATTCTTTTGTTAAAGTAAATTGGTCTGTTTTCCTGGCTGGACTCTTACTGATTCACTAAGACTTTAGGAAGGATTGAACATTTTAGGAAAGACTCTAGGGGTTATTAGTACATCATCAGCATTGAAAGGGTTAGCTGGCTAGTTTAATTAGACAGGTTTAGAAAGTTTTAGGAATGAAAGGGGTCTATAGAAGAGGAATACATAATAGAGAAATGGCATAGACAAATAGAAATATACCTGGCCTGTGCAATTAAGACAGCCATAAACCAAGGGTATCTTGGGCCTGAGCAATTAAAGTGACCATAAGTTAGGCCAAAAGTAGCCCTGACCTGAGTAACTGGTAGGGCTATAAGATAAGGTTTTCTCTGCCAATGCAGCTGGGAGAGCTATAAGATAAAAGTGACTCCAACCAACAAGATAAGGGGGAGAGAAGGTGGGGACACCACGTGGGCTTGGAGCTTTGAAAATTAATTCTATGTAGCAGAATGACCAATAAGAAGAGGCCAGGTTCGGACAAAGAACTACAGCCTATGGAATGGCTCAAGACAAAGAAAGCAGCCGTCACCCTTCTCAGGGGCCCCTCTGTGCATCCAGGAGGGACAGAGTCCTAGGTTTAGAATTTAGAATTAGGATTTAGAGGTAATGTCTGCTTGCAATAAAGTTTCTGCTTGCAATAAGTTTCTGTACTTTTCACCTCTCACCTTTCCTCTGTGGCTTCATTCTTCGAAACCATCGAGACAAGAACCCGGGAATTCAGGGTGTTCCAGTTCAATTTTCACGTTTCAGCATTATCTTGAGTTGCTGTTCTTACTATTTACATCAGTTTATCTCCGTCATTATCATTAATCTGGTGGATTAAATGTGATTCATATTTGCCACAAATATATTTTGGGCCAATTATTATTTGGTCTCTAAGCTTTAGGACTTGTATGCATTTCTGTTCAAACATGAATAGTTCATGGCTGAAAGGGGTTAAAGCAGACATATACATGGCCCTTCATCTCTTCTCCCTGACCCTTCTTACTTGAGTAGTAACAGTTCATTGTTCCCTCCCACTAGGAAGTGGAAATGAGTATGTACCTGGGACTTGGAGTCCTTCCCCCTTAAGTGGGCTACCCCTGGTTTCTGAGCCAGTAGTCTTGTCTTCTGCATGTTCCTCCTTCCCTCTGTCCCTTGGTCCTCAGGTTCCCTTTTCCACTTGTCAGACAGCAGTCAGAATTTCACGGGTCTCATTCCTGATAACAGACTCACCACTCTGCATTCAGCATGCCTGTGGGTTGGGTGATTTTTTTTTTGTATTATTATTATTATTATTATTATCATCACCATCTAAAGTTTTACATATATCTCCTTTTTCCCCAATTGACACCCCCACCCCCAGCCATTCCCAGCCCGGGCAAGCCCCCACCGCCCCAGTGTCTGTGTCCGTTAGCATGCCTGTGGTTTTTGTAAGCTGAGTGTGACCTGAGCAACTGCTAGGTGTTCAGTTGGTGTTTCCCATGCATTAAGTTAAAGAATGCAGTTGTGACTTGGCTTTTGTCTTTACCTGTGATCCAGAACTCACCTCAGGGACTTTCTACCTTTAAATTCTTACCCACTCTGTGAATTTCAGAAAAAGGCTGTCCAAGTCCCTCCCAGTGTAAACCTTCCTAGTCAAGATAAATCCTCATATACCCTTCAGGAGGTCCTTGAAATGACTCAACACATTTAAATGGATATTTTCTTCTACTCAAAAAGATTATAATCCTTCAGCATGATTTACCATGCTGAGATCTTAACTTTTGGAGCACAATATATAAATTTTAGGGCTCTCTGATAAGAAAGGCCATACTTCAATACCTCCCACCCCCAATCCCAACACTAATACCACAAACAAAAAATACAAACTTTTCCTATTCCAGTTTAACTCTAAATAGTTTCCAGGAATAATACTAATAATGCAAAATTATCCTCTTTTCTTCCTCCTCCTCCTTTATCATCATCATCATCATCATCATCATCATCATCATATGAAGTTACTGATTTCCTACTTTGAGCCAGGTATTTCACATTTACTGCCTTCTTAGATCCTTAAAACAGTTCTGTGAATTACTTGTTACCCCGAGTTACAAAATGAAGAAACATACTTCGACAGGTCATTCACTTAATAAGTAACAGAACTGGAATATGAATCCTGGTTAATCTAATTCCAAAGTCTGTTTTTAATGGCTTCCTTACATGCCTCTTGCATGTAAATAAACTTGAGAAAATAAAGCAAATACTTTTGAGGGGTGAACTGTGAAATAGCACACATATTGAGATGTATATATTTATTAATTTAAGAAAATACAGCAATGGTGTGATTTCCATATCGTAAACTCCGTTGTGAATGGTAACAGATACTCATTTCTGGGCACTCAAGTATTGTAAGGACAGGTTCAGAATGTGATAAGGTGACTGCTCCAAAAGTAAACCTGAAAATTAGGGGGAAGGTGGCAGTTAGAGGGAAAGAGTTGGCAAGGTAAAGTTCTCTGAAAAGAATTGGGAGTTGGACAAATTTGAGAAATTTTGAGAGATAATAAGCATCCAGTACTGAGATTTCTACAATCCTTTTAGTCTACTCTGCCATCCCCTGTGGATATTTGAGGCCATTAGCAATTTTTATATTATGTTGTCTGCTTAAGTCCAAATAATATCTAATATTTAAAATCCTATGGAATGCTATCTCATCAAATGTTTCTCAACTTTTTCCCCCCAGTTTTTTTGAGAAGTGGTTCATGCATTTTAAAAGATTTTGTAATTGTGAAGTATAATACACATAGAGTAAATGCACAAAGATAGATGTTAGAGCTCAATGAGTTATCACAAAGTGAAAGCATTGATAAGCATCACCCAAGTTAAGAATGAACAGTGCTAACCCTACAGAGGCCCCTCTCCGACCCTTCATTTCTTTGCCAAATCAGTGTGCATTCCCTTGTATCTGGTTTCTCTCACTCAACATTATGCTATGAGAGTCATCTATGGTGTTGCTTATAGTTGTAGTATACTGCTGTGAACTATGCCTATGCCACTATTTATTTATTCATTCTATTTTTGATGACTTTAGATTGTTTCTGGTTTGGAGCAGAAACAATGGTGCTGCTTTAAACATGCTCATTGTGTCTCTTGCATAAGCGCACATGTTTCTGCCAGATACATACCAGAAGTCTTATTGCTGGATCATAGGCGAGACGTAATTTCACCTTAATAAGGCCAAACCTGTTTGCCAAAGTAGTTGTAACAATGTACCTGCTCATCAGCTATAATGAGTGTTTGTCTTCCACATTCTTGTCAACACTTGGTATTTTCAAGCTTCATGATTTTAACCATTTTAGAGAGTATGTAGTGGTATCTCATTGTGATTTTCATTTTCACTTTTCTGATGATTAATGACATTTAGAACTTTTTTGTAAGTTTATTATCCTTTTGTGTTGTGATCTGATCAAGTTTCTTGCCTATTTTTTCTGTTAGATTGTCTTTTTATTTTATTTTTAATTTGTTGGAAAGAATTTGTTACACATTCTGCATATGAGGCTTTTGGTAGTTATATATGTTGCAGATACTTTTCCTCTTGTTGTGGCTTGCTTTTCTACTCACGAGTAATAAATGAAGTTCTTAAGTGTAATTACTCTAACTTACCAATTACTTCTTTTATGATCATTATATCTATTGTCCCATTAAAAAAATGTTATCTCAACCTAAAATCATGAAGATATTCTTCTAAGTTATCTCCTGAAAGTTTTATTTTTCACATTTCAAATTAGGCTGTGCCTAAAATTTATTTCTATATATAATATAAAGTAGGGGTTTAAGTTTTATTTTTCATGTGAATCCAACTGACCTGCACTTCTTCCTGAAAAACCTTCCTTTCTCTGCAGCTCTTCAGTTCCATCTTCTTCATAAACTAAATGTCATACATGAATAGGTCTGTTTATAGACTATACTGTGTTCCATTGGCCTGTCTATTATTATTCCAATACCACACCATCTTAATTACTTCATCTTTTTGCTGGTAGAGCAAGTGCCCTTCTTTTGCTCTTATGTGAGTATATTCTACGTTTTGTGTTTTGCATTTCCATATACACTTTCCAATTCCCATAAAACAACAGGCTTGGTTTTATTTTAAGTTTTTTGTTTTTATTAAAGCATAGCATACATAAAATAAAGTGCATAAAACACACTAATCTTAAGCTTTTCATATATACACAACTATGTTACCAACTTCAGGTCAAAATATACTAGTAGAATATTTCCAGAAGATTCCCTCACTCTCCTTCTTATACTGCTCTAATATAGGGATCACTGTTTCGACTTCCATTACCATTAGATTCATTTTGACTCTTCTTTACCCTCCAATTAGTGGAACCATACACGTATGTATTCTTTTGTGTCTGCCTTTTTTTGTTCAACAGAATGTCATTGAGGTTCATTCATGTTGTTACATATATCAAGAGTTTTTATCGTTTTTATTTTTTTATTGCTGGGAGTGTTCTGTGATATGTTTTCAGTATCGACATTTGTTCTTCTTTATGCTGAAAGCAAACATGAGGTTTCTAGGACAGAGATCAGAGTTATACCTTTTTCATCTCATAACACACATAAACTAATTACTAAAATTGTGTGGCACATCAAAAAATATTTTTTGCCAATCTGACAAAAAATAGGTATAATTTTGATTCAGTCACACCGGACAACTATTGTGTTGGATGTTGTCATTTTTTTTTTTTTAATATTTCACAAACGAAGGGAAAAGAGGTCAGTGACACTAAGTCGTTATTGCATGTTTTAAAAATTCTCGGGGCACACCAGTGCAGCACACCGGTTGAGAACTGCTGACATGCAGCAGTAACTGTATCAGTTCTCCAGGCCCCATTCTCTTCTCTCGGTGATGTGATGAGAGCCACATGGATGCGGTGCATGCACCACCGCGCAGGAAGCCCCAAATCAGGAATGTGGAAGTTTGTACAGGCTACTCACTGCTTAGCTGCCACTCTCACTTTCTGAGAGAGGGAGGGAAACAGTCTCCCTAATGTCAACAAGTACTTTGGAAAATCAATGAATTCTCATCGCAGGAAAGCAAAGGGGAAAGTCCCTGCCCTGGATTGCAAACATTTGGCTTTGGGGGAGGTTAGTTTTATTATCCTTTGAATGGGAACATATGACTCCAAGTCTAACACCGTTGCAAATGTGAGGAGCAAGGGAGTCTGGGGAAGACTTTTTATAAAGTTACAGTAAGAAAATGTGATAGATTAAAAGATGAATGAAACAATAGATGGAGTCTGGCATTGATGGACATTAGGTAAATGACAAATGGGGTGTTTTAGATTAGTGGGCAAAGAATGGGATTTTCAGTGAATTATGGATAATTGGGTATTTTACTTTATTTCACACCACATATAAAAATAGTTTTAGGTGCATTAAAGAGCTGTTATGGGTTAAATGATATCCCCTCTCCCTCAAGTTCAAATGCTGAGGTCCGAACTCCCAGTTGCTCAGAAAGTGACCTTATTTGGAAATAGAGTTGTTGCAGATGTAATTAGTTAAGTTAGGATGAGGCCATACTGGAGTAGAGTGGGTCTATAATCCATATAACTCGTGTCCTTATAAATAGGAAAACTTTGGATGCAAAGTGCACATGGGGAGAATGCCATGTGAACAGAAAGGCAGAGATTAGGGTCATGCATCTACAAGCCCAGGAACACAAAGATTGCCAGTAAGCACCAGAAGCTAGGGAGAGGCATGGAACAGAGTTCCCCTCACAGCCCTCAGAGGGAACCAGCCCTGCCAACACCCTGATTTCAGATCTCCAGCCTCCGGAACTGTGAGACAATAAATCCCTGTCATTTAAGCCACCTTTGTTATGGCAGCCCTAACACACCGATTCAGGAACTAAATGTGAAGGCAAAACTAGAACAATTTTAGAAGACTATATGTATAGAATAGTCTCCCTATGTTCTGGATACTAGGCAACTTTCACTTAATTTCAAGAAAAAAAATTAAAAAATATATTTTTTTTATTGATTTCAGAGAGAAAGGGAGAGGGAGAGAGAGATAGAAACATCAATGATGAGAGAGAATCATTGATTGGCTGCCTCCTGCATGCCCCACACTGGGGATCGAGCCAGCAACCTGGGCATGTGTCCTTGACTAGAATCGAACCTGGGACCCTTCAGTCTGCAGGCTGACACTCCATCCACTGAGCCAAACCGCCTAGGGCAAGAGCATTTTTAAGTAAGGGATTTGTGCTGTTGTTTTGATAATTTCTTTTCTGTTGTGAGACTGAGAACTACTATGGAAAATGGAAACAGTACTCTTAATAAAAACAATGGCTTCTGGAAGGGTTTATAAATAGCCACAGAATTTACTTCAATCAGTACTATAAGGAATAATGGTAATAAAGAAGATGAAAATCCTTGCAAATGTTGAATGACCTTGGCATGCATGATCACCAAAATAGTTCTCAATGCAACAACTGTTG
This sequence comes from Eptesicus fuscus, assembly GCF_027574615.1. Taxonomy (NCBI): domain Eukaryota; kingdom Metazoa; phylum Chordata; class Mammalia; order Chiroptera; family Vespertilionidae; genus Eptesicus; species Eptesicus fuscus. The sequence continues at coordinate 73,501,292 of NC_072482.1, read as the reverse complement.
CTGTAATAATTCATCTGCCAGGCATTTGAAAAGAAACTAAAAAGTCCTGTTTTCTGGTAGGAAAGACAACACTACAACATTAATAATCTACTTTGGTCCAAATTTGGAGATAGTTTGGCTTTACTCTGTTGTAGCATAGTTCCCTCTGCTGGGTAATTTAAGGAATTTAGATCTGAAGAGTATGCTACTATCTACATTCTTGACTCTTTGCTTTTACATTGAAATAAATTATTTGTAGTGGCATTATGTTATGTAATTATATGACACTATTTTTACTTTGGTTCTGAATTTCTAAAGATTGACTGTAATTAATGTATGCACGCTCCTGTCTAAAGTATGAAAGTTGAGCTTAGGCTCATAACTTCTTTTCATCTTTAGAAATAGAATTAAATTGCTTTTATATATAACTAGAGGCCCAATGCACGAAATTTGTGCAAGAGTAGATCTTCCCAGACCCGGCTTTGTCCAGAAAGTTGTCTGGAAGGTCATCAGGACGGTCGTTCTGCTGTTTGGCCATTAGGTTGATTTGCATATTATGCTTTTATTATTATAGATTATTTTTATGTAACTACACACAATCTTATTTTTAATTTCCTCTGGAATCTTGATTTCACACAATAGTTATTTTTATCACTTGCCTTTCTCTGTGTTTGGAATGCTCGTCCCCTGATATATACGTGATCTGACTGACCCCTCAATTCAGGTTTTTGTTCAAATGTCCTCAGAGAGACCTTTTAAGATCACCATTCAAAATAGCACCAATCCCTTTGTCAAATTCTATGCCTTTACCTGTTTCACTTTTCTTTTTAGTATTTACCATGACTTGGCATTAAGGGATGTCTATAGGTGTGTGTGCATACATGTTTGTATACATTACTGTTTGTCTTCTCCAATAAGAATGTAACCTCCAAGAGGGTCAGAATACCTCTTTTGCTCACTGCTGGCACCTAGTAGGTACACAATAAACATTTATTGAATGAATGACAAACTTTATTTTTTTATTTTTTGAAATAAAAGGTTGAACTTTTAAATTAATTAATTAATTTTTAAATTCTTTATTGTTGAAAGTATTACATATGTCTCCTTTTTCCCCCATCGACCTCTCCCAGCCCACTCGCACCTCCCAGCACAGGCCCTCACCCCCTATTGTCTTTGTCCACTGGTTATGCTTATATGCATGCGTACAAGTCTTTTGGTTGATCTCTTACCCCCCACCTCCGCCTTCCCTTTGAACTTTATTTTTAAAACTACAATGTAATTTTGCATTTTCTCAAATGTTGAACATTATCATTTATTAACATTTATGATGCAACTTAAAACATTGCAACTTTAGAGAGAGATGATTGTCCTGAAAGTAAAAACCCAGGAGAGAATATGGAAGGATATTGGTAGAGCCTGGTCTGTCTGAGTTCAGAATCTTCCTGGAATTTCGAAGGGTTCCCAGGCTTCGAAGGACAAAAGCAGAAAGTCAGGATCCGGAGCAGTGTGAGCTCCATTCTTCACCTGTGTGCCTGGCCCCTCAGAAGTTTGCCAGCCAGCCACTGGATGTCACTGTTCTCATGTTTCTGAGCCTGGGTGTCCTACAGGGCCTAGCTACGCATGAGCATACAATGTCCCAGTTTACCACCTGTACACAGGGTGCAGACTCACCTGTCCAGGCCTCCTTAATATGGGGCCACTTACTTTTCCTCCATAAAATTGATTTTCAGATCTGAGCAGCACAGAAAGGTGTAGAAGAGATGAGTGATCTCAGTTTTAGTCTCAGCCCTAGAACAGTGCTCGGAAGCAACACGGAGCCACTTACCATTCAGTCAGGAGTGACTGACTCTTCTGCAGGCCCAGGCCTGTAAGCAAGGACTGGAAATCATTGGGGTTTCACAGATAGTTTAGATTACATTCAAAGATAACACCAAGATCCTTCCACTGAAAAAAAAAAAAAGAAGCCAAGAAATGAAAAACAAGGTTTAATGACCAAAACATAAAAGTTGCTGTCATTTTGAAAGAACTTCTTAACCACACAAGATTACAGTTTGACTCAGAAGTATATCTTTAGCCAGTCCCAGTAAGATTTTCAACCTAAGGCATTACCTGTTCATCTCCCATACTTAAAATATAAATGTCAATGTAATGAAGTGAGCCAAGCCTCCTTCCCCATTGCTTCTTCCCTGCCCCCTTTGGGCCTGTGCTCACACTGACCATTCATATCAAGGTATGAATGATCCATAGGAACTTTCCATACTCCCATTAGCAGTACTTCCTTTAAAATTCAACTATTCAACAAGTACTCACTGAGTACCACCTTCTAATTACCGAACTCTGCGTTAGGAGCTGGGGACACAGCAGTGCCACACCACATAGAGTCCCTTTTACTGTGGAGCTCGTGTTCTAGTGTTTCAATAGAAATGAAGATATTAAACGAAAGGGAAATCTCCCACATGGTTTTGGTCGCACGGTGAGTAAATAAGCCCCTAGTGAGTGCCACCCCCTCCCCTCCCATGCCAGCCACTGCAGCCGCCTTGAAGAGGCTGTTTGCTCACGCCCACGTTGGTTCTCTCCAGTTGCTTCACAACTAGCCAAAGAGAATTTTTTTTACAGCAATCTATCTTGTAGCTTTCTTGCTGCAAGAACTGTGTCTCATTACTCTTATGGTAAGAACCGTAGTCTCCACCCTGGCTGTGACTTGGCCCCTTCCTGTTTCTTCCGCCTCACCTGGCACCACCCTCATGCTCTAGGGATCTATTGGCCATTTCTCCATTCCTCTCCTTGCCAGGCACTTTTCCTCATCAGAGCTTCTGCAGATGCTGCTGCCTTTGGCTGGAAGCTTCTGTAACCATCCCTTCGTCCCCTTCACACACACACTCACCCTTCATTGTCTGCTTACGCTACAGTCACTGCTGCAGTGAAGCCAGTCCCCCAGGTGGATCAGGATTCCCCTGCACAATAGCGCTGGTAACAATGATGTCCACTGGACCTCTCAAATGCCTGAGCCTGTGCGTTGCTTTTCATGTTATCCTACCCCACTTCACCGTTGCTGAATGTTTTGACAGTTGTCCCCTAGAAAATGCCAGCATATCGCTTCTCCACTTAGCACCCTTTGTGGTGTCCTTATTGCAAACTGGTCAGTGGTCAGTCTATCTCCAGAATCCCAGATTAGAGTCTGCTTGCTAGGTCCAAAGCCAACTCTCAACCAGTTGTGTACAGTCGGTGGGTATCAGTTTATTATTGTGAATTTTTCCATGTGTCCCCCCCTCCTATCTCGTACCTAGTCATCTCTGGAAGTATCCTTTGAAATATTAGGGAAGCAACGAGTTATAATTTAAAATCTCTTCCTTTTGGCAGTGCACTTCACCTTGTTTCCCATATATGTTTTATTTTATTTTAAAGTTTATTTTATTTTTCACCATTTATCCCCTCTGTGCCCCCTTCCACCACCCCCTGCAATCACCACACTGTTGTCCATGTCCATGAGTTCTCTCTCCTTTTTCTTTTTTTGCTTAATCCCTCCACCTACCCCCAACCCTCCAACCCCCATATTTGTTTTAGATCAAGAAATCTGAACCTGAAAAAGCATCACTGCTGGTTGTCTGTATTTTTCTATATCAATTTTAATCCTTAGGAGGAAGAAAGTGATTTGAGGCTGCATCTCACAGGTCAGTTCCAGAAGGTGAGGTGGTGCAAATGAGCTGAGCTGTTGATTCAGTTGAGGTAATTTTGATGAGCACATGCTTGCATGTGGGTCTGTAATGCAGTTCATCTCCATAAAATTGCAAGCTTTGTGGGTTTGAAAGCATTAACTCACATTTTAGGAACATCCCACATAGATTATTATAATTCTTGTTGTGTTGCCTGAACATCTGCTTACCTACAGGAATTACAATCAGATGGAATGGCCACGCTGAAATCCAGGCTCAGAAAAGAAATATGAGAATACCTCAGTCATTTTCTATTTCATTGAAGCAGCACTTTCTTCATACACCTTGTCCAGCATAATAATAATAAAAAGGATGTTAATTTGTGATTTTTCTTGCTTCAAATTGATCTTGTTGTTCTATGAGAATATATCAGTCATGTTATGCAGCATGTCTATAAGTTAATGATATTTAAATGTTTGCTGCCTTGTATTCTATCAAGTTGTCTGCTGAGTTTCGGTTTGCAGACTTAGCTAAAGCACAGGGGAAAATATACAGCAGTTTTACTGGGTCACCTAGTCATCTTTAAAGGCAGAAAAGGAAAGTGTGAGGCAGAATGACTAGATTCCCTTTATTTTCCTCCTTCCCTGATAATCTAATTTTTTAATGCACCTGGTAACTGAATGATAACTGACAGGAAATGCCCACCAGGCCTCTCCCCTCCAGTCCTTCCTGCAGCCCATCCTAGTTACCTATCAGCATTGTTTAAAGGGGAGAGGCCTTATGGTGCTGGGGCAAGGCATGTCAAAGTACGGAATGAGTTGGCACAAACCCCAGGGCCCAGGGTTGGGTGTATGAGATTCTGGTAGTCTAAAGTTTGGCTTTGAGGTATATCTTTGGAATTTATTATCAGTTGTTTTTTTTCTCTCTCCTAGTTTAGTTATAGAAGTTTCCCCCCCAAAAGTATTCTGCAAACGTGGGGTGTTACATGGGGGGAAAAACTCAAAACTATCCATGGTCAAATAGGTTTCTTTACTGACAGTCTTCTCAGAAATTTTAAAATCCAAGGCACATTGTGCATCATCAAGAGTGGAACCAGGCAGTGTATATTCAAATTTATTTGATGACGGACCTCTTTTTTAATAGAACATCTTATAGGAATAGTATTGCTTGGAACAAAGTTTGGGAAACACAGGCTTAATTTCTAAAATAATTTTTTTTTTGGAGATACCAATGGATGGCAAGGAAGATGTTTCATAACATATAGAGTAGTAAAGAATAAAGTGAGTTTGTTAGTAAAGTGTTGCCGTAGATAATTCAGAAAATGGCTAATTTATGTGGACAAAATGACTGAGAATTGACAGTTTGCTATTATTTAATTTCACAGTGGAATGGTGAAGATGGGCACTAGTATAGTTTTTATATATACTGTGAAATTTGGTAATATAAATCTTGTGGTAGGTATTTTAGGATCAATTATGTAAGGTTAGAACCATCTTAATTTCATTTCTTTTAACCCATCAGAGTTGATTTTTTAGAAATTCTAGATTCACTCATTTGATATAAATATCACTATTTTGTGATATTTCCATCCTTCTTTTACTGCAAGTGGTTTTCCTGGTTAGGACGTGGCTTCATTGGAGATGAATAAATATGAACAATAACTGAATGCTGCATGATTTCATAACACTGTAAAAATATATTGACCGGTTTGAATTGGTTTATGAAGATCCTTTTCTATTTATTTCAGTATAAGCTTCCCTAATTATTTTAGCTCCTATGTTCAGTGGGACTTTATGGTGTCTCTTTGGATTCTAACACATGTTATAATTCAGTGCCAAATTCCATTTCCTAATTTATTGAGAACTAAAAAGGACAGTTTTTCTCTCTGACATCTGGGGGGGAAAGTTTGCCTTCTCTAAACTAGATTCTTCAACCTATATCATCTTTTCAATCATTGTCCATATAGTAAGAAATTTTACATAATAGATAAAGTAGAAACACATTTCAGGTACGTAGCACTATCCCTATTTGAAGTTAAAAAGGGGAGGAGGATCCCAGCTCACTCTAAAGAGTGAAGGTGGGGGGTTTCTGAGACAGTAGAATTGAAATGAATGGGTTTTGATTTAGACATCAAAATGTAAAACTCTAAAATCTTGGTCATAAAGTGTTTCTTGGTTATAAAGCATTTGCAAACAATGACACAGTGTCTGAACATTCAATAATAATGAAAGAGAAGTGGAGCTTAATATCACCTCTGTCCTCGGATGTTCTTATATCAACCCAGCTCATGGGACATACTTCCTAATTGTCAGATTGCATTTCACAATCAGTTCAAAAGTGAGATTTCTTCCATTTATTTATTTATTTAAAAAATAACTATTAGTGGAATATAATTATAATATTTTGACTTTGAGAATGTAAAGTAAGTCAGATATTTATTTAACAATTATGGATGGTTGGATATCTTATACATGGTGTTCTCTTCATTTTTCTCTTATCACTGAGCCAGGGAAACATCTTCAAACATCCTCTTGGTGTCAGGATAGGCAAGTGGCTGACGGAGTAAATGGTTTAGAACTATGATTTGGGAGAGCTGTGGTTCACAGAAGGTGAGGGCTTAGCTATTGGATATGATTATTCATTCAGTACAAACTGAGCACCAACTACATGCAATGTCTGAGCCCTAACTAGTATTAAGTCAAGCTGAGGTTGCAATTGTTATTCAGTGCCAGGAGGCCTATATGTTGCCTCAAGGGTGGCTTAGAACAATAGAGATTTTATAATAATGACCCAAACTATTTAGGTTTTCCTTTGTTGTTGGGACTTCCATTTAAAGAGCTGGTACTTTCTGCTCTGGGTACACATTCTATTAAACTGGGATTATAGTTGCAGTATTTCATGGGCAATTTAGGATAATACTATTTCCCATGGTTGTTGAAACATTATACTTTAAGAAGAGCTCTCAGGAATTAATTCATTTAACCCATATAATGCTGTAAAGTAGAAGGCTGTTGCTGGTGTCTTTTCTGCATCTACAAGGGTTTAGGAATCTGGAAAAAGGGCTGTGCATAAATGAATGAAGAGACTAGAGATGAAATATGAATTTGGGAGGCATGGGGGAAAGCCAGATGGAAACTTAGTTCTAGTGACTAAGCTCCTCGAATCTGCGGACCCATGGCTTTTTATTCACACATTTTTCCCTATAGCAAAGCAAATATACATATCAAAGGTAAGGTTTGGTAAACAATAAAGTATTATCAGGTTGGGGGAACTGCCTTCAGCTGTTCCAGCAGCAGGTAATAACATGCAGATTTTCAGCCCTGCTAAAAGAGTCCATTCAACCTTTTGAGGACTCCTCACATTTATTATGACCCTGCTGGAATTAGCCTCCAGCAGGCTGTCACCTGCCAAAATTACTGATGCAGTAAAGAGTAGGAGTATCTGACCACGTGACCATTCTCATTTCTTTTCCCCTGTGTGGCTTCTCAAGGCTTTGAGAAGGAATCAGCAAACTCTAACTTGCGGACCAAATCTAGTCTCTGGGCATAATCAAAGCTATTTTTGACTAGCCCAAGAGCTATGGATAATATTTGTATTTTTAAAGGATTGTGAAAACAAAGATTATGCGCCAAAGGCAGTATGTGGCTTGCAAAACCTAAAACATTTCCCATCTTGTTGCCATAACAAAACACAACAGACTCGTTGTCTTAGAAACAACAGAAATTTATTTCTCATAGGTTTGGAGGCTAAAAGTCCAAGATCAGAAGATAACATAGTTAAGTGAGGGCTCTTCCCAGTGGTAGATGTATCCATGTGTCCTTACATGGTGGAAGGGGTGAGCTAGATTTCACAGCTTCCTTTGTAAGGTCACTGACCCCATTCATGAGGGCAGCACCACCTTCATGACTGATCATCTCCCAAAGGCCCCACTTCCTAATATCATCACCATGGGCATTAGATTTTCAGCATATAAATTTGTTTGGGGGAGGGGGACATAAATATTTAGGCCATATAGTACTGGCCCATTACAAAAATGTTTGCCAACCCTTGACTTAGTGGCTTATGTCCAGTCTTCATACTGTCAAAAGACTATCAGTATAACTCATTCTGGAAAACATTTGAAAAAATTAATAGGAATTCAAAAACTTGTCAGAATTCCTATAACATATTTTTAAAATCAAAGCAGTTTAGGCTTACTCAAGAATCTGAAGAATACAAGCTTACATATGGGTTATACATGACCCTGGACCAGTAATATGTCAGAACCAGTTTGTAAGAGTTTATTGTGCATATATCTTCCCAGCTCCAAGTTGAGTGATGTCAACCTGGTAGCTTGAAACTGGCCATAATGGAAATAATTACACCACAGAAATGGGCAAGATCTATAAACTGGGCTCTTTTCTCCCAGAAAGCTGGTTTTGAGATATTTACCAGTACACCATTGAATGTATGTCATTTCATGTCTAAAGTCATTTATAACCCAAACTGATGTACTTATTCTAGTAATAAAGATAATTAAGGTTTGTAATTTTATAGAAGATAATTTTTGACATTGTATTGATAACTTTTTGTAGAACCCAAAGCCAAGGGCATATATGGATACATATTATCTGTATAAGGGAAATAATGAAGTTAACTACATTATTGGGTTGTTGTGAGAATTCAATGTTAATACTTGTAAATTGTGAGTAAATTTTCAAAGGTAAAACATTTAAAGCAGTGTCAGGACATGCTAGTTATTCTATCATTGTTAGTCTTTGCGTATTCATAACCAGATTCTATTTCTATGAAGCAGAGCACATTCAAACCTGGTCCCATCTGGAGATAACTGGAGTCTTGGAGTAAGAATAATGGACTATTCATCCTTGCTTGCTTCACCCTTTACCACTTGGCATCTCAGGCAAGTTAACCTCAGTGTGCTTGACTTTCCTCATTGTAGAAAAAGCTTAATGGGTGTCACCCACCTTGCCAGTTAGTGGGAGGATAAGACAAGATAATAAATGGGAAGGCACTTTGCTAATGGTGGCACACTACACAAACATAAGGTGTTGTTATCTTATAACAAGATGATCTTGAAATGTATGTGGTAAGACTCGGGCTGACATTCTGTTGAAAAGAAGAAATGAGTCACATTTCCCTTTACCTCTCACCCTCTTCTGTCAAAAGTGGTGAATCACAGCCAAAAATATAAATGAGACTCTCATAAAGACTCATAGGAAAGTGTTTATTCCACTTGGAGGAGTATTGATGGCCCTCTGTGTTCAGCAAAACTAAACTATGGACTGGAAACAAAGATACTGTAGAAAACAAACATAAATCTGTTTAATATAGTTCATCTATTTTTCTATTATGTATTTTACCGTCCTTTTAAAATGCAAGCTGTGCTATGAACTTACACAATTGTTTTATATTTATACTAGAGGTCCGGTGCACGAAATTCGTGCACAGAGGGGGTGGGGGAGGTGGTCCTCTCAGCCCAGCCTGCACCCTCTCCAATCCAGGTCATCCCTCTCACAATCTGGAACCGCTGGCTCCTAACTGCTCACCTGCCTGCCTGCCTGATTGCCCCCAACTGCCCCCCGCCCCGCCAGCCTAGTTGCCCCTCACTGCCCCCTGCTGCCGGCCTGGTTGTCCCCTACTGCCCTCTGCTGGTTGTCCCCTACTGCCCTCTGCTGGCCTGGTTGCCCCCAACTGCCTCCCCTGCTGGCCTGGTCTCCCCTCACTGCCCCCCTCTGCCAGCCTTGTCGCCTCTCACTGCCCCCCTGCCAGCTTGGTCACCCCACACAGCCTGCTGTTCAGTCGTTTGGTTGTCCCTCACTAACCCCCCAGCTGACCTTGTCGCCCCACACAGCCTGTTGTTGGTCATTATTGTGAGGCATCCTGACCAATTTGCATATTAGCCTTTATTAGTATAGACAATTTTATTACTATTGCAAAAGTTTGCAAAAAAAATTTGTTGTAAGGTACTATCCTAAACATAATTCATAAGCTAATTAAAACGATTTTAAAAAACAATGAAATAACTACAAATTAAACTTATAATGTAACATTGAATTGGGAGAAAGCAATGCTTGCTCTTGTTAATATTTTCTACTAGCTCTCTAGAGCCTTGCTATCCAAGCTTTAATGTATGTACGAATCACCTCTGGGTCCTACTGAAATGCAGATTCCACTGCAGTTAGTGTGGTTGGAGCCCAATGCAGTGCATGTGCCACAAGCACCCAGGTAATAGGCACGCTGCCATTCTGCAGACCATATTCTGAGCAGCGGCGGAGGCTGTGTGGTATTCAGCAAGAGGGAAGAAAATTCTTTGAGCCTCTGCTGATTGCAGATTCATTCTATTTAGGCTGCCAGTTGGTGAGGTCCTCAAAAGAGAATGCCCTCTTTTTGTATAAGTTCTAAATTAGTTGAAAAAGGAAACCAAAAGGCAAATATTGAAGTAAAAGTCACACCTCCATAACTGCTGAGTCTAAAGTGGAGGGTGTAGCATCACCCAATGGGCTCACTGTGAACCCACAGGCAGGCTAACTTCCCCACGGCGTGAGCGATGCTGGACGGTGGCAGACTCTGAGGAGCCAAAAGCCGAGCTGAGTTCCTGCTCTCAGACTGACTCACTCCCAAGAGGAAGAAAGGCAGAGTGTGGGTGAGAATGTCTAGTTATTCTTTCTAGATTGACCAGTTAAAGGGACAGAGAGCAGCCTGCTTCACAGGAAGTAAACGTCCAGAAGAAATATTAATAGTTCCCATTAATATCAGGGACTGCGTCAACTCTTTTTGTAAAAAAGTTATTTACTCTCCCCCTTACCTCTCCCAGTTTCCTGCAAACATCTTATTTCTTTTACTCCAGAGTGCCCCACAAAGGTTTGAATCAGGGCTTGATAGCTATTTCTATATAGTATATGTCTTTCAGTACTGTAGATTAGGAAAGGGCCAAAATCCAGACCTGGTGAGGGTGCCCTGTGAGTTAAAGGAGAGTTAAAGGAGACACGGGACCTAAAGCCCAGGCAGAACAGAGCAGTGTGCTCACCACCTGTCACCTTTGTACCAGGCAGTCCTATACCAGCAGCGTCCTGATCTTTAAATCGGAGGAAGAAGATGACTTCGGAGAGGGTAAACTCCCCAGGAATCATCAGCAACCTTAGGAGTTTGGAGGGCAGTTTGCATCTGTTTTCATCAGCATTTTACTGGAACTGTACTTCTGTGCTGCCAAGATAGAAGCTCTTGGAGTCTAACAGTGGAGACCAGCTATAGTTTCACAGTGAGAGGGAGGCAGGGATTGCCACGGGACAGTGTGGGGAGAGCAAGGGAAGAACTTCACAGGCTTCTTCCAGACTCACTGCCTCTACCAGCTGCCTTCCCTCACAATGTCGTATAGATAGTGAATGGAAAACAGCCAGGTAATAAGTAGAATTTAAATCACATCAGAAAGAAAAGAATTATGGGGAAAGAAATCCAGAAGAGATGCTCAGAGAGTCACCAGAATTAAATGGAATTGATAGATCAGAGATTGAAAGTAACATATACCAAAGAAGATTCGGCAATAAGCATGTACGAACACACTCAGCACCATTAATCATTAGGGAGATGCAATTTAAAGCCACGAGGTACCACCACACATCCATTAGAATGGCTACAAAAAAAAAAAAAAAAAAAAAAAAAAGGCAATGTCAACTATTCCTGAGGAGGATATGGGACAACCAGAACTCTCTCACACTCTTGGTTGAAATGTAAAATTATATCACTATGGAAAATAGTTTGGCAGTTCCTTTAAAAGTTAAACATATACTTACCATAAACTCAGACATTCTACTTACTCCTAAGAGAAATGAAAACGTATGTGCAAACAAAGACATATGGTCATGGCAAATTTATCTGTCATAGCTCCAAACTGGAAACAATCCAGTGTCTATTAAAAGATATTTAGGAGACTAATATATTTAGAAGAAATAGTAGTTTATATTTTTGGACATACAGTGGATAAAGATGTAATTTTGTGGCATCAACAATCAGAAGGAGTAGGGATGGAACTGTAAAGGAACAGTTTTTATATGTTATTGAGTTAGATTGGTATAAATTTAAATTAGAATGTTATAATAACTTTAAATTTTAAATGTAATCCCCATCATAACTACAAACAAAATAGTTATAGAATATACACAAGAGAAAATGAGAAAGAAAAATGTTTCACTACCAAAAATAACTAAAGATGAAATAAGACAGTTATGTAAGAAATGAGGGACAAAAAGTTATAGGGCGTATAGTACACAAATAGGGAAGTGACAGAAGTAAGTTCCTCCTTATCAGTAGCTACTTCAATGCAAATGGATTAAAATCTCCAATAAATAGAGAGATGAAAATCTTCATGCAGAGATTGGCAGAATGAATAAAAACACACCACCCAACACTATGCTGTCTATAAGAGACTCACTTTAAATCCAGACACAAATAAATTGAAAGTGAAAGGATGGAAAAAGATGTTCCATACAAATAGTAACAAAAGAGAGCAGGGGTGGCTAAGCTAATATCAGACGAAATAGACTTTACATCAGAAACATTTACTAGTACAAAAGACAAAGAAGAACATTATTTTGTCATCTAACCTAGATGAAATGAAGAAATTCCAAAAACAAACAAACAAATAAACAAAAAACACCACACAAACTTATCAGGACTGAATCACAAAGAAATAGAAAATCTGAATGGATATAAGTAGTAAGGAGATTGAATCAGTAATCAAAATTCTCAGATGAATTCCACCAAACATTTAAATAATGAGTATCAGTTCTTCTCAAACTTTTTCAAAAAAATTGAAAAGGAGGGAATGCTTACTAATTCATTTATGAGTCCAGCATTGCTCTGATGCCAAAGCCAGACACTTTAAGAAAGAAAAATATAGACTTATATCCCTTACAAACATTGATGCAAAAATCCTTAACAAAATACTAACAAGTTGAATTTAGCAGCATATTAAAAGGATTGCCCAGTCAGTGTGGCTCAGTGGTTGAGAGTCAACCCGTGATCCAGGAGGCCATGGTTGGATTCCCTGTCAGGGCACATACTGGGTTGGGGTTCGATCCCCAGAAAGGGGCATGCAGGAGGCAGCTGATCAATGATTCTCTCTCATCATTGACTTTCTATCTATCTCTCCCTCTCTCTTCCTCTCTGAAATCAATAAAAATATATTTTTAAAAAAGGATTAAACACCACAAACAAATGCATTTTATTTCTATAGTGCCAGGATATTTCTATCCATGTAATACAGGCATACCTTGGAGATATTGTGGGTTCAGTTCCAGACCACTGCACTAAAGTGAGTATCGAAATAAAGTGAGTTGTAATATTTTTATTGGTGGAAGGTCTTGCCTCCAATTTGTAGAAAATGCAATATATGTAAAGTGTAATGAAGTAAAGTGCAATAAAATGAGGTATGCCTGTTCACCACATTAACAGAATAAAGAAAAAAGCCCACATGATCATCTCAATGGGTGCAGAAAAGCATTTGACAAAATTCAACAGCCTTTAATGACAAAATCACTCAAACTAGGAATAGAAGGAAACTACCTCACCATAATAAAAGCCATCTAGGAAAAAACCCATAGCAAATATCATACTCAATAGTGAAACACTGAAAGCTTTTCCTCTAAGATCAGAAACAAAACAAGGATGCTCACTCTTGCCACTTTTATTAGTCATAGAAACTAGGCAATAACAATAAAAAGTGTCCAAGTTGGAAAGGAAGAGTTAAAATAATCTGTTCACAGGTCTGTGAGAGAAGATCTGTTTCATGACTATCTCCTAGCTTCTTGTGGTTTTCTGTCAATCTTTGGCGTTCCTTGGTAGCAACATAACGCCAGTCTTTATAAGCTATTCAACGTGTGTGTGTGTTTGTGTGTGTGTGTGTGTGTTTGTGTGTGTGCGTGTATGTGTGTGTGTTTGTGTGTGTGTGTGTGTTCACAATGTGTTCTTTCTATAGGGACACACTCATAATGGATGAGTGGCCCACCTTCCTGCAGTATAGCCCCCATCTTAACTAATTACATCAGCAATGGCCCTATTTCCAAATAAGATCACATTCTGATATATTGGTGGTTAAGACTTCAACATATGAATATTTTGGAGACACAATTCAACCCATAATAACTTTTAATAAACTGCTCAGTGCCTTAGTTCCACCTGTGAAACAGGGATATTAATAATTCCTACATACCTACATTGTGGAGTTGGTATAAAGATTCAAACAGTAGAACATGTAAAGCATTTGGGATGTCCCAGGCCCAACACACAGTGAGCAATTGGCAACTTTCAGCCATCACTATTGTTCTCTCCTACATGTGCAGATTCAGCCCATGGAAAATGTTCTGTTCTGGATTTACGGACCCACACCCCTCCCATCCAGACACCACCCAAAGTTCTTACCACACACGTAAAAATAATATGAAGCAGGATATGCTGAGTACTAAAGTTCTGAGTGGGTGTGGTTTCTGTATGCCAGGCAGTTATGAAACCTTTATGGAGATGTTAGCAGACCTTGAAGATGGGGAAGATGCGAATTATTTTTTCAAAATCCCTTTTTTTGTTCTTTGAACTTCAATTTCTCATTTATAACATGGGGATAACACAATGATTGCAATGATTAAATGAGACAATTTAGGTTAAACATCTGTCAGAACACCCAAATATAATAGGTGCTCAATGAATGTAAACAAATAAAATGCAGAAGTTGTGCTGTGGGTGAAGGCTTGGACAAATCATTAAGATGTGGACTGTGGCTTTCAAGCAGAGAAAAGCTGGGCTTATTAGCTCAGCACTTCCACATTCAAGTACAATGACAGCCAGCTTCCCGAAGATGACACAGGAGCACAGGGAACATCCTGCTCAGGGACCTCTCCAGTAGTTGCTGTTTGGCCCTCAGAGGAAGTTGGTTTTAAGTGAAGACAGCACCTTGAAATATGGCCATGGGAGGTCAGTAATGCGCTGTGTGTCCACAAAGAGGCAAAAAAACTGAGCCCCTTTCACTACCTTCAATCCATAAATTCCTTATTCTAAGCCAGGAGTACTGTATTCCTTCCATACACTCAGATAAATGGACAGGTTAGTGTGGAGAAAGTATGTCTACAGCTTACAAAATAGGCACCATTGTGTCTGAAGAAATGCTATTTTTATTCACCATGTTTTGGTTAACACCCTTGTGTTACCATATTTAGACCTCATATTGAGATCACAACTTTTTTTTTTTAAAAAAAATATATTTTATTGATTTTTTACAGAGAGGAAGAGAGAGGGATAGAGAGTTAGAAACATCGATGAGAGAAACATCGATCAGCTGCCTCTTGCACACCCCCTACTGGGGATGTGCCCACAACCAAGGTACATGCCCTTGACCGGAATCGAACCTGGGACCCTTGAGTCCGCAGGTCGATGCTCTATCCACTGAGCCAAACCGGTTTCGGCGAGATCACAACTTTTCAAGGAAAATACACTCAAACACATTTATCATTAGAATTACAGTAAGCATAATTTCATATTTCTTAGCTCTTCAGGATGGCACTTCAGAGGAGTTGGCTGGGTCCTGGGTGGCTTCTTTCTTCCAGTTTGAGAGGTTGCACCCAAGCTCAGTTTCCCCTGGGACCAGTGACTTCCCCTCTCATTCCCCAACCCCCACCAGACCTCAAATGAGACTAAATGGAAATCCCTCTGAGACCCACTGGTAAGAGAGCAGCAGAAACATTGCATATGCTTGTATACGTGTGTACATGTGCATGGGCTCATGTGTGCATGTGTAGGTAGATGTGTTTCAGTATTAATCAAAGATTCCTATGTGTAAATCACATAACAATAGCCTATGGTCACTAGCCTTGTATCAGAAGGTAGTATTTTCTCTTCAGATGCTATTAGAAGGATCATTTATTTAGTTTTTAAAGTCAAATGTCATCTATTTTTGAAATTTTCATTGTGATTTAAAGCCAGTAACTAAAAACCAACAAAACAGAATAAAATCCAAATCACTGTTCTTGTGTCTTCAACTGCTCTTACTGCCTGACGTCACACTCATCAGGACAATTTTATTGACATTCCATTTTCCCCCTCCCTCCCTCTTTCTCTTTCTTCTGTGTGGCAAGTGTATAATGTTGGGTTTAAAAGCACCCAGCACTTGGAAAGGTGATTTTTTTTTCTCCTCATATTCCCTGCCTCCCCCTTCCCAGCCCTCCCCCCACCACTTTGCCTGGGAATGAGAAAATGTCTGAGAGAATGATCCCATAAATGTCTGATGAAAATGGGTGTGCCACCCCATAATACTGGAAGATATTTGTATCATCTGTATTCTAGGTTGATGATACAAACAAAGGAAAAGGGAGGTAACAAAATCTAATAGAGAGAATGCGTTTATCATCACGGTTACTTTTCCTTGCATCACTGCTGTTTATACGTCACGAGGTGAGCGATTTTGAGACACCCCTGTTTGTAGCATGCGGAGTTAACAGCTGGGTCACATTTGTAGCATTCCACTCAATGAGATGCTTCAGCGTCCAGCTTTAGAGTTTCAGGTTTGCAATTTATAGGCATGTTTGCCTCCAGATATCAGAAGTTTTTTTAGTTGGATGAAATTAGAGAGAGAAAGGCATATCATTCTACTGCAAATATTTTGGCCCTTTAAAAAAAAACAACTCTCTTTTTGCTTGTATTGCTATAGCACGATAGTACTTTCTTTTATTGCTTTATTTTGAATAGTCTGAAGATCTTAAAACTATCCCCCTTTGTACCAATCAGCGTCATACTTAATTTTCATACCTATCCTGAAGTCCAAAATGCCCCCCTCCATGCAATTGAAAACAACTTTTTAATGTGGAATATTGTTTAATTTCACGATGAGTCTTGTTGAATCCTCCTTTCTTGGGATCATAATGTGTTGGGAAGAACGTGGTCTGTGGAGCCTGACCAATCTGAGTTCAAACAGCAGTTCAATTAGACATGGGGCTTGACCTCACTGAGCCTGGCTTCCTTCTTTGATGAGATGAGTAAAACAATGCCAACTTTACAGAGTTGTGTCAAGGATTAAAAGAGAATGACGATAATACGCAAGAGTCATGAAGGAATTTCTATGTGCCAGAAACGATTGAGCAGGAAAAATTTTCCCCTACCCTCTTATGTTCAGTGTCTGGGGCGTGTGACTTTATCTGACGAAAGACAGATTAACAGGAGTGAGGAGTAAAATGTATTAATATTTTTACATGCACAGGAGTTCACAGAGAAGAAGTGAAATTCCAAAGAATGGTTAGATTTGGGAGCTTATATAACATTTTAACAAAGGAAAGAGAATTTGGGCTTCAAGGCCTATAATTTGTGGGGAAGTAAATAGGAAATATATGGGAGAACTAATGGAAGAGGAAGTTTATTTGAGTAACATTTGTTTATTCACTTGTCTTGGGGCTGACTCTTGTTTCTGGTGATAAGCGTACCTTTCTTCATCCTGGTACAGGAGAGCAAGGAAAACTTACACCACTTTCACAAAGACATGTTTATGCCTGCATGTAGGCAGATAAAGGGAGGGCAGAGAACTCTTCTTGTGTCTGTTGATTCTTTTTTTAAAAAATATATTTTTTATTGATTTCAGAGAGGAAGGTAGAGGGAGAGATAGAAACATCAACGATGAGAGAGAATCATTGATCAGCTGCCTCCTGCATGCCGCACACTGAGGATCGAGCCTGCAACTCCTGGTTCATAGGTTGATGCTCAACCACTGAGCCACGCTGACTGGGCTGTCTGTTGATTCTTATTTGCCATTAGCTCAAAATAATCTTCCTGCCACAGTGGCATGGTTTGGGTAGCATTTCCTGATCCCTTCAGTTTGATAATGTTACATAGACCAAACACTTCATGCAAATCTAGTGTATGGAAAAGGTGCCACATTAATTAGGAAAGAGAAATGTGAATTTATTCCACCTTCTAATGCATTACAAATTCTTGACTTTAATGAAAATATAATAGCCCAATGAACACATGCTAATATACTTCACCATTTCTCTACAGTTGAGGAGCATTTGGAGTGTTTCCACCCTTTCTTTTGCTATTGCTACAGCAGATCTCACTGTGCCTGAATTTATATTTGTGTTTTGAAATTTTCACACTTAGTATACAGACCCAAAAACAATTACTGATTCAAGAGATACAAACATTTTAAAGCCAAATTGTTTGTGTCCTGATTTGTCGATCTCATCCCATTGTTGGTGCTACAATTTAGTCTTTCTCTAGTTGATGATATAGAATGGTACTTTGTTTTAATTTAAGATTTTAACTTTACTAATGAGTTGAATAATAAAACAATTTACTGATGATTTGTATTTCCTCTTTTGAGAACTGTTTATTTAATGTCTTTTTCCTATTTATCAATTGCTTTGGTATTTTTCTTGTTGATCCCTAAGAGCTCTTTCATCTATTAAGGTTATTAACTCTGTTCATTATCTGTTGCAAAAAAAAAAAAATTACACCTTGCCTTTTTGGTTTTTAATTCAGTTTATACTAAATTTGAAGACATAGTCTGCAGTATGGTCAAAGGGGTAAAATCTATCAGTCTTTTTCTATTAAAACTTCTTCCATTGTTTTTATAATCTAAAACTTTTCACCACCCAGAGGTCAGAAAAAAATTGGTAAAGCATTTTATCCTAAGTTTCTTTTTGGTTTGAGTTTTTAAATTTAATTCTTTGATCAATCTAAAATTTGTTTTGATGTGTGTGGTGAGAGGAAGATCAGAGTATTCTTTTGACTGTACCACAAAGAAGGGCCCACATAACTTGGGTCCCATGGAAAAGAAACGAATAAAGACATCTAAAGCAAAATATCCAAAGACAAGAAATCAATTAATGGATCTTCTTCTTGGAAAAGATGCCTTTACAAAAGAAAGAAACTTAGAAAACTTTTATGTATCCTCAGGTTAAGTCCAAGATTTTTAAAACACAGGGAAATCTCTTTTCTTTTTACCTTAATTAATCAAGCATATAAAACATTACCTCTGCCTTATTCTAGAGTACAGGTATCTGGTTCTCTTGGTATAGAAAGACTTTGAGAATTCTATATCTATATCTGTGTGTGTGTGTGTGTGTGTATTCCCATTTGGCCACTACTTACCTCCTATGCCTTGTGAAAATAAAAGGATCTTCCAGGGGAATGAGGAACTTACAATTGCAACACAAAGGGCTTGCTGGGTTTTTCTCTGCCACACTGCAAGTTGAGACCTCAGGAGGGTATTCTGATTGAGATTGAATCGTACACATAAATAAATCCCCAGCCAATGCTTGATTTGAATAGATATGTGGAAGTTGGGGACAGAATTGACCAGATGCTGGACCATATGATAAACACAGTGGGTCATGGTGTGGTATAAAAACTGGGCATTTATATGGTACAGCTGTCCATGCATAATCTCCTACTAATTTATAAGGCAGGAGCATCTGCTCTCTAGCTGCCACTCTTTCCAATTTTCTAACGGCCTTCTCCTTGAGTTTCTTGTTTAATTGAGCAAGCCCCACCCCATGCTGTGGGAAAGAAGGGGTGTCACCACGAGGGACAATGACATGGCCCAGAATCCTGCCTTTCAGAGAAGAAGGAGAGAAATACCTCCAGGAAGATTATTGGTCTCATTCTGAATAAATTTCTTTTTTTAAAAAAATATTTTTTATTTCAGAGAAGAGGGAGAGAGAGATAAAAACATCAATGATGAAAGAGAATCATTGATCAGTCGCCTCCTGCATGCCCCCCACTTGGGATCTGCAACCCGGGCATATGCCCTGACCAAGAATCAAACTGTGACCTGCTGGTCGATGTTCAACCACTGAGTTATGCTGGCCGAGCCTGAATAAACTTCTTTTTATTTTTTTATTGATTATGGTATCACATAATTGTCCTCATCCCCCCATTCCCACTCCAAACCCCTCCCCACGTATGCCCCCACCCCCCTGTTGTCCGTGACCACTGGTTAGGCTTATATGCATGCATACAAGTCCTTTGGTTGATCTCTCCCCCTTTTCCCCCACCCTCCCCTACCTTCCCTCTGAGGTTTAAGAGTCTGATCGATGCTTCCCTGTCTCCGGGTCTGTTTTTGTTCATTCGTTTATGTTGCTCATTATTTCCCCTAGATGCGTGAGATCATGTGATACAAATATACACTTGTAAGAATCGAAAAAGAGACCAGCCATAATGGTTATGCTGGGAGGCAAATGAATCAGTCTGTAGTGAGTTTCTTTCTGGGCCAACAGTTCTTTTGAGTCCTTATTTCAATGTCAAACAGTTCCTTATGTGTAGATGTCAGCGTTGATATTTCAGTTCTGGATGGCGGACAAATGGTGGTGATGCAGGTCCGACCGTCTCTGGTTTGGTCCTGGGCATCCTTCAGCAACGCACAGCTACTGTCTGCTAGTATGGCAAGGCGTTGTCAGCGTCTTCCATCTCTGTACTGTTTCTCTTCTGTCTTCATGGCTGGAGCAGTCCTGTCAATTCCTCTCTGTTGCAGGAATCCACATGGTCCTGGAGTTGTTTTCTGAAAATATACAAACATATTCTTGACCAAAAGTTAATAAAGGAATATTTTCTATAACTTTGACTTGGGATCCTTTTTCAATTTTTGCCCAAATGATTTTCCTCTGGCTTGTTTTGACACCATGTGTGTTTTTCATGGGTGTCTTGCACTGAATAAACTTCTTTATTGGATGGTGGCATTTTGAAAATGCTCTTCTAAATGGGGCATCTTGGGATGCCATCACTGGCTGGGATCTTTCTCTATAAGGAGAGGTTTCTTTCTGCCCCTTAATTAATCTAAGAGGAGAATGTAGGCCAAAATTAAAGCATCACTTTCCTTCTTTTTTTTTAATTTTTATTTTTCAGTTTGCTTTCAGCCAGAATTAATATTAGTTTCTGTTTATTTTGAACAAGCTAGCATGGCTGGGGACCACACAGGTAAAAGTGAGAGGTGGAATTATGGTGCCCTCCTCGCCTTACAACTCCTCTTAACAAAAAACCTTTGAGAGGGCCCATCTCCCTATTCACTGGTCTTTCCTTCTGTTACCATTTTATGGCATGCCCTTCATTACCTACTCAACTAGGCCCAGCTTTCTACTACCCCTTTGTTTAACCCCATTAATTGATAGAGGCTTAGAATATTTTTATTCTAACAGGGACTCATGTCACTGATATTAAAAGATTAAAAGGAATGAACATCTTAATAACAAAATTTTGTTTTCTGGGACATGTAGATAACATAGTTTAAAGAGAAGCACCACTTACCTTCAAATAATACTATTTTGGAAGAAACCCATTGGGCTATAGTTTAGAAGAGGTTATTATTCTGCCTCTAATGCTCTGTGATATTGGTCATGTCACTTTGCCTCTCTGAGCCTATGTTTCCAAAACTGCACACTGGGGAAAATAACCTCCAACTTACTTTATAGAAATACCTTTTAATGTATAAGATATCAAACAAAAATAAGTGACTATGATTATATATCCATGGACATGTGGAATATTAGAGCTGTAATTTATCTGTTTTACATACGTAATACAATTTATCATCCAAACTGGGATACTTCTGAGAGAGAATGGGGGTGAGGACTGTATAGGAAGCTGTGATAGTAGTGAATTGTTCTGGAAAACCTGGACACATGGTCACCTTGGACATTACAAGCTCTAGAAGCCATATGCTTTAGTTACTCATCAGACAAGCTTCTCTAATAAACTCTCTGACCCTCTGGGGGAAAAAAAAAAGAAGCATGCTAAGTGATTGAGATGATTTCTGCAGTGCTTTGCACATAGTGGGCAAGGGTCAAGACAGGACTGTGACCCTGATGATCCCTTCGCACCCCCTCCTTCAGCTTTACCCATTTCTCCTGGGGCTTTCATGCTACCTATCAATGTCCGTGATCTCCCCACCATGTCCTGTTCCAACCCGAGACCATATTTACTGATGGTACACTAAGTTCTGATGTAATAAAGTTTCCCAAACTCCTCTGATCATGAGAATAACCTGAAGTGCTCTCCTTTTGATTCTGAGTCAGTGGAGCCTGATTCTTGGGGTGGGGCCTGCTTATCTGTCTATTTAACCAAATTCCTAGGTAATTCTTATGATCACCTGAGTCTTAGCTACATGGATTTAATAAATATGAAAATAGGAAGATGCCCTCGAGGTCTTTTAAACCAGTGGTTCTCAAAGTGTGGCTCTCCAACCAGTAGCATCAGTATATTGGGGACTTACTACACATGTAAATTATTGTCCCTATATTGCACAGGAACTCAAGAGGTGGGACCAGTGACCTGTGTTGTAACAAGCCCTCCAGATGATTCTCATATAAAGACCCAGACCACTAATATATACCAACTCTTTCTTGTCGTCCTTCATTTATAGGTGAGGAATATTGGCACTCTCTTCTCTCACTTTGGGATCTTGGATTTGAAGTTAGGAAGGGACAAGTGCTATAATCCCTAGAAGACTGGGAACAGACTGGAAGCCAGACGGTAGGGGGCCTTTGAGGTTGGGGCATCAGCAGGTATGGTCCTCAATTCTGTCTCCCTACGTCCCCAGTGAGGGGTCTTGTCTGTGTAGATAAGGGCTCAAGTGTGCTACGGGGACTGCTAAAAGACACAGGCTTCTGAAGAGCCATGCCCCTGTGGTAAACCAGAGCCTGGGTGTTAATAGTGACTCCTCACCAAGGAAATCCCCTGAGATCCCAGACACCAAGAAACCCCAGTTTCCTCCAGAGAAGTTTCAGCTCTGCTCTTGGTGGTTAGACTCTGCTTATTCTCAGGGTGGTTGATGAAAGACGCTTCTAATTACTGCTGCATAAGGATCATCTGAAATTGTAACCTACAGGGCGATGTTGATGTGGTTTGATCACATGTCTTCCCCATGTGAAGACACTGGTGGGGAAGAATGAGTGCTCAGCAGATAGTTCAGATGTTCCTCGTTATACTCAAAACCAGTGTTCCAAATTTCAGTCATTGACTACTGTTTTCCCAATGTTTTCAGTATTCAGCTACAACATGTACTATCATTTATTTAATATTTTTCATTTACTCAACTTAAAAAATACTCTATATATTAAAATAGTTTTAAATTTACCAAAAATTTTTTTTAAACAGTACAGAGATTTCCCTATATTTCATACCTAGTTTCACCTTTTGTTAACATCTTACATTAGTAGGGCATACTTGTCACAATTAATGAACCTATATTGATACATTATTATTAACTGAAGTCTACACTTTATTCAGATTTTTTTAGTCTTAGTTACTTTTTACCTAATGTCCTGTTTTCTGTTTCTGGATTCCATCCAAGACACCACATTAAATTTAATCATCACACTATGATTAACCAGACCTATTGAACAGTGAACCAATGCAAAATGATGGTACTCTGGCTGCTGCTATTGCTGTGAGTATTAAAGGCCTTTGTCTCTCACCTAGGAGTCTCTTGTCTTCTGCTAAGGGCTAAGAAACTTTTACAGGCTAACTTACCAGCTTCCAAGGAGGATAAAATACTAGGCCTTTTACAGCTCTTGATAATTGTTTATTGTACAGTTGAAGTACTCAAAGATAATAGGGAATATATTAAATTCATAAATATTTAAAATAATTCAATTAAATTATAAAAGCCCTTTTAAATGTGATTGTTAAAAGTTTTCAGATTATAAACACAGTAATGAAGTTTTTGAGTTGAATTTAAAAAAAAACTCAATGAATTTGAATTTGTAGTTTTCATAAATTAATTATCATTGAAAAAAATGACAATATCCCCCGAATAAATTTTTTCTGGCACAAAAGCCATTGCTAAGGATGTTGTATGTTCTTGAGCAGAACTCATAAGTTCTTGGGTTGCACAGTCCAAGACAATTCAAATCTAAGTTTTGATCATAGGCCGAGGCCGCTTCATAAAATCATTTTCACTTGTTTCATCATGGGACTCTCAGATCCCTGCCTCTTAGGCAGAGTTTCAGTTTTTGACACATTTTTCAAATTTGTAGCCTTCAATTTTTCTGACACGAGTTGTCCATTTTGCTATATAGACATTGACTACTAACATTTTAAAAATGTAAGTATTTACCACTATGTTATTAAAATTACTGTCAGTAGTTTCCCTTCTTAGAAAAGGAGGGATTAAATTTGCATGGGTAGCATTCCTCTTTAGTTCTAAAGAGGAATTTTGGCGAGTTCATCCTTTTGGAAGCCTCTTTGTAATTGATCTCCCTGGGTTACTACTGAAACTAATGACTGCCAGGCCCCTCACCGCCCTGACTGTTGTGAAATCAGCAGAGCTGATCAGACCTCCCTATTCTTGGTACAGTTCCTGCTTCTCTAGAACTATTTGGCTCACTCACATGTTTTTATTCACCCTTTCCTGTTTATGAAGATAGAGACAAATACATATGTATACGTTGAAACATATAGTAATAAAAGAAAAACTCCATGAATGTCAACATTTGCCTACATTTAAATGTCAAGCAAAATGAAAATAACCTATTCTTTTTATCTTTCTTAGTATTACAACTATCTTTTGTGTGTGTTTTTATACCATCTTCTCCCTTCAGAGCTTTGTTTTGAAGTTATTCTCAAATAGGCATAACTTAGCTGTAGGGAACCCTGCTGCCTTCCACTTCATTCTTCTAGCTCTGACCCTGATGTTTTATAACAAAATTGGGGTGTTCCAGACCCATCCTGATATTTTGGGGGGTATATCTACTTGGTGTCCCAAAAGAGATGTCAAGTAGACACTTGGCTATATTTACTCTACTCCTTTCCCTGTAAAAAGAGTTCTTTCATCAGAACAGTGTTGTGTGATAAAATATGGTGGTGAATAAGACAGTACATCCATAGATACTGGACCAGACAGAAGCATGATGGGTAGGAGAGAAAACCTAAATGTAGATGTGGAGGGAGGAGGGAGATAAGGAACTCCACGGGGGACAAATCACTGCCCCTTCCAAGATTTGTGTACAGATCGCTTGCTGCTGTTGCTCAAGGGAACTCTGACTGGCAGTAGCCAGGTCAGCCTCAGTCAGAGGAAGCTTGTGCTTTCAAGCTGTGTATAATAATCGTCATTCCTACTGAATCGACAGCTGCTCATGAGCACATTCAGAAAAACTGTTGTGTCTGGGAAAGAGGCTGAGCGGTCACATGTTCTAAGAGTGGGTCATCTTATCTGTTGATTCCAGAGGTCCTATAGTTTATTTGTGCTATAAGAAAATGTTTGGGTCTAGTCTTGATTCTGTCCCTCTTGCCTCATGGCTTAATGGCCCAAGAGAACACCCATCTGTGATTGGAAACTCCCAAACCCAGAGGCCCTGGCTGTGTTCTATTATTAAGGCTTGTTGCAGACTTCCTTCTTGGTCTCCTATCAAGTGTTGCCTCCTCCCATGTACTGCTCATGTGATAGCAGTAAACTAAAATCTGATGATAGCTTTTGCTTTTAAAAAATCATTAGTTAGTTCAATCGCAATGCTTTAACTCATGTATAATGAACACCAATTATGTGCCTGTTCTAGGTCATGAGGAATCAGCAAAGACCAAGATAGAAGGTCCTTGCTTGTGGTACTGCTAAATCTAGTGGAGGATGAGGAGAATTGAAAATAATGTAAACAAACAAAATAGTAAAAAATGAGGAATAAATAAAGTCTTGTGACACATAATAATATAGGGGTGGGGAGGCTTATTCTAGATGGAATAATGAGATAAGGCCTTTTGAGGAGACGGCATTAAGCTGAAACCTGCAGGACAGGAAGCCAGCAAAGTGAAAAGGGAGGAAGGACATTCCAGGGAGAGGGAACACAATGGCTCCCCATTCTCTCATTCTGCAGGCTGGGAGATCAAGTCAAATAGACTATGTGGCACAAACATGGACTTGTCTTATTAGCTGGGGATTGTGTTCCACTATGAGGAAAAGGGACCCAACTCCAATGGCTTAAACAGATTGGAAACCGAAACTGCTGTCTAGAAATTTAGGTTCCTCATGCTACAGTGTGAGCCTCTCAAATGGGCTAACTGGTTGCCTGAAGTAACTGATTCTGACCTTCAAGAATAAATATAATTGCTCTTTGCAATGCAATCATGGATTAATATATCTGGTACCCAAGACATTCTCAGGGGTTTCTCCCAATACTTCCATGCTCAGTGGTAAATGTTAAAGAACAGCTACTGGAAGGTCTGGTTAATCACCTGTTATTCATCCTCAGCCATTTCAGAAGATAAAAACAAAGAGAACATGGAATGGTTATTAGAGGGGGAAATCATGATTATCTACTAGGGTCTCATCTCCAATTTCAGAAAGATGAATGTGGAGTCTTTTTCTGGGTTTTGCTTTCTGTGTTATCAAAGTTGATAAAGTTGAAAAGTTAAAATTACCAACACTTTTTAACCTATAAAAAGTGATGAGGAAAGGAATAGAAAAGAAAGAAAAGGTAAAAAATAAACATATGCACATGTATTTATTATACATAAATATGCATATATATTTATTTTTTAAATTTTCTTTTTTCTTCTATACCTTTCCTTACTGCTTTTTGTTAGTTTTCAGCTTTGTCCACAAAAATGCAATGAATTGCTTATTCTGGGTCATAATAGCCAATTAGCCGAGCTGCTTGTCTTGTGGCCTGGATTGGCTAGAAAGCCATCTCTTGTTTTGGGCAAACTGAAACTTGGCAGCTTTTCAATTTATCTAGTAAACTAGAGGCCCGGTGCATGAAATCGTGCACAGGGGGGATCTCTTGGCATGGCTGGCGATCGAGGCCTATGGGGGGGGGGGGGGAGCGCTGGCCAGCCAGGTGGAGGGGCTGTGTGAGGTTGGCCCGCTGGGGAGAGGGGCCCCGGGAGGTTGGCTGTGGGAGCACACTGACCACCAGGGGGCAGCTCCTGCATAGAGTGTCTGCCTCCTGGTGGTCAGTGTACGTAATAGCCACTGGTAGACTGGTTGGTCCAGTCATTCCGGTCGTTTGGTTGTAACGGTTGCTTAGGCTTTTATATATATAGATGCTGAGAACAGTGAACTGCAAGTCTTTTCATTGTCAAGCAGGCTCACTCTTGATGCACTAATTGCTACTTATTAGGATATTTTAGAACTTCAGATAGTCATTAACTTCTAGAAAATTGAATGAAGTAAATTATTCTCTCTAGAGTAAGGCAAATGATATTTTTTCCTGTAGAGATAAAAATGATTTCCAATGGAAAAGATAACCCAGAAAGTTATAGTTTTATTGACCTGTAGGACATTAGTCACATTTGTATCTAAATTAACATTTTTTCTTTCAATGACTCTAACTACTTCTCATGCTCCTATAATTCTTTATATAAGTTTTACCATTATTTTGGCTCCTTCATTAATGAGTTAAATCTTAATACATTCTCACTTAAAGACACACACATGCACACACATACATATATGCACACACTACAATGAAATATGACTATATAGCTACCAGTATGGCTAAAATTGAAAAATAACAACAATACCAAATAGTTATAAGGATGTAGAACAACTAGAATTCTCTTACATTACTGATAGAAATGTCAATTGAAACAATTATTTTAAAAATAGATTTGTTAATATCTACTAGAGCTAAATATATCTACTCCTGGGCATATAGTCAACAGAAATCCATGAGTATTTCTACCAAAAACAAACATAAAAAAGTTTATAGAAACTTTATTTGCAATAGCCCCAAACTGGAAACAACCCAATGTCCATAAATTGAATAGATAAATTATAATATAAATATACAATGGAAATCTACACACTAATTTTTAAAAACGAACAACTGATACATGCCACCACATAAGCCTAACATTAAAGGAAAGAAGCCAGGTACAGAAAACTACACAATGTATGATTTCATTTATATGAAGTTCAAAACAGGAAACGCTTGTCTCTGGGATAGAAATCAAGATTGTAGTTACCCTTGGGCGATACTAAAAGGGAGTACTCGAAGTGTTCAGCGAGTTGGAACTATTCTGTATCTTGATCTGGAATACATACAGAATACACATGTTAAAAACGTATTGACCTATATATATAAGACTTGCGTACTTTTCTGTATGTTATAACAACTTTAAAAGAAAAATAAATGGATTTTGGATAACTCACAGGCTCTCCAGGGGGTTGGGGGTGGGGCGGGAAAGAGAACCAGACTTGAGGCTGTAAAGCCAGGAACAGTGTCCAGTTGAGTCACAGACTGGTCCATTAAAGACTCTTGTGCTGCCACTAAGCATAGCCACTACAGCTTACATCTCTTCGAGCTCTAACGCTAGACATTGAATACTGCCACCAAAACCACAGCCACACCTGTCTCTATAATACCTTGCCAGTACCCTGGCCAGAATGGATTAGGCAAGACTGCTCATTTATGACCAAGCTTACAGTTCAAAGTCTGGGGCAGGATATCAGATTGGCAGAGCCTCAGTATTTACCCCTTACTTGCAAGGGAGGTTTAGAGAGAGGGCACCTGCTACTATTTCATAAACCAGGGGATTCCTCAAACATAAGACGGGGATTCCAATATGAAGCATCCTGAAAGCATATCACGTCTGCACAAGGTAGGTAATTCAATTTGCCCACAAATACTTGGCAGTGTGTCCATGTGTAGAAGCCATTGTGATACTGAAGGAAATCCTTGGGTTGTTTTTCTATTAGATTGTTGTTTTTCTCACTTAATTGCAGGAAGGGAAGGAATTTGTGCCCATTCAGGGTAAAGCTGACAAGAGACTAGGTTCAGATCTTAAATAGTACATTGGTTTTTTTTCTTTTCAGACCAACATGAGTTCACTTTTCTTTTTATAGGTTTATGAAAGGCAAGAGTAATGATCTTAACTACCTATTTCTTATCAGAAAACGATTTATCGCTTTTAATAATGAACTTGAGCCATCAGAATACTTAATAATGGCAGTAGGTTCCAGCTTGTGGAGGTCTTGGCAGACCATCGGTGTCTTGCCTCCACAGCTCCATTCTTGCCACTGTTGCAAAACTACTGATGGCCCAAGATCTACGCCCTGGGGTATAGCTGCAACAGCAAAAACAAGAACAAAATGAACTTGGAGGCTGTTGTGCTGATGAGGAGTTGACAAGCAGTTGGTTCTGGAAACATTCCTCTTTGCTGAAGTTAGTTTGAGAAAACAAAAAAATGACAGATTAATTTTAAACAATGAAAAATATTGTTTTTCATGCAAAGATGGGGGATAGCGGTGAAGTCAGGTACTGTCTGGAATTTAGCCAGAATTACAAAGCCCCCTTCTCAAAACACTGGAAATGACATGCTAGGAGCCTATAGTAATGGCAGAGGGAGGGGGGGCACTGTAAGCATTTGAAACAAGTTCTGAAGGCATTATAGATGTTGTTTATGGAATAGAGCCATTAGCACCGCCCTGGGTATACACTGAGTGGCCAGATTGTTATGATCTCTGAATGCATAATAATCTGTGTGTGTGTGTGTGTGTGTGTGTGTGTGTGTGTGTGTGTGTGTGTATGAGGCCCGGTGCATGAATTCGTGCATGGTTGGGGTCCGGCCAGCCTTGCCAGGGGGAGGGGACATGGGCAGTTTTGTTGGCCAGCCTGCTGGTTGAACTCCTGGTTGAGGGGGCAATTTACATATTAACCTTTTATTATATAGGATATACACTGAGTGGCCAGATTATTATGCCTTCAGAGATCATAATAATCTGGCCACTCAGTGTATATTAAGATGTCAGCAAATACTTGTGCCTGAACTTAGACCATTCTAAAAGGACTTTCCTACCTTAAATATTATATTAATTGAACAAGAAGAAGATATTGGCTCTTTGGTTATAGTATTCATAAGGCTTTATGATTTCTGCAGAATATTGAATGGGACCTCGATTTGTTGTTATAAAACTGAGTACAAATAAAATTCCACATGTATGTAGTACCAGTATAGTTGTGAATTGAACCAAGGGATGTAGCCAAGATGAGAATTTTCTGAACGCATAAGGTCTTGGCTAACAACATCTCTGATAAAGCCCTGATCAGAATCACAGACACATT
Organism: Eptesicus fuscus; assembly: GCF_027574615.1. Lineage (NCBI taxonomy): Eukaryota > Metazoa > Chordata > Mammalia > Chiroptera > Vespertilionidae > Eptesicus > Eptesicus fuscus. The sequence continues at coordinate 73,471,636 of NC_072482.1, read as the reverse complement.
TCTGTAGGGCTTTTCTGAGCTCAAACTGCATTAATTGTATCATCTGTAGATATAGAGACTTTATAGCAATGTTCTTCTCAATATTTAGAGGTTATAGTAGGCACAAAAAGTTTACTTTTCTTAATACTGCACACAATTCATGCCACACACTTTTTATTTTATTCTATTAGTCAAGGATCTGTTGGTTGACTGTGATAGAGAGTCCAGTCAAAGTAAAATAAGGATGAAGGCAAATTATTTGCTCATTAACGTGGAAGTTGAGAAGCTAGGTTAGTTTTCAGCCCAGCTGGATTTACCAGCAGACATCTGTCTTTTCCCATCTCTGCTCTCCTTTCCTTTGTGTTGACTTCCTCCTCTAATGGGCTTTCTCTAGCTGGTGGGAATATTGGCTGGTGTAGCTCCAAGCTTAGTTGGTCCTTACGACGCATAATCCCAGAAGAGAGAGCAGATTTCTTTCTTCTACTCTTAGTACCAATATTTGAAAAGAACTCTGACTGACCTAGCTGAGTCAAATCCCATCAGGAGATTGTGCTGTGCATGTGTGCTGGGGAGGTAGGGATCCCTTCAATAAAGTGACAAGAGGGGACAGAGAAGGGAGATAGTGAGCAGAGCTCTGGGGGGCTGTCCTATGGGAATCCCAGGCTTGGTGGGTGAAATGAGGGGTTAGTGTGAGGAAAGAATAAGTGGTGCAGAGGCCACATTAGCTGCCATATTACCTCATCTCCTGCCTTCCTAGACTTCCTAGATGAAACAGACCCATGTCCCAGATCATTGGCCTTGGACACAGTATGATTTTGGGGGCAGGGTAAAAGGCCTTTCTGTTTAAAATATATATTTCCAGTTTCACAGTGTGTCTGGAGTGAGTTTCACTCATGGTAAAGCAATTCATTCTAGGTTAATCTATTACGGCTTTAAAAAAAAAAAAAAGCCCCAAATGCAAATAGTCTAATTCATGTGAGTATCAGTCAAACATAACAGACTGCTTTCTGTAACCTTCTGGAGGTCAGAAAGGAGGAAGGCCCAGGGCTCCTGAGAAGGGGAAGGAATACCCAGTGGGCTAGCCCCTGCCCACATTGGGCCCAGGAGCTATGGGTAAAGAGAGACTAGCTATTGTTGAAGAAATGCTGAAAGGAATTGAGGTCTTAGCTTAGAAGAAAAAAGTCCACTTAGGAGCAATGGGGTCAAGGTCCTTGTCATTTGACTTCCCCTATTGTGTAGAGATCAATTTCAGTGGCTCAGTCTGGGCAACATCGAGCACTTGGCTGTGTAGTGAGTTTTGTCATTATTTAGACTCAAAGGCCTACTTTTCTTTCCAGGGAACATGGTCTCAATCTGCAGGATAAAATAAACAAAAGAAAATTCATTGTTCTATTCTCCAAGTTCACTTATGTCTCTGGGTAAATGGCACAGAAGTAAAGGGAACCCTATAGTGTGATGGAAAAATTTAAAAATGCTTATAACTTTAAAAAGCTTGTCTAGAGCTCATCCTAAATCAGATTTCAACTTATCAGGTTTTTGTTTGTTTTTTTTTTGTCTTTTTTTGTTTGTTTGTTTTTTTTTTTTGCTGACACTGTATTGTTGTCGTTGTTTACCTTGAAAACATTGGGAGTTCAGTTACAAAATACATTTCTGAATTTTTGCTTGAAAATCAAGATACCAAAAAAAAAAAAAAAAAAAAGAAAATCAAGATACCATAGAAATGATTGATACTAGCTTTCAAAGCAACTTGGAGGTAGAACTTATCAGCTAATGAATGTTTGCCAATAAGTGCATGGAGTTAAGGGATCTTTCAGTAAATAGGGACCTCCCAACCATGCAGGACAAATACATATTGTTGGACACCGCTCCTATTTGTCCATGAAAGCAGTAGCCACCTACCATCTGCCTAGCTGTCCTGTCATATTTGCCTGCCCTTATGCTTGTCTTGTTTCAAAGGTCAACACTTGCCCTTCAATGTCTTGAGTGATATTAAAGAGAAAAAGAAGTCCCAAAATTCAACAGGGCAAAACTAATATTTATGAAAGGAATTTCACTAAGGGACCGAGGGACATCCATATGTACAAAAACCCAGAGGAATTTCTGGAGGGTCTGATAATGTGCTTAAGCTGTGCTATTAGAAAGATGTGGTTTCCAACCTTGACAAATCACAAACTTTCCGAGGCTCATCTAATAGAATAGGTGTCTACCTTTCATGATAATCATGACTACTTTGGGGGCAAGTCTGAGCATTAAAGAAATAATGTCTGTGCAAGTGTAGACCTCAGACAGGCTGAAGCCTGGACCTGCTGAGGGACGTGCCTGAAGAAATAACCTTCTCTTCATCCAATCTCATGGCCAGTTCTTGGGATTGGGCTGAGCTAATTTGTCACTACTTGCTTGTTCCTTGTGATCAGGCTGAATTCTAGCCTGGCTTCTCAAAAGATAGGTGGAAGGGGAACCTGGGAGGGTATCAAATACCTGTGAGAATGGCAAAGAAGGCCCCTCACCTGGGAGAGTCTTGTTCTGAGCAGTTGGCAGTAGCTACAGTCTGTGTCTGTGTGGGGAAATGTAAGGCTCTGGGGAGTTAAAGCCATTCTGGTAGCTGTGTGTTATCCTTCAGTGTTTAACCACTTCCCAAATTTCCTTATCATTTGCCATTGAAGAAGCTTTAAACCTTGTATGTCCATTGGAATTTTTCCTCTTTTCTCCTCACTATCATATGGACACCCTCAATGTGTAAATGCTTGGCAAATCCAGAAGCACAATGGAAGTTTGTTTCTTTCTGTAGCCCACTCTGTCAGACACTTATCCAAGCCTAAATGAAGGGGGTTCACCTGCAGAAAGGGCATCCGAGTTTCTCATGGCTTCTTTCACTTACCTCTACCCTGTCTTGAGAACACTCTAAAATCCCTTCTCATCAATGTGGATATATCCTTTTCACATTCCCAATTTCAGTCCCTCTCTCCTTTTAAAGAAAATCTGAGACAGGACTTCTGGACTTGACCAGCAGCAAGGAAAACAAATGATGCCTAGGAAGTGAGAATCAGTTGGAGGAAGAAACAGTTATTCTGGAGTAGCTCTCTGCTATGTTGTCAGAATTATCAGAGACCTGGTCTCCACTTAACTCCATCTCTGCATCTCCATACTAACCTGTGGAGGAAGATACGGCAGCGGGTTGTGCAAAATAATAGGAAAAACCTCCCATCCAGTCCTCCTCACTCATCCCTCCCATGTCCTCTTGATTCACCAATTTATACAATAAATGTTGAGTGTCTGCCATATACTGGTACTGTTCTAGATAATGAGGGTAGAACTGTGGGGGGGAGGGGAGGGACAGACCTGCCTTTATATTCTAGTGGAAGAGGGGAAGATAAATGATAAACAAGATAAACAAGTAAACTAGTGTGTCAGGTGGTTTAAGTGCTATGGAGAAAAATGAGAAATAGAGAGAGTTGCAGGGGATAGTTTGTAATTTTAAATCAAATTTAAAATGAGCCTATGGAGATCTAGGGGCACAACTTTCTGGAAAGCAGCCAGTACAAAGGCCCAGAGGCCAGAGCATTTGTATTTGAGAGCCAAGCAAAGGGGCCGGTGTGCTGGAGTAACGTGAGCAGACCAGGATTAGGGAATGAGGTCTGAGAGATTAGGAGCAAAGGGATGAGATTATGCAGTGCCTTGGAGGCCACAATAAAGATTTGGGTTTCTATCCATATGAGATGGAAAGCTAGGAGCACAGGAGTGTCATGATCTGATTTGTGTTCAAAGGGATTGCCCTGGCTACCCTGCTGAGACTAGATTAGAGGGAGGCAAGGACAGGGCGGGGAGACTGGAAGGTTGCCATAACCATTATCCAGATGAGAAATGATGTTGGCTGGGAATAAGGTAGCTGTGAGAAATGTCGTATTTTAAAACTCGATCCAGTAGGATTTATTGATGGATTGGATATATGATGTGAGGAAAAAGATGGAGGTAGAGATGGCCCCAAAGCTTTTGGCCTGAGAAACTCTTAACAGTGGAATTGCAATTCGATCATAGAACAAGATCACTGAATGCTTGGGGTTCTGCTAAACACTGCTCCTTCTGGCTGGGACTATGGTGGGTCTAAGAAGTCTAATTTAATTTGAGAGACTTGGCCCTAACCAGTTTGGCTCAGTGGATAGAGCGTCAGCCTGCGGACTGAAGGGTCCCGGGTTCGATTCTGGTCAGGGTCATGTACCTTGGTTGCGGGCACATCCCCAGTGGGGGGTGTGCAGGAGGCGGCTGATTGATGTTTCTAACTCTCTATTTCTCTTCCTTCCTCTCCATAAAAAAATCAATAAAATATATTTTTAAAAAATTTGAGAGACTTGCCAATTTTATCCTTCTTTTAAATAAACCAAATAACAAATATGTCAAATTGCAAAGCAAAAAATTAAAAGATTTATTGAAATAGGATGACCGCATATGCGTAAAGCAATGAAGAATGTGACAATTCTTTTTTTTTTTTTTTACAAAGTATTTCATTCTTGCTTAAGCATGCCTAAGTGACTTTCCTAAGCATGAAAGCAAAACAAATCCCAAACTTGGTGCTACCTATTCACTTTCATGAGGCAACAATAACTGTTTTTAAATCGAGCTTCAGAACTGCTGAATTTCACAAACTTAAATGCTCTTGGCCACATGCAATCCTTACTCCTCAAAAAAGGCAAAAAAGATAATAAGGAGGAAAAAGCATAATTCAAAAACATAGGGTAAAGGAATTTTTTGTCTCTAGGTCTATGCTCACATTCATATTTTTCTGACCATAGGGCAAAGCAATGGAACCAATTCTCTAGCTCTTGTTGTGTCTCTTGCTCTCTCCCTCCATCCATTTTTGAATAATTTTTAATCCATTTACCATTGTGTATAACTGTATGTGACCAGAAGCACTGAATATATTTTTATCACATTTTGGAGCAATTTTCATGAGGAATTGTGCAAATGTTCTCCAAAGTATACCTTCTCACAAGAAAGACAACCTTAAACAGATATGTAAGATAAAGCCCAAAATGAAGAAGGCAGCTTTCTGTTCATTACACTGAGCTTTAGGCTACATACCTTTACTGGAGGGCAGTGGAGCTGCTAGGAACTTGTTGGGGGGCTTTAGCTGGCCCTATGATCTCTGCCAACACCAGGCCCTCTCCCAAGTAAACCTATCACCCACTGAGTGCTCTCAGCTTCAAGCCAACATATCCACCTGGTCCTCAGCCATCCCATGTCTCCAGTCAAACTGTGATTCATAAGATCCTTGTACATAGAATTTCCGAATGTGCAACTGGCAAGAGACCCTTCATCGGGAAGGTAGAGTAGCGAGTGTGGTATAAATTGGAGTTAAGGTTCCTTTTTTATTTTGTTGCTGAAATATATTATACATGATTTTGAGAATAAGGTTGAATTCTTCTAAAGCAACATTAAGAAACAAAATAAAAACAGAAAAGAAAACCTTAATATGAGTATGTGCTAAATGAGAAAAATTGATTGAGTAGACATCCTTCAGTATTTAGATGTTATTGTGGATAATCATAATCTAGATATTCCTCCAGAGATCTTGAGGTTCTTTGCAAGTACTATACTTATTTACATAGATTAAAAAATTGGTTCATTAAGTGGAAATAATTTATATAGAAAATCTATGTATGCAAAAATATCCTATATAATAAAAGGATAATATGCAAATTGACTGAATGGCAGAATGACCGGTTGCTATGACGTGCACTGACCACCAGGGGGGCAGATGCTCAATGCAGGAGCTGCCCCCTGGTGGTCAGTGTGCTCCCACAGGGGGACTGCCACTCAGCCAGAAGCCAGGCTGATGGCTGGTGAGCGCAGCAGCGGTGGTGGGAGCCTCTAAGGATGCCCGACTGCTGGACATCCCCCAAGGGCTCCCAGACTGCAAAACGGTGCAGGCCAGGCTGAGGGATCCCCTCACCCCCCAGTGCACGAATGTCGTGCACCAGGCCTCTAGTATTTATATAAAATAGAAATATATGGGAAAATATTCATTCATATAAAATGTTCATTCATATAAAAGTTGGCACATCTATCTCAAATTGTCTCAATAGAGAGTGAAAAAGATTGCTTCAAGATTGCTGGTCTATAATGCTATTTGTCAAAAATTAATTTAACAACAGTTTGTTAAATACCTCCTATTCCTTGGTTCTTACATTTTTCAGAACAGTGGAGATTGTTGTTAGGGATGTTACATTCGGAAGTAAAGCTCTATATTTCAGAGAGCCCTTATTCTATGCTTCTTTAAATTCTAATGTGCTGAAAGTGGATATGTTGCTTAAATTCAGTTTACAATGAAATATAAAGGAAGAAATAATGGAAAAACAAAGAAGTCCCAAAAGTGTGACATTGCTTTAAGAAGAATAAAAACAATTTTCAGTGAGATACTTCAAGCATGAGCCATCCCATTCCCAGAGAGCTTTTGGTTTTCACGTTGCAGAGCACACCACACCACGTCAAGGTCATTTCACACATCCCTCTTCACTTCTCTGACTTCTTCTGTCTAGCATGGGCTGATATATTTCAGCCACTACACAGTAACCAGTGTGAGGTGTTACAGCTTCAATTTCAACCACTCTGTGAGTTCCTTCATACACCTTTTGTTCCTATATACAAAGGAAAAGAAGAGATGATAAATGGTTTTCAGTAAGTCACTGGTTTGCTCTATTTTTGATACAGTTAGTAAGTTGTTCCTGGTCACAGTAGTAGATGGGCTGTGGGGTTTCTTCCCGGTCACAGTCTCCTTCTCCAGAGTCCTGGAACACAGCCTAATACAGAGGCAGGTCAAGTGACCGTGTAGGTACTACATGAGGCTGCTGATTGACTGACCCAGTGGTCAGTCTCTTGCCAAGAATTTGAACTGTGCAATGAGGAGAATTGAGTAGATTTGGAGACAGCTGTAGACATGCAACATGTGACCACAGAGAGGCAGAGTAGGGTTCTTGAAGACTTGCTTCCCCATTTCTCCTTCCCAGCATTACAAAGCTGAGCAGCACTTTACGCTTGCTTCTGGCTGTCCCTAAGATTGCTTGTTATTTCCTAATTAAACTCCTCCCCTCCACTAACCTACTTTCTACTTGAACCAGTTCGAATGGGTTCTGTTCCTTAGAACTTAAGGAACCCTGTCTTAGATGGCCACCCCCCCCCCCCCAAAAAAGGAACATTCAATTAACCACCAAATCCAAATAAAGGCACTGACAATGAATTAAAATATCATAGCAAAATGACACAAATATATAATGCTCCGGCTCAAAAGCCACTTAAAAACAAGATGTGGAAAGTCTATAAAAATGAATATTTGTGGCAGTCAAATAGAATTAAATATTGTTAATACCAATCTTTAGATGTGCAGGGAATATCAAGTGGAGACAAGCTGAGTGACTGAAAAGATGCAAACACACATGCATATACACAGATTCTTAATTTAATGCCAAGCACTAATTCCTCATCAATAAGGGTGAAGGTGAGAAGGAACTAAAAAAAAAATCTCAGGAAAAATGAAAAGGAATAGAATAGCAAGAGAGAAGACATATTTTATGACTAAAATGTGAGTCAAATGAACAAAAGGAAAAAAAACAAAACCAGAATTATCTATTCATCTGAATTTACCTTTTCTAGTGAATTGTTAATTATAAAGACTCGGTATACTAGCTCATAGTAATTTTCCATTGATACATTTTTTCCTTTTTGGTTTCTATATGGTATCTTTGGAGGATGGAGAATCACCAACAAGGATCCATTGACTTGGGTTATATTCATGCCTGGAGGACCTATTTTTGCTGGAGAAAGAATAGGAAATTTTGATAAATCATTAAAAATGTAATATTCCACATGGCTACATTATGCATAATAAATAATTATTAAATTTAGAGACCTGGAAAAAATCATTATGAAGAGATACTGCTGATACCTAAAATATAAATATCAGAAAAAGCTTTGAAGATCATTTTTTATTTTCAAAGACTAATAGACTGTTCCAACTATAAGAGTACATCTATCATTTCCACATGCAGTGATTGTTTAGGAACATGAAGTCTAAAGTTTTGTTTATTGATTATGTTTTTATTCCCTTTGTTATATCATTTAACTTATTTTAGCTGCTTTCAATATTACAATATTTCAAGTGCTGAATAGGTCAGTGTTTGTTGCTTCCAAACTTGCTTCTCTCCATCTGCTTCCTTGTGCTTTTATTGTGAGCTCATGTTTAAAAGTTGATACGTTATTTTTGTTGATTTGGTTTGAATTTTGTAATTTTAAATTAACTTTTTATTGACCTATAAAATAGATAGAGACAAAAAATAAATCACGAGGATATGGTTCAACAAATTGTCAGCTACCACTCAGATCAAGAAACAGGACATTACTAGCACTCAAAAATCGCCTCCATGTTCCCTCCAAGTATTTAACCCCAGAACATAACCACTATTGTCCTGACTTCTATTTACATATACATTAATTTTTAGAATCATATCATATATACTTTTTTGTGTGCCTGGCTTCTTTTACTATATATATATATATATATATATATATATATATACACACACACACATACATACACACACACACACACACATAAATCAGCCCATAATTTTATATAATCTGGCCACTCAGTATATATATACTGAGTGGCCAGATTATTATGACCACCTGATGTTTGTAGGCAAATTAGCTGTACACTGCATTGTATGGGATATGGAAGCCGAAGGCCTGTTCAAACACCTTTGCTGGCTGCAGTTACCAAGATAAAACGTCTCCAGTTTGCACAGGAACACAAGGATTAGACAGTCGAGCATTGGAAAAAAGTCATGTGGTCCGATGAATCATGTTTCCAGTTGCATCATGCTGATGGCAGAGTGAGAATTTTGAAGAAACAGCATGAAAGCATGCACCCCACATGCATGAGTACAACCCTTCAAGCTGGTGGGGGCAGTGTTAAAATTACACATTGTAATTTTAGTGTAGTCCTATTTATTAGTTATTTCCTTCATCACTAGTACTTTTGAACTCTGGTTTAAGTATTTGGCTCTGTAACCTGGTACAACCTCAAGTTGATGTTTTCTGAAACATTAAAGTTGAATATATTTGAATCTCAGATCTTTTTGAACTTGTGAAATTCTTAATTCCTAACTGAGTCAAAACTGAAACATACACCTTTCATTGTTTCTCTTCTTTGATGGCAAGGCTTTCTTGAGTCTGCTCTTTTATAGAGAACTGTTGGTGCAGTGGATTGGGCTTGAATTTCAAGTTATTCCAAGAAAAGATGTGCTGGATATTATGGATTGGTATGCTTAATTCTCATTCCACTCCTACTAGTTGAAGAATTGGAAAGCTAAATATGCCTTTTTCTAAACATCTAGCATTTTGGCCATGATCCAATTAGTTTGGCTCTAATGGGACATAGCACCAGTTAGATCATTAGGCAAGTGAGGTAATAATGCTGCAAGTTTTAAGATACATCTTCTTTTATCCTTCCCTGAGGGTAACTGCAAACTGGAGAAAGATAAGTACAGACCATTTGGCCAATAATGGACCCTGATTCTGAGTTGACAGTAATCCTTGGGGACTCAGAATGCACTGTGAGTTCTTGTAGCTGTCAGGTAATAAAAGCAGATTCAATGAGATATACATACCAACTGACAGGATCAATGCCCATTTTGGTTTTCTGAGCTGTGGCATGAAAGTTATTATGGGATGAAAGGTCAAATGGAAGCCAGTGGAATTCCTTTGAACAAAATTGAAAATCAAAAGTACTATTGTATCCCAGGGGAAACAGCAGAGATTCGTGCATCAAAAATACACCTTGGCTCTAGCTGGTTTGGCTCAGTGGATAGAGCTTTGGTTTGCGGATTGAAGGGTCCCAAGTTCGATTCCGGTTAAGGGCACATGCCCAGGTTGTGGGCTTGATCCCCAGTAGGGGGCGTGCAGGAGGCAGCTGATCATGCGGGGCTTGATGGGGATGGGGCTGGCTGGGGCTGGGTCTCGCGTAATTTTGAGGCACACACACGGGTGGGCGGGAACTTGACTCTGGGTCCCGCGGCGCACCCCAGATTCTGACAGGAGTAAGATTTTCATATACATTTTACTAATTTTCTTTAATCTCTGACACTTCTATTATATAGAAAGGGCAAATAGCAATATTAAAATATTTCCTCTAATTAATTCCCTTTTAATGTGCACAAATTTCGTGTACTGGGCCACTAGTTGAATAATAAAAGGGATAATTGTAAATGCACCCAGGTGGTGACCATTGTGTGATTCATTATAGTAACTGTTCTGGAGCCAATCAACACAGCCTTTAATATACAGTTACTGCTGTAGAGAATGAATCTTTTCCTTCCTTTGTCCAATAGTTAGAAAGTATCAGAAAAATTTCCTTTCACCTAGCTTACTTTCATTTTACTAAAATATTTTATTTTTATTGATTTCAGAGAAGAAAGGAGAGGGAGAGAGAGATAGAAACATTAATGATAAGAAAGAATCATTGATAGGCTATCTCCAGCATGCCCCCTACTGGGGATCAAGCCCACAACCTGGGCATGTGCCCTGACCAATAAGTCATACCGGCAAGGCTCACTTGGCTTTCATTGTCATCCTGGCTCTCTGTCACAAATAATCTACAGTCATTGATCCTTTCACAGGATATCCTGTTGGTTGACTAAATTGATCACATGATACTGATTACATTTGTTTGGCTAAAGTACTAGGCACAATAGATGCTTTAGTAAGATACATAGAAGCAGAATGTTGTAATTAAATTTCCTCTGTGGTTTGTTGGAGACATTTCCTCTCAAGTGAAAGACAAGTTGCTTTACTTTGCTCCCCCTATTACTAAGAAACATTCACTGGGCTTGTTGGACCTCTATGAATTTTGGATGAAACACATACCACATTTACTTGTGCTATGCATTTTGAAAATATCCCATGAAATTTTGAACTTTTGAGCTTTGATTTCTCTACATTCTCCACATGTTTTGTAATAAAAAAGTCAGGTAAGTAAATGTTTCTGAGAATGTGGGTAAACCAGAAACTCATACGCTGCTGATGGGAATGTAAAATGGTACAGCTGCTTTGGAAAACAGTCTGGCAGTTCCTCAAATCATTAAACGTAGAGTTACTACGTGACCCAGCAATTCTATTCCTAAGGTATGTGCCACCAAGAAATAAAAACATATGTCTACACCAAAACTTGTACATGAATTCCTCTGGGAGCACTATTCATAATGGCCAAAAGGTGAAAACAACTCAAATGTTCATCAGCTGAGAAATGGATAAACAAAACGTGGTCTACCCATATACTAAAATACAATTCTGTCACAAAAGACAGGAAGTACTAAAATATGATGCAATAAGAAGAACCTTGAAAACATTATACTAGGTGAAAGAGGCCAGTCACCAAAGACCACATATTATATTATTCCATTCATATGAAATGCCAAGAACAGGGCACTTTGTAGAGACAGAAGTAGATGAGTGGTTGCGTAGGGCTAAAAGGCTGGAGAAGTAAAGGGACAGGATGGTGATAGCCAATGTGTATGGAATTTCTTTTTGAGGTGGTGAAAATGTTCTAAAATTGAGTGTGGATGATGGTTATACATATTTGTGAATATACAAAAAAATGAATTGTACACATTATAAGGGGTGTGAATTATATCTCAATAAAGCTGTTTTAAAAATCTAGATGGAGGCAGGGAAGGCCCACTTCCCTAGTGTCCCATACTTGCTTGATAGGCTCATGAATAAAAAGGTTGTGTGACATGGATGGAGGCTATAGACTCAACAATATGGACTTCCTCTTGCCAAGGCTGGACTGACACTGCTGAGTGTCCCATTTCCCAGTAAGATGAGCCAACCCTAGTACATGGTTCATTTTATATAGTAGATATTTTTATCTCTTTCCATGGGGAGGGGGCAAGTGGCATTGGAACAGAAGCTGTAGTTATCAGCAGTCCCCCTGACTACCCCCTACCATGGATGTAGTAATGAATGCCTTATGCATGAGCATGGCACCCCACACTACATTGCTTCTGACAGAAGAACTAAGTTAATAGGGAAGAAGTGAAGCCTTACCATATATTCTATCTCAGCAGTGGGGCTTTGTAGGAAGTAAAGTGGGTAATTGAAAACTCAGTTTGGGAGACAACACCTTGGGAAGTTGTCTAGGAATTCGTATTTGCTCTAATCTTGTGACCAATATATGGCGCTGTTTTTCCCATAGACAGAATTCACTGGTTTAAGATACAAGACATGGTGGTGGGAGAAGCAATTCTCATAGCAACTGATTCATGAAATGGTTGTTTCCCATACACTTGATCCTTAATCCTTCTGGCTAATAACAACAATAGTTTCCAATACTTGAAAGTTAAGGCTGCCTCCTAACTGTTTGAAGCTCTCGGTGCCATTTAACCAACAAGGCGAAAATAAGGCCCATGTGTTGTCTGGGACGATTGGTTCTGATTATCAAGAGGAAATAGAATTGTTACAGATACACTGGGGTCAGGGAGCAGTAAGCCTGATATCCCTTGAGGTGCCTCCTAGAACTCTCTATTCTGTGATAAAAAATGAATGTAAGAGTATGTCCAGCTTATACAAGAAAGACCAAAAGAACTCAAACTCCTCATGACTGAAGAGCTGATTTCTGGCTGGAAAGAAAGTGAACATTGAATTAATAATGAGAGAAGAAATTTAAAATATTAACTACAGCTTCATGACTAGTTGCATTTATGAGGACTATAATATGTAACACATTTTCTTTCTGGTTTTGTTATGCATATCTTTGTACATATGCATTAAACACTCTTTTTTCTTTCCCTTTTGTCTACACTTTTATATTAGGTCTGTTGGTCATGATTTATTTCATAATTTATATCTTTGATTATAATATTATTCTGGGATTATGATTAAAATTATAAAAAGAATATACATCATGAAGATATGGATAAAAGAGCGAACTTTTGGTCTCCCCTTTGGGGAGGTAGCAAAAGTCTTAATTTCCTCAACAGAAAATTCTTCTAATGAGTATTTTCAGGAATTTAACCTCCTTTATTAGGAGGGGTCTCGGGTGGTACAACTCCTTTCTGCTGTCTAAAACTCTTTTTTTTTTTTTTTTTTTTTACCTAGGAGGTAACAATCTGGCAGAGGGACAGAGTGTCAACTCTGCAGTCAGATGCAACAGAATTTGAATCCTGATCTGGTTATGCAGGCTGGGCAACTACTGAAACCTCTGTGCCTTGATTTCCTGGGCTGTGAAGTAAGGGTAGTGACAGCCATCTTCTGGCGTTGTTCTGAGTATTTGATCAAGAGAGATGATGGTGTGGACCTCTGCAGAGCACAGAGCCTCGCAACTAGACACGCTCTAGGAAGGCTATTCAAGGGCAGGAAAAGCAAATGCAAAGAAACTCCATGGACTCACTTTCCCACCAGGGAATGAACCGCCGTGTCATGGTCCAGGCTGAGTGGGTCCCAGCCACAGCCGTCCTCACCCTTCCGTAATAAGCCTCCTGAACATCTGAAGTTTCATTGGTAAGGTCACAAAATAATTCTTGAATACCCCAACAGTCCTCTTTATTTTTCCATTGTATCTGTCCATAGCTATAAAAGGGAAAAGACAAATTTGAGTGTCTTCTTTCTGTTGAAGGAGTCTGCAATTTTCTCAGTCTATTAATATTTTAGACTGGTTGAAAATTGCCCTCCAATATCAGTACTACTGTGAAAGCTTATGGCTACTCTGAAGTATCCTTAAAAAGATTTCTTCTTGTCAACCAAAGTGTTCTCTTGATGAAAGATAAACTCAAGCCCAACACCTTCTGGTTATACAGGCTGGGCATAGGGCTTGTTTTTGTTTTGTTTTTAAAAAAAAATACTTTGTGAAGTTTTTCTTCTGGTCTATGGACCAACTTTTATTTTTGAGAACTGGCTCTCCACATCCTTAATGCTTCTGAGGATCCAACTCTGTGGTTTTCTTTACTTCTCATCAGCTTGTTATTGAGTAATGTGGCTGATTCTGAGAAGTTGCTACTACTTTTTATCTCAGGTGATGCTTACCCAACACATATGATCAATTTCTTTATTGGAAAGAGAGTGGGGGTTGTAGTGAGTGCTAAGTGAGGAGCTGGAAAAGAGAGGGGTGCCCATAAAAATTGCTAAAAAGGTAGCGAGGCAGAGACAGATAGGCTGATTCATCCTGAGACTAGGGGATGGTGTAACAGCAAAGGGGAAGATTAATGCTTACTTCCTTACCATCACAAATCAGAGAAAATGCAACAAGATAACGGTGGGAGCAGAGCAGGAATTAGAGGCCAGGAGAAAGGCTTCAACGTATTTGTTGAAGGACTTGAAATCTATGACTTTCTAGCCATAGGAATATTGCTGATATCTTTACTTTGTGAACTATATGATAGCAGTTTCACTGTATCAGAAGATACCATAAAAAAAGAACCAACCACATAGATTAAGCACGATTTAATGCTTTTTAATTGTTATTTATTGATGAGAAATTGTCTTTGCTCACTGAATTTAGCTGTAATGACTGGCCTCTCTATTAATGTGATACCTTATTTTTTGTCCTACCCCAAATGGGACAGATATTAATTATAGACCCATGTGAACTGGATTAAACCAAAATGAATGATTTCAAAAATACAGATCTGCATTGTGCTGTTGAAAATACCACAGAGCTAAGAAGGGATCCAGGTAGTCTGAATTTTACACACGTTTGGGAGCCTTCGTTAAGAAAAAGAATTACAAATGTAAAATTCTTCTGTGTTGCCTTACAGTTTAACCTTCATTAGTATCATGATAAAACAACTCCTAATCCACCTTTTGCATTGGACCACAAATAGGCCCACTTTGGACCTGTTTATACTGCCTAAGGAGGAAGGACAAAAAGGAACACTCCTCCCACCTCCCTACATGCTGGAAACATCTCCAGCTATGCACGCATCTGTTTTTGAAAAGGAGAAATCTTTATGGTAAGGCTTTGTAAATTTTACCTCAATGTAAGAAAAGCTGCAGTAGTTACAGACTGATAAAATTCTAGAAATATTCCTTCTGAAGTTAGTGAGAGGTTGATGAATGGAAACATTGGACCTTGGACCTACTCGATGCTGGAGAGACATGATGAATTTAATGGAATAAAAAATTGTTATTTTGGTCCAGAGCTACACCTAGTTTCTAAATTTATGATGAAAAACCTTCAAAATAAATGGTCATATTTCCTGTCTCATGTTCAGTCAGCACTGCAAACTATGTAAGAGAGGAAAGCGCCTCAAAAATACCCCAGGAAATGCTTGTGTGGGAAAACCTGCCATTTGCAAATCAGGAACCTCTGTTCCAGGCCTCGGTCCAGAAAAGGAGTTGATCATATCTGAGGTTTGGCAACGATCCCGCAGAACTAGCTTGAAGCTCACACGAGAGGAACACGCCGCAGCACGTTCCAATTCGTGTTCATGCTTACAGGAGTCATTAATTTTTGAAATGCATTTTCTAAATAGTAAACACACTCTAAAAAATGACTTTTACGTTAAAGATATATTTTACACACTGACCTCCATGTGTCCCACAACTTCTTTTTCAGTATTAATAGTGTCAACTTAGGGAAGCGTCTGCTGTATGCTAAGCAAGCTGTTTCCAACACTCGCTTGACAAATAGTTATTTGAGCGCCCACTATGTGCCAGACTGCTGTGACACCTAAGGCTGAGCCAGTAAGGTCGTGGTGCTAGTTTTTCACGGGATGACATATGTCCCCAGCATTTTGCACGACATCATGCACTTTGTGTCACCAGGTGGCCTTCAGGGGAGAGGAGACAGTCCTGTCCCTTACCTCTGCTTTTTCTCAGTCTCTCTGAAACTGAAAAAATGCTCAGATTCTTACCTCCCATTGCATTTTAGAAAATGTTCGCCCAGTGGCCGTGTCTATCAGTTGGAGGAAGCTCACATTACTTACATTTTATATTGTACAAAGTAGATGCTGCTGCTGGCAGAAGCCCTCCCAGGCTGCCAGTGCAAAATGTTGTAAAAGTTCCGGGACTGAAAATGTACTCTCTGAGGCTTCAGAGACTCAGGGGCTGGATGAGTTTCTAAAATAATAGAGAAGGGAAAACACTGAACATTAATGTGAGCACCATTGTTAATGTAGTTTTCAATGTAATACCTGAGTTGGGATTCCCTAAAGAAGTTGCTGCCAGGGCGGATGATGGAAGTGGAGCCCAGAAATCAACATTTTGAATCTTCGATGTGATGATTTTTATGCATGCTGAGGTTTCAGGACAATTGTGTTTCAGACTATCAGCACCTACGTGATATCCTCCCATCGCATTCCCAAACCGTACAGGAAGTCAAGGGCAGTGGAAAAATACTGTCCTTAGTCCCTTCCCCTGATGGTCATGGAATGTAATGACTGAGATGAAAGACCCATGCCAAGGTCACTCTCCCACCTTCCCTGGAGCCCTATATTACGGCTACTCTGATAGAACATTTTGCCTTGGATCAATTTTGGCTCTGGGACCTCAGCCCAGCACTTAGTTCTTCCTTTCTCAGGTTTTTGCTCAATCTCTGGGTCCTGCCTCAGTGTCTTCCAACTCTCCCAGAGGACCTACCTATATTCCAGGTAGGCCGGCTTTGCTGTCCCACTTCTGAATTGTCTGCACTGATCTGCCTGCATCCTGGCTTCAAGTACCCAACCACCAGTGCTCCGATAAACTGGCCCATGCTATTAAGGGAGACTGCCCAAGACCCTGCCAAGGGCCTAGTGTCCCTGAGAAGGCTCTCAACAGCAATCATGGCAGGAAAGGATGATTTTGCTCTGGCATGGCTTGTACTTTCCACCTCAGGTCATGTGACAGGGTGATGCAGTCTCACCTGTACTTAGTCCCATGGAGGCAAGAGACCTTTGATAATACTTTATTCTAGAGTCTGAAGAAAACCAGAATGTGTCACCCAAAAATATGCTTCTTTTGACACACAAAAAAACTTATTTTGAGCTGAAGGCAAGTAAGCAATACAGGCAGGAAAAGCCCCCCCGCCCCATTTTCTGATTAAAGGCAGTATATAAATTCTTCTTTTACCGAGACTGACTCTTACCCGCCCAGAGACGGCACCAGAAGAATCTGCCAACAAATCTCACTTCATTAGTTTCCTCTCATATATTTGCTTTTCCATAGTTTCCCACCCTTGGAAGCCTAAAATTGCTTTCATTTGTCCTGTCATGTCTCTACAAATGTATTTTTATTTATTTTTTGCTGAAGATGCTACATAAGCTAGAATTCTAACCCACCGTTTTGAGTTACTCTTTGTTTAGGTTCCTCATTTGTGATGTGCTCTGTAAGCATTGATAAGCTGTTTTTCTCTTGTTAATCTTTCTTTTTGTTAAAGAGTCCTAGCTGTAAACCTATGATGGGCAGAGGTAAAGCTTCACCTCCTGAGCAGGTTCGAGGTTTCTGAACAGGGCTAGGAAGTTGGGCAGAAGGAGGAGTCAGGAAGCATACCCCCTGTTTTCCGTGACCTCATTTTCTTTCTCCTGCTCCACCTGCGGGTGTGGTCCCCACTGAAGGTTCTTCCCTTTTGCTGGAATACTCCTCCCTGGATTTCCACATACCTCAAGTCTTTGCTCAAATATCATTGAGGTGGAAGCAAGTAATCCTAAGCCCATAATCTCAGCTTTGAACATTCAAGATGTGTTATTTTCTAATGTTTGTTTATTTTTACCACCCAAATAGTGTTAATACTCTTATTTTGGGGGAGGGGGGTATTTTTTTGACCTCCTTCAGTGCATCACATGGTGGTGTGTACTTGGAAAGAGTCTATTGCCACCATTAATTTTGCTCACTAGGATGCTACGTAGTCACTCATATTTAGTACATAAAACTCCCCTGAGTTTTTGGGAGATGACAGGCACAAATTCCTGAAGCCCTTGCCTCGAGTGGATTTACTACCCTGAAGATAGATGATTCGGTGTCCCTTATCTGTCTACGGATTTCTTCTCTAATTTTGGTAAGACAATCATCAAAATAATAGCAAAATCACTCTGTACCAGACACTGAAGGGCTTTTATCTGCATTAACTCATTTAATCTGCCCGGTTTTTCTATGAAAAATGGACTGTTGTCATCTTCCTCTCACAGACTAAAAAACTAAGCCTTGTCGAGCAGAAGGAACTTGTGTAGCAGCAAACTCCACAGCCTGCCTGTCACCACGGAAAACCAAGTACAAAGCCTCGGAAGAGAAGAGCTAATGGAGAAAACAAAACAACTACAGGCTGGAGATATTCCTCCTCCTCCTCCTCCTCCTCCCCCTCCTCCTCCCAGCTGACATTCATTGAACATGAATGTCTATGAACGTGAAACATGTATCAGGCATGGTGCTCAAAGCTTTACATCTTACTTCATTCCCAAATCACCAAATAAAGCAGGTATTTTTATTACTGTATTTACAATAGGGAAGCTGAGACTTAAAGAAGTTGCCTATCTTGCCCAAGGTTACAGACCTGGTAAGATGCAGAGCCAGGATCATTTGGTAGCACTGAATTCCTGCCATGTTTTGCTAAGTTAGTCCTTGGCGTTACCAAGGACCAAAGACATAATCTGCAGAATTGCACACATTTCTGGGAGATGGAGGCTTAGACTGTTTTTATATAATCAGTCACTGGGCAACTGTACAGTTTCGGGAAACTTACTTGAGTCACTCACATTGAGAGGTACCCATCTGTTAACTGGGGGTCCTAATGGCCTTGCTCAGAGGTATGTTGGAGTGATGATGGTCTCTGCTCTAGAAGAGTTCTCTGTGAATACCAAGAGCAAATTCGCACCTGTTCTTTACTGACTCTATTCTGTGCCAGGCATTGCTCCAAGTTCTTGGCATATATTAATTCATTTAATCCTCACAATACGTACAATTCCCTTTCTACAGATGAAGACATTGAGGCACGGGAACGTTAAGTCAATTGCCCAAGTTTTCCTAAAGAGTAAATGGCAGAGCTGAAATCCAGACTCGGACAGTCTGGCTTAGGAGACTGTTTCTACCCACTAAGCTGTCATGTCCCCTGAAGGCAAAAGAAATGCTAAGGAGACAGAAGTACGTTGGTCCTGTATGAATTTTGCACCCACTAGAGTAGCTACTCAATAAGTCCACGTGGAGTTAGTTATTCAGGTTGCAGATAAAAACTGACCCCACGTCTGTTCTGATTATTTCAAGACAGAAGAAAGCTGGAATTTTTACAAAGCCTGGAAAAGCAGCAATGCCATTTCTAACAATCCCTTGAGCACACTCAGATGACAAAACTGTGAGCAATTAAAAAGAAATGAAGCACTTACCTGCAGCACCAGTTGGGAAGAGAGTGATGAGGAAGCCTAGAAGGCAATGTTTAGGCGTCATGGTTGCGAGTGTGACTGGTCAGGCAACCAGTGATCCCCTGAATGAGAGCACTGCTCTGATCAGAAGAGGAAATTAGAATCCTCATGCAGAGCATCCTCTTCTGCGTTTAACAGAGGTTCCTTGAAGCAAACACAGATTTCATTTTTGAATGCATTTATTAGGGAAATTATGCAAGTAAAGAATTGCTTCAAAAAACATTTGCTGTAACTCACTTTGATGTGGAAGCTCAATTTTGTAGGGATTGAGGCTTCATTAACTGCGAAAAGGGAAAAAAACACACTGAGGATTGGCGGACTGAAGGGCAGGGTAGGGCAGGAATTGTGCAAGGTGCTCGCTGGTAAGTGAATGGAGCAACTCAAGAAATCTTAAGGGAACTTGAGCCCTGGAGGCAGAGAAGCTCATAGTGGGTGTGATTTTGAGTGATGTGCTTGGCAGTTACAGCTATCAGAGCCCCTGGCAGTGGTTCAAAGCAGGTGAGGGCTCTGATTGTTTTTCCTTTTCCTCCCTTATTGGAAGCTCTCTGAGTAAACTTCTTGGTACATCTCATACCCTCCACACCCTCTGGCTCCCTGCAGCGCTCCTTGCCATACTCATTGGTCTGATCCCCACTCAAGTAATGCCTGTTCCTTTCTATTCCCACCCTCAGTTCCCACGAATCTGATAAAGATTTTGAGTGATTTCTGAGTAAGTCAAACCGAATGAGTCTTTAAAAGGATGAATGTGGAGAAATCATTTTGAGCTATGTTAGATCTTTTTCATATCTTTTTGGAAATTTGATTGAACTAGGTTATCTGTTCCTTGCCCATGGTTCATTATGTCATCTTTCTTACCCAAACATACTTTTTCACATGTTTTCAGAGACACTAAAACTGTACATTAAAGCACAAAAAAGTCAAAGATTTTTTTTTTTAAAAGAAGCTTAAAAGAGGAAATAGATTCTGGCTTCTTTTTTCCTTTTATGTAGTCTCTCTCAAGTTCTTGGTAAAATGGTCTGTTTAGTAAGTAATAGTGATGGCCGCTGAGCAGTACTCATTCATTCGTTTGTCCTTTCATTCATTCAGTAATTTAACGTGTATTTACTGCACTGTCATGTGCTAAGCATTGTTCTCAGAAGCAAGGCTGCAGCCCCTACCTTCCCAAAGCCAACTTCTAAAAGAGAAAGCAGACACTGTCCTATCTAATAATAGACAAATATGCAAATTGACCATACCTCTGGCACACCCACAAGCCACGCCCACCATCCAATCAGAGCGAGCATGCAAATTAACCCAAACCAAGATGGCTACAGCCACAGAGAGCAAGTTTCCTAGGTAACAGAGGAAGCCAAGCTTTCCGCCTGCCCTAGCCAGGCCTAAGCCTCCACTCAAGCTACAAAGTTTCAATTATAGAAGGTAAACAAATTCAAACGAATGGCAGCAGAATGGAGCTTGAGAGAGCAGGCCAGGGTTGCCGCCAGCAACAGGGGAAGCAAAGCTTTTCGCACACCCTGGCCGGGCCCACCCGCTTAAGGCAACAAAGTTTCAATTATAACCCCAACACAAATGGCTACCGGGCCTCGGAGGGAGCCCCAGGCTTGGCTCCGCTCCAAAGTTTCAATTGTAGAAGGAAAATAAATTCCAGATACCAGGGCCTCCACTTGCATTGCCAGGGGGCGTGGCCTGCCTGCAAACCACCACAGGCCCTTCACTCAGGCCGCCCCACACCCCAAGGGAACCCCCACCTGATCCGGGACGCCCTTCAGGGCAAACCAGCTGGCCCCCACCCCTGTACCAGGCCTCTATCCTATCTAATAAAAGAGTAATATGCAGATTGATCATCACTGCAACACATACTATAGCTGCCCTCATGTGGTCAAAGATCCTGCCCCCATGTGGACACAAGATGGCCACCACAAGATGGCCAGCAGGAGAGGGCAGTTGGGAGGCACCCGGCCTGCAAGGGAGGGTAGTTGAGAAGGACCAGGCCTGCAAGGGAGGGCAGTTGGAGGTGATCAACCCTGCAGGAGAGGGCAGTTAGGGGTTACCAGGCCAGCAGAGGAGGGAAGTTGGGGGCAAACAGGCTGGCAGCAGAAGCGGTTAGAGGCAATCAGGAAGGGGGTGATCAGGCTGGCAGGCAGAAGCGGTTAGGGGGTGATCAGGAAGGCAGGCAGGCAAGCAGTTGGGAGCCAGCAGTCCTGGATTGTCAGAGGGATGTCCAACTGCCCGTTTAGAGGCCTAAACGGGCAGTTGGACATCCCTCGAGGGGTCCCAGATGGAGAGGGTACAGGCTGGGCTGAGGGACAACCCACCTCCGTGCACGAATTTTGTGCACCGGGCCTCTAGTATATATATAAAAGCCAAGCGACCAGAATGACCGGTCGCTATGACGCACACTGCAGCGGCCAACTGGCCCAATCAGGGCTCCGATTGGTCCCCTCAACAAACTGCAGTCCCTCCCTGTGGCCAGCCCCAATCAGCCCCCTCCACCCCGATCAGGGAGGGGCTGGGCCAACTGACCTCCCACACACCCCCCCCCCCAGCCAGCCCGGCCCCAATCAGCCCCCTCCCCCCGCTACCCCAATCGGGGATGGGGTTGGCTGGCCTACCTCCTGTGTCCCCTCCCTGCCACTGGCCCAGCCTGATGGGCCCCATTGGGCCGGGCTGGCCAGACCCCACTCGTGCATGAATTCATGACCGGGCCTCTAGTGTGAAGATAACACTGTTACTGATTGGGGTAACAACACCAGGTTTTCCAGTGCTTCCAAACTGTCAAACTTTTGAATCTACAATCCTTATCTCATTCTCCTCCAAGTTAAATTTCTATTGCTTATAAGCTAACTTAGGTCTCCAAAAGGGGCACTTGAATCACATATCAGGTTCATTCCCTTTGCACCTTCTTGGTGCTCCTTGTCTTCTAGCCTTCTCAGCATCATCCTTCACTCACTTGCTGACATTATCCTCTGAACTCTAGACTTTGCAAAAAATGTTGGTATTTAAAGGGGGTATGATTATCTGAGTTTGCACTGTTTTTTAAAAATATGTTTTTATTGATTTTTTTAGAGAAAGGGAGAGATAGAAACATCGATGTGAGAAACATTGATTGACTGGCTCCTACACACCCCCTACTGAGGATAGAGCCTGAAACCTGGACATGTGCCCTGACCTGGAATTGAACTGGTGACCTCTTGGTTCGTGGGATGATGCTCAATCCACTGAGCCACACTGGCAGAGCTGGATTTATACGATTGATGTTCAATATCTTCAACACCAATATCCCTTGTTTTGAAGCAATCAAATTGCTCCAAATTCCAGTTAAGAAAAAAAAGAAAAATATATGAATTCAAAGTTTAAAAAGCAGAGCAGCAGAGAATGAAATTGGGGTTTCTGCTGGATTACTGACTTTTTAGAACAAATAAAGAGAAATTAGGAGGGCAAGGGAGGACAGCATAGACTATACTAAAACCTGAATTCTCTCAAATGTGTGAACTTCGGTGCTATGTTAAATTTCAGAAACCTAACCAGTTCTGTGAGCATTTAGTGAGCTCTCTGTGTGATATCATACCCGTATTAAAAGCCAACACTGACAACAATGCCTCAAAGTAGATGAAAAGATAAAATTAAATTCTAAAACTCTACCAATTTGGAAGCAGAAGAATTTTACAGAATTGTTTCAAGTGAAATGACATTTGCTTTGGGAGGTAAAAACATTAAAGAAAATCGGGGACCCCTGCTCTTCTTTGGTCCAGCCATGAAATGCTGGCTTCAAACTCATTCCCTAGCTGTCCCCCTCTGTCCCTCTCCCTTCCCAACTCCCCTTCCCCTCTCCCCTCCCCACCCCTTAGTAGGAAGAGTCCACCTTGACAGTGAGATTGAATTCCTCCATTGTGTTGGGTCTGGAGAGAACTTGCCTAAACCTTGGCCTTGGACAGACTTTATTCTCTTCTACTTTTCTCCTTGTGGCTTCCAGCAGGCCAATAATTCATCTAATTAATGGTTCATTATTAATTATTTTTAAGTGTGATATGGGATTTGGGTTATAACTTTTTGTTATTACTTTTAGAGATGCATATTGAAGTATTACAGATAACATGAATGATGTCTGGGATTTGCTTCAAAATAATCCAAGGGGTTGGAGAAGTGGGCTGTGAGCTGATAACTGTTGAAACTAGGTATTGAATATATGGAAGTTCATTATGCTTTCTACTGTATTTGTGTATATATATAATATATATGTATATATATTATATATACACAAATATATATTACATATATACATATATATACACACACACATACACACACATATATATAAACACACACACACATACACACACATGCACACACACACATACACACACACACACTAGAGGCCCAGTGCACGAAATTGTGCAGGGTGTGTGTGTGTGTGTGTGTGTGTGTGTGTCCCTCAGCCCAGCCTGCACCCTCTCCAATCTGGGACCCCTTGAGGGATGTCCGACTGCCCATGTAGGCACACTGGGATCAGGCCTAAACGGGCAGTCAGACATCCCTTTCACAATCCAGGACTGCTATCTCCCAATTGTTCACCTGCCTGCCTGATTGCCCCTAACCGCTTCTGCCTGCCAGCCTGATCACCCCCTAACCACTCCCCTGCCAGCCTGATCGACACCTAACTGCTGCCCTGCCAGCCCAATTGCCCCTAACTGCCCTCCCCTGCTGACCTGGTCACCCCCAACTGCTCTCCCCTGTAGGCCTGGTCCCTCCCAACTGCCCTCCCCTGCAGTCCTGGTCCCCCCAACTGCCCTACCCTGCTGGCCTGGTCCCTCCTAACTGCCCTCCCCTGCAGTCCTGGTCACCCCTAACTGCCCTCCCCTGCAGGCCTGGTCCCTCCCAACTGCCCTCCCCTGCCAGCCATCTTGTGGTGGCCATCTTGTGTCCACATGGGGGCGGTCATCTTTAACCATATGGGGGTGGCCATCTTGTGGGTTGGAGTGACAGTCAATTTGCATATTACCTCTTTATTATATAGGATAATATTATATTTGGAAATTTTCATAACAAAAGAAAAATATTTTAGAAGTTTATAAAAATGCCATTCTATAAAGCTCCTTTTGGTGCTTTTAATGCCATTTTAGTGTCAATAGTAAGCTAATAATTATGGAGCACTGGGTTAATTTCTTTCCATGCATTATCTTAGATAATCCTCACAACAAGCCCAGGAGGTTGTTATTATTACCCTGATGTTACAGATAAATAAACTGAGATATAGAGGCTAAGAGAAACTGATCAGGCTCTATAGCCCATGTAATGACAAAGTGAGGGGTGAATTCAGGTCTGGCTGACGTCAGGGCCTGATACCTATTATAAAATCACTATGCATTGTTCTTCATTTGTAATATTCATTCCATAAAGTGATAGAATGATGTCAAAGAAGATTTGGCCATGTATTGCTTTAGTTGATGTTTACTGAGGATGTGCTATATGCCAGGCACTGTGCCAGGCATGCAGTAATGATCAAGATGGCAAAGCTAGTCCTCATGGAGCCAACATCATTTTCGTCAGCCAGGTCTTGATAGGAAAGGCCACATGTTTCTTATTCACCTTCAGAAAAGTGTTTATAAAACTGGTCTTCTGGACTACTTCATCAGGGGTTTGTTCAGTGGGCTGTGGACTAGGTTTCTGCTCCAAGCCCTTTCCCTTGTTCTGCAATTTGGTCAGTAGTAGATAGCTTTTTAAAATTCTATAATGAATCATAACTTATACACCACCATTCTCCCCCTCTGACCAATAGACAACCATATGCCTATGGCACCAATAACTGGGAAACTATTTCCTCTTTCTTTTCTGCTGGACCCTCAGTAAGTCTTTGGAGTAATACTTATGACCTTTAAGCAGTTCTGCATTCTGGAAATAATTGTCATGCATTTCAAAATAGTTTATGAACTTGAATTAAAAAAAGGAACCTCATTGTCAAAACAGGCAATAAGCACAATGATCAATCTGATCAAGTTTAATTTTAATTGACTTTTGAACTATGAACAGTAATATATTATTTTAAATCTCCATTCATAGGACTTAGGGCTTCATTAAGACAACATTAAGAGCATCTTTTATCCATAGGACTTAAGGTTTCATTAAAACAATATTGGATGCAAGACTCTGGGGGGTGAGGGCATATATGGGAGTGGGGTGGGGGGTGGCAATGGTAAAATATGTACACATATAATACCTTAATAAAAAAAATTGGAAAAAAAATAAATAATAAAAATATGAAAAAAAAACACAAAAAAACAAAACAATATTAAGAGCACCTTTTATCCATAACAATATGACTGGAGAGAGCTCTTGTTATGGATCAGTCATATTGTTATGGATAAAAGATGCTCTTAATATTGTTTTGATTGTCCTTGACCAGGATCTTTCACTGATCTTAAAAACCCTATTGAATGATTAATCATTGTGCCTCTACACTAGCATATGCCTATATATTGTTTCGACTTTAGAAATATTTTTATGGAATAATCTGATCCAACCAGTTGCCAACGCCTCCACTGCAACCACTTGGGTTCTCACCACCATCCTCTCTTTTCTAATTTGTGGTTACAGCCTCCTTTCCATTTCCCCTGCCTCTGTTCACTGCTTTAGTTAGGATGGTGCCGGGCACATAATAAGCACTTAATGCATAGCTGGTGAGTTGATGAAAAGGAATATGATATTAGCAGTGGGTATGAATTTATAAGATTTAAGCGAAAAGAACAGGAAGATGCTTCTCTGTTTTTTTTTATGGTCGGGATGGTTGTCCTGATGGGATTCCCTGATCTGTGAGGTCAGTAGGGTTCAGTCAGACACACACGGGCAACACTGGCCTATGCAACATTGTGTAGCGCCACTGCCAACTCTTCAGGTGGACGAGTTAATCTGTGTGACCTGAGAATTAGCTGCTTCCCTAAGACATTTTCTAGGTCTAGGGCCATATGGGCAGGGCATTTCTTTGGCAGTTTTCTAATTCTAATTATCCTGTGATCATTAGTCTGTTTAGATTTTCTCTCTTCCAGGTTCAGTTTCTACAAAATATATTGTCTTTAGAAGAGTGTGCATTTCATTCATGCCTTTAAATTGATTTGCAGAGTTGAGCAAGTTATTCCCTTACAAGGTATTCAATTTGCCCTGCTTCTGTGGTTTCCCTTTTATAATTTCCCATTTTGAGTAATGACATTATCTCCCTTGTTTTCTTACTTTTTAAGTTAAGTTAGTTATTTATCTTTCATTTTATTCAAGGAATCAGATTTTATAATTAGTTACATATTCTACTTTAAAATTTTTGTCTCATTCAGATCTTCTTTTACTTTTTCTTTCTGTATTTATTGAATTTGTTGTTTATTTTTAGAAGAACTCTTGAGTCAGATGTTTATTTTACTTGTTTTACTATTTGTCTTATATTAATACAAGTATCTACAGTAGGAATTTACTCTGAAATGTGTGCCATAGGCTTCCCTTTTGGCTCTGAAGTGAGATATTTTCCTTATTTTTTCCTTCAACAATTTGCAGTTTAGATTACTTTTTCTGATCCAAGTGTTTTTAAAAGAGAGACTTTTAAAAATAAAATTTCCAAGTGGAAAAGAGTTTTAATTTTAATTCTCAATTTGCTTTTTCATGCTTTCCAGAGAAGGAAAAGATGCTGACTTATGCAACCACGCATTGTGTGGAAATTCCCTCTCTTACAGCTTTGCTTTAAGGGCAGGCAGAGAGATAGATTAGTATTAATTTATTCTTGAACAAAGATAAACATGGCCAGACAATATCATATCAGTCCAACAAGATGTACACTTCTAAGCAAAATTTTAAAATCCTCATGAAACTGAGAGTAAGGGAAACCTTTTGCATTTTAAAGTAATGACTTTTGGGGGTGGGGGTCTTATTTTACTGTATCATTTTATGTAACCACCATAGTAACTCATTAGAGTGTATTTCCAGCTTCATTGAAGGCTATTTCTGGAGGTAGTTGCCAGGATGTCAAAGTTAAAGCATGCCATATATTCAGAGAAGTGGTGACTAGAGTTAATAATACGTATCGTATATTTGAAAGTTGCTAAGAGAGTAGATCTTACATGTTCTCATCACAAGACAAAAAAAAAGTTGCTACTATATGAGTAGATGGGTGTTAAGTAGACTTATTGTGATCATTTTGCAATATATACAAATATTGAATCATTATATTGTACAATAGAAACATAATGTGCTATGCCAGTTATATTTCAATTTTTAAAAATCCTATATTCCTAAAAGTAGGGACTCTGCCTTAATATTGCAGAGGGGCAGTATTGCGTTGGGAACATAAACTGGAAGCTGTAACATCTGCTTAGGTTGTTCCTTATCTGGGTCAGTGCAGAACAAAGCCATTTATCTTTTGCCTCTAAGTAGCAATACTCCTGAACTGTGAGGATGAAAGGACAGTTTGAAATGGGAGAGAAAGAAATGAAAGTAATATCCTTATGTACATTAAGATATGAAAAAAATTTTTAATTTATTGTTCCTTAGGTTTGGAAGTTCCTTCCCAACTCACTCTTTCCGCAGCCACCATTTAATTTATGCTTAAACTAGAGGCCCAGTGCACGAAATTCGTGCACGGGGGAGTGTGTCCCTCAGCTCAGCCTGCACCCTCTCCGATCTGGGACCCCTCGAGGGATGTCCTACTGCCTGTTTAGGCCCAATCCTCCTGTTTAGGCCCGATCCTAAACGGGCAGCTGGACATCCCTCTCACAATCCAGGACTGCTGGCTCCCAACTGCTCACCTGCCTGCTTTCCTGATTGCCCCTAACCACTTCTGCTTGCCAGCCTGATCACCCTCTAACCATTCCCCTGCCAGCCTGATTGATGCCTAACTGCTCCCCTGCCAGCCTGATTGCCCCTAACTGCCCTCCCCTGCAGGCCCGGTCTCCCCCAACTTCCCTTCTCTGCTGGCCTGGTCACCCCTAACTGCCCTCCCCTGCAGGTTTGATCACCCCCAACTGCCATCCCTTGCAGGCCTGGTTCCCCCCAACTGCCCTTCCCTGCAGGCCTGATCCCTCCCAACTGCCCTCCCCTGCTGGATATCCGTCTTGTTTCCACATGGGGGGCAGCCATCTTTGACCACATTGGGGCAGCCATCTTGTGTGTTGGAGTGATGGTCAATTTGCATTTTACTCTTTTATTAGATAGGATGCCACTTCCTTGGGAGGCTGACCTGATTCCCAATCTCAATTAGGTCCCCTTGTTATGCTCCAGCTCCAACTCCTGATTTTCCTTCCTTACATTTGTCAGTTCTGTAATTAAGAACTTGATGATTTGTTGTTTCCTTCCCACACTTATGGCAACTAATTTTGTATTAAGTGCTTCCACTGGCCAAATATTGTGTTAAGGGCTCTATGAGATTATCTCATAATCATGTTATAAGTAAAGTCCTATTATTACCCTTGCTTCATAGTAAACTGAAGAGAAGTAACTGGATCCAGATCATTTGGTGAAGAACAAAGTTGGGGTTCTAACTCAGGGTCTGACTTCAGAGCCCTTACTCTTAATTAACCACTGCTTTACACGTATTGGGAATCGGGACCACCAGTGTGTGCTTGGCTCTTACTAGGTGCCGAATACACGTTTCTAGACCACATAATCATTTCGAATTGATCCATCTTTGAGGTTTTGAATTTAAAGCACCCCTTCTCCAGCTATGGTTTTTACACTTGGGTGTTAGTTTCAGTGATGTCTTGTTGCTCAGACTCACATGCTTCTCCCCACTTCTTTGTGCGACATGCTCTTCTTGATCTCTTACCAGCAGGAGTAAGAGGCCAAGCCAACCTACTCAGTGGTGCTCTAGATTCCCTCTCCTTCCAGCTTCTGGCAATCCTCACTCAATCACATCCCTGATTTTGAAAAAGTGGCTTTGCACTGACCAGCTGTGTGACATGATGGAAGTTACTCCTTGCCTACAAGCATTAGTTTCTTCACTTATAAAAAACAGGCAATATGGAGTTTTAGCCATGAGGTAGCACAAGTGAAGCTCTTAGCATAATGCCTGCACATAGTAAGGACTCAATATTAGCCTTGTTTACTCCTCAGCTCCCTGGTTTCAGAGCTTTCTAGAGAATATCAAAGTGCCAGGAACCAGTTCCAGCAAGTCATAATTACAAGAGTTTCATCAAAAGGTTGGTGAAGCTTGGGGGTGGCGGGGGGGGGGGGGTGTGCTCAAAAAGGGCTGAGCCACATATGTAGTTTACCTGTTGGAACCCTAAAAAGCATCTCCCCCAAACCTGAATAGGATAATCTTTGCTGCCAGACAGCTCAGGGCATCTTAATCTGCACGTTATTGCCTCCTGTTGGCCAAACACCTGAACAGCTGTAAGCTATTCCCCAATCTGACAATGCTTCTGTACCCTACCCTTTGAAATCCTACCCTTTGAAGTGTATTATCTCCACCTTGCCTTAGGACAATTTGTGTTAATAAAAAGCACTGGGTCCTGAGTCAAGGGGGTAGTCTTTAGCACCTTTAGCTGAAGCTCCTCTGACCCCCAATGCCTTGCAAAACTATCTTTCGTCTTTGGACTCCTTCTTGAATCTACATGCAGCTCCTTCCTCCAGATTGCTGAAAACCCCTTGTAATGCTGGGACAAGAACTCTGGCATCAAAGTATCTCCCAAACCTAAGCATTAATCTTCATTGGGGAACTCAGTGCAATCCAGCAATCCTTCTATCTCCTGTTGGCATGGATAACATCAGATAGCTATCACTGGCTTTATCTTCCTCTATCTGCTTACTTCCTACCCTGTCTCCTTTGGTTTTCAACTATCTCTAAAATATTTCTACTTCTATATCTCTTACCACAGCTTAAGCATCCCGGAATACATTCTCTAAGATCTCTTTACTACCAAAGATGCAAATTACCACCAGCAGGCAGCTGAGATTTACTGGAAAAAAAAGTGATGAGGCAGAATCCTCATTCCACTACTCATTGAGCAAGTCACTTAACTTGCTGACTCATGGTTTCCTCGTCTAAATGGGAATAATTCCTCTTCACAGGGTGTTGTAAAGATGAAGTGAGATGGAGTATTTTTGAAAACAGTTTATTATATATTTGTTCTTTTGTTTGTTCATTCATTCCTGATTGGTAGTTCTCATAGAAAGTGGCCAAGAGTCCAAGATTCAGAACATAGAGGCACAGAAAGGGAAAATTTGTATAGCAAGTATGGCACCTCATACATGAGGCTAACTAATCACCCTACAAACAAAGTTGGCGTTTATTATCTAACTCATCCATTAAAAACCAGTACCTTAAGTGTGTCACAGCCAGTATTCTTAGACAATTTACCTTGGCATGGAATGATGGTGCAATAACTCCAATATTTGGTAACCAGTAATAATTTAGAGAAAATATTTAATAAGCAGGACTGTCAGCAAGAGGATCCCTTTGTTAGGGATAACTTCCTCCTAGAGCCAAAAGACAGAGGAAGTTTAATGCAACTCTTATGAGGCTAAGTGATTTACCCACTATCACCATCTTTTGACTAATTTATTAGGTATATTGCTTAAAATGGAGAGGCTCAAAAGTTAAAATATATCGCAGTATAAAACTATAATAATTAAAAGAGTATGATATAGTACTGAGAATTTGGCATATGATGTGACATTTGAAATCAGCAAAGTGGGATGATTTAATAATATTAGAGCAACTAATTTGTCAGATGAAAATATATTATGAAATTGAATTGTGTCCCCTAAGAAGATATGTTGAAGTCCTAATCCCTGGTACCAATGAATGTGATCTTATTTGAAAATCGTGTTTTTGCAGATCTAATCAAATTAAGGTCAGGTCATCCTGGGTTAGTGTGACCTAATCTGATTAGTGTCTTTACAGAGAGAGAGAGAGAGATTTGGACACAGAGACACACTGGGAAGAATGCCACGTGACAAGAGAGATTGGAATGATGCAGCTGCTGTCAAGGAAGACAAAAATAGCACCTCATTTTAATTTGCACTTTTAAGTAAGAAGAAAAGTTTTCTATAATTTGTTAATCTACTCATGTAAATTATATTTTAAAAAATTTTAGTCAGCCTTAAAATTCCTACCCTTAATATTCCCAATAATTCCTTGTGTAATATAGATAGATAATAACTAATTCTTGGTTTGCCTCTCACTGGGAATTCTCTCTTCACACCTGATGCTTCTGAGGGCTCCCTCACCCATTCCCATGACTTTAACCACCATCTTTATGGTTCCTCAATCCACATGCTCTAGAAATCAATCTGCTTCCGCCCCACCCCACCCCCAAACAGCTTGGAACAGTGTTCTGCACACTGGGTGATAAATACCGAAATATAGGCATAAAAGGACCATTTTTTAAGGATTAGACTATTTTTAGAACTATTTTAAAGATTAGTTATGAATAATTAGAAAATAATTCTATAGCATTAATTCATAAAAATAAGCAAATGGATAAGAATTATTCTACTTAACTGCCAAAGTGCTTGAATAAATGAATACAAAAATGAATTTTTAAAATTCTTTATTTAAAAATCTCTAAATGCACCATTCTATAAAAATTATATATGTTTCTATTTACATACTCTTTATTAATTCTATTGGTATGAATTCAATTTTAAATGCAATTTTGAAAATCTTCCAGGATTTCTTCTGAAAGTAAACATTTAAAAATATTTTTTACAGAAACTTAAAAAATAAAAGGACCCTGGGAATCACTGTCACAGGAAGCAGGGTCAAGAGAGTCTTCACTGTTACTCAGAGCCTATGTAAATGGAGAAGTTCACATGCAACAACTGTGTCCCCTAAGAAGGGAGACACAGTTTGTTTTTTCAGTCTTTGCAGTTTTCAGACCAAATGTGACAGTGCCAGACTCTTTACACAGTTACTTAAACCAAGGTATTCCATTTGGTTAATATATAAAAAAGACACCATTTCTGAAATCATGATCTTTTCATGAAATCAAAGCAGAAAAACTGTTCAGGATAAGCAGATCCTTCCAAGTTGGCACATTATGGAAACTCTTTGGAATCTGCTATAACCAATCAGGGACTCTTTACTAATCTTTATAACCTATCAGGGACTCTTTACCACCTTCATCCATAGGCACATCCACTAGCACATGGGGCTTATCGTAACCAAAGGAAGTAATAGTGTTTCTTGGCGCTGTGGGCTCTGGTTCTCCTGTCTTCATTCCAGTTTTGTTACTTGAAGGAGATTCTGAGTCAGATGAGAAGCTGTTGGATTCCACAAGGCCACTATCAGAACCATTTCTGGAGTGATAAGAGTTTAAAGCAACGATGCAGGGTTCAGACTGGTTACTGCCTGAATGGACAGAATCCCTGCTCTTTACTGGGGTCAAAGGGCTACCAGGGGCCATGTCAGGAGTATTTTCTTCAGTGGTCCCCACTTGTGTTTCACTAGGAAGATCTGTGTGTTCTACTTTTCCTGGATGGTCCTCAGTCTGCATACTTGAAATTGTTGCTGAAGACAACTGCTCTTCCCAGATCACTTTCTCATTTTCAGGGACAATTGGTTCGTAGATGATGGGTGATACATATTTCGATTCAGATTTTGCCTCTAAAGAGGCATTTTTTACCACAGACACCTAAGGGAAGAGAAATCAATGATTAAAAATAACAAATAAATGGTCTAAGGCTAATGGACAATTAAATATACCACTAAACATCATATTTAGAACAGTATAATAAAATCTAGTGGTTGCACTTTCTTTATTTTTAATGAAAATATACTACGTTAAGATTAGAAACAATTTTTTAAAAGTTAATATCTTACCAATATATGCTGTTTTTTTGTGCATTACTTTTAATACATATGAATGTTAAATCTGTAATGGGAGTCCAGCTACTTTATAAAATAATTTTACCATTTTCCTTCATAATTATAATTTTCATTGGCTCATATAAGTTCTTTATACCAATGATTAAATAAATTTCTCTAACAGTAGATGTTAGCAGTGTTAACAATTTTTACTGTTGATAGAACATGTTGAAATAAATATTCTTACATGTCTTTTTACTTTAGAAATAAAAAGATGGAATGTCTAAGTTCGAGGGTGGGGCACATTTATGGAACTATGACCCTTTGTACTCATTGTATGCTTATCTTCCCACCAGGGCTATATGACCAGTTTTACTACTGCTACTCCTGGATATTCAAGTTTATTTTTTTTCCTCTGGTGAGTATAAAATGGCATACTGTGAGATTGTTTTGTGCTTAATTAATAGTAAGGATGAGGACTATAATATGTGAATTGTCTACTACTTGTTCATAGTTCTTATCCACTTTACTTAAATGTAATGTATTCATAATAAATTTAAATGTGCCCTTGGCATATCGCAGATGTTATTCCTATCATATGTGATTCAAAAAGCTGTAATTATTACACTTTAAATATTTTCATCATACAAAGAATTTTAAATGTTAGATATTATGTCAAACTTCTAGTTTAGTCTCACTTTTGGCCATCTTTCCTTCTGCACTCCAACCACAGTGAAGTGTTTCTGTATTTTCAAAAGCCATGGTTTCTTGATGTTGGACCTCAACACATATGTTCCCTTCGTACTGGATAAACTCCGATCTGTCCCTCACGACTGCTCAAGCTTCACTGCCTCTAAACAAAGTCCTTTTTGACACATATATAAAACTCTACTTTTAAAACCTGTCACACAGTACACCCACTGAATACTTTTCTTCTCCCCTTAGACTTTAAGCTCCTTAACAGACTTGTCTGTACTTTTGCCACATGCATAAAAGACACCTGGTGTGTAGTGAAAAATATGTGGTTTTGGATATGTGGTAGATCTGAGTGATTTATGGTAGGTGACATGCTGCTGAACATCATTCTACTTTTTAAAAAGTTTAAGAAAGTATCAAAAAGTGTTCAAATCAACACTTTAGTGTATATAATTAAAGAAGTATATTTAAATATGTTACCAAGGACTTGGGTAACATGATGCTTTCTCTCTTAAATGGATTTATCTTCTTAAAGTTCCAACATACAACTACCAGGGTAAGTACTAGAAAGAGTATGAGAGCAGCAACAACTGGAATCCAAACAGAATCTGAAAGAAAAGAAAAACCACAAATTAGAATTAAGATGGAACACTGCTATAATCAAATAGTTATAAAGTCTTTGAACTATTCTTTTTTAAAAATGTTTTTATTGCTTTGAGAGAGAGGAAGAGTGAGAGTAACATCTATGTGAAAAAGAAGCATAGATTGGCCACCTTTTGCAAGCCCCCTACTGGGGATAGAGTCCATAACCCCGGGAATGGGCCCGACCAGGAATGGAACCAGCAACCTCTAAGTGCATGGGATGATACTCAAATAACTGAGCCACACTGGCCAGGGCTGAACTATTATTTATATAGACTAGAGGCCCAGTGCATGATTTAATCATGCACGTGTAGGCTGTGTGTCCGCTGGTCGGGACCCGGTGTGGCCAGCAGCT
Organism: Eptesicus fuscus; assembly: GCF_027574615.1. Classification (NCBI taxonomy): domain Eukaryota; kingdom Metazoa; phylum Chordata; class Mammalia; order Chiroptera; family Vespertilionidae; genus Eptesicus; species Eptesicus fuscus. The sequence goes on along the minus strand of NC_072482.1, from coordinate 73,436,820 downwards.
CCTAAGTCCCTGGGCCCCTAGGGCGAGGCGGGGCGGGGGCGTGGTCCTCCTGAGGCTGGAGCCCAGGCAGGGGTCTTGCCTTCGCCTCCCGCCCAGGAAGGCTGGGGCCGCCGCCTCCTCTGCCTTCGTGGAAACCCCGCGTCCTCTGCGGACAGAGGACACTGGGACACCGCCACGTGCTCCTGCAGCCCAACTGCCGCCAGACTCCTCCCCCGGGAGCCGCGCTGCCGCCCACCCGTGCCGCCTCGCCTCCAAACCTCCAAACGCCCAGCTCGCTGCCCCAGAGGCCCGTCTGTGCTGCAGCACAGCCTTGGCGCAGACGCTGAGCTCGCGCCACCGTTGGCTCACCGTCCTGCTGGCCCTATCACCACCCCAGCCACCCTGAGTCCCGCCCCCTGTGTCTCCCACTGGCCCAATCGTGGGCGTAGAGGAGTGATGGTAATTTACATACTACCTTTTTATTATGTAGGATTACATCAGGTAATACAATCAGAGTGTTAAGAAACACTGGCACCAAAGTCAGGAGAGGTGAGTAAAAAATTATGTCCTTCCTAGATAGCAACATATTCTTCCCAGCTCTACAATTCTTAACTTTCTGCGACTATCTTGTCATGACATAATGTGGCTAAAATAGCTTTTTCCTAACAATTTCCTTATAGCCCCCAATATAGGAAGTTTACAGAGCTATGCTTTTCTCTCAGTTAAAGAGGCAAAAGAAAAATTTTAAAAAATATTATTTAAATAATACAGTCCCACTCCATAGAATTTTGTTACATTTTATATTTATTTCAAGATTCCAAATACTTATAAAGATACACACACACACACACACACACTCTCACACACAGGAAAGTTGCAAAGGAATAAAGTCTCCTTGACTTTTGTTTCAGAACACATACATCTGTCATCACTGGTGTGATCTTTCTCTAATGCTGCTTTTTATTTTCACAGTACAATCTTCAGTACTTTTTCCCACAGTCCTCTGATCCTAATTAACAGTACTTTACATATCATGGTGGAATTTGGCTTCTTTCAAGAGCATTTCATTACCTTTAACTTCTATTCCAAAGTTACTTCTTTGGAATAGTAATTCTGGAAGTTACTACTAAATGAATGCTTATGTCACATCTGTTACAGGATGCGAAAACAATTAAATTATTACAATAGTAAAAGGTAAAATGAACTACTAGTACATAACGAAACCAGCACTGGGCTCAGAAGCACTGGACAGGCAATCAGGGAAGCTGCTATGAGCCACAGTGGTGCCACTGTGTGGCCACAATATCAGCCCAGATAATTTAGGCATTTTTTTGTGTGTTTGTTTTTTTAAGTAAATCTAGGTTATTTGCATTTTTTTCTCTCTTTTTTTGAGCTTTTCCTCTTATTTTCCTCATTGGTCAGGAAAAGATGATAAAATAAAAATAATTATTTAAAAATGTTAATCCATTTAAGTCAATCTATATTTACTTTCTAATATTAATTTTCAGTGCTTTTGCAGTTCACATGACACAAAATTTTAATCAATTAATATTCCTGCTATTCAGTTTTTAAACTTACTGTCCTCATAAAGAACATACATGAATAAATATCTTGAATATAATCTTGCTGTATTGAAGTAATAAACTGATTTATATTATGCATAATCCTGAAATGCAGACATTTATACACAGTTTTATGTGTTTTTATATTTTTTCTTTCTGTATGAAAAGGTTTTCACATGGCTTTCCAACCTGATTGTTTCATATCTTTTAAGGCCTGAGAAGTGGCCTTATTTGTAATTTTGAACTTCTCTGAGGAACAGAACTATTTTTAAAAGAGCAGAGATTACTGAAATTGCAAATTCCCTTTTTTCACATTAAACTATGTTATCACTCTTTATATTTAGGAAAAAATGGCAAGAACTTACCTTTTGTGCTCTTACTATCAGGAATGGTAATACAAAGTTCTTCGGACATTTCAGTTTTCAAGGACCTTAAATATGAGATTCCTTCTGCTGAAACACAGTACTCAAAATTCAGTGAGGACACTGGAATACTAAAGTTGCACTGAGTCTCGTCACAATCATCTTCATTCTCTTCAATAGTTCTATTTATGATCTATATGAGAAAACAAAACACAGTGAAAATTCATGGCTCCTTTTAATCTGCCAAAAAAACAACAACCAATCACCGTATTTACACTGGCCAAACACCCGGAGAAAGCAAGTATGTGATGAATGTTGTACATGACTGAAAAGATTGTTCATATCAGATAATAAGTCAGTTTGTTAACATCATGCTTCACAGAGCATGATGTAGCCATCAAAATGTTCTTTATAGGCATTAGAAATTTAAAAACACAAATAGGAATGTTTTATTAGTCCTATTTCTGTAACGCTAGAAACTTAGCTGGTGAGAGATAAAAGCATTTTTATAGGAATAATAATAGATATTTTATGCAAAAGCTGCAGAATCTCTTGGTAGTAATATGTAGAAGGGACTGAAGCAATCTCTGGGATTTTATAATTCACTCTACCAGTCAAAGTGCGTGGATCACCTGTGCTAGGGCCTGAAAACTCAAGGGCAGGAGAGTGGTGCTGACCTCAAATAACTTCCTCTAAATCAAATTCCTCTAATGCCCTAAGAGAGGCGATCCCAGGGACCTCTCTAACCTCATCTGCTTCCATACTCTGTGGCCTTGCTGTTCCCTTCATGTACCCGGTGGCCTTTGGCCACACTCTGCCTGAAACACTCTCCCCATCATGATCCATGGAGCTCACTCCTCATCTCCTCCAGCCCTGGCTGTAGTAACAGCTCCTCCAGCAGGTGAGGTCTGCTCTGACCACCCTACTGAAAGTCACTACCACCCATACCCCGCTGCCCAACCCTCTTCCCTGCTTTTTCTCCATAGTACTTATCACTTGAGTTTTGTTTGTACTGTTCACTGCTTTCTCCTGGTGCCTAGAAGGCACAGAGCACATGCTTGACAAATATTGTTAAATAAAGGAATGGTAGCACTGTGGCAAATGGATGGAATAGAATACTTCGTGTTCTGCACACCAGTGCTAGAAAGTAATTATATCCCCACAGTACTACTGTTAGCTTTTTCTGTCATAAACAATGACTCCAAATATAGCTTTGTGTAATTTTACATTACTACCAATGAGGAAGAAAAGATTAAATTTATTCTCATCTTACCAGTGAAGGAATGAAAATATACAGGTTAATATCCTAGATTAGGGCTATTCTGTTATACAAGACCAAGAAAAAACTTAAATTTGTTCACCTGGCCAGTGCTAGTGATTAACTATGGCACCAATTCCACTCAATAGCATTTATATATGTATTTCATTTTTCTAACCAAAACCTAGGATGGGTAAGTCTTGGCTGAATATTCATAAGCATTTTTTGTTATTGTTAATCCTCATCTGAGGATATTTTTTTCTATTGATTTTTAGAGAAAGAGTGGAAGAAAGGGGGAGACACACAGAGAGAGAAACATTGATGTGAGAGAGACACGTTGATTAGTTGCCTCCCACACCCACCCCGACTGGGGCCAGGACCGAGGCTGCAACCCAGATACATGCCCTTGACCAGAATCAAGCCGAGACCATTTAGTCCATGGGCTGACACTCTAACCTCTGAGCCAAACCGGCTAGGGCAAGCATTCTACTTTCTTATACAACATAGGAAAAAACTTGTTAGTGACAGAAATTTTCCATTTTGAAAAAGATGAACTAGAAACACATACCAGTCCATTTATTCTCTCATACACTTTGTACATGAATGTGTCACAAGTTTCTTCTCCATAAATGGCTCCTTGCTCTTCTCCATTTACAATAATTAAAGGATGAAATATATTAACAATGATTTGGTCTTCCTTGTGACTGATCTGCAGTTTAGGTGGTCCAACTTGCCCTGAGTGGAAGGAAGGTAAAAAAGAAGTAGAATTAGTTGGCCCTGGAACTTTATAGTACACTAGAGGCCCAGTGCACAAATTTGTGCAGGGTGGGGTCCTTCTGGGTGGCCTGCTGAGATTGGGCCGAAACCCATAGTCCAATGCTGCCTGCAACTCCTACCTGCTGTTCCCGATCATCCCAGCCGCACTTGTGCCTGCTAAGGGCTTGTGCCCAATCAGTCCTGATCAGGAGAGGCTTGTGCTGCCACAGCAGCACTCGCCAGCTATGAGTCCTGTGTTTGGAGCCCTCCCGAGGGGAGTGGCCTGCAGGATCGGGCTGAAAATGGCTCTCTGACATCCCCCGAGGGGTCCCAGATTGCAAGAGGGTCACAGGCCAGGCTGAGGGACCCCACCGGTGCATGATCGGACCGGGGAGGGACCATGGGAGGGTTCCAGGGCGTATCTGGCCCATCTCGCTCAGTCCGATCGGCTGGACCCCAGCAGCAAGCTAACCTACCAGTCAGAGCATCTTCTCCCTGGTGGTCAATGCATGTCTTGGCAAGCAGTTGAGCAGCCTTAGCATATCATTAGCATATTACGCTTTGATTGGTTGTTTGGTTCTGCTGTTTAGTCTATTTGCATATTACCCTTTTATTACATAGGACTGCATAAAATTACCAAAATCAAACAACCTACCCTTTTTGCTGTTCTAAAGCAGAGCCACATTTAAACCATTGCAAAAAGATCTAGAACAGTGGTTCTCAACCTTCCTAATGCTGCAACTCTTTAATACAGTTCCTCATGTTGTGGTGACCCCCAACCATAAAATTATTTTTGTTGCTACTTCATAACTGTAATTTTGCTACTGTTAATGAATCATAATGTAAATATCTGTGTTTTCCGATGGTCTTAGGCGACCCCTGTGAAAGGGTAGTTCGACCCCCAAAGGGGTCGCGACCCACAGGTTGAGAACTGATCTAAAAGATTCTAAGTGTACTTAATAAAGAAATGTTTATATATTCTCAGTCAAGAAGTATTCTTATCTAATCTAAACTCCTCTCTAACAGTTTAAATTCATTTCAAGTCCTAAAGAAAAATAGGTGGTCATGAATCCTGGTAAAAAAAAACCTTGATATAATAGAAGTTATTTTTTCTTTACCTTTGGTTCTGTAGATTAAAAACAAAACAAAAAAACCCCAACTGTTTTCACCTGGCCATTGTGGCTCAGTGGTTGAGTGCTGACCCATGAACCTGGAGGTCACTGTTCAATTCCTGGTCAGGGCACATGCTCAGGTTTCAGGCTCAATCCCCATTAGGGGGAGTGCAAGAGGCAGCCAATCAATGATTCTCTCTCATCATTGATGTTTCTATCTCTCTCTCCTTGTCCCTTCCTCTCTCTGAAATCAATACATATTTTTAAAAATGGTTTTCTAAAAACACGATTTGGAAAAGGCGTTTTAGTTATCTTTAAACCTTTGCAGTAACTCTTTTTATCTCCACACTATGGATATCTGGCAGGAAAGCTCTACAAAAGTCTGCTGAATATATTCAATTTTAACTGTGAAAATCAGAACTAGATATTCATTCATTCCAGAAATATTTATGATGTGTCTTTGATGTTGGGGACTTCATTGGTGAGCCATTTAACTATTTTTCACATATTTATTGTATACCTACTGTGTGCCAGACAGGTCTATTTTTACTCGCCCATGTATCCTCAGGGCCTACCATACTTTCTGGCATAAAGTATGCCTTTGATAAGTCTTCTGGGGAAAATCTGACATACAGAGGGTATAGTTGTTGATGACAAAAGCATCATGATCTCTGGGGAATAAAACTATTTCAAGGGCAAGTAGAGAATGGGTTGTGGAAGAGAACAAGTAGGCACAATCCAGAAAGTAGGAGCATAAGGAGGCGGTGGTTGAGGTAATGAAGCATGAAGATGAACAGTAAGGAAGTAAAGCTGGAAGGCAAGGCACTGAAGGACTGGAAGCACAGGGAGCAGTCAAGTGACTAAAGACTTTGTTTAACCAGAAGTGAGGGTATAAGAGCTACAAGGGAGGACATTAGTCAAAAAAGGAACTGGCACTGAAGATTCTGGAGCTTAAAGTGATAGTAAAGATCAGATCAACTATGGCAACAGGATGCTGGAAGCATAAAGAGCTGAAAATAACTTGGGTTAAAGAGATTACAGAATTCTGGTATTTTTTTAAAGTATGAAGTTGGTATTAAAATTCCCACAACTTTGAGGACTTAAGGTAGACAAGTAAGATAAAGAAGCTGCCAAAGTCCTCAGTGAATGTAACTTATAAAGGAATGACCAAGACAGGGAGGGGCAGGACAGTGCAGAGTCTAGTTGGACAGCACTAATCCACATATTTAAATAGAATGGAAATATAATAGTTAAGTAGGGGCAAAGTGATGGGCACCTCAGTCCTATTTTATGGGACTTGGGAGAAGAGGAAGACACGAATTCCCTAAATTGCTCCAAATGTTTCTTGGGCATTGTAATAATTTTTAGCAATTGCTAATAAAAGCAAATATATACATAGAACACACGTGTAAATACTCTCAAATTTAAAATTGTTCTACTCACCGTGTTGGCACAAAATAAATTCTTCTGACTCTGCATAGGCTGATTCTTCTTGTCCAAGCCTAGCTTTAACTCTGGCCCAGAGAGGATCATGTGGATTCTTAATCGTGGAAAAGATGTTACATTCATGATGAGACGTATTGCAGGCATCAAACCATTCATCCTCCCTAAAATGAAGAGGAATAAAGAAATACAAAGGTAACTTTTATTAGTATGTAAACATGAAACATCTCTGGCTTTGCTTTGCTTTTCATTCACAGCACGGAGCTGGTAGAAAGAGCTAAATAAGAAGCCCTGGCCGGTGTGGCTCAGTTGGTTGGGCATTGTTCCGTGCACCCAGAGGTTGCTGGTTCAATTCCCAGTCAGGGCACATGCCAGGGTTGCAGGCTCGATTCCCAATAGGAGGCGTGCAGGAGGCAGCCAACTGATGTTTCTCACTCTCTCTCTTCTTTCCTCTCTCTCTAAAAAAATCAATAAACTATTCTTTAAAAAAAAGAAAAAAAGAATAGGATGAAGAAGCTAGACAAAGTAGGAAGAAAGCCCTTACTATTTGGTCAAAAGTACTATAATTTCCTTTACAATAAAGAGGCTCAATTCAAATTACAAGATCTGTACAAATCATATTCCACATGCAATTTTTAAAAATCTGGTCTTTAAAAAACTCGTTTCCATTAATATAACCATTACTCACTTACAGAATCAACCCATTACAAAGACTCGTAACATCTGTAAAAAAGTTTTTTGAAATTTTTCTTCTACTGAAAAATACATGTACACTATGGGAAGTAAGATGACATTATTTTTAATAGAGAACGAAAAGCTTTATTTATTTAGCGTACCTTAAATCTGGGAAGTCAGGCTGGCTGGTTGAGTTTTGTCCTATACACCAAAAGGTTGCCTGTTCAATTTGAGATCAGAGCACATAACCTGGGTTGCAGGTTTGATCCCCAATTAGGGCATGTGCAGAAGGCATCTGATCAGTTTCTTTCTCACATTGATGTTTCTCTACCCTCCCCCCACAGCCCCTTCCTCTAAGCATGTCCTCAGGTGAGGATTTAAAAAATAAATTAAGCCCGGCTGGTGTTGCTCAGTGGTTGGGTGTCAGCCTATGAATCAGGAGATCATGGTTTGATTCCCAGTCAGGGCGCATGCCGGATTGTGGGTTCAACCCCAAATGGGGGCATGCAGGAGGTAGCCGATCAATGATTCTCTCTCATCTTTGATGTTTCTCTCTCTCTTTCCCTCTCCCTTCCTCTCTGAAATTACTAAAAATATATTTTATTAATTTATTTAAGAAATATTAATATATTTAAGAAAAATAATAACAAATAAATTTTTTTTTGAAAAGGTAAAAAGAAATCTGGGAAGTTAGTGATACTTGTCTTCTTCAATTCTGACAGAAGAACTAAGAGGCAGGAAGTTTTCTGATAAGAACTAATTTGCATCGTTTAGCGCTCTGGAAGTCTACAAGCAGTTCAGGAAGTTTTGCCACAACAGAAGGAAGGATAATGGAAGGGAACACAGTTATGAAATATGCAAGGACACAGACAAAACAGAGTAAAAAGAGTTAACACTCACCCATAGACTATTACTTGTACAGTAAAAACAGGCTTCTGCGCCATGATTGGGTAATTCCAAGATAGGACAGTATTTAAGTTATTGGCCTTAATTTTAAGATTGGTTGGTATAGGCACTGTAAGACATTTAAAAAGTAAAAAGGACAAGAGTAAGAAATTAATTAACATTATAAAATCTTATAAGAAGCCATGTCAACCAAATATAAAAATATATTTTTAAAAAGCATAATTCATCAGAATAATAAAATTATTTAAATTAGATTTCTAAAAATAACTTTATTGTAAAATGTATAGAAAAGTTCTGATTCATTTTAAATTACTGAAGCAACATTGTGATATAAGGGAAACACAAATATAACAGAAGCAATAAACTGCCTGTTGTAGTAATAATCCTCAATTCATTTAATGGAATTTTCTATATATACTACAGATTGTATTCAATGTCTAGAGAAGAACTGGCTACACCAGAGATGGTGAATTTCACTCTAAAATACCACCACCCCGGCTCTCAACCCCACACCTAGCACTATTACACATCTTTAGTACCTTTTCTATAGCACAAGAACAGATGCCATTGACCATTCCAATTTCAACAGTTTGCTCTCTGTAGTATGCAAGGTTTTTTACAAAACAAACCCAATATTTCTTCTTGCCTTTGCTCTTTTAAATCATTTCATAAAACTTCTCTTGATAAGGTGTGAGCCACATGATGTCACTTTAACATCTTCTCATCAGACATAACCAAAACTGCGATCTAGTTATTAAAAGTAGTCATTTTCCCCCTGGTCAGTATAAAAGGTTGTCGTCCACCATCCCTTGGAAAATTAAACACACACCACACATACATACACCCTCCATTCTTTCCCCTCTCTCGCCCTCCTGTCTCCCCCCCTTCTTTCTCTTCTTTATGAATAAACATGAAGGTATTAAATACAATTAGCAATATAATCCCAAATGGTAAAGTCTATTAAACATGATTTACTCATACAATTAAAAAACAAATGAATGGCAATGTGGCCATGGTTCAGTGGCTTTCTAACATAACTTGTCTCCTCTTCAAAAATTCTGAGAGCTACAAGTATACTTTTTAAAGCACCTCAGATGATAATGATGATCACTCAGGTTTATATCAAGCAGACCACTCTAAAAATATATATATATTCCTTCGGTTGGGCATTAAGAAATCTGGGTTCGCCCGGCTGGCAGGCTCAGTGGTTGAGCATGGAGCTATGAACCAGGAGGGCACGGTTAGATACCTGGTCAGGGTGCATGCCTGGGTTTCGGGCTCAATCCCTAGAAGAGGGTGTGCAGGAGACAGCCAATCAGTGATTCTCTTTCATTATTGATGTTTTTGTCTCTCTTTCCCTTTCCCTTCCTCTCTGAAATCAATACAAATATTTCAAAAGAAAAAAGAAATCTGGGTTCTTTCCTGCTGTACTACTACCTAGTTATTTCAGATTTCCTCTTTTGTCAAGTGAGGTGTTAATTTTACACACATAGGATATTTACTTTCCGTTGAAGGAAACACCTACTCTATAGCATTTGGCAGGGTAGACTGAGGCTTCCTTAATAGGATTCTTCGACTTTCTGAAAAAGACTAGTTTCAAATAGTTTACAATCTAGGATTGAGGCAGAAATAAAAGGTACAACCCTGGGTTCAATTTGATGTGAACATCAAATAACAATCATATATATAAACATAATTTTGCAACCAGATAAGAGAGGTACCTGATGCTAAGAAAACTCATAATGAATCTGAACTTCCTTCAAAAGCCATTCTTAATTTTAGCATCTTTTGCCTCTCCAGAGGTGTAGAATTTTCAAACCATCAGGTCCTGGTTTTTTATTTAACAGTTTTTTCCTCTTGATTACTTTCTCTAGTTTTGCATTTACTAGAAGCAAGAAGAAACTACATGGCACCTTCAACACTTTGCTTGGAAACCTCCTGTTAGGTCATGCGGATCACTTTCATAGTATAGCCAAGCTTTAAGCTTTCTGCCACTACATAACAAGGATCTGCCTTCCTACAGTTTCCAATAATGGCAGGTTTTTCCCTTCCTTTCAAGCCCCTGCTAAAATACTACTCCCAATGGGAATGACTTTTTAACTGTATATACTCAATCTGAAATTTCTGGGTTTGAAAAGAAAAGGCATCAATCTATATACTAGAATAGCAAATAAACTCTATTTATATTAAAGAGGTTACTGAATCATATAAAACCACAAAAAGCCCAGCTGGTGTGGCTCAGTTGTTTGAACATTGTCAAGGTTGCTGGATCAATTCCTGGTCAGGGAACATCCCCAGTATGGGGCCTGCAGGAGGCAGCTGATCAATGTTCCTCCCATATTGATGTTTGTATCTCTCTCTCCCTCTCTCTTTCTCTAAAGATCAATAAAAACATTAAAAATAATTTTTAAAAACTAATTAAAAAGCCCCACAAACAACATTATTTTTGTAATGTTAGTTTTTAACGTGAATCAAACTGTGTTTCCCATAATTTAAGTAAAACCTGGACATGGTTAGACTAGGACAAGGTCTTAAAATCATAGCTTTCAAAGTAATCAAAACAGGTGGCAGGAGGAAGAGGTTTCGATGGATTACAGCAGACAGAAATTACTAGTAGGTTAAAGGAGAAACTGTTAAATATTTACACAAAAGGATATCACTTGTGGTTTTAATGCTATAAGAGAAACCATGCGGTTATTAGATACCTGCCTTTGTCCTCTGCTAAAATCACATAATAGACATGAATTTTTTCATTAAAACTCAGAATTTTGTAGCCTAAAGTTAAAATTGTTGTATGTTCTGATTGAAATAATTAAGGCTTACAACAAACTTCAATTCATAATAAATTTATCTTATGTAAATAAAACAACATGTATATATAGCAAGGGAGTATTATGCATAGAGGTTAAGGAAAGATCCCACCAGATCACATGAAATAAGATAATCTAACAGATTTCCCCATCTCTTCAAAATGCCCAGATAGACAGTTTCTATAACTGATGTTATTTTCGGATATGGATTCAGAGTTATTTGGTGCACATGTACACACTACCCAGAGTAATCTAGATATTTTAGAGGAGTTCTTCCCAGAACTCCTCTAGAAACTAGCAGCTGAAGATTTAACCAAACCAAACACAGGAGAGAAGAATCAGATTTTCATAACACTCAATTACAATGGGGAGGGAGGGGGGAGTTCTGGTTACAGACAAGTGTTTCCTTGTGATAAACTAACAGAGACAGAATATGAAAAAAGAGCAAGGGAGAGGATGGAAAATACTGATGAAGATCACATCAACAAGTCATGAAGTATTGCCACTAGACGGGACAATGAGGTTGTCACCAAAGACCAGAATACAGCAGCCAGTACAGTTCTGGGGACTGTTCATTTCTGGGGAAGGTAGGGTGGAGGGGGAAGCAGACAGCCACAGACATCTGATTTCTGCTGTATGGATGGTGACAGAAGTAAGGGCTAGCTACTACCAGTGCTGCATCCCATAATTGACAAAAGCACCTGTTGCCTCTACTCAAAGAGGGACAGCCACAGGAGTTCTTCACTAATTTTAACAACAGTGGTCGCCAACCGGTGGTCCGTGAGGTCCGAAAGGTTGGCGACCGCTGGTCTGGAAGACGTGTATATCCGTGGCAGAACAGAGCTCCATACTCTGTAAACACCATTCCACAATCTGCTTACCTACCTCTCTATGGGAAGGACAAACTGAGCAGCAAAAAGAAGTGAGAATACAGGAGTCAGTAAGTTGTTTTTGTGGATCTGAAGTCACCTGACACCACCACTCAAAAACAAATGCTCCATGTTAAAGCCTCCAGACCCTTTCCTGAATGAGCAACTCTCAGATAAAAGACTGAACACCCTCTCCAACTGAAGATGCAGGGCCATGGCTATTTTCACAAGCATTTCTTCTTACACTGCAAACTGAGAAATGATGAGAAATATGATGGAAAAAGTGAAAAATATCAAATCAAGACTTTTGCACTTTTTTAGAATATATTTTTTCACAATTTTCCTCCTGAATGGTTTTTTGATGCTGATAAAATGGCTATTATTCTTAATGCTTTCCAACATTTTCTCTTTTTATTTTTTCTTCTGTTTTACTGGGATATAACTGACACACAAGTTTAAAGTATACCGCAGAACTTGACTTATGCTCTAAAATGATAACCACAATAAGTTTAATTAACATTCATCATCCCAAATAGATACAAGAAGGAAAATAAAAGAGAAACCAAATGTCTTTTTTTCTTGTGATGAGAACTTCTGGGATCTATTCTCTTAGACAATTTTTAAAAAAACATGTTTTTTAATTGATTTCAGAGAGGAAGGGATAAGGAGAGAGAGAAACATCAATGATGAGAATCATTGATTGGCTGCCTCCTGTACACCCCCTACTGGGATCAAGTTCGAAACCCAGGCATGTGCCCTGACCAGGAATCAACCGCCATCTCGTGGTTCATGGGTTGATGCTGCACCACTGACCCACACTGGCTGGGCTTAGCAATTTTAGAATATACCATATAGCAGCGTTAGCTATAGTCATCATGTTGTACATTACATCTCTATATTATTTTCTTATATCTGCAGAAGTTTCAGAACTAAGGGTTCGAATGAGGACACCTAAAATACGTAAAGTCTATTTTACCTTTTATGTAATAGTTCCTCAGCTGGGTCAAGACCCCTAGTATCCCTGCAGTCTTCTCTTTTATTCCTGTCTATCTTTGGGACCTATTCTGGTTTTATCACTCACTCTGTCTCTTAAAACAGTGGTCGGCAAACTGTGGCTCGGGAGCCACATGTGGCTCTTTGGCCCCTTGAAGTTTTAGCAAAGGCCAGCTTAGGAGTACCCTAATCCTATCTAATAAAAGAGTAATATACAGACTGACCATCACTCCAACTCCCATGTGGTCAAAGATCCTGCCCCCATGTGGATACAAGATGGCCACCACAAGATGGCCAGCAGGGAGGGCAGTTGGGAGGGACCAGGCCTGCAAGGGAGGGCAGTTGGGGGCGATCAAGCCTGCAGGGGAGGGCAGTTAGGGGTAACCAAGCCAGCAGAGGAGGAAAGTTGGGGGCAAACAGGTTGGCAAGGGAGCAGTTAGACATCAATCAGGCTGGCAGGGGAGTGGTTAGGGGGGTGATCAGGCTGGCAGGCAGAAGCAGTTAGGGGCAATCAGGAAGGCAGGCAGGCAGGCAGTTGGGAGCCAGCAGTCCTGGATTGTGAGAGGGATGTCCGACTGCCTGTTTAGGCCCGATCCCGGTGGGAGGTCGGACATCCCTCGAGGGGTCCCAGATTGGAGAGGGTGCAGCCTGGGCTGAGTGACACCCCCCCCCCCCCGCCCCCGTGCACGAATTTCGTGCACTGGGCCTCTAGTTAAGTTAATAACAATGTACCTACCTATATAGTTTAAGTTTAAAAAAATTGGCTCTCAAAAGAAATTTCAATCGTTGTACTGTTGATATTTGGCTCTGTTGACTAATAAGTTTGCCGACCACTGTTTTAAAACATGGAGCCCAGAAGTGATGTAACAGATGTGAATAAAATACTTGCTTCTCTTTTTTAAAGAGATGGACATATGGAATAGTGGCATATACTAAACTTGTAGTTAACTAAAATCCCCCAGATTTTTCACTCAAACCACTACCATATGAGGGCCCATCTACTTTTCTGACCTGAAACATAGGATTTTATTCTTGTCCATTTACCCAATTTCATCTAATATGGTTTGCTTGCCATGCCAATGAATTCCAACTAGAAGAGATCCACTGAGTCACTGACTGTAGTCATTTCTCAAGATTAATTCCCCTCTGGACTAAGTCATTCTGAGTTCAGAAATAATTTAGGAACTGAAAAATTAAAAAAAGGACATTTCAGTCTACGTAAGGAAAAAACGTAGAAGAGCAAGTTAGCTACTGGGTCTCTTTTAAGTTTCTTCTATTCTGCATGAGTTTTATTTTTTTTTAAGGCAACACAATTTCTCATATATAACTAAAAATTTTACTATTTTTAAATATACTTGTTGCCAGGCTGGTGTGGCTCAATGGTTGAGTGTTGACCCATGAACCATAGGTCACCAGTTCAATTCCTGGTCAGGGCACATGCTCAGTTTTTGGGCTCGATCCTCAGTATGGGGCATGCAGGAGGCAGCTGATCAATGTTGATGTTTCTCTCTCATGGATGTTTCTATCTCTCTATCCCTCTCACCTCCTCTCTCTCTAAAAAAAAAAAAATCAATAAAACATATTATATATATATATATATTTGTTAAAATGATGATGCACATTATTGAATGACAATCATTAACATATATTAAACATTTTCTACAGGACAAGGAACATACTCAACTTTTTTATGCATTATCTCAGTTAAGCACAACCATCCTATGAGGGAAGTAATAATATTTTTACCAATGACAAAACAAAGGTTTAGAGAAGTTATCTAAAGACTTGACAATACATGAAGTTTTGTTGATTTTAAGAAAATTTGCTTAAGTGTCATTTTTGTGATATAGTTTAATAAGGGGGAAATAACCTCACATATAAATAGGAATTGGAAATGGTTATTTTCTGATGATTTCACAAGCACCTGCTTCAAGTAATTTTGCCCAATTTATTATACTATCACAATTATACTAGCCAATATTAAGTAATGGCTACTGCAAAATCTGAACAATGTATTAAAGTAAATAATTTCTTTTACATGGACATACATGCATTTGGGACACCATGTATTCGGGTTACTACACAATAGGATAATCTAAAATAAAGACACTCCCTTAATAAGAATATTACAATTAAACTGATTCCTTCCTGTCAGAAATTCACTTAATTCTGGTTCAATTCTCATTCTGATTCATTAAATGGAAGGATTAATTATTGACAGAATTCATCCAACAACAGTAATTTTGCTGTGTGCAGCCCAATTTTATAAGATAGCTCTTTAAATAGGTTATTTTTCTCTTCAATTCTTTAAATATTATTTTATGTAAACCCGAAATGTGGAACTTGCAATGTCCATATAAATCAAAAATCAGAATAAAATGAAAAATAAAATTATTATTAACACTTGTTCAATAAGTATAATTAAAATGCATGATCTTAATTATCTGGAATCTCTGAAATAAATGAAAACAAAATTCAAAGAAAATAATGAAAAGTTTAAACAGCCCTAACCGGTTTGGCTCAGTGGGTAGAGTGTTGGCCTGTGGACTGAAGGGTCCCAGGTTCGATTCCGGTCAAGGGCATGTACCTTGGTTGCAGGCACATACTCAGTGGGGAGTGTGCAGGAGGCAGCTGATTAATGTTTCTCTCTCATCGAAACAAATTCTGCAGTCACAAGAGACTCCCATGTTCAGGAGGGCCCTCAGAAGGTAGAGTCTTGGCACTTGGTTAAATCCTCTGCTTAAGCCAGGAACCTGACTCATCTCTTCTCTTCCACATCCAGTCAGTCACAGGTCCTGCTGACTCTGCCTTCTAAATATTCATCCAACTGTGTCCTCTCTTCTCCATTTCAACTGCCACTTGTTATCAACTCCTCCCAGACTTAACCAGCAACCTAACTGGCCTCCCTCCTTTAATTCTACCCCCAAACTATTTTATAAGATGATTTTTCTAAATGGCATATGTAATCCACCATAAAATCATTTCTCCTCTTAAAATAATCTAATGGCTGCCCGGCTGGTGTTACTCAATGGTTGAGCAATCGACCCATGCACCAAGAGGTCACAGGTTCCATTCCTGGTCAGGGCACATGCCTGGGTTTCGCACTTGATTCCCGGTATGAGGCATGCAGGAGGCAGCTGATCAGTGTTGATGTTTCTCTCTCATCAATGTTTCTATCTCTCTCTCCCTTCCTGTCTCTCTAAAATCAATAAAAACATATATATATATATATACACACTAGAGGCCCAGTGCATGATTGAATCATGCACGTGTAGGGTCCCCTACACGCTTTCGCTTTTCCCGGTGGAGCTGGGTGCCTGCCTGCTGGTGCACCAGGCCTTTCAGAAGCCCCCTGCGCCTCTCAATGGCTGCTGAGGGGGGCTGCCGCGGACACCTGGCTACCCTGCCGTTGAGAGGCGCAGGTGGGTGTCCGCGGCAGGCCCCCTCAGCGGCCACGGATCTGGCCGTTGAGAGGCACAGGGGGCGGGAGTCCCGCCCCCTGCGCCTCTCAACTGCAGGGTAGCCCCCCTCAGTGGCAGCTATCCATGCCTCTCAATGGCCGGATAGGCCACCCCGAGTCCCGCCCCAGCCTCCCACCGCCCAATCGTGGGCGTAGTGGAGTGATGGTAATTTACATGTTACTCTATTATTAGATAGGATATATATATATATATATATATATATATATATTATATTTTTTTTTTAAATCAATGGTTGCCCACTGACTTGAGCAAGATATAGTGAGCAGATTATTTTCTTAGTTCAGCACCTGTACTTCTTTCAGGAACTTTATTTCTCTTCTGGGAACTCCCCTACTGCCCTCCCCTGAAATGATGTACTAACCATGTGTGCTGGCACCTGACCCAAGCTGGGTAAATCCAAGCCTTCCCTTGAGATTTTGTTAGGTTAGAGGAAGCTGCAAACTGTCGAAACCCAAAAGCTGTCGACATCCATGATTCCTGCCAACTAGGGAAAGTGGTCAACACTAAGAGAGTATTAAGAAATGGAGAGTCTTGGCAGTTTGACTTTCTGGCCCAGCTTTTTGAGGCCCACCTTTCCATTTAACTCTAGCTTAGATGCTTGGAGCTGATCAATTCCTCTTTTTGCCCAAGTAGGCAAAGCTGTGTCTCTATCCTTTGCTGTTACACATGACCATCCCAAGACACTTTATTAATTAGTTCCTACTTTTCCACTCATCCTATCTCTCCTTGTATCCTCACACACATATTTTAAAATAAAATGCTTAACAGTCCACTAATTCAACATGCTGTTTCATGCGTCTTCCTTTGCACACACAACTGTCTCTGCATCTCCAGTTCCAATTCTGGAGTCATCTTCTCATCTTTCCTAACTCCCTGGTCAGAGCCAGGTAACCACATGTTGCTTTCCAGCAGCCTGAGCAGTAAATTCAAGCTCTTATCATAATGTACTACAGCTTCCTCTGTGTATGACTAACTTGCTCTAGTAATGACAGTTTGCAGAGTATATGTGGAATCCAATGAACAAAATAAACTAACAAAGCTGTCAGAGAGGAAGGGGGTAGGGAGGTTGGGTGAAGAAGGTGAAGGGATTAGGCAAAAGCAGCAACAGCAACAAACATACCACACATACGGACAACAGTATGATGATCACCAAAGGGAAACAGGGGAGGGGGAAGGTAGAAGAGGATAAATGAAGGATAAATGGTGACGGAAGGAGACATAACTTGGGGGGGAATGAATACACAATCTACACTAATAAAAGAGAAATACGAAAATTGACCACAACTCCACAACACACACCAGCCAATCAGGAGTTGGTACGCAAATTAACCCAACAAAGGTGGTGGGTTAATTTGCATATGCAGGCCGCAGAGAAGACTAAAGAGGCTTGGCTTCTCCGCTGTGGCCCGGAGCAGAGAAGCCTAGTCTCCCTGTGGCCAGAGCAGAGAAGCCTAGCCTTGAGGCTTGGCTTCTCCGCTCTGGCTGCAGCAAAGGCCTGGGTCCTGGGTGCCAGAGGAAAACTGGTGCTGGCAGCCAGGGTAAGGAAGGGCTGTTGCACAAATCTTCGTGCAACGGGCCTCTAGTATAATATACAGATGATGTTTTGTGGAACTGTACATCTGAAACCTATATAATTTTATTAACCTTTGTCAGCCCAATAAATTAATAAATTAAAAAAAAAAAAAAGAACTTGGGAGTCTGGAGCCCAACTGCCAGGTTCCCCACTGAGTTTCAGCAGCCTCTCTACAAATTGGGCAGACCTCTCTGTGCCTCAGTTTCTGATCCATAAATGGGAGATACCTATAGCGCCGACTTTATAGGGTTGCTGTGAAATCAAAATGTGATGAGAATTTAACAACAGTGCCCTAGCGCGTAATAACTGTTAGCTACATAATCATGATCCTTGAAAACAGAAACTAACTCCCATTTTTTTGTATTCCCAACACCTGGTACAAAGTCGGTCCCAAAGAATATGACCAAGTATTTGTTTGCTTGACTTTTAAAGAGCAAGCCTAAGGGGAGCTGATGGGAACGCCGCACACCTAACGGGAGCTCAAGGAGGAAGTCACAGCACAGAGCTTCAGACCAAGAGTTTGCCAAGGCTGATGGAGGCTGGGCCTCCCTGACCCCTTCCAGGCCAGCGCTGGCTGTGGACAGGAAGGAGACACTCGAGACTAATGGGGGAGTTTCCGGTCATTTAAGTTTATTCCCCTTGCAGACGAGGGATAAACCTACTAGTAAAATGATCGCGTTAGAGTTCCGAGTGGCCATTACACCGAGCTCCGGAGAAGCGTTTCTCTGCACGTTTCCTGGGAAATCTCAATAAGCAGGCGGAAGTCAAAGGCTCCCAGGGAAGAGACCCACCGCGAGCCAATCCGCTAGCCAATCCGGCAGGACACACACACCCAGCCAGAGACGCAAGACGGCCAATCGCGGCACAGTTCCCAGCGGGCCAAACAGCTTCGCTCCCAGCCTGAGGCTCTGGGGTCCACCCTAAGGGTACCCTGTTAAGTCGGGAGCTGTGTGGCCAGCTGACAAATGCCGGCCAGGAAACTCACTCCGGTGAAAAATGAATGAGGAGAACTAGAGAACTGAGAGGCGTGCTTTGTTATTTGGCAACAACGGAGGTGGTAAGAGAAAGGGGACTGAAGTGTGCAAACCGCAGAAACCCGAGTCGCTTTCCCCACCGCCGCCCACGTAGCGCCCCGACGCCCCAGAGCGTCCGAGAACCGACCGCCCCGGGCGACTGCGGCGAGGCCCCTCCCACGGGGCTTCCCGGCCGCGGCGGCCTCCTCCCTTCCCTCCCGTCTCCGCCCGGCAGCACCCCGGCCGCGGCCGACCGTACCCGAGGACGGCTTCGGATCCGCGGCGCTGCTCTCCGCCCAGCTCGCGGCCTGCGTGATGAGGACGAGGAGAAGGAGGCGAGCCATGCTGCTGCGGGCTGACGGGCTGCGGCCCCGGGCGGCTGCGGGGGTCTCCCGCCGGCCCTGCGGCCCGGGCCCGGCCTCACTTCCGGAGGTCTAGGAGGCAGGGAGTGGACACTGCGAGATTAGAGCCCGAGGCGGGACTAGGAGACTAGACCCCGGCCTGGAGGCGGGGCCAGGGGGCGGGGGGGCCGGGGCGGGGCCGGGGGCGGGGCCAGGACGTGAGCTGAGAGGCTGGAGACCGTCCTGGAGTGGATCCCGGGCTGGGAAGCAGAATTGGGACGAGTAGGCAAGGAGAGGCCGGTTTCGAGGTATCAAGGCGTTAGGGGCAGGACAGTCTGGAGTCGCAACCTGGGTGCAGGGGTTTCTGAGGAACTTGGTTACTGTTCGTTGTTGTTGTTTTTTCCCATGCTTGGCACCACCTCCCACGATTCCACTTCCTATTTTCTCGGTATCCTGGGGTTGAACGCTTTGCCCCCCTAAGGCCGCAACCCTGCCGCGTCAGTGTCTCCTATTAGACTTCCCGTCAAGGCAACTGGGAACTTGAGAGTTTAGAACAGAAAGAGCCCTTAAGTGCCTTCTCTAATCCCTACACTTGTATTTGAGGAATCTGAAGCTTCGCTGGTGAAATGTTTTATGGAAACTTCCACGGCCCAAATCGATTTGGATTGGCTAAGAAATACACTGTTCTTGAAGGAAAGTAGCTTGTATTCCTTTTTCAGCAATTAAGTATCAAATATCAATTTATTAAATAGCCTCTCATCATGAGATCTACCCGCTTTCACATCTGCTGTTACTCCTCATCAATCCTATCCCACTCCAGCCACATGGGGTGTGCATAAAGCTAACTACCTCACCTGTTTCAAGTCTCTGCTTATCATGACCTTTTGTAAAAATTTGAAATTTCAGCCCACCTTCCCTTCTTTTTATCTTGACCTATATTTTCATGGCACTTAGCACCTTCACCCCACACTTTGCAATATGCATAGTGTTACTTATTTTCTCAAACTCCATAGGGCTGAAACCTTTGGCACTCAGTATTTGTTGACCGAAAGAATACATGATTACACTACAGTTAATTTCCTCTAAATTTTAGAGGAAAACCATATGAAAATAGTGTACAAACTTGAGAGGAATTACTAGCTAGATCATTTTATTTATATGAATAAATCCCTTCGCTCAGTACGTCTCCAACTTCAATGTACAGGTGAATCACCTGGGGTGAGGTGGGGCTTGTTACAATGCAGATTCGAGTTCAGTAGGTCTGGTTCAGGTTGGGGCTTGAGATGTTATATTTCTAATGAGACACTCAGGGAGGTAGGTAGGTCTGGTTCAGGTTGGGGCTTGAGATGTTATATTTCTAATGAGACACTCAGGGAATGCCACTGGCTCTCGGGCCACACTTTGAATAGGATGGCTTTAGCTCCATCTAGTCTGCATTTTGGGGAATATTTTGTTGGATGTGTTTATGATGACACTGCCTTAGTACATTCAGGCTGCTATAATAGTACGGCATGGCTTATGAAAAACAGAATTTTTTTTCTCTCACAGTTCTTAAAATGGGAAGTCTGAGGCGAGGGTGCCATCATGGACCACTGAGGGCTCTCTTCTGGGTAACAGACTTCTTGTAACCTCACATGATGGAAGAGGTAGGGATCTCTCTGGAACCTGTTGAATAAGGGCACTAATCCCATCCATGAGGGTTCTACCCTTGTGACTTAAGCACCTCTCAAAGGCCCAACCTCCTTATATCATACCTTCGAGAGTGAGAATTTCAACATGTGAATTTTGGGTGGACATAGCACTCACTGTAGGACAGGGACCTTCTAGTCACTGTAAGGATGTACGGATAAATAAGAACTGATCTTTGCTGTTTAGGAGTCTATGGAATAGAACAGAACATAATATTCAGTTCAGTAAACAATTTTGTGGTAGCCATCACAGGTTGGGTTACCCAGGAAGTAGAATCTGAGGGGGAGATTAGCATGCAAGACATGCTCTTGTATGGTCTTAGGATCAATCCCTGTGAAAGGGAGGTGAGCAGAGGGAGAAGCTGATCTGTAATGCCATTGCAACAAAGTCTTCAGAGACCCCTTGGGTCTGGGATGGCCTTTTAAAGGTGTCTTGAGTTGATATGAATGGCTGGGCCTTCAACTGGATGCAAACCAATGATTTGGGGCTGTCCATTTCTTTAACTGAGGCTTCTCCAAAGAGTGCTGAGAGCTGAGGGTTTCTGCCAGGACTAGGGAGCAGATGGGGCTAAGTCTTCTATTCCTGAAGGGGGATTGGGCCGACCTTCACAATCAGTGTCTACCATAGAGGACTAGCCTTTTGAGGCACTGTGCTAGTCACTTGTAGACTGAATATATTGATTAATTCATTAATATTATTGAGTGCCACTGTGTATGTCCAGCACTGCTGCACAGTGAGATATAGACTTGAGCAAGGCAGATATGGCCCCTGCCCTCATGGCACTTACAATCTACTAAGGGATTAATTAAGCCAGCATTAATCAGCCCTAGCTGGCTTAGCTCAGTGGATAAAGCATTGGCCTGTGGACTGAAGGGTCCTGGGTTCAATTCCAGTAAAGGGCACATGCCCGGGTTGCAGGCTCCATCCCGAGTCGGGGGCGTGCAGGAGGCAGCCGATCCATGATTCTCTCTCATCATGGATGTTTCTATCTCTCTCTCTCCCTCCCTTCCTCTCTGAAATCAATTTAAAAAAACAACAAACTAACAAAAAAGCCAAGCATTAATCAAGCTATTACACAAATAAGTACTGAAACTGTGGTAATCATTATTAAAGAGAGCAATGGATTTACAGGAGCATAAACAGAGACTTAGCTCAGTCTAAGTTTTAAGAACATTTTTTCTTAAGGAAGCTACAATTATAAGGTGAAAGATAAGGGAGAATTAGCCTAGAGAAAGCAGGGGTTGGGGAGTGGGGTCACAAGCTAGTAAGAGAGGTAGGAGGATGATCAGTAAGATATACTTAAAAATTCAACATATAGATCTTATATAGCCACACAGAAGTAAAATGGGCAGTGCCTTTCCTTGGTAAAAATCCAATGCCTAATGCCTAAGAATATCCAAGTATATGTTAGTCCTACTATATCCTCTGGTGAGTTTTTAAAAACCAAGAGAACCAATATGGGGTGAGAGGTGGATGATTCCAGGGCCAAGTGCAAACTGAAGTGCTGCTCAGAAATTTGAAGTTTACACTAAGCACAGCCTAGAGGAAGGAAGTATACAGGCCAACTATTTGAAAGAGAATAGAGACTGGGTGTGCAGTGAAAACTGGACACTTGTCTCCTGGTGCTGAGCAATTCCTTCCCCTCTTTTCTAGAGCAGAAATGTCTGCCAGTTTCCCTTTAAAGCAAGGCAAGTTTGTGGCATTTAGTACTAAATTCTATAAGCTATTCTATAATTTATAGCCAATACTCTCCTGCCCTCTCACTCTATCCATGTCTCCACACTGTCCCTTTCTTAGCTATGTTTTTGTCATAGCACTTATCATTCACAAATACATAACTACTAAAATTGTGGTAAGCATTACCAAAGAGAACAACTGCACCTAGACAAGTGCCTATCATTCCATTAATATTGAGTAAATATTTAATATTTTACAAAATGTCTCCTAGTAGATGGCTTATATATAAGCACTACCTAAGATTGATGCCACATGCAAGTTAGTGACAGTGACAGACATTTTTCATTAGCTGACTGCTAATAACCTTTCTCAATGTCCTTCTATCTTGCTACCATCCTACTATAGAGGCTCTAAAAGCTCAATACTCACTTGCCCAATAGTCACAGCAGTTAAGCATAGTCATATGACACAGTTCCAGTCAATGAGACAGAAGTAAGAGTCTTCCTGTGTGCATGCATACTCATGCTACAGATGCAACAGGAGAGGGTGCTGGCCTTGACCCTTTTCTAATCTTGCTGCCCTAAATGTAGGCACATGCTGCCTGGATCTGCAGCAGCCATCTTGCAACCAAGGTGTTAATATTAGCATTGAGTCCGGGTGAAGCTGGATCCCGGGTCCGGGTGAGGCCGTGCACCCCTGGGTCCGGGAGAGGCCACGCACCCCTGGGTCCGGATGAAGCTCGGTCCCGGGCCCGGGTGAGGCCGCGCGCCCCTGGGTCCGGGAGAGGCTGGATCCCGGGACAGGGTGAGGCCACGCGCCCCTGAGTCCGGGCGAGACCAAACCAGAGGGAGTCGGACCTGCATTACCACCATTTGTCCACCATCCAGAACTGAAAAGTCAGTGCCGACATGTACACATAAGGAACTGGTGGACATTGAAATTGGGTCTCAAAAGAACTGTTGGTCCAGAAAGAAACTCACTACAGACTGATTCATTTGCCTGTCAGCATAACTATTATTGCTCGTCTCACATTCGGTTATTATAAGTATATTTCTAGTAACACATGATCTCACTCATCTAGGGGAAATGATGAACAACATAGACTGATGAACAAGAACAGACCCAGAAACAAGGAGGCAACTATCGGACTGTCGGGCCTCAGAGGGAGGGTAGGGGAGGGTGGGGATAGGGGGGAGAGATGAACCAAAGGACTTGTGTGCATGCATACGAGCCTAAACAATGGTTAAGGACAACAGGGGAGTGGGGGCATCCATGGGGAGGGGTGGGGGATGGGAATGGGGGGATGAGGACAAATATGTGACACCTTAATCAATAAAGAAATTAAAAAAATAAATTAAATTAATAACACCCCCCCCCCAAAAAAAAAAAAGAAAGAAAAAAAATATTAGCATTGAGCAGTTGAACCAATATCTTCAACAACCTACCTCTACACAGTGGTCGGCAAACGTTGGCTCGCGAGCCACATGCGGCTCTTTGGCCCCTTGAGTTTTTAGCAAAGGCCAGCTTAGGAGTACCCTAATTAAGATAATAACAATATACCTACCTATATAGTTTAAGTTTAAAAAATTTGGCTCTTAAAAGAAATTTCAATAGTTGTACTGTTGATATTTGGCTCTGTTGACTAATGAGTTTGCCGACCACTGCTCTAGACTCTTATTATAGGCCAAAAAATAAAGTACTATTAGCCAAAGCCAGTTTGGTTTTCTGTTAATTGAGCTGAACGTTTTCTCACTCTGCCTAGCTGGTGTGGCTCAGTAATTGAGCAGCGACTATGAACCAGGAGGTCATGGTTCAATTCCTAATCAGGGCACACGCCCAGGTTTCAGGCTTGAACCCCAGTGGGAGGCATGCAGGAGGAAGCTGATAAATGATTCTCTCTCATCATTGATGTTTCTATCTCTCCCTCCCTCTCCCTCCTTGAAATCAATAAAATATATTTTAAAAAATTTTTTTCCTCAATCAATGCCAGGACAACCTAAATAAAAACTCTTTCAGAGAGCTAAAATAAACCATAATGGAAGGGAAGATAGCTGGGGGGAAGGGGAGCAAAAATAAAAAAAGAAGAAACAACTAGCTCAGGGACAGAAAGTAGAACTCTAGAATCATAAGCAAAGATCCCTGGTGAGGAGAGAACAAGAGGCCCAGGTTTTGGAGCTGCAGCTGTAGGCAGAGGCTTGGTAGCACTTTGTATACCGGGAACAATGTTCCCTCTCTGTAGCCCCTGAGG
Source organism: Eptesicus fuscus (assembly GCF_027574615.1). Classification (NCBI taxonomy): domain Eukaryota; kingdom Metazoa; phylum Chordata; class Mammalia; order Chiroptera; family Vespertilionidae; genus Eptesicus; species Eptesicus fuscus. The sequence continues at coordinate 73,412,072 of NC_072482.1, read as the reverse complement.
ACCAGTTCACTGGGGACTATTTCCTCTTTGACTGTCCCACACATCTTCACCAGAATCACTTGTCACTAAAGGTAATCTGAGTGTCTTTGTCCCTTGCAACTAAAAGAGCGCACCTAATAATTTCAGTCCCATAAAGGACAGCTACCTTGTTCTTTTAGAAAACACTTCTCAACATCATAAGACACTGGTCTAGATAAACTTGCTAAAAAAAGAACTAGTGACGCAAAGCAGTCAATTTGTCCTCAGTACCTCACACTTCCTCTTTCAGGGCTTCTTCCTCTTCGTCTAAGTGCTTTCCTTCACTGCACTGATGCCCAGTGCCATCTTGCTGGTTTTTAGATACCCACAGTCCTCCTTCTTTGAGAACCTGGAGCTGCTCTGGTTCACAAGGCTTCAGCTTAAGGATTCTTTCCATCTTGATCTTTGGTCAACATTTCGGTACACAGTTCTTTAATTTGCAGGCAGATTCGAAAGGAAAAGGATCCTTGCTTCTTGCCCTTTGGGTTGTAAATAAATTTCTCCACAGGGTAGACAAGACTAGAGTATCCAGCTTGACATTCCAGGAAATCTCTCCATTGTTCTGGGGTGGGTTGGGTGTGGGGGTCATTGTTCCTTGACATAAAAAAAAACAACAACAACACACACAATCTGGCCTGAGTGGCTCAGGGGTTGAGTGTCGACCTAGGAACCAAGAGGTCACAGTTCAATTTCTGGTCAGGGTACATGCCCAGGTTTCAGGCGCAATCCCCAGTGTGGGGGGTGCAAAAGGCAGACCATCAATGATTCACTCTCATCATTGATGTTTCTCTTTCTCTCCCTCTCCTTTCCTCTCTGAAATCAATAAAAATATATTAAAATAAAATGCACAGCACTAGGGAGATAAATCTCTCTGGATTATTATATAATCACGGATAAATTCACTTCCATGGTTGTTCTTTTTGCTTAGATCCCAAGTGTCAGTAAAATTTTCTCAGAAAATTTAACTGTACAGAAATATAAGTTTTTTTTTCTACATCCCACAGTTCCCAGGTTGAACCATTGGCCCACTGTCTTGATCACCACACACACTGCTTAATTGATTCTTGGTCGTGTAGGCATTTGTGTTTGGGACCACTATCTCATATCATCCTTTAAGTAAAGTTAACCTTCCTGTCACATGTCATAGGTGAGAACATACCTTCTTGCTCCCCCACACCTGGCATGCCCTTTGCCCTTTGCCCTGTGCTAGCTTTAACCTTCTCTGGAGCACCCCAGATGGCATTCTACACAATGTTTAAAGTCTGCCTCTCACATCTGGAACAGATCCTCCATGAGGGAGCAATCTCTGTAATGACCAGCACATAATTGGTGCTTAATAAATATACTGAATGAACAAATAAATGAGTGAGTGTGTGACTGAGAGAATGGCTTTAAAAAACAAGTTAACCTTTAGACAGCCACCAAGCTATCATAGTCAATACTTTGATCGAGGAATGTATATGTGCTACCATCCAGACCTCTAAAAAGAGAGTTGAAATATATTAAATTTGTGTGCATGAAGAATTAATAAGATGATTTTTTTCAGACTAGAAATCAAACCACAATGAAATGATAATTTCTTACTACTTGCTATAGACTGAATGCCCGTGTCTCCCAAAATTCATATGTTAAATACTAACTCCCAATGTTATGGTATTTGGTGATGGAGCCTTTGAGAGGTGGGAGCCCTCATGAATGGAATTAAAACCCTTATAAAAGAGATCCTGGAGAGCTCCCTTGTCCCTTCACCATGTGAGAGGAAGACGGCTGGCCCTAGACGGTTTGGCTCAGTGGATAGAGTGTCAGCCTGCAGACTGAAGGGTCTTGGGTTCAATTCTGGTCAAGGGCACATACCTCGGTTGCATGTTAGATCCCTAGTCCCGGTTGGGGTATGTGCAGGAGGCAACCAATTGATGCGTCTCTCTCATATCAATGCTTCTCTCTCTCTGTCTCTCACCCTCCCTTCCACTCTTTCTCTCAAAAAAAGAAGAAGAAGAAGAAGAAAACAGCTGGCCATGAACCAGGAAGTGGGCCCTCGCCAGACAGCGAATCTGCTGGCGCCTTGATCTTGGACTTCCCAGCCTCCAGAACTGTGAGAAATAAATTTCTGTTGTTTATAAGCCACCCAGCCTGTGGTATTCTATGGTATTCTGTGGTATTCAGCCTGAACAGACTAAGACACTATTCCCAATTATGTAGAGAAAATTTTTGCCTACATGGAAATGTATAATGTGGATCTGTGTCTTAATCTTGTCACAGAATCCTAGCTAGTGGTTAGGAGTGAGCAAGACAGTCTTTGTTGTAGTCAGTCCATCATCAGACATTTTATGAGACAGTATTATTGTAATACTCTGAAACTGGACTACCTGGGTTCAATGTGTCCATCGCTGCTGATTATAATCTTGGGGGTTACTTAACTTCTCTGTTCCGGCCTTTCATTACCTGTAAAGTGGAGATAGAATAATGTATACCACATGGGATCATTGTGAAGGTTAAATGAGATAATTATGAGCAGTGCTTAACCCCATCCCCTGATAGATAAGTATATAAACATTAGCTGTGTATTATTATTTGCTAGATCACCCCTATCACAGCAATTTAAAGAAAATAAGCTATCATTTCCTCTATGAAGGAATTTATGAGAGGGACTAAAAATAGCAATATGCCTTTGTCTTGCAACAGCTTTGGTAAGAACACAGCAGGGTGGAGAGTAATCGGGAAATTATTTACAAAAGGAGAGGGAAGACCTTTGAACAAATTCTTGAAACCTGAATTTGTTTTCTCACTTTGTGCTCCTAGCAACCACCAAATAGTGGTGAAGATAAAAAAAGTTAACAGCATGTCTTTTTCTATAGATGAATACGAAATGACTATATATTTGACAAAAAATGCTTACTACCTTAGATTTCAGTGATTGCAAGTAACAAATCTGTCAGCATCATCAGCTTGCATTTCCCCCATTTTTGCCTTTTATAGCTTCTGCACTTAGAGACTCACAAACTCTGCACCTCCACGGCACCCATTCCTCAGTCATTCATGTCAGCTTTAAGTACATCAGAAGTCTGGCAGAAGACCGCAAACAAGATTATATTAATTTCAGGTGTAGAATATAATGACTCAATATTTGTATATATTGTGAAATGATCATCACAATAAATTTAGTTAACATCCATTCCCATACAGAGTTACAATTTTTTTTCTTTTGTTAGAACTTTTAAGGTCTACTCTCTTAGCAATTTTCAAATATGCAATAGACTATTATTAACTATTAGAGGCCTGGTGCACGAAATTCGTGCACTCCGGGGGTCCCTCAGCCTAGCCTGCGCTCTCTCGCAGTCTGGGACCCCTTGCTTCTTACCGTTCGGCTCGCTGCTCTTTAGTGCTGCCACAGAGGCAGGAGAGGCTCCTGCCACTGCTGCTGCACTTGACAGCCATGAGCCCGGCTTCTGGCTGAGCGGCGCTCCCCTGTGGGAGCACACTGACCACCAGGAGGAAGCTCCTGTGTTGAGAATCTGCCCCCTGATGATCAGTGTGCTTCATAGCGACCGGTCGTTCCACTGTTTGGTTGATTTGCATATTAGCCTTTTATTATATAGGACTAGAGGCCCAGTGCACGAAATTCGTGCATGGGGGGAGGGTCCCTCTGCCTGAACTGCACCCTCTCCAATCCAGGACCCCTTGGGGAATGTCCAACTGCTGGCAGCCTGACATCCCTCTCACAATCTGGGACTGTTGGCTCTTAACCACTCACCTGCCTGCCTGCCTGGTCACCCCTAACCACTCTGCCTGCCTGCCTGATCACCCCTAACCCCTCTGCCTGCCTGCCTGATCACCTCTAATCACTTGCCTGCCTGCCTGCCTGATGCCCCTAACTGCTCCCCTGCAGGCCTGATCACCCCTAACTGCTCTCCCCTGCCAGCCTAATCGCCCCTAACTGCCTCTGCCTGCCTGCCCTCTGCCTGCCTGCCTGATCGTGTCTAACCACCCACCCCTGCCAGCCTGATTGCCCCTAACCTCTCTCCCCTGCCAGTCTGATCACCCCTAACCGCTCTCCCCTGCTGACCTGATCACTCCTAACCACTCTGCCTGCCTGCCTGATCACCCCTAACCACCTCTGCCTCAGCCCCCGCCACCGTGGTTTTGTCTGGAAGGACGTCTGGTCTATCCAGTCTAATTAGCATATTACTCTTTTATTAGTATAGATAGCCACCATGCTGTACATTATACCCCAATGATTTATTTATTTTATAACTAAAAGTTTATACCTTTGACCCTTTTACCCATTTTTGCCTACTCCTCACCAATCTATTTCCTGTATCTATAAAGGAGCTTGCTTATTAAAATCAAGATATAATGAAGCCAATACTCTCCCTTAGGCCAAAAGAGGGAGGAATGAGTTCATCATGACCTAAGTGGAGACATTATCATCTTTTTAAAAAATTGATCAAAAGAAAAGGAATCGTTATGATGGAAACACAGAAAAAAAAAAAACATGTGGAGTTCAGGGATGCAAAATTGCTCAGTGTGTCTCCAGAGGACATCCAGGAAGGATGTCCTTTCCTAATTATGCACATACCTAGTTTCTTTGCCAGAGAATACAGGGGTTAATTAAAGAAGTGGGCAGCCCTATCATTTAATAGCTCTGGGATTTTGAAAAATTCTTATACCTCTGTGTGCCTCACTTTTCTCATCTGTGAAATGTGGATAATGGTCAGACTCATCTCAAGGACAGATGTGAGAATTCAGTGAGTATGTATAATGCAGTGCCTGGCACAGAAAAAGTGCTTAAGAAGTCATAGCCAGAATTTCTCCTTTCTCAGCATCGTTTGATCACAGTTTTATTCTCTTTCCTCTGACCCTCAGTCCCAACACACTCTGTATCCTTGCCCACTCAATTTTGACATTCCTGCCATTAACTTTCATTATTTAGTGGGGCTGAAGTGGAGCTTCTGGAAGGTGGTGTTAGGTGAAACCATTTACTACATCTCCTCAGAGTGATGAAACAAATAAGTGTTAGATGGTCACAAGATATTGGGGACTAGCTGACTGTCATGAAATGTTCAGGATCCTTAAACAGGTGCCAAAGGACCCATGATAAGTAGCAGGGCCAGGCCTGTTGGAGACCGGATGTAAGCTGACAGAGTCCTTGCACCCAAGGGACTGATAAGGACCCATGATAAGTAGCAGGGCCAGGCCATTAGTGGTGCTTCATTCAATCAGTTGAGAATCTTTATAGGACAATGACTGACTTCCCCCTACAAGAAGGAAGTCTATCAGCAAAGAGCCTTTGGACTTGAACTGAAATATTGACTCTTCCTTGGGTCTCCAGGCTGCCAGCTGTCGCAGATTTTAGACTTGCCAGAGTCTATAATCACATGAGCCAATTCCTTAAAACCAATCTCTCTCTCTCCCTCTCCCTACTTATCTGCCCCACTCCCCCTCACCCCCACTCTATTGGTTCTGTTATATGGTGAATACTTACTTATACAATCATGTTTAATGTTTCACAATTTAGTTGGGGATTTAATAGACTATGATGCTAGCTATTTCTGACCAAGCCTAGGAAAGTGTGAGGATCTGCTTTGAACATATGGTTGTCTCTTGTAATGTCTACCCTGTAGGGGTTTCTCTCTTTCCGCGTCCAGCACGGAAAAAGAGCGGGTCCAGTTCCTGAGTAGAGGAGCTGGGGATTGAGAAATAAAAGAAAGAAAGAGCTCTAACCGGTTTGGCTCAGTGGATAGAGCGTCGGCCTGCAGACTGAAAGGTCCCAGGTTCGATTCCGGTCAAGGACATGTACCTTGCTTGCGGGCACATCCTCAGAAGGAGGTGTGCAGGAAGCAGCTGATCGATGTTTTCTCTCATCGATGTTTCTAACTCTCTATCCCTCTCCCTTCCTCTCTGTAAAGAAATCAATAAAATATATTTTAAAAAAAGAGAAAAGAATGCCATAGAAAGAAACAATAAAGAGATTTAACAAATAAAAAAAAAAGAAAGAAAGAGACCAGACATGAACATAGAAGGAAATAGCTGGGAGCCGGGTGGGACCGCTGTCCTCTCTGATGGAGGGACAGGGACCCAGAGCCGACACAGCAAGTTTATTTTATACCCCCAAATACCAGGAAGTTTCACCAAAAGTTAGGATCAAAGGAGATTATTTGCATTCTTGAGTAGGCCCTAATCATTCTTGGTGCTTGACTGGATTTACATATTAAAGTCACACTCCCAGACACCTGGGCTGAAATGAAGGCCAAGCTGATAACACTCTTGCCTTTTTGGCAAAGCATGTTCCCAGGGCATGGCTTTGCCTGTCGCCTTGAATTCAGCTGATAATAATTAAAGAAATGCCCATGTGCCTTCCCAGGCGCTGTCTACACTACCCCAGCCCTCCCCTGCTGCATAGCAGTTGTGGGTTTTGGGTAGAGTGGACAGGACTACTCACTCTAGGCCCATCTACATTATGCAGGTCAATTTGCTTTACTTAAAGTCTGACAATTTAAATGTAAATCTCATCAAAACACATCCTCACAGAAATGTCCAGAATAATGTTTGACTAACTGAGCACCATGACCCAACCAAATTGATACATAAATTTAGCTATCACAACTATCCTGTTTGTTCTACAAAAGTGCAAAAGATGATCTCTCTTTTTTTTGGTCAAGATAGATACTAAATATAAAGATAGATTCTGAGCACTTTCTCAGGATAATACAATCCATGGGCTCAGAGATTTTTCCCACTCAGGTGTTGGTTTTTGACATGAGTCTTCCTATTTAGTTAGGGAGTACTTGTCTCTGAGAAGGCTGAGGAAAGAGTTAGGGAGTACTTGTCTCTGAGAAGGCTGAGGAAAGAGTTAGGGCCAGACACAGAACCAAGTTCCCCAAAGCAGGACTGGGATAGTAAGAAAAAGCCTGAAAGTAAGAAAAGACCTGAAAGTTGTGTTGTCGAAGGATTGGGTTGCTGAGATTCCTCCCTAACTAGTGGGAGTGGGGTTCTTACAATATATTTAGAAAAGAAATTTATAAAACTCAAATGGAATAAAGAGTGGCTTTTATTGGTGTGGAATTATATTTCTCAGGTTGCAAAGTCCTATGTCCCTTAATCCAGTCCTGAAAAAGGTGTAGCTGGGAGTTTAGTAGAATTAAAAGCAGGACCAGTGTCCAGAGTTTCCATTCCATGGTGGAGCTGAGTCCAATGTGGCATTAGGCTATATTCACTCCATCAGTCCATAGTGTGGGTCCCACATGGCGGTGAGCCATGTGGGCAAATGCAGGGGAGCTCGCCCCCTGCAACAGGAGTCCCAAAGAGCAAGAGAGAAAACTCGCTTTGTTCAGGAGCTTAAATATCAAATCTTCCGGTGCTTGAGTGGCCATGCCTGTTCTGGCCTCTGACTTGTTCTCAGGTGTAACTGACAAGTAAGCATCTTCCCAAGTCACCCTGACCTTACTGGGCAAGCATCTACTGTCCAGTCCCTTCCACAGCAATCTGATCTGTGAGGTACAGACTTGGAGAATGTCAACCATAACTTCCTGGCAAAGTGCATAAATGACATGCCTATATTACATAGTCTCCCCTTTACTCCTTTCCTGTTAATGAATAACCAGATTGTTATAACTGGTATCATTTGAACTTGGCCCCAATGACCTATGGAAGCAAAATATTCAGCATAAAAGCATATTAATATCATCTGCTTCAGGAAGAAGACAATTGGTGTCTAGGACTGTTTTCACATATATTCTGGGTGTGATACCACAGAAAAATTGGAAATCTGAGACCGGAGAAATTAGGGAGGTGAATAGTGTCCTGACCTTGCCTTGCAGGACCTGGGCCCCATTTCTGACTGGGTGAGGATGAAGAACACCCCCACCCCCAATCCTTAAGCCACTGTTGGCTGTGCTCAACCTCATGGGGAACAGAGTCTGAGTTTATTGCCTTAAAATTTTCAACAAGTCAGAATTTCATTATAAAAATAGTTATTGAATGTGATTGTGTTAAATTTAAGTTATCTAGCTATGGCCGGTGTGGTTCAGTTGGTTGGGCATCATCCCATGTACTGAAATGTTGTCTGTCTGATTCTGGGTCAGGGCATGTGCCTGGGTTTGGGGCTTAATCCTGGTAGGGAGGCAACTGGTTGATGTTTCACATCGATGTTTCTCTCTTTCTCCCTTCCTCTCTCTCTAAGAAAATCAATTAAAGAATCTTTAAAAAATTTTAAGTTATCTATATATTTCTTTTAGGAAAATGGACACAAAGACAGAAGTAATATTCTGATGGCAAATATTGTGCTAATTTTCTGACAAAAAAAAATAATAAATGAGGGAGGTTTTGAATTAGAGCCTAGAAGTTTAAATAGCTATAGTGATGAGTTTCATTTTTAGAAGGTGTTAAATTCTAATCATTACTTCATTATCACTTCAAAAGATTTGTTTTTTCAACTTTGGAGCTTAAAATGTGTGTGTTAAAGTGTCAGCAGTGAAGAGGAGCTGGGGAGTTGGTTGAAGTGTAATTGTAGTTTTTAGCTGGAACGCTCACTGTAAACATTGCTTTAGTCCAAATTTATGTGAACAGACTCTTCTTTGTTAAAATAAAAAGCGGACTGGGCATACAATCTATTTCTTAAAAGATGAAAATTTGGATGTAAAAACCTATGAACCCAGTCCAATTTGGAGGTTAGGAAATGAGAAAGAGTAAAACACCTAAAGAGGTTTTTACAGTCTAGACTTGCCACTAGCTACATATGACTACGGAACACTTGTAATGTGGCTTGTCCAAACAGAGATATGCTGTGAGTGCAAAATACACACTGAATCTGGAAGACTTAGTATTAAAAAAAGTAAAACACATCACTAATGCTTGTTTTCTTATATTGATTACATACTGAATGATTATATTTTGAAAATAATGAGTTAAATGAAATGCACTATCAAAATTAATTTCACTTTGTTAACGTAAAAAAACACACACATTGAAACCTGAACTTTTGTGAGTTTATTTGAGCCAAACTGTCGACATATGCCTGGAAGCAGAACCTCAACAAATTTAGATAATGCTTTGGAGAATGGCGGGTTACATTTGTATTTATATATTGCAATCAAAGGAGGGACATAGGTGGGTTACATGAAATTCTTTGGTGATAGATTAAGGAGGTGAGATAAAGAAAATCGGAGGAAACCCCTGGGATTGGATAAAAAGTAAAATGATGGACACATACTTAGATGGGTGCAGGAACAATTAACATGATAATGAAGGAATTTGTGGCAACTGTCCTGGCGCCCACCACATTTGGTTGTGTCCCAGGGGCTCCAGAAAAAGGGTAGTTACAAGTGACCCAGACATTTCAAGGGTATGTTATCATAGATGCAAAAAGATAGATAGGCTCAGTTAAGGTAAAGGTTGACCTTGTCAGTGAAGATACTGGCCTAGGACATAACTGCCCACCATAACTGCGTTTAGTTAAAGTTTAATTTCAGACCATCCTTTGTGGTTACTTTAGGTCTCTGTTTGCAAGACTGCCATGCAGGCCTCCCCTGAGCTTGTCAGGTTAGCATGTGGCCCCTTTCGTCCACAACTTGTTCCTTTATACCTTTTTATACTTAATGTGGCTAAGAGAAAGTAAAATGACACATGTAACTCATTCAAATCTACTGGACTATAAAATGATGTCCTTCATTTCTTCCATCAGGACATGATGTCCTTCATTTCTGCCAACATATCTGTGGTCGCTATGTTGGTCTCAAGCTCTTTTTGGTTCTGCAACAGCTTGCTGTCTGCCACCACATTCATTCCCACCTCGCTCCATTATAGAGGAGGAACTGAAGTATGGTAGCAATCATCTCAGGTAGAAACTGCAGTTTTTAACCTTAATTTTAACCCTGCTGTTTGGCTTCTGTAATTATGTGCTTGCTAAAGCAATAAAAAATTTATTTTGATTTTCTGAACTTATGTATGCTATCCCAATCGATTGAATACTCCATTGATGGTGGTTTGAATATCCCATTGATTGTTGGTTTGAATATCCCACTGGTTATCAAAGCACATTCTTCTGGGAACCAGGGCAACTCAATTACCCTAAATTGTCTCAGTAGCTACAGATAATGCATTCCGGTTGACTCAGTGGTCCCAGAATCTGGACAGCACAATTATTCTAAATTGCCTCGGTGGCCCCAGATAATGTGTTTCTGTTGATTCAGTGATCCGTAGACCCAAAACTATAGATAACTAACTTGCTCAATTTCGCTTCTGTCACTGCTTTGTGCAAACCAGATTCCTCATTCCAAACCCAAAGATGTAATCGATACCTTTGTGATATTCTGCCAAAAGAAGCCAGATGCGGCAAGCTTTTTGGCACTGTGAGATCTGGAGTATGTTGCCCCTCGCATGCCGCCGGCCTTTAATAAATGACTCCATAATTCGACTTCTTGAGGCGTCCTTTGTGAGATTCGGGGAACAATAATTTTCCTTCTATCCTTCTAAGTTCTTCTGGCTGGTCTAATCAAATTGACATAAGACAGATTAATATGAGAAAATAACCAAGTTTATTATATATGTACATATAGGGATTCCCTAAAAATATAAGACCTATGAACAAATCTGGCAGTTGAGGCATATATGCCATTCTGGGCTAAGCAGAGGAGTTAGGGGGCACAGACTTCAAAGGGAAAGGAGGCAATTCACAGGTAGATGAGAAGGAGCAAACATTTGGTGAATGAATTCTTTCTGGGCCACTCAGAGACAATGGGACACAGAAGGGAGTCTAGCAAACAGACTTTGCTAGATTCTTCCCTGTCTGCCACACTTAATTCATTTTAAGGTGATAGCTTCCTTCCTTTAGCCTCCCTAACAGGTTTTCTATCTGAGTTTCTTTAGACAGGTAAGGAGGGAGGTTCAAAGGTGTGTTTAATTTTTTTTTTTTAAATTCTGAGTTGTTCCTTTCCTTAAAATGAGCAGCTTAAAAACAATCAGTAACACAGAAGGAATATTTTGAGGTGACAAACAACTTTACTTCCTCGTAGAGACCACGGTATGGCTTCTGATTTTTACCTATGAGTCTGCTCCAGTTATAGGTGGAGAACCACACCTCTTACAGCCTGATTCTAAAGTGGAGATGTTTAACTGGGGCCATGGTCTATTAACTGTATTTAATATTTATTTAATCTTTCACATTGTAGTTGACTTGAGCATATACACCATCCCTAAATACTAACTGACTGATATAACAATAGAAACAGGAACATATTGTTTGCTTTACAGCTTAGGAAGCACTTTTATTTTTTTTTTAATTTTTTATTTTTTAAAATATATTTTATTGATTTTTTACAGAGAGGAAGGGAGAGGAATAGAGAGCTAGAAACATTGATGAGAAAGAAGCATCAAAAAAAAAAAAAAAAAAGAAGCATCCATCAGCCACCTCCTGCACACTCCCTACTGGGTATGTGCCTGCACCCAAGGTACATGCCCTTGACTGGAATCGAACCTGGGACCCTTAAGTCCCCAGGCCAATGCTCTATCCACTGAGCCAAACCAGTTAGAGCAGGAAGCACTTTTAAATAGCGATGATATTATTGGAATCCCACAGTTGTAAACTGTAGATAGCACCATTATTGGTTATTATCATTTTATATATGTAGTGTGGGGACTAAAACAGTTAATACTTTTCCTCCCATCTTCTAAGTTCTTCTAGCAGGACTAACAATCAAATTACAGAGATTAACAAGAGAAATTAAATTTTAATACATGCACATGGGAAATTCACAAAGACATGAAAATTCCAAAGACAGTGGGGGCAACATTGGGTATATATGACATTTTGGGCAAAGGAGAAAAGGGGGTGAATGGGATGTTAGATTTTAGAAGTGAGAATGACTTACAGGTAGTTGAGGAAGAGCAGAAGATACATAGCAGGTAAATTCTTGCTAGGCAGCTCAGAAACAATGGAACCTAGAAAGTATCTAATCAACAGGCCTTTGCCTAAAGCCACACTATTTATCATACTTAAGTGAAATTAGGCTAGTGAACCTGATGCCATAGTAATTAACCTAGTTAATAACAATAAAGGAGCAAAGGGAAGGTCAAATATTATAGGCCTGTCATTTGGGCTTTACCAGGAAGCTACAACTTAACACTCCCCAGGGAGCCACCAGTCCATTCCCTGCAGATCTGAACAGGGGGTAGATAGATGCATGCTTAGTAAAGTTGGAGGGCCTAGCAAAGGTGCTTGCTGTCAGTCACACCTGGAAACAGAGGTCATTGGCCAGAATGGGCGTGGCCACTGAAAGCATGGGAAGATTTGGAATATTTGATAGCCTGAACAAAGGAGTTTCCTCTCTTGGCCCTCAGGGCCCTTGGCCTGTTGCACTCTGGTTGACTCCTGGCTTCCGTGGCTCTAGTTCCTGCTCACCTGCAATCACCCATATGGCTCACAGCCATGTGGACCTCCCACACCACAATGGACTAATGGACTAACCTGATACTGAACTGGACCCAGCTGCAACATGGAACAGAAAACTCTGGACACTGGCTTTGCTTCTAGCTCTACTTAATCCCTAGCTACACTTCTTCCAGGACTGGGTTAAGGGAAATGAGATTTTGGAAACACAGAGATGTAATTCCATGTCAATAAAAATCACTCATCCTCCTGTGTGAGTATCAGAAAATTCTTTTCCTCTAGATATTGTAAGGACACCACTCCCAGCACTCAGTGGGAAAAGGAATATCCCACTTCCACCCGTAACAAACATTCTAAGATCTCCTTCCTGGAGTAGGCCTTTCCATCTGAATCTCTGAGGTACCAAGGGAAAGGGTCAAAACTTCTTTGAGTCTTTTGTTTCTTAATAAACAGCTTAAAAAAATCAATGTCCATAAAAGGCAGCTTCAGGGAACCTTTGGTTCCCTTCAGTGGTCACAGAGGTGTAGATGAATTAACTGATCTTACCAAAGTCCTGAAGGCTGGGCTCCTGACCAAGCATCCAGGACTTTCCACTTTTACAGGCTTCCGACTACTGTCTTTTGCTAGGAAAGTCCCCGTGGCCCTGACCTCTGAAAGAAAGCATACCTTTAAAAGTTGCCAAGTAACCTGGTCTACTTTCTATCGAAGGCTCCTTGCACTGTGGGAAGAGGAAAGTGGTGAACTGTGATAAACAGATTAGTCATTGTTTCAAGATTGAGGAAGCCAAGACTTTATCCTGGAACTTTTGAGGAGAATGATGAAAGTTTCCTGATGGTGAAAACAAGTACGCAGAAGAAAGAAGGAAAGTAGACCCCAAGTTTTTATTTTCCCTTCTTCCTTTTGATGCACATACTTCCTAGGACATTGCCCACTGGCCATATTTCTTACTAATTTTAACAACTGTTAAAAATTATTTTTATTTCCCAACACTGTAGTTCACATTCTATCCCATGTCCTTAATACTTTTAGAGGACTAAAGTTTTGCCACCTTGAAGCTGCCTTTTGGGATATTGATGTTAATATTTTTATTAAGAAACAAAGACTCAGAAAGAAACTTTGACCCTCCCCCCTTTCCTACCCAAGAAATTCAGACAGAGAAACCTGTTTTAGGAAGGGAGCCTTGGCTTAATCACCTTAAGAACATTCATCCTAGCATAGGTCAAGAAGACTCCAAGCCTGCTACCCCATGTCCCAGTGTTTCTAAGTTGCCTAGTAAGAATTTTCCTGCCATGTATGTTCTACTCTTCCTCAACTACCTGTAAACTGCCCATTCTCACTTCTGAAATCTATACCCTGCCCCCCCCTTTCTCCTTTGTCCAAAAATGTCATATGTACCCAATGTCGCCTCACTGCCTTAGAATTTTCATGCTTATGTGAATTCCTCATGAGCGTGTATTAAACATTGGATTTTCTCCTATTAATCTGTCTCTATTAATTTGGTTATTAGCCCAGACAGAAGAACTTAAGGTGGAAAGAAAAGTATTCATTTTTTTTTAGCCCCACATTCTTAATTAAATACTCTGTATAGGTACATATCCTTGACCAGGTAGTTTTTCAAGAAACCTTTTCTAACACTCAGGTGTGACCTTACTTGTCTCTTTTCTTTCTTTTTTGTTTGGCTGTCCTCCTCCTCCAGCATTTTACCCATTTGCAAAAAGGGTTATGAATGCCGTCCTTACTTCCTTGCCAGGAAGGAAAGAGCCATGAATTTTCTCCCAGGTAGACACACATAGATGAGTCACATTCATAGCATAACTCTTTTCAGTATATGTATGATCCTTAAACATTTTCTTGCCAGCCTTTAACTGCTTTTGGGGGTATTTAATATTATATGTGAAAGTCTGGAGGGCTAGTTAGTATTAAGGTATAAACTTTTCTTTTTAACAATGTTGCTTGTTGCAGTGGGATGAATTAAGTTCTCTACTGAGAAAATAAATTCACGGGACAATGTTTTCTTTTGTTGTTGTTTTTCAATTACAGTTTGTGTTAAGCATTTAGACAGACCTGAGCAGAGCAAGGACAATGGGCCAGGTATAGAAAGTCACCAGGGTAAGCCCCCGGTGCCTAGCAATGGGCAAAACTGGGAAAACAAGCACCTCGCCTCCAGGCTAACCTTTCCTCCCCTAGCATATGGCTGGTCAGACAGTTTAGACTCCTGACCTTTTTCTATTTCTGGTCATATGGTTCAGACCCTCCCCTGACCTTTCCTCTCGTCATAAGCAAGGGGGCCAAGAGAATAGCCCTTACGCATTAAGCCCCCAGTGCAATGAGGTCCTAACTGCATCCAATACATCTAGGCCTCAGTTGTGTTTAAGCTCCAGGCCCGGAAAAGCAGCAAAACCAGGCAAACAAATTCCATAGCTGACTTCAGGATCAGCTGCGTTGACTAATGACTAACTGCCCTGGTGCCCACCCATCAGTAGAGACCACAACTCTGAGAGTATTACCAGAAAGGGGACCTGGCCCTTGACGGGTCTGCCCAGGGCCAGCTGGTAGTGTGTGCGTGCTTGACTTTGTGCAGGAAAAATTTCACAACACGAGTCCAGGTGAATTTTAGAGGATGTTTATTAATAACCTTTTGCACTCGGATGTCGAGTGTGACTCGACACGGTTAGCATTGGAATAAAGGAATCGAGAAAAAAGCAAGCGAGTGCAAAGGGTTTTAAAGCCGGAAACGGTGAAACAAGAAAGAACTGGGGAAATGAGCGCAGGCTGGTCTGCTCACCAAGAAGTCAGAGAAAAGGGAGCCATGGGGACAGGCTCCGGGTGTTTGCCTGGGACGAGCTGCCATTGCCCACTGCCACCCTGGTTGAAGCTTTGTGGGGTCCCTTAGAGTTCAGGAGATGCATGCCTTTGGGGAAAGAAGGGGGAGAGGCCTGGATGTGCTCCTGGGAAGGAGACTACGTGCCGGGACTTTTGTTTTGAAGAATTTTAAAGGCTGGGTATTTAGGGGAGATCTTAGGAGAGTATTTCAATAGACTGTTCATCAGCTTTATGCTGATGTACCAAAATGAGATTTATTCTCTTAATTTCATCTGTCCTTGGGTATAATCTACAAATGGCAACAATTGGATATCTGCTATCTGTTTCCCTGAATAGGGTGATTTAAGCTATTTACCCTCTGGTTGGGGAGAAGAAGTGCTAACCATTTACTCTTACGTGTCCCTGGTTTAGGGAAGATAAGATTTACTAGATGGCTGCAACTGCTTGGCATCGTGATTATCTACATGGCTGCAAACTGCTGTATAGCTGTCTGTCTCAGTTTCCTTACTCTGCTTGTCCTGGCTTCCTGGCCTATCTCAAAAGGACACACCTGGAAAGCTGATGAATATTATGTTGAGATCCTCCCCGGAGACCTCCAGAGCAATACCCTCAAGAGGGAGGACCCAGTGTGTTCGGCTCTCTCTATAGAGCACACTTGTGCCTTCCCCCACCCGCCTCCCCCAGGCTCCTTTGCCTTGCCTCTCTCTTTATCCTAAGCTACAAGGGCCCTTCTCTTGCCTCTGTAACTTGTTTCCTGAGACCATTCTTCTACAGTTCACTTCTTCTGTTGTCCGTGGGAAACAGGCTCTAGAGAAAGGCATTTCAATAATCCACATGACAAGGTGGTTTATTGGTGATGGCCGCCCCTGCCCCTGGGCTTCTAATGTCCCACCTCCCTCCATTCCACCATGGAAAAAAATCCAACCATGTCTGCAGCAGGGCCAAAATAAAACCAGTGTCCAGAATTTCCACTTCATATGACTCAGTGGTCTGCAGGCCCCAGAGGCCACTAGACCCACCTGCCCATGAGCTCCCTGGCAGGAGAGAATGCATGATGGCACCGGTGGGTGAGGGTCACCGAGCAAGAGAGAGAGAGAGGGCTTTGTTTCCTCGGGTTTTAACCAGGAGCATTTTCAAAATAGCCAGTTAACTTCCCAAGATTTCACGTGCTTGCATTGGGATCTATCCCCCTAGCAAAAGATCTTTTTCTCAGGTTAGAATGACAAGTATCTATAGTCCAGCACCTCCCCTGCACTATTTTGACTTCATTGCACATGTGATTACCTCCACCTTTGTTCTTTCCTTCCCCCCAGTGATCTGCTGGGAATGGAACAGTGGTTCCCTGGGGGAGTGTGAAGTTGTAGCTTTCTGGTGAAGCAAACAGGCCTTTGCTTCCCAGCTGACCATGCTCAACAGTGTCTCCCCATGTGCTTCCTCTCCCATCAATAACTTGCTAATGAGAGTAACACTTTTACCTCTGTGACTTTCTAAATAAACTTTCTCTATAGTTTGAGTCTTGACTCTGAATTCTTTCCTAGCCAGAACTCATGTACCGAGGTTGCTAAACCAAGGCCTCGTCTGACTCCACTGGTCTAATACCCGGTGCTGTTTCACTGCCAATCACTTTATTTTGTATTGGTTTCAGGTATACAGCATAGTAGTTAGACAATCATATGCTTTACAAAGTTTCCCCCCTATATTTTTAGCACCTACCTGGTACTGTTTGTCTGGCTTTTTTCACTTTGCAATGTGCACTTGAAATTCATCCAGGTTGCTGCATGCATCAAGACTTCATTCTTTTTATTCCTTTGTAGGATTCTATTTTATGGATGTACAACAATTAGTTTATCTGTTCAATGTTCGATGGCCATTTGGGTTATTTTCAGTTTAGGGTGGTTATGAATAAAACTGTATAACTATTCACTTACAGTTGTTTTTTTGGTGTGTGGACATATGTTTTAGTGTCTTTTGAGAAAGTAACTAGGAGTGGGACTCCTGAGTCATATGTTAAATATTTAAATTTTGAAGAAACTGTCAAACTATTTCTCAGAGTGCATTCCCACCAGCAGTGAATGAGAGTTCCAGCTGCAACTTGTCCTTGCCAGGGCAGTATTTGATGGTTTAGTTTTTTAAGAATATTTTTTTATTTACTTTAACTAGTTTAATAGGTGTGTGAGGTTATATTTTATTAGAAAGCATTAGTCCTTGGCCCAATTTAATCAGTGTTGGTATTTTTCAATCTCCCATGCTTCTTAAATCAAGAGAGACTAAATTAGTTCATCAAATCACCACAAATAGAGGGGCCTAATCATTCTAACTGCTGGCTCTAATTACGGTTCTTTTCTGTGGAGTTCAAGCAGACCTTTGCGGTTCAGATGGGTATCAGGAGGGCATGTTTGTGCACTGGTCTGGGGAAGTGGGTGAGAGAAGCCTCTTATTGGCATGTTCTGCTGAAAGTCACAGGACCTGGGAAATCCCTGAAAATGTTTTCTCCCAGGATGACTAATCAGGATGGATTGCTAGTAAGGAGACTAGAAACCAGTGGACCGTTTAGCAGGGCACTCAGCAATCCAGTCCTGAGGTAACAGAGGCCTGAATTAGATTGTGCTATTGGTAAAGGCTGGATATGATTTTTTTAAACAAAATGATGGATATAATAAAAGAAGAATTTAAGTATTGGTGTGAGGGTAAGTAAGGAGTTGATATGCTTGAAGTCTTACATTTAAATGATAGGAGAGGATCTCAATAGCAAAGTGAAACAGCATTTCACAAAATCTCCCTCTTGCAAAATCCAATGGCCAGTAGATTAATTCTACAGCACATTTTACCTGACTTATCAGGAATATTGACATAAGTCTCTTGACACACTAGACACTCCCTTCTTTTTCTCTTAACCTGAGGATACACCTTCTTGAGTCTCCTTCTTAACACTGCCTGCTCCTTATTCTCCTTTGTTGGTTCCTCCTCATCTCCACCTCTGAATACTTATATCTATAGCTTGAACCTTTTACTTGAATCCCATACTTGCATATCTAACTAGCTACTCAGCACCTGATTTGCTGAAGTAATTCAGTCTCTCTTAATTTAAGAAGCATGAGAGATTGAAAAATACCAACAATGATTAAATTGGGCCAAGGACTAAGGCTTTCTAATAAAATATAATCTCACACACCTATTAAAACAAAGTAAATAAATAAATAAGCATCTCAAGCTCAACATATGCACAACCAAATTCCTGGTCTCCACAACCCCAGGCTGGAGTCTCCTTTAATCTGCCTATCTTCTTCCCAATGCTCAGGCTCCGAACCCTAAAATCATCTCTTTCTTCTCTTTCTCTGACATTTATATCGTATCCATCACCATATGCTTTTGGCTTTACCTTCAAAATATGCCTAGAATCTGACCATTTCTCCCTACCTCTACTGCTACCAGCATGGGCCAAGTCACTATAATCTCCAAATTAGATTGTTTTGGATCTCCCAGTTTTCAACCTAGACCTCTTAGATCTGCCCTAAAAGCAGCGATTTAAAAGAAAAACAGTCAGATCTTGTCATTCTTCCATTTAGAATCCTTCAGTGGCTTCTTATCTCATTCAGAGACTCCTTACAAGGCTCAATGGCTACAACACACCACAGCAATCAAGTCTTGCTACTGCTCTGACTGAGGACCAGATACATGGTTTGCAAGGCCTGGTACAAAATGAAAATGCAGAGCTCCTTGTTAAAACTCATAATAATTCCGAGGTGCTGACCTCAGAGCATTCAACAAAGTGCATGGCCACCCTAAGCACAGACCCTAGTCCATGAGCTGGCCCTTCTCTGACCTCATCTTCTCTTGCTCTTGTTTACTCGGCTCCAGCTATAATGGCTTCTGAGAGTTTCTCCAACATGCCAGTCAAGGCTGAACCTCACATTCTGTTTGCTCTGCTTGACTCGCTCCATCCTAGAGATCTAAGCAGCTCCTTTCCTCCTTTCCTTTAGGCCTCTGCTCAAATGTCCATTCAGAGACATAGGCAAATTCGGAAGGAGAGGTTTGGGGAATAATGTGATGATTTTTAGTCCTATATATAGAATCACAGAACCATACAGTTTAGAGTAGACGTTAGGGATCATTTCAATGTAGTTTTTTCTAGGATTAAAAAAACAACCAAAAACAATTGAGGACCAAAAAATAAAATAAAAATTAAATGCTTGTCTATCTCTGACTGGCTTATTTCACTTAGCATAATATTTTCCAGGTCCTCTCCATGCTGTCTCAAAGGGTAAGAGATCCTTCTGTTTTTACTGCTGCTTAATATTCCATTGTGTAAATGTACCACAGCTTTTTTATCCACTCATCTACCAACGGGGACTTGAGCTGTTTCAAGATCTTAGCTATTGTAAAGTGATATGTGGAATCTAATGAACAAAATAAGTTGATGAACAAAATAGATCCAAGGGCATGGAAGCATGGAACAGACTGTTGAATCTCAGAGGGAAGGCAGGGGTGGGTGGGTGGGTGGGATGAGATAAACCAGAGAACTTACATGCATACTAGTATATGCATAACCCAAGGACATAGACAATTGTGTAGTAAAGGCCTGGGGCTGGGGATGGGTGTGGGCTAGAAGTGGCCAATGCGGGGGAAAAAGAGGACTTATTAATGCTTTCAATAATAAAGATTTAAAAATAAAAATGCTTGTCTATACTTACACAATTACCTGTTGAGTTGAGAGTGAAACATTTAGGATAGACATCCCAGCTAGAATTTAAGGAAACAGAGGAATGGTGCAGGATAAGTCAGACATCACCAATCTGCTAAGTTTTACAGGTAAGAAGTGTCCTCATTCTAAGTTACTAATTTGAGAGGAATGTTTTTAAAGGCAACAGTTAAAATAAATGAAAGAATATATGTAGTGGAAAGAGCAAGGGCTTTGGACCTGTTCTTTGAAAATACCTATAATTAGCGGGAAGGAGAATTTGCTAAAAAAGAAAATAAATAGAAGCACTGATTCTGGAATCAGACAAATCTGATTTTTATTTTTGGTCAGTTCACTTATTAACTATGCAACCTATTCTTCAAGCCTTATTTTTCTTGCCTGTGAAAAAAGGGTAATAATAATAATAAAGTAATAATAATAATGTCTTTTCCATAGAATTTTTGGAAGAATATATGAGATAACCCACATAAGGTAGTATAGTGTTTTGTGCATAATAAACATTAATTAACTACTGTTCATTATTTCTGTAACTTATGGGAAGAAGTACTCTACCAGAAAATACATAACTACATTTCCAAAAAAAATTGTCCTTTTTTCCATAGTCCCAACTTTGAATCTATTCTTTTCTTTTAAGTTGCTCCATTTTAAGGACATGACTGTTTATGCTGAGACTGTTTGTGGTTTGGTTGAAGGGAAGTTGCACAATGTTCTGTATTTGTGCTGACCATTTGAGAAATTTCTCTGTTGTTAAAAGGAGTTGAATAACCTAAAGCATGGTTTTAAAATGGGAATTTCTGGGTATTGAGAATAACTAGCGTGTTTCTGCATTGTTGTCAGCTGTTCTTTCTGTTTACAATAAAATGAGAAGTGCTTTTAGATTGGTAGTCCTTTCTTATTGTAGAGACCAGAACACACACTTTTCTTGTCCTCTTTACCTCTAATTCTTACACTGGATGCTCATTTATCAAAAACTGGAGGATGGTTTTATTCTCTATTGGAGGCCTGATGCACGAAAATTCGTGCAAGAGTAGGCCTTCCTTCCCGTGGCTGCCGGCACCGGCTTTTCTCCGGCACCCAGGACCCGCACTTCTCTCTGGCGGCCGGCGGCACCCAGGCCCCGGGCGGCTCCCCTCTTCCCCGGCTTCGTCTGGAAGGATGTCGAGAATGACGTCCAGAAGGATGTCCAGTCTAATTAGCATATTACCCTTTTATTATTATAGATTATTTCATAGAAAGACTTATTAGGGAGAACCTTGTGGTTTATTTTTTTTTAATCAGCCATAGTTATTGAGAAAGAAAGACTAAAAGTGCTCTTATTCAGACTTTCTTAACTTTTTCATTCCAAAAGATATGAGGTTTAGATTTTGGAAAAATGTTCCAAATAAATGTTCTGTTAGCCACTAAAGAAGTCTTTATTGACTCATTATCCTGAGGACATAGGTTTCTGGTCATGATTTAAAAAAAGAAAAAAGTATCTCACAGGACTCCTTGTGAAAACTGCCTTCCTGCTAGAAGTCACTGAAAGTGAAGCGAGTTGGCAATGAATGAGCTCCCTATCTAGCTGGGAATGGCAATATGGGACTTCTTGTTCTTACAGTGTGCATTAGTCAGATATTTGAGGGAACAAACCATAGAACTGTGGTGGTTTCTTGGAAGTTCTTTTTGCTTGTAGACTGTCCTGACTGGCTGTGACCATTGCTATCACTATGTGTTGGCTAGAATTTACCAGCTCAGTGCTGGGAATACGTGTATATTGAAATGAGGATGGTGTACTAGAACCAATTGTGCCTTGGTTCAAGGTCCAAATGAGGAGGCATCAGAGAGCTCAGATTCACATAAGAGTTCTGCCTTTTTCCTGTCATGTGTTTCTAAGAAATCATAAAGCCTTGAGTATGAGCATGATTGTTGGTCACTATGGTTAAAAAAAATAATTAGAACAAGAATTAAAGAAATATAAATACTTAAGTATAATTAATGTTCTTTTCCCTGATTCATAAGTACTGGTTCTTCATTCATCCTTTATTTATTCATTGTAAAAAATACAATTGTATTGCCTTTAGCTTCCTGCTTTGAGTGGAGGCCACTCTAGGAATACACCCAGGAGTAGGATTACCTTTACATGGTCTGTTCATCTGCTGAGGACTACTGGAGTACTCTTCTAAATTGCTAAAACACTACAGTCCTTCCTGAAGTGCATAATCATTCTCATTTCCCTCTGTTTTTACTAAAATCTAACATTTTTTATTGCCTTTTTGTCTTTCTGATGCTTCATTAATCTCAATTTACATAAAGTTTAATTTTGTTTAATTTCTCCAATTTATGGCAAGGTTGAGCATGTTTTTATAGTTGTTAGCATTTTGTATTTCTTGTATATAAATTTCATTTATACTTTGTTCATTCTTCTATTGTGTTTCCTGTCTTTTGTTGATTCATATATATTCCTTCTCTATTCTAGACACAAATCCCTTTGGGACTTTAGGTATCACAAATATTTTCTCCCAATCTGTCACCAATAAGTTTATTTTGTCTGTGGTATTCTTTGTTGGAAAGAAATCCTGAATTTGTAAGCTAGTTTATATATATATATTTTTTTAAACCTTATGACTTTTAGCATTTGGGTCTCATTTAAATTATTCCTTCCTCTCTTAAGTCTGCAAAAATATTCTGCTACTTTTTTTTTCCTGTTAACTTTATGGTAAAACCAATGTGGTGAGAAGAAGTAGAATATAGGGAGTAGAACCAGAGGAGATAAGAGTGACCTGTTCACGGAAAATAAATAGATCTTGACAAGAAAAAAAAAAAGTTGTGTTGTTAATCCTCACCTAAGGATATTTTTCCATTAATTTTTAGAGAGAGTGGAGGGGAGGGGAAAACACAGAGAGAAACATCAATATGAGAGACACGTTGATTGTTTGCCTTCGTACATGCCCACCAGGGCCAGGGATTAAGCCTGCAACTGAGGTACATGTCCTTGACTGGAATTGAATCCAGAACCCTTCAGTTCCCAAGCCTATGCTCTTTCCACTGAGCCAAACCAGCTAGGGCAAGAAAATTGAAAGAGAAAAAGTAAACATAAACACAAATATGCACGTTAGTAAATAAAAGGTGCTCACTGGATAGATTTAAAATGTGTAAATTTAAGACAAGGAAGTTTGAACTATCTAATGAAAAGTATAACAAGAAAAAAAAAGAAACAGAAAGTATGGTCAATGGAAAATATAAAATACAATCACAGAATGAGTCCTAATACAGTAGTAATTATAGTCTATTTAAATGGCTCAAACTTATTTATCAAAATGCACAAATTTTGTAGAAAAAAAAATATAGAAAAGTTGAAAGGAATAAATGGAAAGACATATGCCAGGAAAACATGATTCCAACAGTAGCAATTTTAGGTTAAGTAAGAATTTAAAGCAACTAACATCTTAAGAGTCAAAAGAAGGACATTACACATGGGAAAAAGAAACTTTAGCTCAAGAAGATATAAATTATACATGTACCAATCAACTGGGGAGAAGTGCTTCAGGCTCATCAGCCCTCTTGTTATTTTTTTGCCTTTAGCTGGTAGTGTGCACCTGGGAAGGGGACAAGGGCTCAGTTCCTAGCTTTTGCCCTTCCAAGTACATTTAAGGAGTGAGCACAGGGAGATTTTCCTCAGCGTGGAGAGTTCAGATGTGAGGTTCTGTTTATTGTGTTCCCAATTCCCATTACCTCATCTCTCAGCTGACCTCCTGGGATCTCAGCCCGGCATTGCTCTGTCCCAAAAGCTGCCTCCCTGGGTTGTCAGTTCCTAGCTCCCAGGGGTAGCCTGTGCAGGGCTGAGGGACAAGGATCAGAAGGCAGCTGGTCTTCAGTATGGCCTTTTGGGACCCAGTTTGTGGTGGAATGATGGTATCAACATTAGTTCATCATCTTGTGAGGAACTAGAACACCTTATGTATCTTTATTCCTTACAGAGAGTAGATGCTTAAGCTGTTTGCAGCCACATGGATCTGAACGGTCTCACCTACCTTCCAGTTCATTATAAGGAATAATCACAGTTGAAATTATAAATAGAAACATATAATACAGTGCACTTAAAATAGTATGAATTTACATATAATAACCACTTAGTGAATAACCACTAAATAAATGTTAATTTGGATGAGCAGAGTAGGCTACATGCCCCTACGACAGCATTGTTTCCTGTCACTACAGCTGTTATGCTTTGTTTGGAGAGAAGAAAAGATTACTTTAGGTCAATGTGAGCCAAATCTTTTAACACAATCCTCTTGTTTGGAATGTCATTTCAAAAAATTTTTAATTTCCCAATTATGACCAAAATACCACCGATTGTTTGTGAATGAGCTTTGCAAAATTGAATGCAGAAGTTTTGATTGTGAAGCGAAAGCTCTCTCTCACCATGTTAAAGAAAATTTACATGTCTTTCTTGGTGATATTTTAGGAAGAGAAAGGAGAAGTGTTCTCCAGAAGAGAATTTTCACTACCCTTGTTTTCCACCTCCTTGCACGAGTGGAATAAGTTCCCATTTATTTGACAAGCAAAACTACTCCATAATTTCCAAATAAGGAGTGAAGTTTGCCATGTGCATATCTGGTACCTCAAATCTGTGAATCCAGTCTCAGTAAATAACAAAGAATATTTTTATTCTATGAAGTCACCAGAAAGTTCAGTTTGGAGTTGACCTAATTAACTCATGCAAAAAATGCAGCTGAAGTAACTGATATTTGACAACAGTGTAAGTAAAATATTAACTATTTGCCCTTTGTAAGATTTTGGTTCTAACATATTAGGTCACCATAAATTAAACTATCTGGTCTGAATTAGTGTAACTCTGTAAAATTAAAACGTCCTGTACTAATGTAGCTTTATTGCTGTCTTTGGCATTCTTGAATGTTGATGTTAAAAGAAATGGTCCTGTGGAATTAAGATCTCTGCACCATTTTGGATGCCTCCATTGCAAAGATTAATAATCTAGCAAGACCTACCATTCAGAGAGTACACTGTATGTTTCAGGCGCATGCATTAATGAATGTCATTCTCAATATAATCTTGCTAAATGGATATTATAATCTTCCCATTATAGATGAGGAAACCGAATCCAACTGAAACAACTTGTCCACAGCTAATAACTCAAACCACAGAATTCAAACCCAGGTCTTTTTGATTTCAAAGTCTGTGGCCTTAAAGAATGTTTTGCATTGTTTTATGCTACCCAGTTCATTAAGATAAGGATCCCAGTAATCAATTATTCTTATACTAGAGGCCCAGTGCACAAAATTCATACATGGGTAGGGTTCCTAGGCCTGGCTGGCAATCAGGGCTGATGGGGGCTTTCTGGCTGCCAGCTGGGGCCTTCCTTCATTTTATGCTGCCGCCGGTGGTCAGCACACATCACAGCAAGCGATAGAACTCCTGGTGGAACTCGCGTGGGGACACTTTGCATATTAGCCTTTTATATCTATAATAATAAAGGCATAATATGCTAATTAGACCAGACAGCTGAACGACCTTCCAGATGTCATTCTGGACGAAGCTGCAGCAGTGGGGGCCAAGGCAGAGGCGGATAGGGGCGATCAGGCAGGCAGGCAGGAGAGCCATTAGGAGCCAGCGGTCCTGGATTGTGAGAGGGTGCAGGCTGGGCTGAGGGACCCCCCACCCCACCCCATGCATGAATTTCATGCACTGGGCCTCTAATGGCAAGAGGCAATCTGCAGAAGGGAGGAGCTACACTCTAAAGCCACAATTCTGGTTGAAGTGGTATGCCACAACCAGGATGATCTGTGACACATGGAGGATTGCCTGTAAATTCCCAGGTTCCTTTTGCCAGGCAGGTAGAAAAGACTGCACCTTGGTTAGCCAAGCATTCTGGTTGACATGGATACACAAGCCTTTGTGACTGGACATTGAAGGGAAATTTGATTTCACAGGCAAAGACATCTGGGACATTGCCGGAGCCTGCCGGCATCAGTCGAACAGTACCTGCAAGGGGGGTGAGGATGAGAAATGACAGACAGAGAACAGGATGGGATCGGGAGGATGGAAGCACTTCCCGCTTGCCATCCTGGGTTTATTTTTCTCCACACTTTTATACAGGGTCAGTTACATTCCATACATTACATCATTCCTATAATGTAAGCGATGATTATACCCCTTTGTTTAAGGTTTCCTACTGACCTTTACAAAAAGCTCCTTATCTTGTCTAAGATCCTAACGGCTATACCTATGCATACACCCCCGACGCCACCTAAATTCCTTACCATCATATAGTCTAGCCATGCTTCTTGCTGAAGGGTAATTACGCTTATACATTAACTGTGCTTAAAGGTTAACTAAGCTTTAGGGGGCTGAATGTGTAATTACTAACTATTGTGCTTAGGGGTCTCTAAGCCTAAGAGGGGGGCAGGATGTATGACTAACCTTGGGAACAGGCAGGCCACTTTGTGAAACCTGCCCTCTCAGGACTTTGTCAACTGAGGTTGCTCCCGACAGGACATTTAGATGACCTGTATGCACAAGAGTTCACCTTTGATTTTAGAGTCTTCAACAAACTACACAGTGTAAGAACTCCTGATCTAAACCATGGCATTTCCCAGTTTTTATTAGTTTTAAGGAAACTTATATTAACTGAAATACTCAATTCTAATATTCCCCCAAATATTCTTATGTGTTTCCCACTCTCTAAGTTGGTAGATTTCAAATTATGTTTTTGTGTAGCCCTAGGGATTCCACAGTCTCTCTCCAGGGGTGCCCCATTGCTAGGGGAGAAGGCAGGGATGGGGCTCTGGCTAGGCATCACCACACCTCAACTGAAGCAACTCCTTGGACACAGTTGTAAAGAACATAAGCTTAGCTCCACTGTCGAGTGATTTGATTTCTTTATGCTCCATGTCCTCATCTGTAAAAGGGTACTAATGAGTTTACCCTGTAGATTTCCAGTAATGATTAAATGACTTAATATGTATATGGAGCACTCAGTAATTTTTGGTTATTGCTATTACTATATTGGTTTTTACTACTGCTTAATTATGCTTCTGTATATAATTGTGTTATAATAGAGAGCGTTGAAAAAATTTTAAATCACTATCGTATGATCACTAAACTTCTTTTTATTGTGTTTAAACTCTTTTTCTGTTTATTTAATTTTTATTTATATGTTATTTTCTCAGTAAATGGGATTAACTTATTCCCAGAATACCACTTATGAGGCAGTAAACTGTCCTTCCTGAAAAGGACCAGTTATTTCTGTGAGAAACTTGAAAATCAGCTTTATTTCTTGGCTAGATGATCTGATAAATGAGATTATGACAACTTAAAATATTTAGTGGTCCTTTCTACAAATGAGGGAAAATAGAAGTAAAGGAGTTGGCTAACAGCAAAGGAAAAATAATGCCTATTACTAGTCATTTTGATGTTTCTTACTTTTCTTGCTCCTCATTTCTCTGTTTGAAACATCTGTAAAGTAATTTTTTAAGATAAAAAAAAAATCCCATTATTTATATTGTGCTTTTCCCCATTTTTGAGCTGTAAAATGTGTCATGCATTGGTCTATATGTCTGTTCTTATGCCAGTGTCAGGCAGTTTTGAGAACAGTGGCTTTGTAGTATAGCTTGATACTCGTATAAAGAACATAATTTACTGATTTAAAAGGAGAATGAAGTGAGCCCCACTGTGTGGATATCTTTGGTTTGCCCTTCACCTTGGCCCCCTTGCTCCATTCTGCCCATGTTCTGTGCTCTATGATCTCTACCTACAGCCTCCTTTGCCTTCTGACTTCCAGTTAGCTTTGACCAATGTAGCACTGCATTGACTTATTTTTCTACACAGTGCCCCTACCTTTGTAAGTAATCGCTTTAGTAACTTCCCTTCAAATTAATTTGAGTGCACCATCTGTTTCCTTTAAAGACCCAACCAGCTCCCCAGAGAGCACCCTCTGATCCTCTAGAGAAGTATGTAGCAGTCTAATCTTTGTGTTAATCTTTTCCTTGATTAAATAAAGTTAATTTTACTACATATGTATATTAAAACATATATTGTTTTGTTTCCTTTTTTGACTTATGTAAATGCATTGACAAAGTCTCCCCTGCCACCTTCCATTTTTATCTCTCTGCTAAAATGGAATCCTATTTCTATATTTTAATTTAATTTTTAAAATATTTTTATTGACTTCAGAGAGGAAGGGAAAGGGAAAGAGAGATAGAAACATCAATGATGAGCAATCTTAAGAAAGAACAAAGTTGGAGGGATCACAATACCAGATATCAAGCTATACTACAAAGCCACTGTTCTCAAAACTGCCTGACACTGGCATAAGAACAGACATATAGACCAATGGATAAGAACAGAGAACCCAGAGATTGACCCAAGCCATTATGCTCAATTAATATTTGACAAAGGAGGCAAGAGCATAAAAAAAGAAGGAATTTTTACCATTTGCAACAGCATGGATGGAACTGGAGAGCATTATGCTGAGTGAAATAAGCCAGTCAGAGAAAGATAAATATCACATGATCTCACTCATTTGTGGAATAAAATGAACAACATAAACTGATGAACAAAAATAGAACTAGTGTCATAGAAGCATTGAACAGACTGTCCAACCTATGAGGAAAGGCGGGGGGTGAGGAGGTAAGAGATCAACCAGAGTACTTGTATGCATGCATATGAGCATAACCAATGGACACAGACAGGGGGTGGGGGGTGAGGGCATGTGCTGGGGGTTGGGGGTCGCCGGGGAGTGGCCAATGGGGGAAAAAGGAGACTTATGTAATACTTTAAACATAAAGAATTTAAATGAAAAAAAGAAAAAGAAACATCAATGAGGAGAAAGAATCATTGATTAGCTGCCTCCTGCATGCTCTCCCCACCCCTGAACTGGGGATTGAGCTTGCAATCTGGGCATGTGCCATGACTGGAAATCAAGCCATGACCTCCTGTTTCATAGGTTGATGCTCAACCACTGAGCAACACTGGCTGGGCCTATTTCTATATTTTTAGTAGCTATTATAGATATTTTAATATTCATGTTTAACTCAAGTAAGAAGTCTCAACTGAATCAAACCTTGACCTTCCTTCTAAACACTAAGATCTTAGAATGCTTCATACCTTATTAGCCCTTCTCCAACTTCAGTTCTATTTTTACCCAGTGTTTTGGTTCTGCCTTATTTTTATACTTGCAAAAATTAGTCATTGTTGATATTATCATTTTACATAATCAGTGAGTCTCTAGAGTTAGCCATGTGTTTATCATTTTCTTCATTCATCATTCCATTTTGCATCTGAGATCTTCCTTTTGGGATCATTTTCCTAGTTATGGAAGACCATACTGAGAGATTCTTTAGTATCTCTAGATTCTTTAATATGTTTCTAGTTTTTGTCTGTCTGCAAATGTCTCTATTTTACCCTTGTTCTTAAAACATAATTTCACTAAGAATATAATCCTCTTAACACTCTGAAGATATCACAATCTTTTGGCTTCTACTCCCTGTTAAGAGGCAGCTGTTAATCAAATTATAGATCCTTTGTAAGTAAATATCTTTTCTTTTCGGATAATTTTGGAACTTTTTGGTGTTGTTTTGTTTAAATACATTATTTATAGATATAGATTTCCTTTTATTATTCCTGCTGGAAGTTGCTTGGTCTCATTGAATCTGAGAATTGTTATTTTCCATCAATTCCAAAAATTTCTCAACAATTATCTCTTCAAAATTTTTTCTTTCTTATTTTATTGGCTCTGCTAGGACTGGGTGAACAAACTCTTTCAGTTCTATAACAAAATGAGAGTGGAATAAGTAATGTGATATTTTGAAAATGTCCATAAAAACAATGTAATAAAAAAAGGAAACATTGTGTTTTAATAGTTTGATTTAAAAATTTGAAAAAATTTATCCATGTTTTCTCAGTAGAATGAAGAATGTGTCTTCAAAAATCCAGTTTTGTCTATTATAATTATTCAAAAAAGAGAGCAGATTTGTATTTATGTGGGTTTTTAGGGCCAGGGCCTACATGAGTAAAACATCTGGGAAAATATTTCATTTAATTTTTCTAACAATGTGCTAAATTAATAGCAAAATTCACTAAGGTGAGTATCCTCATAGCCTGTCATATTGAGGGGTACACTTCCCACATTTTGTTCCCTAAGTCTTAGTGACAATGACTCTTAAAATGGAAGCTGAAACAAAAATTACTAAATTGTAGCTGTAAATTCCCAATTGCTAGCAATTCTCTTCTCTCCTTTTGCCCCTTACTTGATGAGAAAAAAGGACTTTGAAGTTCTCAACTTAATGTTTTTTTCAGCAAAAGGGCAAGTCTTAGTAAATGTAATTTTCTGCCCTAACTGGGTGTGTCTAAGTTAGTGACATGGACAAATAACAAAAACCTACATCTGTGGAGGATAAATTATCACTCTCTGGAAAAACTCTGACAAAGACTCATTTTTCTTGAGACTATTATGTATTATTTTACAATTTCCTTTAAAAAGAGGTCATGGAACCCATCAGAGTTTTAAGAGTATACTTCATTTATAATAACAATTGAAGGTGCTTTATGTGTAATTTTCTTATAACTCTGCAGGATAAATATTATTATATTCAGAAAGTATGGATCAAAAAGCTTAAGTCATTTGCCTCAGGTGACACAGCTATTAAGTAGCAGAATTGGGATGTGAAGAATGTCATAATTTGCTCTATTTTTTATTATATCATGCCAATGCCTCTTCACGCCTTAAGAATCAGCACCTACATAAATGTAGAAGACTTAAAGCAGGGAGGAACTTCTACAGCAGTCCTGTGGCCTAACCTTCTAACTTTACAAATCAAGAAATTGAGACCCAGAGAAGTTAAGTGAGTAACCAAGATAACACAGTACTTAAACCTAGATCTTTTTTTTTTTTTTGTCACCCAAGGATATGTTTTTCTTTATTGATGTGTGTGTGTGTGTGTGTGTGTGTGTGTGAGAGAGAGAGAGAGAGAGAGAGAGAGAGAGAGAGAGAGAGAGAGAGAGAGAGAGAGACATCATTAGGCTGCCTCCCGTATGCACCGTGAACAGGTATCAAACCCATAACTTTTTTTTTTTTTTTTTTTTTTTTTTTTGGTGTACAGAACGACACTCCAAACAACTGAGCCACCTGGCTAATGCTAGAACCTAGATCTTTTGATTTTGATTATTGGACCACTTGGAAGGTTGTATTTCTCCATATAAATCTGCAATTGAAAATTCATGAAGAGTGAATGAAAAATTTTTTTAAGAAATGTTTTATGGTTTCCTGTCTTATGTTTAAGTCCTTTATCCATTTTGAGTTTATTTTTTGTGTATGGTGTAAGTTGGTGGTCAAGTTTCATTTTTTTTTTTTTGCATGTATCTGTCCAATTTTCCCAACACGATTTATTAAAGAGACTGTCTTGACTCCATTGTATGTTCTTGCCTCCTTTGTCAAATATTAATTATGCATAGTGGTTTGGGTCAATTTCTGGATTCTCTATTCTATTCCATTGGTCTATATGTCTGTTCTTGTGCCATTATCAGGCAGTTTTGAGCACAGTGGCTTTGTAATACAGCTTGATATCTGGTATTGATATCTCTCCTACTTAGTTCTTCTTTCTCAGGATTGCTGCAGCTATTTTTTTTTTTATTCCAGATGAATTTTTGGAGAGTTTGTTCTAGGTCTGTGAAATATGCCATTGGTATTTTAATAGGAAGTGCATTGAATCTATAGATTGCTTTGGGTAGTATGGACATTTTAATGATGTTGATTCTACCAATCCATGAACATGGTATGTTCTTCCATCTGTTTATGTCTTCCTCTATCTCTTTTTTCAGTGTCTTGTAATTTTCCGAGTACATGTCTTTACCTCCTTAGTTAAGTTTATTCCTAGGTATCTTAATTTTTTTGGTGCGATGGTAAATGGGATTGTTTTTTTAGTCTCTCTTTCTATAAGTTCACTATTGGTGTATAGAAATGCCATAGATTTCTTGGCATTAATTTAGTATCCTGCTACATTGCCGAATTCATTTATTAAGTCTAATAATTTTTTGATGGAGTCTTTAGGGTTTTCTATGTACAGTATCATGTCATCTGCGAATAATGACAGTTTTACTTTTTCTTTTCCAATTTGGATACCTTTTATTTCTTCTTCTTGTCTAATTGCTATGGCTAGCACTTACAGAACTATGTCGAACAGGAGTGGTGAAAGTGGGCATCCCTGTCTCATTCCTGTTCTTAGGTGAAATGGTTTTAGTTTTTGCCCATTAGTATGATATTGGCTGTCAGTTTGTAATATAAGGCTTTTATTATGTTGAGGTATGATCCCTCTATTCCCATTTTGCTAAGGGTTTTTATCAAGAAAGGGTGTTGGATTTTGTC
Organism: Eptesicus fuscus; assembly: GCF_027574615.1. NCBI lineage: Eukaryota > Metazoa > Chordata > Mammalia > Chiroptera > Vespertilionidae > Eptesicus > Eptesicus fuscus. The sequence continues at coordinate 73,379,789 of NC_072482.1, read as the reverse complement.
AAAAGCTTTTTCTGCATCAATTGATATGACTATGTGATTTTTACCTCTCAATTTGTTTATGTGATATATCACGTTTATTGATTTGCAGATATTGTATCATCCTTGAATCCCCAGGATAAATCCTGCTTGGTCATGGTGTATGATCTTTCTGATGTACTGCTGGATCCGATTTGCTAGAATTTTGTTGAGGATTTTGGCTTCTATGTTCATGAGGGATATTGGCCTGTAACTCTCTTTCATTGTATTGTCTTTATCTGGTTTTGGTATTAGGGTAATGCTGGCTTCATAGAATGAGCTTGGAATTGTTCCTTCCTCTTGAATTTTTTGGAATAGTCTGAGGAGGATAGGTTTTAGTTCTCCCTTGAATGTTTGGTAAAGGATAGTGCCTATCACAGAGCACCTACTAGGTACTGAATAAATATTTGTTCAGTATCTTTATTCACTCATTCAACAAATAGATGTTAAAGCCATCTGGCCCCGGGCTTTTGTTTGCTGGAAGCTTTTTGATGACTGCTTCAATTTCTTCCATAGTTATCGGCCTATTGAGATTTTTAGATTCTTCTTGATTGAGTTTTGGAAGGTTGTATTTTTCTAGGAATATGTCCATTTCCTCCAGGTTGTCTAGTATGTTGGAATAGAGCTGTTCATAGTATTTTTTAACAATCCTTCGTATTTCTGTGGGGTCTGCTGTTATTTCGCCTCTTTCATTTCTGATTTTGTTTATTTGGGTCCTCTCTCTCTGCTTCTTGGTGAGCCTGGCTAGAGGTTCACCAATCTTGTTTATCCTTTCAAAGAACCAGCTCTTGGTTCATTGATCTTTTGTATTGTTATTTTGGTCTCTATGTCATTTATTTCTGCTCTGATCTTATTATTATTTCCTTCCTTCTGCTCTCTCTGGGCTTTTCTTGTTGCTCTCTTTCTAATTCTTTAAATTATAGAGTTAGATGATTTACTACCATTTCTTTCTTGTTGTTGTTTTTTTGTTGTTGTTGGTTTTATTTTGAGGTAGGCCTGTAGAGCTATACATAAGACGGGAAACCATAAAAATATGAGAGGAATCCACAGGCAGCAAAATCTCAAACATATGCTGAAGCAATATCTTCACTGATACAGCTCCTAGGGCAATGGAAACTAAAGAGCAATGGAAACTAAAGAGAAAATAAACAAATGGAACTACATCAAAATAAAAACCTTTTGTACAGCAAAAGAAATCATCAACAAAACAACAAGAAAGCCCACTACATGGGAGAACATATTTGCCAATGTTATCATCGATAAGGGTTTAATCTCCAACATTTACAGGGAACTCATACAACTTAACAAAAGGAAGATAAACAATCCAATAAAAAAATGGGCAACGGACTTAGACACTTTTCGAAAGAGGACATAAGGAAGGCCAAGAGACATATGAAAACATGCTCAAAGTCGCTAGTCATACAAGAGATGCAAATCAAAACAACAATGCGGTACCATCTCACACCTGTCAGAATGACTATCATCAACAAATCAACAAATGACAAGTGCTGGTGAGGATTCGGAGAAAAAGGAACCCTCCTACACTGCTGGTGGGAATGCAGACTGGTACAGCCACTGTGGAGAACAGTGTGGAGTTTCCTCAAAAAACTAAAAATGGAACTCCCATTTGACCCAGTGATCCCACTTCTAGAAATATATCCCAAGAAGCTAGAAACATCAATCAGAAAGGATATATGCACCCCTATGTTCATAGCAGCACAATTTACCATAGCTAAGATTTGGAAACAGCCTAAGTACCCATCAGCAGATGAGTGGATTAGTAAACTGTGGTACATCTACACAATGGAATACTACACTGCTGTAAAACAGAAGGAATTCTTACCATTTGCAACAGCATGGATGGAACTGGAGAGCATTATGCTAAGTGAAATAAGCCAGTCAGAGAAAGATAAATATCATATGATCTCACTCTTTGTGGAATATAATGAACAACATAAACTGATGAACAAAAACAGATCCAAAGACAGAGAAGCATCGATCAGACCATCAAACCTCCGAGGGAAAGTAGAGGAGGGTGGGGGTAAGGGGGAGAGGTCAACCAAAGGACTTGTATGCATGCATATAAGCCTAACCAATGGACACAGACACCAGGGGGCTGAGGGCATGAGTTGGGGGGATGGGGGGACATGGGGGGATAAGGACACATATGTAATACTTTAATCAATAAAAATAAAAAAATAAAATAACTTTGGATGCTGTTTAATACAAGGATATTTACCAACTAATATTGATTATGATGTGGAGGAGTGGGGATGTGATGATGGAGGGTGAAGAAGAACAAGGCCTTGACCTTCCCTGGAGGCCGAACTGCTCCAGGACAGGACATCAATCATTCCTTCTTTCCTTGTCCATTCTGGCTCAGCACCTTTGCATATGCTGTCCCTGCTGCCTGGTATGGTTTCTCAGGTGCTTCATTTGGTTAAGCACCATTCTTCTTCAGATCTCAGCTCAAAGTATCACTTCCTCACTGACATCTTCTTGGACCTCCCCAGTTGGGCATATGCCCTTATTAGGCATTCATAGCTCCACACACCTTGCCTTTGGACAAATCACAAATGTAATTATTCTGTTTCTGTAATATTTTGATTAATGTCTGTGCTGCCGGTAGTAACCTGGAAGTTCCACGAGGGAAGGGTTTGTGCATATTTGTCCTCTTGTCATACTCCTGCTGACTCACACAGCGCCCTGCATAGAGGCACTTTAACATCTATTTGTTGAATGAGTGAATAAAGATACTCAACAAATATTTATTCAGTACCTAGTAGGTGCTCTGTGATAGGCACTATGACTACCTATAAGGGCCCATGAAAAAGGTCCTCTGCCTTAAGTACTATACCGTGCAGTGGGGGAGAAAAAGAAATACAATGCCCGGCTAGAGGTTACACACAATTCTGGGGAGTAAAGAAGATTTTGTGCTGGACATGAAAGATATATTTCAAAATCTGCCTTTGAAACTCTACTCTCCATTACCTAAAATGGTATTTGTATTAGTTGCAAGGTCAGGTTTTTAGAAATTGAGATGTAATTGATATACAACATTATATTAGTTTCATGTGTACAACATAGTGATTTAATAATTGTATATGTTGTGAAATGATCACCACAATAAGTCTAGTTAACAACTGTCATCACACAGTTACAATTGTTTTTCATATGATGAGAACTTTTAAGATCTAAGCAACTTGCAAATATACTCTACAGTATTATTAATTCTAGTTACCATTCTGTTCATTATATTTCCAGGACTTACTTTATTTTATTTTACTTTGTGAATTTTCAAGGTATTTATATCCTTTCATTGGGATTTAATTGCACAACGTATGAGTAATCTCTCAAAAATATTTGATTCCCACCTCTACCATTTGTAAGCATTGTGATCTGGGTAAATTAAGTTACTTAACCTCTCTAAGCTTTAGATTTCCTGCTGTAAAATGTGGTAGTAATTTGCACCACAGGGCTGTAATAAAGATTACATTCAGTAATGGGTACAAAGGGCTTCTCGCCGTTCCTAGCACTGAGGAGGCAATGACTGGTGACTGTTATTATGCTGAGTATAGCTTCAGTGATGCCTATTCATCAGTGCCGCCCCAGTCAGCAGCTCTAATCCAGGGCTATCTGACTGCCAATTGGAGGCTCTGCCAGGGCACACTGGCACCCTGTGGCTCAACCTGTCCACAATCAAGCTTTTCCTGTCTCAATGCTATCCTCCCCTTCCTGTCATTCAGACAGAAACCTTTCCCTTGCTCTCCCTGATAACCAGATTCTGAGGCTTTTCCCCATCTAGCTGCACCTTGTTAACTGCCCTAGCATGTGGCTTCTCTTCATCTACAGTGAATTTCAGGATCACTGACAGAATTGCCTCATCTTACTACCTAGCCTTCCCTTGGGTGCATGACTGTCACTGTGTCTTTTCTAAGTTGCAAATTTAATCATGTTGCTTCTTTTCTTGAAACCCTTCAGGGGGTCTTGATTGCAGGATGGTATGCAGGGTCCCTCCCAGACTTCTCCTGGCTTTCCTTCCAGAGCACTCTCCTCACCTCCTTTCCTTCACTTGCACTCTCACCCTACAGAGTGGGATGGCTGCAGGTTCCTGAATCAGCCACACCTGCAGTGTAACTCAGGGGGATATCCTTTATACTCCCAGAGCCAACCCTGCCTCTCCTTCTTCACCTAGCAGACACCTACTTCTCCTTTAAGACATGGTGTAATCATCACCTCCTCTTCGGAAATTTTCTCCCAGGGTAGAGGTGACCATGGTGACTATCATGCCCTCACTTCTGTCAGGACACCTCTAACACTTCACAGCTCTGGCCTCATTGCTAGACTGTGACTAGGTTTTTCATTTTTGCATCCAAAGGAATGGTTTGGAAAAGAAGGTAGTCGTTAGATGAATGCTTTAAAAAAAATCAAACCACTGAGAACGATTCAATTCATATTGAAACTCTGACTAGGAAATAGGTGGTCTATATTTACAGCTTCTCTGAACAGAATGATCTCCATTGCATGTGTAGATATCATAATAACACAACTTTGTGCTACACAAAAAAAATGTCCACTGTGCTTGTGAAGCTATCCAGTGTCTTTCACATGTCACACTGTATTTGTTTGATTCATGCAATGTGCTAGATACTTGTGGGCTTTAAAAAAGTATTTGGTCCTTTTCTGTTCTGTGAAAGAGGATGAAGTCTAGACCAGGTGTTGGCACCACTGGGCCGGCCAAGAGAATCTGTCTTCCTGCCTGTACGAAGCTCACCAGCCCTTGGGGACCATGTTCAAGTCCAGAACACATCCTCTCCACCTTGGGGTCTATGATGATGTCTCTGCCCTGCTGCACTGGGTCTTCACCCTTCACTGGACCCCAGGGGCCCAGCACTTAGAAGTCCCCTAGCTGAGCAAATTTTCCTTCTGAACTAACACCCTTCCCTTCCTAACTCTACTGTATTAGTTTCCTTTTGGTGTTCTAACAAATTACTACAAACACAGCAGCTCCAAACAACACAAATATATTATTGTACAGTTCTGGAGGTCAGCAGTCTGAAATGGGTCTCAGCGGGTTAAAGACAGGGGAAAGCAGGTTGTGTTCCTTTTGGGAGGCTTTAGGAGAGAATCTGTTTATGCTTTTCCAACTTTTGAGGCCACTCACATTCTTTGGCTTGTGACCTTCTTCTTCCTATTCAAAGCCAGCAGCTGGAGGTTGAATCCTTTTCACATTAGAATCTTCTCTTCTGCCTCCCTCTTCCACTTTTAAGGATTACACTGGCCCACCTAAATAACCCATAATAATCTCCCTGTTTTAAAGTCCTTAACTTTATCAACGTCTGCCACATCCCTTTTGCCATGTAAGATATAGGCTCTGACCGTTAGGATTGGACCTCTTTGGGTGTGGGCATCGTGCTGCTCACCACATCCACCATTCCCATCATCTTTGTCATTTTTCACCCAAATGTATATAACAATCTGATTATTTCCCACTCTTTATCAATTACTTTATGAATTTAATAGATAATGTATTGCTTTTGTTATAAAGATGAGCTAAAATACCAGTCTAATATAAAATATACACAACCAAGCAAATAATTATAAAACCATGCGAAAAGTACGATAGTAAAAGAATGAGTGCCGAGGATCCAAGAAGAAACAGTGCTCCAGTTTTCCCCGAATCAGACAGGAACTTGGAAAGTGCAGGGAAGGCCTCTAAGGGGAGGCTTCTTTGGACAGAATCTTGAGGAATGTGTGGAACTTACCAAACAGAGAGGTGAAGATGCCAGAGAGAGAGGACAGCGTGTACAAAGGCTCTAGGCTGTGAGAAAGTGGTGGGGTGTGGGGAACTGCTGTTAGTTTAGTATCTTTAGGATTTTCTGCCGTGACGGAAATGTTCTCTATCTGGGATGCCCATCATGGCTGCCACTGCCACAGTGGCTCTTGAGCACTTTAGATGTGGCTGGTTGACAGCAAGACTACATTTTTAATTTTATTTAATTCAAGTATTTAAGTTTAAAGAGTTGCATGTAACTAGTGACTACCATAGTGTCAAGCCCAGTTACAGAGCATACGGTATCTCTGAGGGATAAATGGGAGGAGATGAAGCTGGAGAGGTGAGTGGGGGTTAGGTTACTGAAGACCTCTTTTGCCATGTAGGTAATTATGAATTTATCTTTCAGAGATGTGGTTTTCAAATTGTGTTCCATGGAGACCAGTGGTTCCATGGTTACACAGAGCTGCTGCCAGAGCTGGTGGTAGAGGTTGGGGAGATCCAGGAAGGCTAAGTGGGTGCATGGAGGTATGTTCCTCCTCTTCCCACCAACCCATCTCGTGAGTCTCTTCAGCTGAGTAGCTCCTGTTTTATAATTTTAATATATTGGGGGTTTTTATAGAGTACTATGAGGGGGGGGATGAGCAGATGGTGAGAAATGGGATGACAGATTTGCATTTCTGATAGATCACTCTGTTTTGAGGTTGGGTTTCAAATGTGAGGAAGGGATTGGAGGCAGAGAGAAGAATCTAGGGTTGGTTTTAATAGTCTGGGCAAAAGGTAATGCTGTCTGAATGGAAAGGAGGGGCAGATTTAAAGGGAAATTTAAGTAGAAATGAGTAGAGTGAATAGAAATATCTAGGGAATAAAGGAAGAGAAAAAGTTAAGAGAAATAAGATGATAATGTAGGGCCCTGTCCACTTACACCTCAGACTACTCACTACCTGAATACATTTTTATCATGGCGAATAAACTGAGAGCTGGAGCCACATGGGCTACTGATTATAGACTGACCCTTCACAGGCTAACCTGGATTGTGGATAGCACCTTGCTGTAAGAGGGCAGGTGCAGAAATGACTTGGAGAACATGTGGATGCATCGGACAGCCTGACACTATCTGAACCAGCAATACCCCAGGCAGGTGCTTTCCAGGTGGCCTGTGGACCTTCAACACTACAAGTTCAACACAGAGACCTGAAGGGGGGTGGCGGGGGGGTGTCAGGAGCCGCATTTTCAACAACTCACCACATGATTCTCATGCACCTGGGGCTGGAAACCCACATCTCTAGAGATGGTTTGCGTAGACTTCCTGCCCTTAGTGCCAGATAGAAGCTCAGATTAGGGTAGAGACTTTGAGAATCAAGTACCAGAATAATATCAAGTACCTGGCGACCCTCAACTTCTGTCTGTATTCAATGGAGAAGCAGCAGCAGGGCCCGTTCTGAGCCCCAGGGAGCCCAAGAGCTGATATGAGCCCCAGTGCAGTGTGGAGGAGCGGCAGTGCCCTCCATGGTGTGAGTGGAGCTCCTTTGTTTGCAAGTAAGCACCTGTGAGACACACCTGGGCACATGAACTTTACAGGAAAGTCTAAATCCTACGTAAGCCGCAGGCCACAGTTACCAAGAAAGTATGTGTCATCCTTGTTAATGTGGCCTGACCTGCCTGTCCAGTGGGTGAGGTCTGGAAGAAGTCAGGTTACTAGAAATGAGGAAGCTGAGGTCCACAGACTACAGGTCTGTTTTCTCGTGTTGTCTGAGACAACACAGCTGCTGGGTGGAATTCTAACCCAGGCCTGCCTGCCTTCAGAAAGTGAGGCTTTGCTTCTGTGCTTCCACGTGATAAAGAGTTTTAAAGTTCTAAAGGTTTTGAACGTAATTAAAGAGTGGGATCCTCTCCAAGTTTGAACTCGTTGTTTTGTTTGTTCTTGGCAAGGCTCCCACTGATGTAACTCAGGAAACTTCTAGGGCCCAGTTGAGAGTAGTTTTTAAATGCGGTGAGCAAGAGGTTTATTCATTATTGATACAGAACTGAGTACAGATACACTTTGCTTAAATTCTTTTCTAATTTTTCTCACAATACTTTTGCAAATCATTTATTAATGCAATTCTTATGTAAAAAGAAAAGAGGCAGAAAGAATACAGGGCCAGGAAGTCAAAGCGTATTTTGTTTTTTTTCCCCCTCCCAAACACTTTATGAAATTTAAATGCTACTGTGTAGTTTTGCAATGTAGCCTGGGTAACCTTAAAAGACAGGAAAGACTTGTGTTTTAAATGATGAGCAGCAAAGCCTTTTATGTAAATAATTGACCACTTCCCTGCAAAAGTTTTAAGATTTCTCTAGAGACAAGGTGAATCATAACAAGTAACCTAAATACTCTTTAGTTTGGAATAAGCAAATAGTCCAAGGCAAAGTGACTATTATGCTAAAATGAATAGAGAAGATGTGAGAAAGAGGTTTATCAAGAAATTGTCAAGAACTAATGGGCACAGACTTCCTTTTGGTGGTTATGAAAATGTTCTGAAATTAGACACTTGAAATTAAATGGTTGCATAATTCTGTGGATCTACTTAAAACCATTTTACAGTTTAACAGGACAAATTTTGTGTTATGTAAATTATATCTCTGTAAAGGTGTTATTAAATAAAATAGTAATAAGAGAACATAAGAAGAGTCAGTAACAAAAGACACACACACACAGACCCCCCCACCCAAAACTTTCTGTCTAGAACTAACAGGTTTTAAACTAAAAATTTAAATGATAAGATGGTTACTGTTGAGACCCTAATTAGTTACATGAGAGTTTTGTTTTTGTTTTTTAATCTTAGAGAAAAAGAGATAGAGGGAAAATATATATATACTAGAGGCCTGATGCAAGAAATTCATGCAAGGGCCTTGGCCCCGGTCCCCGCCCGCTGCTGCTGCAGCCAGGGGGCTCTGCATTGGCTCCCCGCCTGCTGTGGCTTTGTGTGGAAGGAAGGATGTCCCAAAGGACACCGAGTCTAATTAGCATATTACACTTGTATTATTATAGACTGAGGTGTCCCTCAGCCCAGCTTGCACCCTCTCTAATATGGGACCGCTCGGGGGATGTCCAACTGCAGGTTTAGGCCGATTCCTGTGGAATCGAGCCTAATCCTGCAGTTGGACATCCCTCTCCCAATCCGGGACCGCTGGCTCCTAACCGCTCACCTACCTGCCTGATTGCCCCCTAACTGCTTCCTTGCTGGCCTGATTGCCCCCAAATACCCTCCGCTGCTGATCACCCCCAAGGCTTTTATTAGTATAGATATGCTAGAGGCTCAGCGCACATGAAATCGTGCAGTTAGGGTCCCTAGGCCTAGCCTTGGCCTCTGCCGCCCTGCGATGCTATGTGAAGCTCCCCGCCCTGAGACACTCCACAATGCTCGTGGCCCCTTGACTGCTCCACAAGGCTCCCCCTGCCCCTCAACTGCTCTGTGAAGCTTGCTGCCACCCCACGAAGCTTGCCGCTGGACTCGCCCCGAAAATTCCCCCCCCCCCACTGCTCCGCGAGGCTCCCCCAACCCCGCAACTGCTTCGTGAAACTCACTGCCGCCTGGGTGACTGCTCCGCTTAGCTCATGGCCACCCCGTGAAGCAGCCCGCCATCGCCACTCAACAGTCCCCAGTCCCAACCCGCCGCCAGCCCCCCATCATGGTGAGCGGCTCGGGGGCTGGTGGAGAGGGGGGGCCAAGAGGTGCTCCATGCACTTCATGGTGACCGGTAGCCTGTTTGGTCGTGATACCACCTAGTTCTTCATATTTATTAGGATATACACATGTATATAAAGAAAATCATGACTGAAAACAATTAAAAACTTGTAAGATACAACTAAAAATAACATATAAGTAACAAGTTTTCAGAAGAACAAAATACCTGGGTTTTAAAGTTCATATAAGCCCTAGCCAGTTTGCTCAATGGTTAGAGTGCCGGCCTGTGACTGAAGGTTCTATTTCGGTCAAGGGCACATACCTTAGTTGTAGGCTCGATCCCTGGCCCTAGTTGGGGGGGGGGGAGGGGGGAAGCAATCAATTGATGTGACTCTACCACATGGATGTTTCTTTCTAGCTCTCCCCCTCCCTTCCACTCTGAAAATCAGTGGAAAAAATATCCTTGGGTAAGGGTTAACAACAACAAAAAATTCATATTAAAATGCAAGGGCAGGCTTCTGGTCAAGATGATGACATAGGTAAATGTACTTAAACACTCCCACCACCACATCAAATTTTACAACTAAAATATAGAACAACCATCATTCAGAACCACCTGAAATCCAGCTTTACAGAAGTCCTTCAACCTTGGGAATTAAAGAAGAAGCACCTGGAGACTGGTATGAGGGACAGAGATGCAAGGTGGAATTGGGGAATTGGCTGGTCCCACACCCATGTGAGGTGGTTTAAAATCAGGACAAATATCTTGGCTGTGAAGGTTTCCTTAAGGAGCAAGGGGTCCCAGGACCACACCAGGGCTCCCAGCCCAGGGTTCTGGTGCTGGGAAGAGAAGTCCCCACTTCTGGCTGTAAAAGCCAGGGGGATTGTGGCTCAGTGACACAGAGGCTGCTGGAGTTCCAGGCAGTTCCCTTTAAAGGGCTCACACACATACTTACTTCGACTTACTCCCTCAATCTCCAGCACTGGGGCAGCAGCTTGAAAGGAATCTGAGATATTCAGGGAGGGACTAACTTGTCTGGAATCAGGGCAAGAGTTAGAGGGCAGTTTTCTCCCAGCAGAAGTGGTGTATATATTCTTTTTTTAAAAGTATTTTTTATTTATTTCAGAGAGGGAGAGGAAGAGAGAGACAGAAACATCAATGACGAGAGTCATTGATCAGCTGCCTCCTGCATACCCCCCCCCCCACACACACACACACACAAACTGGGGACCAAGCCCACAACTCGGGTCTGTGCCCTCGACCGGAATCGAACCCGGGACCCTTCAGTCCATAGGTCGATGCTCTATCCACTGAGTCAAACCTGCTAGGGCAGTGCATATATTCTTTAGAATTAGTGTTTCAGGATTCTTCAGATAAATTCTCAGAAGTAGAGTTGCTGGGTCATAAGGCAGTTCTATCTTTAATTTTTTGAGATAACTCCATACTACTTTGCACAGTAGCTGCACCAATCTACATTCCCACCAACAGTGCGCTAGGGTTCCCTTTTCTCCACATCCTTGCCAAAGCTTATTGTTTGTGATTATTGATGATAGCCATTCTGACAGGTACAAGTTGATATCTCATTGTGGTTTTAATTTGTCTTTCTCTGATGAATGATTTCTTAAATATGCTACAACATGTGTACACCATGAAAACATTATGCTAAATGAAAGAAGCTAGTCACAAAAGAGCACTTATTGTATGATTTCATTTATATAAAATGTCCAGAATAGGCAAATTTATAGAGACAGAAAATACATTAGTGGATGCTTAGGGCCAAGGTGGGGAAGAATGGAGAGTGATTGTTAATAACTATAGGGTTTGTCTTTTTTAGGTGATGAAAATGTTCTAAAGTTAGATTGTAAAGGTGGTTGCACAAATCTATGAATTTATTTAAAAATATTGAACCATATACTTTATGTAATTACTAGATGCCCATGCATGGGTGGGGCCCTGAGGCGGAGGTGTCGGTGTGGGGGTGTGGGACACAATCAGCTCTCCAGGCGGGTGGTGGTGGGATGCCCTTGCCGGCCCAGGATCTGGATCCATCCCACTGACATTTGCTCCAGTTGTCAGGAGCCACCTGACAGCGGCTTTTATATTGTTTCTTCCTTGCGGAGCATCTAGGGAGGGTAAGTGGCCGTGGTGCCCGAGGCTGACTTCTAGGAAGCTGGTGGTACTGTCAGGATCGTGCTGGCAGTGCTGGCGCATCAGGGCCTGGCCTGTTCTCCGGAGATTAGACCTGTAGGACTACTGAGGGAGTGAGTGGCTGCTTCTGGGCTGGTGGGCCACTGGGACAGGTTGGTCAGCTGAGTGGCGCTCCAACTGTGGGAGTGCACTGACCACCAGGGGTCAGCTCCTGTGTTGAGTGTCTGCCGCCTGGTGGTCAGTCATAGCGACTGGTCTACCGGTCATTCTGGTCACTTAGGCTTTTATATACAGGCAGTCCTCGGGTTACGTCTGACTCGACCTACATCGTTTTGTGGTTACGTTGCCATCTCCCATCCTCCTATATAATAAAAGGCTACTATGCAAATTGACCGAACGGCAGAACAACCAATCTATGACACGCACTGACCACCAGGGGGCAGACACTCAATGCAGGAGCTGCCCCCTGGTGGTTAGTGCACTCCCACAGGGGGAGCACCTCTCAGCCAGAAGGCCTGAGCCGGGCTCAAGGCTGGCAGCTTCACCTGCCTCTACAGCAGCGCTAAGGATGTCCGACTGCCAGCTGTCAGTTGGACATCCCTCAAGGGCTCCCAGACTGGGAGAGGGCGCAGGCTGGGCTGAGGGACGCACCCCCCCCCCCCAAAAGTGCACACATTTTGTGCACCGGGCCTCTAGTTTATTTATTTAAAAAAAAAAATAGTTCCATCTTTTGACATATGTACATATGTGCTTTATGTTTTTTATTATTTATTTACCACAAGTAAAGGTCAGGAATTGTTATCTTTCGTTTAATTTTTTTTTACTGTTTCACTTCATTACTGCTGTGTATGTGCTCCATGTGAGTGACGTAGGTGCTTATGTACGTGGGTTCCGACTTACAGTGAAAATCGCGTTAAGTCGTGCCATAGGAACGGATCTCCGACGTAACCCGAGGACCTCCTGTATATAGATAAATTAAAAAATGCTTTTGAAATTTATGGTATGTGGCATATATCAATGAAAATATCTAAAAAACTTAAAGAGAAATGACAATAATGCAAACTTTGCAGTTATTTCACTTTCCAGAATCCCATTAATTAACTTACCTATGACTTGCTGGTTCTGATCCTTAGGCCAGATGATAATAACTGCGCTTCACTAGGAATTTCCTGGACACATTCCAGATGGAACTCCTAAGCTGGGCTGGGGAGCCTTAGAAAGTCTGCATTCACATTTGATCAACAAAATTGGTCAAAAGAATTAATTTACTTAAAAAATACAGGCTTTCGGTTAAAATCTTTCAAAACTAAATGTTAACAGAGGAAATTAATAACAGGGATTTTTTTGGTAGGGGAAGCAAGGCCTGCAGGAGATAGTACCAGAGCACTCAGGTATTTGTCAGGCACTAATTGAGCTCCTACTATTTGCCAGAAGTTAATAGGCACTGGAAAGAAATGGTTACAGGCTGGATACCTGCCTGAAAGCAGCTCTAGGGAAAGAAACAAACACATCTAAGTTTCCATGTTGGTGCAAGGAAACTGAGGACACAGGTCTGTCAGCCATTGGCAGGGGAGGCTCTTTGGAGGACTTTCCAAGAATGAATCAGGGTTGGGGTAAGAGTGGGGTTGCGAAGCACAGGCATCTGGGATGTGCATTCCAGGGAGAAAAAAAAGTAATTCAGAAAGGGCGAGCCAATGTCTGCAAAACCCCATGCAAGACTGTTCTCTTCTTCGATGCTGTGTTGAAATGTCTTTGAAGAAGGAACTAATTTGGAGAAGCAAAGTATCTGAGCTTGAGAAAGAAAAGCCTTTGACTAAGTGCTATTTCCTCCTTAAGAAGTATCGTCTCAGAGAACTGCTTGCATATGTGTACTAGAGCGAAAACAATGTTAGTCTTCATTTATCTTTCTTTCTCATCTCTCTTCACAATCAGGTAAATTAGAAAACCAAAGTTCTTCATCATAGGAGCAGCAATATACAATATTTATATACTTAAACTTAACATAAATTTTACATTTCCTTTTATAACTTTTCCCCCAAACATACACAGAGCAGTGTACTGAAACCCCATATTCCTGCCAAAAACAGGGAAATACTATATACTTTTTAACTATATATATTCTATATTAGTATTTGTTTTCTGCTTCTTAAATTGAATTCTATTTACTATGGCCAATACTATATTTATTTCATGTCTTTTCACAGTTTTTGAAGTATTTGGCCAATTTTCTTTCTCTTTGCTTCAGTTTTCATAGCTGAAAAATTACTGGATTAGACTAGAGATGATCTTTAAACGTTTTCAAAGTTAACATTGTTCTAATTAAAAATTGAGAGCTACCTCCAACCTTGTAATAACTGTTTTAATCCACCAGATGTCAATGCAACACAGCAACCTATTTTTTGGTCATTTAAGTCTCTTAGATCCCAGACTTAAAAACAGGAGAATAATAGTAAGTTTTATAACTGTTATTTATTTTTGTTAAAAGAAAATGTAAAATATACTTGTCAAAAAAATCAACAAGCAAGCCTGTTCTACTTCAAAGACAATAAGCATAATTCTACTAGAGTTAATATTTTTGCAAAGGTATCATATTCTCATGGTTTAAGTTTAAAATTCAGTTTCTCTTCTGAAATCAACACTTGGAGACTATTTCCTATCAGGTAAGTAATGGCACCAAAATTTGAAAGTCACTAAATTATTCAGTCACTCAATAATATTTAAAAATTTGAGCTACTGAGGAGAAAATGTTCAAATGTTCAGCAGTAATGGCTCCTCCAAATAGTATTATATTGAGGTAAACTATATATGAAGGTTAAACTATTTATTAACTTATTGATTTAATAATCTGCTTCATTCAGATTTAACTCATGATTAATATTTAATCATATTTATTCTGCAGATAAAAAGAAACACTTTTTTTCTCTTTGAAGAAAAGGGATGATAAAAGTAATTTTAAATATAGCTTGACATCATGTTTAAATCAGAACGTTAGAAAAAGATTGGTTTATTTTATTTTTCATTAAAACTTCAAGTGTAGCAGGGTGAGAAAACTGCTGGTGTTGCAGTTGTTTAGTTTTTAAAATTCTACCTTTTGCTTGTGAACCATCTGCCTAAATGCTAAGTGTCTGACTGAGCAGTCAACTGAATGATGCACACTGACCACCAGGGGTCAGATGCTCCAACCGGTAGGTTAGCTTGCTGCTAGAGGTCCGGCCAATCGGGACTGGGTGAGACGGGGCTGGGCATGCCCTGGAGCCCTTCCGCGGTCCCTCCCCAGCCAGCCAACCTCCCGTGGGGACTGGGCGAGATGGCCCTGATTGGCCCCGATCACGTGCCAGGCGGAGAGACGCCACCCATGCAAGAATTCATGCACAAGGCCTCTAGTTATAAATATTATGTTCAAAATGTTTGAATTTCAAGCAAACCCACACACATACACATGTCAATTATATCTTAATTTTTAAAAATCAAGAAAAAATGAACAGTAGTGAGGAAGTTAGTAGGGAATTAAACTATGGTTAAGTTTTATGAAAACTCATGTAATACAAGGGGGGGAAGCAATGTCCTTATAACAGAAAATTAATGTAAACACATGAGTGAATGCTATTTAAACATATTTAATGTAACTTTATTGGTGATATTATGATATATGAGAGGCCCGATGTATGAAAATTCATGTAAGAATGGGTCTTCCTTCCCCTGGCTGCCGGCACCACCTTCGCTCCAGCCAGATTCACCTTCCTGCCTTTCCAAGCTGCCCAGAGGCCAGGAGTGGCTGGGGTGGGGGCGGGATGCTCGGCGCCTGTGTATGCAAATTAACCCACCATCTTTGTTGGGTTAATTTGCATACTTACTCCTGATTGGCTGGTGGGTGTCATGAAGGTATGGTCAATTTGCATATTACTCTTTTATTAGTGTAGATGTGTTTGTGTATATTTATAGCTATGTCTATATTTATAGCTATATCTATATCTGTTATATCTATCTAGCTATATTACCTTGACTATTACCCCAATAAATTCAATGTGTAAAGTTATCATATATTTTTAAAATTTTAAAGGAATTTTATAATTATAAAAGGAGTATATTTCATTGTAGGCCATTTGGAAAATACAGAGAAGAAAATAAAAGTTATACTTAAGCTTACCAGTATTTTGGTTTATTTCCATTTTTACATGTTTATATATTTAATAATAATACAAATATAAGTTCTGGATTAAATTTCAATTTAACACTTTATCATGAATAATTTCCAAGTTTTTAAGTATGCTTTGGAAGCATCATTACAATGGCTGTGTTATATTCTGTCAGATTCATAAATTAGAAGTCATAATTTATTTTGCTATTTTACCTACTGTTGGACCTTTTGATTACTGTTAATGTTTCACTATCTATGTAATAAAAACCCAGTGGTTGTGACGCCAAAATGACCAAAGACGGTTCACCAGGAGGCTCTGAGCACGGTGAGGCGCACGCGGGTAGGCAGGGCTGCGTGATTTCGTGTGCTGGCTTCTAGTTATAAATAACACTACAACAAACATCTATACATATACATTTGTGAACCTATCTATGACTATTTCTTTAGAAGTAGAATTACTGATTTAAGGACTATGAATATTTTTGAGATACTTGTCAGTTTGCTTTCCTAAAATTAATATCAACTTACATTTTTACAAATAATGTATTGTGAGTACCTGTTACAGTGAACATTGAGAATTAACATTTAAAGTATATTTTGTCAATTGTGCAGATCATAAATAAAATCTTAACCCTTTGCACTCGCTTGCTTTTTTCTCGATTCCTTTATTCTAATGCTAACCGTGTCGAGTCACACTTGAAATCCGAGTGCAAAAGGTTAATGTAGCTTTATTGTATGTTTCTCTAGTAATGAGGTCGGTAATTTAAAAAAAAAAATTCATTGCAATTAGCGTTTTTCCAACCAGGGATTGTCTATTCATGTTTTTTATTAGAGTACTAGTGATTTTTAGAGTCTTATTATTATTTATTAAAAATTTTTCATTACCCAATTAAAATATTTATTTTATTTATTTATTGTTTGTTTTTTTATGCACAGAAGTTTTAATTTTATTTTCTCATTTTCCTTTATTCTTTTATTGCCTTTATCTTAGAAAATCCTCTTGTACCTTCATATCAGTTTAAAGACACATCTGTTTTCATCTAATATATTAGTTTCATTGTTTACACTAAAATCTTTAATAAATCCATTAGTGTGGTATAAGTTAAATACTTATCTTAATATTTTCCTAAGGGCAGATTATTGGGTTAGTGAAGAATAAATTTGCTGAGCACTTAAAGAAAATTACTATCTGAATGAACTATATTCAGAGATTCATAAATAATAATTCATAAATATTAGTAAATTATTTCTTGATAAACTATGTAAGCTAGAGATATCTAATAAAATGGCAAATAAAACTACTTTTAGGTGCATTTATATGAAAATAAATTTGAATGATTCATGAATGTAATTGCAGAATTCAGATTTCTGCATGCTTCAACAATGTAAAAATGACAGAGTTTGATTCTTATCCTTCTGATTGCTTAATCCTTAAACTTCTTGTAGTAAAAATGTTTTCATGTGCATTTTCATCATATTTTATATCTTAAACAGTGTCAGAAAAATTTATTGTTGTTTACTTAAAATAAAATATGTAAATATTTCTATATCTGCATATTCTGTGATGTAAAATATAGGTTTTACATATCTGATAAAGTATCTGAAGGAACTTCCAGTCTTTTGGTCACTGGGGTTTTGGACACTGAGATCAGTGTTAATTCACTAGGGCTAAAAATAAAATTTAAAAACACACATACACTGCATTTGTCATCCTTTCAATAGTTCAAAACAGTGTGCTTATTTGCACAAAGACACAGAGCCAATTAATTTGAGTTTGGTTTGGAGATACTTCACAAAACTGTTAATCTCAGAGATAAAACCATAATGGTGCTACATTTCACACTAAACAGTTTTAGCAATTATTATCAGATATAATAGGTAATTTTATGTGCTTTTCCTTTTGGATAGTGTCTACTCGTATATATTAACATACATTTTATATACAACACAATACATATAATAATAGTAACATATTGAGATGTGGTGAGATAAAATTTATCTTAAAATATAAATAACTAGATCAAAGAAATACTCCAACTATATGATGTAGGTAAATGGAATTCTGATTTTAATTAAAATAAATTCAATGGGTAAGACCAAAAATAAAACTCCATCAACCACATTTAAATTCTTTCCATGGATTTTAAATTCATACCATGGAATTTAAATTCATACCATGGACTAAAATGCATGCCACCATACTTAAGATTTATTTTCAAGAGGTTTAAATTATAAGCTTTTATAACTAATTATATTCATAATAAGTTGTGAATAAATTAAGAACACAAGTAAATTATCTTTAGAGCAACATGTTTTTAATCTAATTAAGGCTCAAGAATTTTTAAATAGTTTTTTAAAAATTTTATTTTTGTATATTCCATTTAAATGCATCTTATAAGATTTTGTTTGTTTGCTCTTTTGTGTGGAATTATCCATGGATTGGATAGTTTTCAGGTGCTTGAGAGTTACTGAGAAGGAAAGGGACGGAGAGAAGGGTTGATAGTGCTAGGTTAGCCTCGTTAACTTGCATGGTTAGTGTTCATATGAACAATGATCAACTGAAAACTTATACAATCTTTGTGGGGAAAATAAGGCTAATTCCATCTGGAAGGCTGATCTGACCTGAGCCTGTTGGCATAGAGGGTAGCAATCTAAAAGAGTAGGGTCTACAAAACTCCAATATCTGTTTAGATGGATAGATGTGTTTGTATGCAACTTTGTATCATTTGATAACTTTCTGGTTGGGCTTCTTTTAGTATGCTGAAGAGCTAGGATTTGGATCCATTAAATTAATGTTTCTATCGATAGTCTTCAAAACCTTACAGCTTGTGAATAAAATAGGTAATGTTTCCCCATAAAATCAGCCATGAATTTTAAGCAAATTAGCCCTTAAGTCTCCCCACTCTCCCAAAACTCCATGGTGACAACTAAAGCGTATTGTCCACCATTGCTTCTGTGAAACACAGTTCCCGTGAAAAACACTAAATTTGAACTCCTGAAGAACTTTTAGATCATTTTTGTTTTAATGAAGAGGCTTCGACTTCTGCAATTTATTATACTGTATAATTTCTTTCTTAGAAACAGTATTTTATGTTAATTTGGAGAATGTCTGATTGGGTTTTGGCTATTTCCTCCGCTGTGATGTGTCTTTCAAGTTCAAATCGTGTCTCAAGTAGTATTTGTTTCACAAGGATCATGGACACCAGCCTTCCAGAATGTGTTTTAGAAAAGTCATGAAGTGGAGTTCTGTGTAGACTGAAAATGCATGTTCAGGACATGCGAATGAACCGTAGTCCAATTAACTCCTGAAAACAACAGCCCTAAGTATCCTGTAAATGAACTGCATTCAGGCGCTAAAAAGACCTTCCATCCTGATGGGATTATAAAGATCCTGCCCTTAATTATGAGTTGTAAAAGCCACATTCGGGTAGAAATAAAGAGGGTGACAGTTGCTCAGTGAGAGGTGAGCATTCATCTAGGAGGGGGGAAAGCCTTTCTGTGATAAGACCCAGAAATCTTGTTTTCCTGCTAATGCAATTTCATACATTTTTGTTGCGTGGTGGGCTAAGCAGCATTCCTGGTCTGTTGCCTCGGACGGGGATTGTTCAGCGCCATGTCACACATAGCGGTGCCCTCATGCTGAGTGGTGAGCTGATCCCATGGTTGCAGTGACAGTTGCTGGAGAAAGCAAGGCAACACTAATTCATTCGCAGCCTCCTCTTCCCAACTCTGTCTCCAGCCTAACATCCTTTTCAGGTTTATTCATGAGCTCATCACTCCAGAAGAAAAAAACTTTATTTGCATTATAACATTAGATTTAAAAGCTATAAATTATGCAGAGCTATAAATACTGCTCCCGGGTAAACACCACCTCTCATAAAACCTGTGTTTGTGCACGCGCACACATGAGTACGGTCTTTGGATTTTCTCCCTACTCGTCTTACAACTCTGTTCAATCTTCAGCATCCTGAAACACAGCAGCTAAAACAGTGCTGTTCGGATTTCTTTCTTTAAATGGAGGGGAAAGAATTTGGACTTGTTTTAAACAAGCTGGAATTCTGAGTGAAACGTGGCACCAGGCTCACTCAAATTGGAGACTGTCATCATCATTCCACAGTAAAAGTATTGCTGCCATATATGTCTCTGGAAAGAAAAAACAGATCATTTTTTGATCATTTTTTTGTCCTGTACTATCTATCCACCAGAGGCATAGGCAACTGGCATGATAAACAATTTTTCACCAGCTTTGCCACCCTGGAATACTCATCAAGTGCAGGCCAAACTTTAAATCATCAATATATTACTACTGGTGAAATATTTTCAGAAACTGAAGAGTTGGTCAATTGAGAAGAGGCTAAACTCGGGTTGAATATAAGAAAGTCATGACTCTGTAGCTCTCTTCTCACTGTAAAAAAAGAAAATCCTGTTCATTAAGTCTGTTACTCAGATGTGCACACAAACTTGAATTTGCAACGAATCCTTGTGTCCTCTGCATCCAGTGGCCCGGGTACTGGGAGGTGCTGCTGGGAGTCAGACAGGGCTATTGTGTTTTTGGAGCCTGTGTCAGGGTTGGGCGGGGGTGACCCAAGGTGGGTTTGGTCCCAACTCTTTTCTCCTTGGTGAAATACACATTGTGTGCTGGCTTGATTCATTAATTCCAACTCATCATGAACCAACATACGAACTACAACTTTAGGAAGATTATAGACCAATCTTCTCTTTTAAAAATAACATAATCACATACTTTTTCTGGTTTTGTCTTTATATTTCAGAAAGTCTCCCTCAATCCTTCCTACCTCATTTTAAGCCCCACCCACCCCCCTTTTTTTTTCTTGCCTGGACCTACTATGTGCCAAGCATTGCTCAGAAACAAACTAAATAGACAAAACCCTGCCCTCAGGGGGTTTCCATGCTGGTGGGCTCCCTTCCACTGCCCAATTATTCCCAGAACTAGGAGGGAGGAATGGGAGAAGTTAAGAGGAAAATTCAGTTGTGGGACCAGAGGGAAGCAAAAGGGAGAAGGAAGTGTGGTGTCCTAGGAAGACCTGCCAGGTGATCTTAAATTGCCTGGCTAACTGGGAAGAGTGACCTTCCTTAGTAAGCAAAAGACCCTGTTTGTGAGGCCAGGGGATAATATTAATTTCCCATCATTGCCTCTCCCTTCTCCTCTCCAACAAAATGTAAAACAAAAATAGAAGAGGAGCAAGAGGCCTCTCTCTCCCAAGAGCCTTCACAGGGCTGAGTCTCAGGGCAGTTGTGGAAGGCACCTGAGAGAAGTATTAGAAGACTTGGGTTCTAGCATAAATTCTATTGCTAACTAACCATTCACTTGTATGTCAGATGAGTTTAGCTTACATAATTGCTCAAGTCTCTCAGTCTAAACTATCTATGGCTGTGAGACTCACTAGAATCAGGAATAAAAGTTTGTGAACACGTTTCTTGATCCAAACTCAAATCTTTACATAAAGGTTACTAATAGAACAAACAGAAAAGGCATGAAAACTCTTATATATAACAGAATGCCTGATATTCCTATATATACGAATATAAATTGAAATACCCAAGTGATATGTTTATTATTAATACTGAAACTTCATGGTATGAAAAGTCAAAATAATGTTTTAATATTAAACCAATCTCCCAATGGTCAAATTTTCTTCCATGTAACAATTACATCTTCTTGCCTATTGAAACTTGTAGATTGTATCTGAAATATTAATTTACCCATGAAGTTTCTAATATTCTCAGTCAGAATGAATTTTTCTTTTTTCTCAGCACTTACTTTCTCCCTCTATTGAATCACTTGGCATACTCTGACTGGCATACTCTGTGTGTGTGCGCGCGCATGTGTGCATGCATGTAATTCCCACAGACTGTGAGTTCATTGAGGGTAGAACTTGTATCTTACTTTCCTTTCTGTCTAAACAGTTAACACAGAACCTTGCATAAAGTAAAATACCAATACATGTTTGTTGGATTGCACTCTCTGTCCCCTGACCCATTATGCCAACTGTTCTGGCTTATGCAATTTCTCAACTTCCTCAATTCCCAGGAAACTCAGCTAATAGAGATGAAAACCCACAGATTGTAGAAGAAAATGAGATAAAACAGACAGATTGTTTGAGTCTTGGAAAGGACGTATTACAGATGGAATTAATATTGGCAAAACACCAAATAACATAAAAATGTGTTAGGATTGATTGATTCTGCCCAGTAAACAAAGTTAATTTACCTTCCCAGTTAGTCATAGGCCTCTCACTCCTGGCCCAAGCAGGGGTAGAGGCTTGCAGGCTCCTCACATAGGATAGAACCATTTGACCAGAGAGTCTGAGACAGGATTTTCTTGAAAGTTATTTAGTACTGTCCGAATCTACCCAGTTTACAGAATAGACAAGATGGGCCCCATTTGGTAGAATTCCAGTTTCCCTGCCTTGAAAGAAAGGAAACACACTCCTTTTGTTTCTGTTCTTATATTTACGGGGTTTTTTTGTTTTGTTTTGTTTTTGTTGGGAGGGAAAGTCAGGGGCAATGGTAGGAAGTTGATCTACCACCAGGCATCATGGATGGTCTTCTTTGCTTAGCAAAGAAAGGAAGCCCTCAAGCAGAGGCTCCAGACAGCCAAGCCAGAATGTGCTCTTGGTGTTAGATCTACCACTTACAGCACCAGGATTCATTTCTTAGTAAATGGCTCTTTGGTATAAACTCTAGACCAGCTCAGGTTATTGCAAACCTCTTTGATAGTCTTTTTAATGACACAGTGAGGAGAGGTTGGCACAAAGTGAAGGGGAGACAAAACTAAGATGAGAAAAAAAATAGTCTTTGTCTACAAAGTTGGATATGGTCTGGGCAAAGATTGACATGTCCACACTAGAAAGGGAAGTGGTTTTTGTTTGTTTGTTTGTTTGTTTGTTTTGTGTGTGTATGTGGGCTGAATGTGGAATTTAGGAAATTTCTAACTTCTTACATTTAGTCCTAAATTCTTTTCTCTTCAGTTTTTTGCTCCATCAGTCAATAATGGGCTCCCAGAAACAGGTGTAACAAGCACACAAATGATAAAGTTACTGCCTTTAAGGAGTTTATAAGCATCTTTTATTTGTTTTTATTATTTTTTAAATACATTTTTATTGATTTCAGAGAAGAAGGGAGAGGGACAGAGAGAAACATCAATGACAAGACAGAATCATTGATCCACTGCCTCCTGCACACTCACTACTGGGGATTGAGCCCACAAACCAGGCATGTGCCCTGGACTGGAATCGAACCCAGAACCCTTCAGTCTGCAGACTGACACTCTATCCACTGAGCCAAACCAGCTAGGGCTCTAAGCATCTTTTAGAGAGGGGGGGAAAAAGACTCCATGAAACAGAAATCATATAACATAGTCTTGTTATAAGATAGTAACACTAAGTGTAGTAGAATTTTACATATACAGAAAAACTTGGTGTTGGCTTGAGCAATGGGAGATGTCATGGAGGAAATAAGACTTGAGGTAGACCTGGAAGAAAGTCAGGGCTTACAGAGGGAGAGAATCCCAAAAGGGAGCTAACCCATTAGCATCAAAATCATATTGTGTAAATCATATTGTGTAAATCAAAATCATTTCCTGCTATAATGTGATCATTGGTTCTTAAAGAAGCTTTGTGCATTCACAAATGTTTGATAAAATATTGATTTCAATTGGGTGGTTGGGCAAAAGGAGGTTAGGAACTAGAGAATTTCAGAAGTCCATTTATTTTTCCTGCAGAAAATTCAATTTTAAGAGTTTTATTGATGCATATTTTGCGACAACAAACTAAAATAAAGTGGTTAATCAAAATTAGAAAACAATAATCTAATGTTACAGGCAATGATAGGAATAGCACCTTAAGATCAGAACAAAAATCAATGCATTTCTACATCATTATTATTTATTCTCATTTTGGGGGTAAAATTCCAAACTGATATAACTTCGTTTGTTTTTTTACAAAAACAACAAGATTAAAGCAAACTGTAGTGTAGTTCCCATACCTCAACCAGCTTCTAGCCACTCAAACAAAGAAGCTATGTGATCCGAGACAGCTAGATTCTCAGGGACACCGTGCCAACAACCTGATCAAACTACATTCTAACCAACAGGCATGGGATGAAATTAATGCAATTAATTAATGAAATTATATCTAATTCTCATTATGAAAATTTAAGCTGTAGGGGAAATGTCATGTTTGAATGGCAGTCCTAACCTTACCAGACTCCTAAGTGCCTTTAAACATATCACCTTGTCAGATTCTCACTCAGATGCCTAGGCAGACTTCCAAGATGACCCTCAACGATCCTTGCTCCCTGGTATTCACATTTTATGAATCCTCTCCTCTTCACTGTGGGCTGGATCTATAGACTTGCCTCTAACCTGGCGGTTCTCAACCTGTGGGTTGTGACCCCTTTGGGGGTCGAACGACCCTTTCACAGGGGTCGCCTAAAACCATCGGAAAACACAGATATTTACATAATGATTCATAACAGTAGCAACATTACAGTTATGAAGTAGCAACAAAAATAATTTTATGGTTGGGGGTCACCACAACATGAGGAACTGTATTAAAGGGCCACGGCATTAGGAAGGTAGAGAACCACTGCTCTAACCAATAAAATAAGGCAGAAGTAATGGAATGTGGAACGTCATTGAGGGAGAACAAAGTTTTATCACCTTTAAATATGCTTTTTGGGATATTGATTTTAAGCTGGTTATTTTAAGAAACAAAAGTTTCAGAAAGAACTTTTGACTCTCCCTACACCTGCCTAAATGCATTTAGATGGGGAAAACATGCTTAAAAGAAGGAGCTATCACTTTAACATAATATGAACTGAGTGTGGCATATGGTACAATCTAGCAGCTTCTGTTCATTAGACTTCCCTCTGTGTCCCGTTCTTTCTGGGTGGCCTGGCAAGAATTTGTCTATCAGATTTTGCTCCTTCTTATCTACTTATGAATTGCCTACTTTCCTTTTGAGGTCCCAGATACCTACCTCTGCTTAGTCCAGAATGAAATATAATCCTAACTGCCAAATGTGTCTTTGGAATCCCTATGTGTACATACATAATAAATTTGGTACTTTCCTCCTGTTACTCTATGTCATTTTGATTATTAGATTAGCCAGAAGAATTTAGAAGGAGATTTATTTTTTCTCCCTTACTGGTAGAAAATTGTGGACAGGCAAATAATGGTAAACACTGGTTAGTTAGGTTTGCTACCTAGATTCCTCTGGTGCCTAGTAAAGGTCTAGAGTTGTCTCCAGAGATTCACTCTGCTCTTCCTGTAGAGAGGAGAGAGGGGGGGGGGGTCATCTTTATAAATGTACATCCTGCTTTTAGGCAAATAGGAAGTAGACAGAGAGCTTTTATTGCATTTGTTTCTTTTTAATTGCCTTCTGCTCAAAATAATCCTTATGCTAAAGTGAAATACTTGGAGGTGGCATATTCTGTTACCCTTCAACAGCAACAGATGAGGAATATATTTTGTAATATGGTAAGGGTCAGTAGTATCTCTACTTTACAACCACACAAGTATGGCTCAGAGACTTTAGATAACTAGTCTTCAGTAGAATGACCAAGCTAGGATGGTTGTGATTCTCAGCTGGATGATGTGTCATCAGTCCCTCAGACTCTGCTCTTCCTTCCACATGAGTGTGACCCATATGGACTGTCCAACAATGCCAATCTCTCTTGTCACTTCTCTTTCCTCTACCTATTACTGCTCAGCCCAAGCCAATTTCCACCGAGAATATCTTTTCCTGTCCCACACTACAACCTATAATTGTGAGGAATATTAAAAGATTCTGGGGTGCTGTATTTGGATCAAGCTCACCTCATGTTGGTAGCTGAGCATCATACATTTGTGCTGTCAGGAGACAGTGGGGAGGGGGGTAGGACCTGTCAGGACCATAGGTTCTGGCATTAGGCACACCCGGGCTCAAATTTTAGCTATGGCATTTCATCGTTATTTGAAATGTTACTAGATGCTCTGTGTACCAGTTTCCACATCTGAAAAGCAGAGGTAATAAAAATCTCTATCTCAAAGTTTATAGAGATTAGTCAGGTAACACATCAAGTCCTGATACACAAATGCTCACATGTTCATCTCTCCTTGCTCCTGTCTGTCTGTAATGCAGCGAAAGGTGCCTGTGGATCTAGTTCCTCTAGGAAGCACATACGTATTGGACAAGCTTCAGCCTTTTTAGAGTTAATAATTTTCAAAATTTTCACTCAGTTTCTGCAAATTGATCCTGGCTATACCAGTGTGTTGCACACAAATAGCTGTAGTCACATGGCTCTAGCTGTAGAAGCACATTGGAAGATAGTTCTCCGTGGGTCTCTCATGTTCCTTGTGACTTGCAAGCAGGCACTGACAGCTCTTGTTCTGGTCTGGACTACCCTTTCCAAGGATGTTTGTATCGTAAACAGCCTTGGAAGAAGGTAATAGGACCTGTCTACAGAGGAGATGGCAGATTTGCTTGCAGTACAGTATAATAACATCTCTCTCTGGGGCAAAGGTTAAGCAAGTTTTCTTATGGCCCATTTAAAAAGTTGGGTTTCCTATGCTTGGAATTCTTTGGCTGTGATGCAAACCCACTCCATGTGCAGTATGCACCAGGCCCACTCTCAGCACCACAGTAACACGTAGGGGAATAGGGGGTTGACGTAAATATGAAAAATTCATGCTGCCTATTGTGCTGGGAGTCATAGAGTCCTTTGTCTCTAGCCTAGAGTCTCATGTCTTTTGCTATCATCCATGAAACCGTGGCCGCTAAATTGTTAGCCTGCATAAAGGGCAAAACTCCCAGACCCTTCATAGTTTCCTCATCTGCATGATGGGGTAATAGTACCAACCTCAGACCTTGAGAGAATTAACTGATAATATATATATACACACACACATAATTATGATTAGAACAGAGCCTGGCACATGTACACCCCATGAGTGTTTGGTGTTATACTTTTTTTGTTGTTGTTGTTAATCCTCACCAGAGGATATTTTTTTCCATTGATTTTCACAGAGAGTGGAAGGGAGGGGGAGAGACAGCACATCGATTGGTTGCCTCCCTCACATGCCCTGACTGCAACTGAGGTAATGGTCCTTGACCAGAATTGAACCTGCAACCGAGGTATGTGCCCTTGACCAGAATTGAACAAGTGACCCTTCAGTCCATGGGCTGATGCTATAACTGCTGAGAAAAACTGGCTAGGGCTATTATGCATTTATATAATTGGTGCATACATTAAGACCAGTAATTCATATCAGAATCCAGAGAATAAGACCTGAAATAACCATTACATTTTTTTCCCTCCTCTCACTAAAAAATTGTTACTTTTCTTGCAAATAAATACTAGTGTAGAATTTCTAGCACACACACAACAGTCATTACTGAAATTATTTCATGCTGGATAGGTTGAGCCAGATAGGTAAAATTATAATAGTTTTCCTTTGCAGACTTGAGGGGTTTTAACCTAATAATCTATTACTGAATACATTTTTATTAAGTACCTATGTGAACAATTACGTACTTGACATTTTTAGCTCAAAAAGATTGTTTCCTACTAACTCTGAGTCCAGGAGAAATCCTCTGTAAAACTTTTCATTAGCCAAGAGGGCATAAAAAATGCTAGGTTGATAGTATAAGTAATTATTTCAGGATTCACGATTGCAAGTTTTTTAATCCAGCTCCCCTTTACATTTTAAGACTACCTATTGCGTTATTTTTAGCTGGCAGATTAAG
Source organism: Eptesicus fuscus (assembly GCF_027574615.1). Lineage (NCBI taxonomy): Eukaryota > Metazoa > Chordata > Mammalia > Chiroptera > Vespertilionidae > Eptesicus > Eptesicus fuscus. The sequence continues at coordinate 73,352,296 of NC_072482.1, read as the reverse complement.
AGTCAGCATGTTCTTATTCATTTTTAGAATTTAAAGAACATTGTGATCAGAGACTTTTTTCTTTTCATTTTACAGCCTAACTTCCTCTTTGGGTCTGTTGTGGCATAAGCTATTTTCTAACACCCATTTCCTTCCCTTCTGCATCATTTAGTATCAGACTTTGCAGGACTTGCTACCCAATAAATGTTGTAAAGTGATTGGTAATCTATGATATCAGTTATATTGGATCAAACTTAGAACTACCTGGATAGCACCTCCACACCACACCTGACATAAAAATGCTAAGGACCCTTTAAAAATAATAATAATTATTTATATATATATATATATATATATATATATATATATATATATCAGGAGTTTTGTAAGCAATCTCATTTAACAAAGTTAAATTATATCAAATGTACCCAGTTATTAAGAATCAAGTAGCTGTAAAAGCAGATCAATTGCCAAACCCAAGAATTATGAGTATTACATTTTATGTGTTATGCTGAGTTAGGTTGAAAGTCTCATGTAGATATTGCTTAACCAAATATTTCCTCCAAGGCAAAGTGTAGCAACTCAGGCCAAGCTGTTAAGTTTAATTATATTGGTACATGGAGCAAGGATTCAGGCATTAGATATTTGAAATTTATATTTATAGAAAAAAGTCACAGAAAATTACATTTCAACCATTTTTTGCACACTTTAATTATGTAAAAAATAATTTTAGCTAGTTTTTTTAAATGTTGTAATTGTTTTTTAGAGAGTGGAAGGGAGTGGGGAGACAGACAGAGAGAAACATCAATGTGAGAGAGACACATCGGTTGGTTGCCTCCCACACGCACCCTGACCAGAGCCGGGGATCCAGCCTGCAACCTAGGTACTTGCCTTTGACTGGAATCGAACCCATGACCCTTCCGTTTGAGGGCTGACACTCTATCCATTGAGCAAAACCAGCTAGGGCTTAGCTCGTTTTTTTTTTTTTTTTTTATATAGAAAGGAGTATATCTGTGTTTTAAAAAGTGTATATTCTCTCTATAGCAATGTCAGAATATAAAAGGGCATGATATATAAGCATCTTTCTGATAGCACTGTTTATAACCCAAGCTATGGATTTATCCTTATGCCCTGTGGGGACTGGCAGGGTCTGTTTTATTATTTCCAAGGTTTGAGGTGTTTCGAAAATCATCTAGTTCCACTTCCTTGTTTTATAGATGGTGAAGGGAAGGCCCAGGGAGATAAAATTAACCCAGTCGAAGTCATTGAAGAAGAAGAAAGAATAGTGTAAAATCACACTCCGAGAAAATATCTTCCTTCATAATTAATTTGAAAATTCCATGTCTAATCTGGAACTAAATATATTCTGTAAAAGAAAATTCTTTGAATACCATGGATAATGCATTCTAATATCTAACAACCTTTCTAGTCAGAAGTGTCATTCTTGAGTGTAATAACCTCTTTTCATGCAAATTAAGCTTATTTCCACTTGTTAGATGCTTAATAGAGATGGATGATAGGCACTTTAGTAATTACAATCACGCACATGTATTAAAATACTTTTTAGTGTTAACTTGTTCTCCATTATTTTCTTTGCATGCATTAAAGGATCCAACACCTTTAGTTTTGGAACATATGTCTTTGCTTCCCTTCCCCAGTAGCTAAGCCAGATATCTGGATATCATGATTCACTCCTCTATTTTTTCACATTCACCTCCATTTAATTACTAGGGTCCTCTGGGTTTTACTTCCTATAGCCCTTGACTCCCCCATCCTCAATATCACCACTAGAATTTATGCCACAGTCACTTCTTATCTGAATTATCACAACTTTTTACCTGATTCATTAGTCAACAATTACTGTGACAACAAGCAATCTCAAAATTATCGCTCTCATTATATGAGGACTTTAATATGACCTTGAGCTTGTCTGGGCTTGGCTGAGCTTGGTTGGGCTCCGTGTGTCTTCCCATTGTGGCACCAGATGAAAGAGCAGCCCCCATTTGAGACTTACTAGTAGCACAAGCTCAAGGGGGATAGAGCCATATCATGCTCATTTAAAGCTTCTGCTTGGAGGTGGCTTATGTCATGTCCTTCAAGATTATTTTGGCCAAAGTGAGTCCCTTGGCCAAGCTCAAAGTCATTGGAGCAGGGAAGTATACTATGCCCATTGATGAATGTGGCAAAGGTGGAGAGTGCAAACAGTTACGAACACTGAGTAACCTGCCTACAGTTATGTTCCTCTCCAATTCATTGTCCACATTATCCACCTCACAAACAGGATCGCACAGTACCCAGTAGCTTCAGGATTTTTAAGAGCTGGGGTGAGGGAAGAATTAGTGACTTCTTCAGAGAAATGAGTTTTGAGAGATAAATAGAATTTTCTACAAGAGGAGAGGAAAGGAAGAACGTCCTTGAACTGCGAGTTCCAGAGAATAATAATAAGAACATCCTTCTGATTGACTCATTTCTCTAAATCATATAACTATATAGACAGCTCTTCATTAGATTGTCTCAGTCATAGTGCAATGATTTGTTGTATTGTCATCTTTACTCTGCCCCTGTACAACTTTGAACTTTTTAAAAATTCTCATCTGAGAATATGGTGGGGTGTTTTTTTTTTTTTAAATTGATTTGAGAGAGAGTAAAACATTGATGTGAGAGAGAAACATTGATTGGTTGCCTCCCATACATGCCCCGACTGGGATCGAATCCACAACCTAGGTATATGCCCTGACCGGGAATCAAACCCTCAACCTTTTGAGTATGGGATGATGCTCTAACCAACTGAGCCACCAGGCCAGGGCCAACTGTGAACTTCTTGATGGCAGAAATCATCTGTTTTACATCTTTGATTACCCAGTACCTCACACGGTGCCTAGAAGGCAGTAGCATTCAAATTACTTGAGGGGAACATTCCTATGTTCAAAAAAGTTTGATTTAGGTAACTGGGCCATCTTAAAATCATGCTGCTGGTCTGAGACTGCTGGACAGTGACTGGCAAACAAGACTGTCATTATCTAAATCCCATGGCATGCATGGTCCAAGACTCTACTTAGGTTAGCTCTTCTTTAAGTGTCCTTACTCATTTCCTCTCCACATTTGTCTTCTCTTACTTCTTCTTAAATATTGCTTCTTCAATTCATCAAGGCATATAAAATGTTAGCCTGCTTTCCTGACCTGGCAGCATCTGTGACCCTAAAGGAACTCATTATTCAGTCTTTCATACAAATGCTTAATACCATGTCAGAGGTTGATCTTTACCTTGCACCCTGGATATACACTTTTATCCAGCTTTAGGGCTTAACCTATACTTTCTCCATTTCTTACAAACTAAAGGTTGAGTCCATTACTAAGATTTTTTCTACCAGGCCCTTTACACACCTTTGTCCCTTATGTTTGCTGCTCTTCCCCTTGCACCTTCCTCCACAGACCATAAGCCTCAGCACATCCTGTTCTTCCACATCTCTTTGTCTTTGAGGAACATCCTACTCATATTTCAAGGCTCTACTCTGTGAAGGGGTCATTAATTCTGCCCTTACCTCTCTACAAATGTCAAATGAATGGTTTACTTGACAGTTCAGATTTATTTCATATTAATTTTCAACTTCTCTTTTCTATAAGATATTCTTTATTTTCCCCTTATTTGAGCTATTGGTTTTACCATTTTATAAGCCCAATGCTGGCTGAGGCTCTAGACTTTATTTTTGTGCACAATTAGGTTTCTGCCTTCTGAAAATTCAAAACTTAAAATGGACATTATTCTCTCTGACAAGTCTTTTTTTATCTTTATTGTTGAGAATATCACAGGTATTTCCCGCCCCCCTCAAGTTTCTTCCATCTATCCAGTTTCTCTGACAAGTCTTAATATGATAGATATGTCTGTAATAGTGTGAATTTCAAGGAAATAATGCATTTTTTAAAAGTACAGATGAGTTGTTATTATTATGGAAAATAAGAGGAAAGTGTATTTGTATCATTCAAGAAGATGGGATAAGAAATAAATTACTATCTGACTTTCAGCCTATCAGACAGGCCTAATGATTCAGTGGAAGAGAGTGTATTGAGAAGTCTCAGTTCTAGTAGAGAACATATGCCTGGACCCTGGAACCAGCAGCTTTAATCTGAATATCTAATTGGTTTGAGCAAGTGACTGAGGCTTCCTGTGCCTCCGTTTCCTTACTTGTAAGATTGGGAGTAATAACAGTGTGCACATCATAGGGTTGTTATGAGGACGAAATGAGTTAATATATGTAAAGCACTTAAAATGGTATTGGGCACATGGTTAAGTGTTATAAATTGCTATTTCTGCTTTGGAATTTCTTCCACTTTTTTTTAAAGTTGGAGAACAAAAATCCTTGTTCTCACACTTCTGGGTTTCAATTGGGAAAATTAAAAAACAGTATGAAGCTTTCAAGTTCTAAAGAATGCAACACCTGTCCTAGGCTCCTCTTTCCCCTCCCAACCCTCAACCACTTGAGGATGCTGCCCTCTGGTGGTCACTCAGAACTGCTCTCTAGCTCATCATTCTAACTCAGGCCAGAATTTTCTTTGTCTCCATCTCCCTGTAACTTAAACTGTAATTTATCAGAAGTTAAAGTAATTCTCTCTGGGCATTGCTTGAAACGCAGCTGCTAAATCACAAAAACATGTGTAGATTTCAAAAATTGGAATTATTATTAAATATTGTAATTTTTATTTTAATGGTTAGAAACTATTAGACAATAATATATGCAATTACAAAATGTATTGTCTAAGTCTTTTCATTTATATACGTATTTAAAAAGCAGATAACTAATAGCCAAGTACCTGAGGACCAAGTAGATATCTCTTTGTTACTGATTTAGACATTCCTTTTAAAAATATGAATGCTAGTTTAGGTATTATACTTCATATTAAAATTTGAATACTTTTATTAAAAATTTATTATTTTGGCAAAATGTTTTCCAGAATTGAGGAGACAAAAATATAGTCATTAAAATGAGAATTCATGCATGTGTATTAAGTCTATTAATATTCTAGATTTTATTATTTTCATCATCTTTAGCTTGCCCGACTGCCTAAACCCTGTTTCTCCATGAATCTTATTTATAGGCATTTATTTTAAAGTGAAATTATGAAAAACTATTCTTTGCTAATTCTTTTGAAAACTGACATAATTCTGGAATGTAGTCTGAAGCAGTTAGCTCACCTCTGCTGGGTGAACTGTTATGTCATTCTCAGCACCAAAAAAGAAACATCAGAAGATCAGTGACTATTTATTTACACATTTGTTATAGCTTCTACTTGAGAATAAAGAATGAGTTTGAACTCTAAAAGCTGAGGCTGCAGGAAGCCACATCAGTCTCTCCACACTTCTGCTGTCATTCCTATTGTAGGGGAAACATTATTCAAACCACAGGCTCCAAACTCCCAGGTAACTGAAGCCAGCAGGGAGCTCTGTTGGATATCAAGTATGTTCTTTATCAACCTTTTTGTTGTGATGGGAAGAAATGAGCTAACTTTACTTTTTATCTTGCCCTGTTTTAACATAACCCAGTAGGTGAATGCTTTATTGGTGTGTGTTGGCCAAACTCTTTGATATATACTGACTTTGTGGTCATAAATTTTCCAAATAAAAACAACAGCAATCGTTTTTCATCTATCTATACTAATCAGAAAATATTACGTGTTCATATATTTTTATTAAAAGTGTATTTGAAATTTTGCTTACAGAGGTTGCCACGGAAAACACAACTTGATTTTTCTTACAAAATTCTGGGAAACAGAAGCCCCTCTGCCATCACACAGAGAATCAGATATAACAATGCCACCTTGAACTTTGGGGTCAACATTAGAGACTCCACTGAATACTTGATCTCAAAATTCTTTTTTGTATTAGACTTGTGTAAAATAAGAAAATTAAGGGTTTTTATGTTTTTCCTCCACAACTAGTTGATTTTCAATGAGCAAGATCACGGTGCTTGTATTGTGCAGTTCATTAACAAATGTACTTCTAATGCTCATATGCTTTTTGATACACTGTTAAACCATACATTAAATCTATTCTTTGTTCTTTGTAAAATATATTTGTGCAATCTTCTCAGATTCAGTATCTGTGTTTTATGGGGAAGGAACAAATTTGAACAAAATATAGAAGCTTTAAGCAACACAGATTTAGAATGATTTTAACCTCATGTCTTTATCTTCCCTGCATCATTTTCTGTGATACATGGTCTCTTTTGGTTGCTGAGTTTATTACAAATTCCCAGAATCCAAATAATTTAATGCAAGGGATTCAGACTCTTAACAGAAAGAAAAACAACATGAGAAAATTTTACTATTTTATTTTAATGCAACATTTTGCAATTTAAAGCTCATAAGTAATTCAAACACCAATTATTTCAGTGCTGTATTTATTCCAGTATTAGAGACATTATATATACTTAAGCAAATATTATTTATCCACTGTCTTGAGAAAGGCCAATGCATAGTTTGTTGAAGTTATACTCCATCAAAAGACAAATCTAATCAAGTATTAACCCTATTTATAATAACCCACAATATGCTGGTAAATTTAGAATTATTGTTAGAGTCTCATTTCTTCTTATCTTCTTGGTAAGGTTCATATTAGCCTTAATTCCATTAGTTGGGAGGTTTATGCTGATGGGAGTTAGTTAAGTATATCTGGTAAAACATGTGCCTATTTCTGTGGCTCCTGGGTACGCTTTCTCCCATTGGTTACTTTTATATTCATCTCCTGTTTTTAATAACTAGTAGCAGACAAATGCCCAAGTAGATCTATGAGAGAATCCTTTAGCTGTTGGCAGTAGGTTTTTGACACATCTCTTTTTGAAAGAAACAGGTATAATTAGCTATAAGAATTGAAAACAAATTATTTTTTTCAAATTAAAAAAAGACATTTTCAGGTTGAAAGGATGTCTGAGTAGAAGAGTGAGATAAAACACAAAATTTTAAGATGGCTGCATTTTTCTCAGGGAGTATTTTATATTGAGCACTAGAGGCCAGGTGCACGAAATTTGTGCACGGGGGGGGGGGGGCTATGTCCCTCAGCCCAGCCTGCACCCTTTCCAATTTGCGACCCCTCGAGGGATTGGGCCTAAATGGGCAGTCAGACATCCCTCTCACAATCCAGGACTGCTGGCTCCCAACTGCTCCCCTGCCTTCCTGATTGCCCCTAACCCCTTCTGCCTGCCAGCCTGATCACCTCCTAACCACTCCCTTGCCAGCCTGATCTACACCTAACTGCCCTCCCCTGCTGGCCTGGTCACCCCTAACTGTCCTCCCCTGCAGGCCTGGTCACCCCCAACTGCCCTTCCCTGCTGGCCCGGTCACCCCTAACTGCCCTCCTTTGCCAGCCTGGTCACCCCTAACTGCCCTCCCCTGCTGGCCTGGTCCCCTGCAACTGCCCTCCCCTGCAGGGCCCCCCCCCCAACTGTCCTCCCCTGCAGGCCTGGTCACCCCCAACTTCCCTCCTCTGCCAGCTCAGTTACACCTAACTGTCCTCCCCTGCTGGCCTGATGACCCACAACTGCCCTCCCCTGCTGGCCATCTTGTGGTGGCCATCTTGTGTCCACATGGGGGTGGCCATCTTTGACCACATGGGGACGGCCATCTTGTGTGTTGGAATGATGGTCAATTTGCATATTACCTCTTTATTATATGGGGGATTCCTAGTGAAATATAATATGAAATTTTCTTGGCATTGGAGGCCAAGCCCAGAGCAGAGAGAAAAGCTCTGTGGCCTTTCTTTGAGCAGGATTCCATGTTGGAGCAATCCTCAGCTGTGTGTATCTTCTCCTTCCCACTGGCCTTCTTCCTGGGCAGGAACCCTCAGGAGATCTCAGCCCCTTGTGTCTGTGACCAGAGGAAGAGGTGGAATGGTGTTTTCAGCACAAATGGCAGGTCCCATGGAAGGGTGGTGGAATGGTCCAAAGGATGAAATGGAGGCCAAGTTTTCCACCTGAGGTTTTCTTTCTGCCCATTCCACCTTGTCTCTTTGCATTCTTTCCTCTTTAAGAATGATAATTTTATTAGCAGATGTATGTCACCTACATAGCTGGAAGGCTTCTACATCCAGAGATGTAAAAGAAAATACTCTTTAAAATCCATGGAATCCTTTTATGTGGAAAAGAACTAAAAAAAAGTGGATCCATGTGGTCAAAGCTGGGTGGGTGTGCAGGGCGGCAGGTAGCTGATGTGTCTTTGCCAATGCACATCCACTCAGGTGCATGCCTCTTGAACACACAGGGGCTCCTGACCTGCACCATCTCTGTACTGAATCAGGTAGAAGGTCACTGGCCACAAGACCATCTCTGCTGGGATTTCAGACCTCCTCAGGCTAAGGGAGTGAGAGGTCAGGGTTGTAGGGTATGCAAGACTACATTCTGGTGGTTTTCATACTGATTACAGGGGCTTCTAAAAATGCTTCCCAGGGAACTGGTTAAAGTCATAGCGTGTCTCACCAAGTAGCTTTTAGAAATATTTGGTGTTTTTCTTTTCTTTTCTTTCCTTTTCTTTCTTTTCTTTCTTCTTTCTTCTTCTTTTTTTTTTTTTTGTACACCTGAAATCCATACAATCCCATTAACCAATGTGGTGTTTTTCATCTTCAAAATGCTGCCTGTAATTTATCCAATTCTTATGATATTGTTTCTGTGTGGGTGGTAACATTTGTTATCATAGACCCATTACAGAGAAAGGAAGGCCAAGACTATGAAAGGATAAAAATTGCTAACAAATGGAGGGCATCTCAGATCGTGAATCCTTGCGATTTTCTAATATCAGCATCAGACAACATTTAGGAACATTTTTAATTTATGAAAAAGAGTTATGCTGTCAGTTTACATTGGTAACTGTGGAGACCAAATTTTAATAAGATGGAGAACATACCAAACAAAGGGGAAAAATGTGTGAAAAGTTAAAATGACAAACTGAGGATTGGTATGGTGTTGTAAAGACCATTTATGTATCCTAGTAGTCTGATGGAGCTAAATGAAATATGGACTCAACTTGTTAGAATTTCAGATTTTATAGAAAATCTCTTCATAAATATAAAATTATACTTTTTAATTTTTTCTATAAATTTTAATATTTGTTGTCTGTTTTCACTACCATTTATTTTACTTATATTTAAATTGTAGTGTCTATGATTTCAAAAGCTCTGAATAAATTTTCTTAATTTCAAGTTAAATTTATTACTCTATTTTGAGATTTCTGGCAAGAAGAAAAAGACAGATACCCATTTGCTTTCCAATAAAATAGTAATTCATCTGATTTGTTAGCAGGAGCTTAGAGACTAATCCAATATGAAACAGTTCAATGCTCATAATACAATTTCTCATTTTGTACCTGTGATTCTGAAGTCCCTCCTGCTCGTACATAAAATGAGAGATATATTTCCAATGACAGCAGTAAGCATATACTTATAAGGACATGGCTGAAATTGAAGTGCAGGGTGTGTTTGTATATGTGTGTGTGTGTGTGTGTGTGTGTGTGTTGTTTTCTCAACTCTAATATTATCCCAAACCTATCAGGGAATTTAGAGAGACTGGCAGAGCAAAATGCGGTGAACATCCCGTGCTGATGGTCAGCACACACTCTGAGAACCTGATGAACAGCTTGACCCAACAGCCTTTGGTGTCCATAGTGAGTGGCTCTGGCCACAGCTCTCAGGCATGAGAAGTGGGTTCTTCCAAAAGCAAACAACCTTCGACCCATGGTCTTCATCTGGGCCCATCAGGTCAACAGTTGTTTCACAGGACATCGGCAATTGTCTTTCTCTATGTGTCAGGAGCCTCTTGAAACATTATACGAGGATAATTAAGTGGTGAATAAGGGTCAATGCGGACAAATAAATCAAACTGATAGTTTGAACACAGACTGATTGAGCAAAAACAAGGACTTCTGCCATGCCTGTTACTGCAGTGCTTGATGCTAACTGACTTTGTTAACATTACATCCAAAGGCAGCAAGTGGGAAAGCTTTGTGTGGAATCAAAAGCTGAGCAAAGAGACATGGGATTTAATTGTTCAGCTTTATTTTTTAAATAAAGACATGCAGCGCATCCATTTAGTTGACTTTAATGGAGCACAAAACCAAACCCATTCTTTAGCATGCTAATTGAGTTAGAAGATACTTTCCTCTTGGATAACAGAGATGTAAGAAATACCAGTGCAATCATCAGACTTTTAGAGCAAAAGTTCAGAGTTATAAATATGATGAGAAGTTAAGTATTTGTATCTGTTGAGGTAGGTTAAATATACAAGTAAATGTAATATAATCTTATAAATATTTTAAATCTTGTGTAACAAATCTGGTGGTACTGTATATGTATATGAAACATTTGAAATCAAATATATTAATGTATGGAGGAGATTTTTGTTAGCAGAAGGGCAGCCTGGAAATCAGGAAAAGAACAAGAGAGAGGAAGAGAAAGACAGAGAGAACCCTCAAAAGGCTGCTATATGTCCACAGGATTGTTCTAAGGGGAAAAATTATTAGAAAAAAAATATAAAGAATAAATCTATCTTTTAATAAGAATAAAGAGCTGCTATTTTTTTTTTTAAATATATTTTATTGATTTTTCACAGAGAGGAAGGGAGAGGGATAGAGAGCTAGAAACATCGATGAGAGAGAGACATCGACCAGCTGCCTCCTGCACACCCCCCACCGGGGGATGTGCCCGCAACCATTGTACATGCCCTTGACCGGAATCGAACCCGGGACTTTCCAGTCCACAGACCGACGCTCTATCCACTGAGCCAAACCGGTTTCGGCAAGAGCTGCTATTTTTTTTACTGTAAACATGAATCTAGACTATTTTATTTGGGTATTGAAATTCAACTTTTCCTAGCAGTCAAAATTTCATTTTATTACCTACCTCTACATGCAGAAATAAACATGTAGTTGAAACTATTATCTTGTTATGTTAATTATCTCAGCTGTTCTCTAAAACTCTCGTCCTAACGTACCATATAGAGCTTTATCAGACAGTGTAGGACATTGCATTTCATAAATATCACATGTTATCTTTACCCATGAACAGCATGGTCTTTTTAAAGAGTGACAATTAATAGTCTCATCCATAAAGTGAAAACAATTAAGTTTGAAATATAAACTTAAAATATGTACAATATTTTATTTATATAATTGTATCATACACTTGTCAAGCATTAATGAAATTTTTTTCATATAAAAAACCATTATTTTATAATCTTGGTCAATAGAAAAATCTCTAGAGAGAAATGAGGAATTAATGACTGCTACTCTTTTGTGCATTTTCTACTTTATATTTAGATCACTTGAAGTTGGCAATATGGTGAACAGCGATTACAAACGGTAATTTATGAATTTAAATACATTTACATGACATTTGTTCGGAAACATTAATTACACATTTATTCCCTTATCTGGGCATCTGTCTACATTTTAAAAAAATTTAAGTGCAGTCACAAATACCAACCTGATTGGATTAATGAAACTAACACTATTTGTCATTAATATTGGTTTTTATAGTAACCGTGTTACTATAAAATGACCATCAAGAGTAAGTTATAGGGGGGACAGTGGCTACTTACTGCAGTGCTCCTGGGGTTTTTTTTTTTTCGGCCCATAAATAATTTCACATAAAGAATCTAAGAGAAGCTCTTCTATGAGCCGCCTACCCTGAGAAAGTGGGCTGAGAAAGGTGTAATGGATTATGGAGGGAGATGAAGGCGAGCTTACACCATATCCAATCAGGCTTTTTCTTAAAGGTCAGGACATTCTGTCTGGGTCCATTTGTGTTTTTGATTCTGCCGTTTCACTATTCAGGAACACAATGTAACTGTCAGTCTCAACAACAGTTCCTGGCTCCACTGGCTCCACCGCTCTCGGGGTAACATACAATATTTCACATCCACAAAACAATTCGGCGTCTGCGTGGGCAAACCATATGATGACCACGGGGAGCAATATGGTCACACCCTACTGAGCACTCTTAAGGAGGCTCTGTAAAGAACTACATCTAAAAAAGAATAAGGCTTTGCTCTTCTGGGCTTTTGCGAACTTGCCAAATAGCATTTTAATGTTTCATTTTTATCGGCAGAAGTCAAATGCAAATGTTCGCCCCCCCTGTTCCAGCTCAGCAGATAAAGACAGCTTTACTGCTATGCAAAACATGTGCAGTCATGGAGTTAGGAGGGAGATAGATATTAGAAATAATTTAGCACATTAATGATGGCCTTGTTGGATCTCCCCCGTGTGTGTTTTGTTATATTATTGATTTCTCTTTCCAAACAAAACCAGACATCAGCTCAAATTTATAAGAGCAAGGGATGGGTTCTGACAGTCTTGGGAGAGCAGAGAACCAATACACTGTCTAACATAATTTTTAACCAGTGGGTTCTGAACTGAGCTCTGGAGAATTAACGCATATGGTACATTTTCAAAGGATTTGGCCTGGGAGACGACTTTTTTGACCAGCTGATTGATTTAAGTTACATCCCAGTCTGTCGCTGTACTCAGAGGAAAATTAAATAAAGAAATTATTTACATAAAAGGACAGCAAAGAAAAGAAAAAGCTTCTATTTGGGGGCATATAGATCAGACTGTTTCCCTCCTATCTAATATTCATTCTTATGGCTGCATTTTCCATTTCTATTCTTTTTATTCAATAGCTTCATCATGAATTCAATTTTTTCAGTGAATTTATTTTTTAAAGATTTTTAAATTTATTTTTAGTTTTCTAATACATATATATATATATATATATATATATACATATATATTTCTTTTTACAGAGAGAAGGGAGAGGGATAGTTAGAAACATCAATGAGAGAGAAACATCGATCAGCTGCCTCCTGCACACCTTCTACCAGGGATGTGCCCGCAATCAAGATACATGCCCTTGACCGGAATCAAACCCGGGACCCTTCAGTCCGCAGGCTGACGCTCTATCCACTGAGCAAAACTGGCTAGGGCAATTTTTTTAAGATTTTAAAAACTTTCTTGAATTTTTCTAACAGCAAAAGCTTTTAAAATGATGTGTGTTCTCTTTCCAACCTTCTCAACATTTCACCTGTGCCTCTGAAGATTTCTTCAAGTACATAGCACTTTATTCACTGAGACACTATTAATTATTTAATGACTAGAGGCCCGGTGCACCAATTCGTGCATGGGTGGGGTCCCTCGGGGTGGCCTGTGGGGATCAGGCCTCAGCTTGCGCCCCCCAGACTCACAGCCCCAGCTGGCACCCCCAGCCTCGCAGCCCTGCAGCCCCGCCTGGCACCCTGCTGTGGCCCGGCACCGCCCCCTCACCTGCTCCACCATCCCACTTGTGGGGCAATCGATTGGGGCCCCCTGCCCGGCTCCCTCAGCACCTGGGAACCAAGTGGCGGCCCTGCCCCCCATCCACCGCCTCTGGTCGCGGTCTACAGGGCGATCAGCAGGCAATCGGGCCCCTGCTTGCACCCGCCTTGGCCTGGTGCTCCATCATCCTGCAGCAGTCCTGCTCTCATCAGGGCCCATTGGGGCTGGCAGCGCCTCCACTGCCACCTGCTGCCAGTGCCGCATCACCAATGCCTGCCATGTTCCACACTGCCCCCTGCTGGTCAGCGCACGTCATAGCAAGCGGTCGAACTCCCGATAGAATAATTTGCATATTAGGCTTTTATTATATACTAGAGGCCCAGTGCATGAATTCATGCACCGGTGGGGTCCCTTGACCTGGCCTGCAGGATTGGGCCAAAACCGGCTCTCCGACATCTCCTGAGGGGTCCCAGATTGCATGAGGGTGCAGGCCAGGCTGATGGACCCCACTGGTGGATTGGCCAGACCCCAGCAGCAAGCTAACCCACCGGTAGGAGCATCTGCTCCCTGGTGGTCTGTGCACGTCATAGCGAGCGGTTGAGTGGCCTTAGCATATCATTAGTATATTACGCTTTGATTGTTTGAACGGATGACTGGACACTTAGCATATTAGGCTTTTATTATATAGGAGGATTCCTCTAATGGTGCTAAGTTTGACTTATGCTTGAAAACCTTATTTCTAGTTCTATGTTAATAACACACATGGTGATTGTCTAAGTATATATGCCTAATTGTATGAGAACATGATGATTATGTGATTTTTTTTCTTTCTGGGTGGTTGTAATCTATGATAATAAGGGCCAGTGAAACTTTAAAAACACAAATGATTTACCTTTGGCTCAAGAGTTCATTTTTGTGTGTTTGCTTAAGTAGAGTTCTGTCATCTGATGTTATGGGAATTTATCATGCAAATTTTATCTTCAATGAATCAATGAGACTGAAATGTTAAAAGGTGACTTAGGAGAGGCTAGAAAGGTTTTTATCTAATTTGACAACTCAATTCTTAGTAGAGATTATAGTAAAAAGTATTTTAAAAGAAAAGTAAAAATTAGTTAGGAAAGTTAAATGCAGGAGAAATCCACAGGAAGTAAGCCTGTGAACGAGGGAGTCCTGTGGAGGGAACTGCCCCGCGTCCCTACAACTGTCTCTTGCCATCACAATCGAAGTTGAACACTAGGTTCGAGTGGATTGGCTACATTTTGTATAACCCAGTGTATGTCAGGGCCATGCCAGAGCAGTATGGGTGCAAGAAAGGAGGTTATGCCGGAGACTGGTGAGCCTAGCACCTGCCCCAGCGGAGTGCCAGCCTTTTGCCAGGTGGAAATGACAGCACAGTATTTTTATCAGAATTTCCTTTTCTTTTCTTCAGGAAGTTATATCTTGTGCCACACTAGTGAACTAGGTGCCTCTTTCCACCGTAGGATGCCAGTGTGGGATCTAAGGTAGATCAGATAGGACTCTTCTTAGTTCTTATGCCAGTATACAAGGCGGGGCAAAAGTAGGTTTACAGTTGTTCATATGGGAAATAGTACAATAATAAATAAATAATAATACAAGAATAAATTCTGTTTCCCGTAGTCACGCTGTAAATCTACTTCTGCCACACCCTGTATATTGATGTTATTAAGTGTTGTGCTCTTAAGTCAAGTTTTATGGCAATATGGTGAATTATTTTAACATAGCACTTGGTTATTTCTTCTAAATTTAGAGGGATTTAACGTCTTCACTAGGAGGCAATAAGGAAACTGGGCTGTTTAATAGCTTCTTCAAGGTCTTTACTGTGCAACCTCCTAAATTGTCTAAATACACATTGAATTATAATTTCTTGTCATATCAACATGGTGCGGACTGCTGGTTGTCCCTCAGTCCCCTTTTCCTTCTTTCCCTGGTACATGGCTGTGTAGCTGGAGACTGCATCTCCAGTCCCCTGCAGTTAGGTGTGACCACATTCTTCCTGATAGAATGTGACAGGATGTGATGTGTGCCATCTTGGAGCTCTAGACATTGGGCTGTCTCATCCACATCCTTTTCCCTTTCCTACTGGTTGACTCTAGACACGGTGGTGACCTAGCTTCAAGCATGATAACCAGGCATGAGGGTGATGAAGTGACATGGAAGGTCCCAAGTCTCTCACACATGGGAGCAGGACGGTCCCTCCTACCCTGGCTGACTCACTGCAGAAGAGAAGAAAGCTTCTACCTTTTTAGAATCATTGTATTTTTGTTACAGCAGCTTAGCGTTACTCCCAGGGACACATGAAAGTATATCCCTTTTACAGAAAATTACTAAAATATAATGAAAGACAAAAGAGAAATAATTTGTGGCTATTACTGTTCTCCATCATCATATACAATTATAAGTTGATGGTAGTCCACCCAGGAGGAGAAAGTCCCACACGCGGGCAACTCTGTTGCAAAATGCAGTGTCTAAACTAACATTTTACAAATATGACTCAGCATTGTTTTCCTGTAACTTTTATAATGCAATAATATTTATCTGTTCTTTTATTCCTAGTAAAAATGAGCAAGTTACTTAAACCATTTTTCCATAGGATCTTTCAAATGGAAACTTAGCATAAATTTACTCAGCTGTTTTTAGTGACTGTTTCCCCCCACAATGCTTCACATTGTGTTTCTGGCCAGAACAGAAACTACTGCTGTTTGCCATCAGGTAATGCAGGAATCAAGAGGAGTGGAACCAGTCATTTAAACACAATTTTAGTTCTTATCACTCATACCTTTTGCCCCCACCAGTTCAATACCTTTTCTAAGATTAATTTCAAGTGGCAAAAGGCGAGCACGGAGGAGTCAAAATGGGTATTCACCAACTAAAATGGCAGGGCCCTTCACAGGTTTAGAACAAGGGAGAATTATTGAAATCATGACTGAAGATCTCCTCAGAATGAAGACCCTTGAGGTGGTATCTCATCCATCTCCTCCCCACAGTCTCCTGCCAGCACCCAGCCTGTGTATAAGCAATGTGTGTGCCTGTTATATTGAAGAGGCTCAACAAATGATATGGGTGAGGTAGTTGACATGGACAAACAATGACAGCATTTAGCTTGGGTACATGTGTCCGTCTGGGCAGAGAAAGCACTGCCCAGATTCTATGCCATGGGACCTGGTGGCCTGGCATAGAATGTTCCCTCTTTTCTAATCCCCACCTTCAAGTCTGTTTCTCAGGGCAAACAACATTTTCAGGCCCATGCTCATCATTCATAGATGAGCAGGTGGCTTATTTCCACTGACCTTCAGCAAAGACATCAATAAGGGCAGCTTTTCCCAGGTCAGAATGGTTTGTTGCCCATAGGAGAGGATGAGCTGTTTTGTTTTTGTTTTCAATTTTGGAACCAGGAGGTAAGGACACTCGTTTCTTCTAGAATTTTTTAAAATTCCTCTTCAAACTATTCTCTCCAAGTCCATTCTTCATCTCTGCAACACTCCTGGTTCTATCAGAGCCAGATCTATTGCTAGATCCTCAACCCTTTTCATGGATACATTTACCATTCTACACTTAAAACTATGAAAAGTAGTATAACCTACTATCAGAGAAAGCTGGACTCTGAATTTGAGCCCTGGCTTTTCATTATTATCTACTGTGCAATGCAGTTATATAGTACTCAGTACTTCCAACAATGAAATGAGAAGGCCCAAGATAACCAATCTCAAAAAGACTCAACCGAGCAAGGGTTGTTACTCAATCTGGCAGGAGGTGAGAAACTATATGCATTGCTTTCATATTAATTGCCTGTCCCTGTGGAGGACACTGGACTTAAAAGATCTTATTCATACTTCATGACCACCTCATGAGGTAGGAGTCATTGTTGCTTTTTCACAGAGAAGGAAGTTGTAAGTAGAAGGGATTTATTGAAATCCTCAAGATCACCCACCTGGTAGGTTACATAACAGAGGCTTGAATTTGGAGTTACCCACCTCTCAAGCCCATCATTTCTCTCTCTCCTTTGTTCCTGCGCAGAGTCAGGCAAGGCCACTGCATGCACAGTTCTGGTAAGGTTAACCAGAACCAGGCATTTTTGAACCTGTGTGTACTATTTTGTCCCAACATTCACTCCCAAAGTTGATAGAGCTTAATTAATTGAAATATATTTATTATTCTGAATAGACTTTTATTTTAGTCGCACTTTAAGTAGAGAAAACATCGATTTCTTTAGACTTCAATCAAAATTTCTAACCCACCACATGCAGCCAGCTTGTGGTTGCCCTTCGGAGGCTGCAGATTATCTGAAAGTACTTGCAGTCTATCCTCACATAATCTCTCTGATAGAAATGTTTCACTGATATGAACCCTTTCCTCCATCCAAACTGCTTTACTCAATATCTCCACAAGACAATAACCTTTATTTCCTTCTTGCCCTTGTTCATATACCCTGCTTGTCTAGAATGACTTTCCTTCTCTCTTTGCTTAAATGATCTTACCGAACTACCTTCCATTTGCAGTTCATATCTTGCTTCCTTAATGGAGTTCTCCCTAGTACTTGGAGAGACCTCAAGTGCTTGTATGCTCCCAGAATGTCTAGGGCTCTTTATTACTCATTTGACATTTAACATTTGGTGTCTTCTATTAAACTAGCAAAGTGTGACAGAAAAGTCCTGGCCTAGGTGTCGGCAGACCTGAGTCCCGGACCTGACACAGGATACCACTTGCTCATTGTAACCTTGGTTTCCTTGTCTGTAAAATTGAGGTAATAATACTCAAGTGAATTGCTTTGACAACCCAAAGAAATGTTAGAACATTTTACAAGCAATAAAATGTTATACAAGAGAAGGTATTATTATTATAAGCACATATGTTTTACTGGTCTCCCCCCCCCCCCTAAAAAAAAAAAAAGCCAGCAAAGTGCTTCGACTATAATGTCAATAAAATGAATGAATGAACCAACTAGGAATCTAAAGAGCTGATCACTAGAGCCTGCCTGTCCTGTCAGCTGCACAACTTACAGTTTGACATCTGAATTCTATTCGCTTTTTTTGTAAAATGAGAGGGTTTGTCTAGAGTCTAGACCAGTGGTCGGCAAACTCATTGGTCAACAGAGCCAAATATCAACAGTACAACGATTGAAATTTCTTTTGAGAGCCAAATTTTTTAAACTTAAACTTCTTCTAACACCACTTCATCAAAATAGACTCGCCCAGGCCGTGGTATTTTGTGGAAGAGCCACACTCAAGGGGCCAAAGAGCCGCATGTGGCTCGTGAGCCACAGTTTGCCAACCACGGGTCTAGACCAATGGTCTCAACCCTGGTTGCACATCAGAAACACCTGGGGAGCTTTTTAAAAATGCAGATGCCCGGGTCTCACCTCAAATCAATCCAGATTCTCTCATGAATAAGTATTAAAACCTGTTGTTTTTAATTTTGAAAAACTACAACTTACAGAAAAGTTGGAAATACAGAATAAATAACTAACCCTGAATCATTTAAATTGCACACCTAATGATCTATCACTTCTGAATACTTTATTTTATTTTATTTTTTTAAATATATTCCATTGGTTTTTTACAGAGAGGAAGGGAGAGGGAGAGAGAGTTAGAAACATTGATGAGAAAGAAACATCAATCAGCTGCCTCCTGCACACCCCCTACTGGGGATGTGCCCTCAACCAAGGTACATGCCCTTGACCAGAATCGAACCTGGGACCCTTGAGTCCACAGGCCGACATTCTATCCACTGAGCCAAACCGATTAGGGCACTTCTGAATACTTTAATGTGAATTTCCTGCAAACAAGAACATCCCCAACCCAAAGGCAAAGTAACTGTGAAAATCAGATGGTTAATATGGATACATTCAAGTTCCCCTTCAGGTCTCACCCATTGCCTCGTAAATGTCTTTGTAAACTAGACCTGATTAGAATCACATCTTGCATGTAATTATCATGGCTCTCTAATCTCCATTACACCAGAACATTTCCTCAGTATTTCCTCCATTTTCATGACCTTGTCACTTTTGAAGATTACAGGCCATTTATCTTGTAGAATGTCCTCCCACTTGGGTTTGTCTGAAATTTCCTCGAGATTAGATTTAAGTTTACATGTTTTATAAGAATATCATAGAATTGATGGTTCTTCCTGTTGAAGTTTATGATTTTAACTTGTTCCATCACTGATGAGATTCATGATGGCTTGATCAGGGTGATGTTGGCCAGTCTTCTAAACTATAATGTTAATCTTTTTCTCCTTTGTTATGAATAAGTATTTTGTGGGGAGGTACTTTGAAACAATATAATTATCTTGTACTTTATCAAGCTTCAAATGTATTCATTTATTTATATCTATATGTTGTGATGATGTTCTATTTTATTCAATGAGATGTAATACATTACTATTGTTATTTATTTTGATGCTTACATCGTCCCCAATTTGGCCAGTGGATGTTTCATCAAGTT
Organism: Eptesicus fuscus; assembly: GCF_027574615.1. Lineage (NCBI taxonomy): Eukaryota > Metazoa > Chordata > Mammalia > Chiroptera > Vespertilionidae > Eptesicus > Eptesicus fuscus. The sequence continues at coordinate 73,332,569 of NC_072482.1, read as the reverse complement.
GGCTCTGTGCCCTTTTCACATGCCCTTATAATTCTTTGAGTGCTTCCTGCTTTCTGACACAGTACGATGTTCCAGGCTTGTCTGGTACTTTCCTTGCCCCCTCCCTGGGATCAGTGATTTCTGCAAGGAGCCAGGCTCTTGGGAATAGTATTACAGCTAAGCTCAGGGTGCTAGGTATGCACCTTGCTATTGAGCTGTCAAGTGGCTCCAAGGCTCTCTCAGTGGAAGTTAGGGAACACGTAAATATGCAAATATGTGCACACGCATACTTTATGTGCATATTTATTTCTGTCTCTATGGGGAGAAATAAATATACACAAAGTATATTTTGAAACCATGAATTTATACTAATGCCAATCCTAAACTTGCAAAGTTTATTCTAAATTTTTCCCTTTCAATATTTGTGGAGTTTAGGCACTTGAATCAAACATTAACAAAACAAAACAAAAAATCCTCTTGAGATTTTCTAAACTTTTATTGCTTGCCAGAGTAAACAATAAATTAAAAATTATTAAACAAGATACATATATTTTTGTAGTTTTATTATATTGTTTCTACACACACACACACACACACACACACACACACATTTGCACACAGTCATATTCACACATTTTTTAAGCTGAGAAAAGAGCATTCTACCAGACATTTAAATATTGCTTTTATACAAGCTTATGGATCTATGCCATTCTTTACACCTATTTAATTGCCTTCATAGAGTAACTGTTAAAAAATATTATAGGAAAAGTGACCTTTCTGGCATTTTAAAACCAGAGCGAGATATATAAATAGATTTGTTTCTTGTCAGGAGCAGTGGAGCGGAAGCCCTTCCACAAGATGGGAAAAGTTGTGCGGGAAGCAATCCGTGACGAGCACATGTTGAGCCAGACAACACGGTGCTGGAACTCTGCCCGCCTGATGGACACCCAGAGATGGGATTATTTGTGTTGGGAAAGTTTGTATCCGTCACAATGGCAAGACGGAGGCTGCTGTGGATAGAGATTGCCATTTGGGAATGCTTGTATCATGTTAATTGCACTTTGCTTTCTGATGCACTTTATTTTCAATATTTCCTTGGTTGAAAGTTTATATTTCTATTCAGAGGTATCACACATTTTGTTCACAATATATTCACAATCCATACAGTTAGTTACAGGGAGCGGCTGGGATGATCTATTAAGTACACGACACCTTTGAGATATTGAACTGCCATGAAAATTTTAAACATGGTTGAAAAGTAAAAGAAAAAAAAATCACTCTCATTGATTTCTTTAAAACTGATATGATCATACATATTTTATTGGATTGCCAGCTTGGGTTCACTCTTTGTTACCCAAACACTCTTTATCTTTTAATAATTTCATACCTCTTATCACTGAAATTCTAAGTGCCCAGTGTGATTCATTTCTTTCTCATCATTTCACCCTCTTTCTTTTAAAGATCTTTTAAATCTTTATTGTTGAACGTATTACAGTTATCCCCTTTGGTTTTGTTTTTTGTATTTTTCCCATTGACCCCCTCTAGCCCACACTCACCCTTTTTCTAAGATGTTTTAGAGAGAGAAGAAAAGAGAGGGAGAGAGAGGGGGGAAAAAAACATCAATGTGAGACCATAACTTGGATCTGCTGCCTCCTGCACACCCTCACACTGGGGATTGAGCCCAAAACCTAGGTATGTGCCCTGACCAGGAATTTAACCTGCAACCTTTTGGTGAACAGGATGATGCCCAACCAACTGAGCCACACCTGCCAGGGCACCAATTCACCCTCTTGATAGATTATTGAGCCTCTAGGGTATATGCCACCTGGGTATATTTATAATGGATACTATCTTAAGTGAACAATTATTGCTTTAGCTAATATGTCTTGGTTGAGCATTTGGTCATGCATTAATTACTAATCCACTCAATACAATGCAATCAATATCAATCAATCAGAGTATTTTTAACCTGTTAATTTGCAATTAAATGGAAATCAGCTATTCCTTAGAATTTCTTTGACAGTTCTAACCAAATTTTTCTTTTTAAAGATTGAGGCTAAATAGCCTAATTACAATTTTTTTTAAATTTTAAAATAGATGATTATTGAATATCTATAAATTGCATGACTAAGTTAGTTAACCCAGTTGGTAACTGGTTGTATTGGCTCACTTGCTTAAAATATGTTTCTCTTGGAGGTGAAAGGAGTAGAAATAGATGTTGGGAGATTGTTGCAGAAAATGAGTCATCAGTAGTATGGGACTATAAACAAATAAATTTGCAAGAGATGGGGGTCATTTAGACCAAATAAATTTTAAAGTGAATAATTAGAAAATGTGGAAAAAAGTATTTTACAAAATGAAAGACTGAGAGTAGAATTTTCTCTAGAGGAAAATATTTACTAAAAATAAAACTAGAATGTTACTCTTTAAGAGTATTTTTATGTAACAAAGTGTTTCCTGTTCATATTTGAAATATGTAAAGTAATTTACTTTTCTATCAAATCAGCTGAATGATTTAAACTCTGCAAAATTATACTGTTTTAATGATCTGAATAGTGATACCACAAGAAAGATATCTAATCTAAGAGCTTGATATATTTTAGAAATGTCTAACCATGCATTTGAACTCAGCCCATTCTATCCAAAGTAAGACAATGTTCCATTTTAGACTTGAAAAAAATTGTATATTTCTACCAAATTTTTAAAATCCTAGGGATTGTCCTTCCTCTCAGAGTCTTCTGAGCTGTTTAGAAAAGGGAGTGTGTCGAAAGTAGCTCTGTTTATAATAAAACCTCCTTTTTTGGTATAAAACCAGTTAAGTAGAGAACATTGCATCAGGCATGAGAGAATCTTCCCCTGGGTGCACCTATAACGGACTAGAGAGTACCATCCACAGACTTTAACAGATGCCCAACAGAGGAGTTCCAGGCCCTAACCTTCCTCTAGTCTCTTGTGTTAATGAGGACTCTTGATGCAGTTTAAGGCACACTAGTGAGCAGCTCTAAATCAGAGCTTATCCTGCAGAAGGAAACTTTACAACGGGTACCGAGGCCAGTTGGTTAGAATTCCAGATGTGGGGCCTGTACCCTGCCTCTGACCAGCATCCATTGCTGCGCTTCACAGCTGGTCCCTGTAAATGTGCCATATTGCCGCCCATCTGCTCAGAGAGTGCACAGTGGCACATCTCTCTCTGACAGTGGACCGTTTTATTGAATGCTATAAATATTGAAATTCATAGGCATGAAGCAGCAGATTTTTAATGTTACTTAGAGAGACATTTGAGCCTCAACCTTTGGCAGAAGCATACCCTGTTAGCATCTCAGTACACTGTGCACCATTTGGTTCAGACTCATGAACAACTTTTCCAGGGATTTCATGGCTCTCCAATCCCAGGTAAAATGGAGTACAGACCCTGAGGGATGATATTTAGTGTGAATGTCACCCTGCATACAATGCGCATTTGGGATATGGACTTTCCAGCCCTGGGCTGTGTTAAACCATATGTTAATGTTTTTATACTCGGAAAAGATTAGTTTGGGGACCAATAAAGTTTCAAAACTACAAATAATAGGCTAACCATTGCAAAATGTGAAGCATTCCTTCGGCTGATTTCTTTCCAGAGTCTCTGTAATTTATATTTTTTAAATGGCAGGGCTATATTTTGTTACAGGAAACTGGCTTATCCATATTTTATAAGCTAATATGTGCAAATTTTGGACCAGAGAGTAAACATCCTCATTAATTTGAAATTACTGGCATGTGAGCTGGATAAGAAATAGAAAATTGCTTTGTGGTGTTTTCCCCCCTTGACCAAATAATCCCAAGCGAACTTTGAGGCAAAAGGGAAGCAAATCAAAGCACAGAAATGAAAAGGGTGTGTATTACCTCGCATGGTTTGACCTCTGGGTTAATATTCTTTGTCCTTAGTGAACTGTGAGCCAAAACAAAGCTGTTTAAGACAAAAATAAACATGGTCTATATATAAAGACCCCTCTACTTTTCCTTCAGTTTTACTGTGAAAATGCTAAAGAAACAGAAAATGCCCTTTTAGCAATTGTCAGGGATTTAACAACAGGAGCTAAGTCATTTATTTAGAACAGTAAGTAGTTGGAAATGGACACGATAATGCTCCCAGTTTGGCATTTGTTTACACCAGAGCTGCTTAACAATGCTAATGTGACAACTATTAAAAAATAAAAGACTTTTCCTGCCTAATTGATGTAAAGAATTGAACACGATCAAAATCCAAACTGAATTTCAATTATTCTTCTGGCACGTACATTTCTCAAGACTGTGATGCTTTTTAACTTTGCTTCATTATCATTTTCCAATTGCTCTGCAGTCTTTGCATTTTTTTTTTTAAAGCAGCAACTTGCATCTTTATTACTGAAGTTGTCACGTTGCACCAATAAGCTGTGTCATTGCTCAAACATTTCCCCGAGTTCCCAATCAGCAGAGTTATGTAAGGTGGCAGGTTAATAAATGCGACACACTGAAATCATTTGTACCAGATTATCTCTCCTTCCAAACTCTGACAGATGCTAAGTCCAGCTGGTACAAAAAGTTTATAGGCGAGTTGGATCTGGGGTCTTCACACACTCCACAATGTTGGCTACCAACGCTTGTTTTAATGAGTCACGGATTGCCTGTTTATCTTCTGCTCCCTGCTGTTTCTGCATTTTCTCTTCCAGAACAATCCTAGAAACACATGCTGCTACAGACGCTGGAGCAATGTGTGTAGACATTTGAGCCAAATTATTATAAAGAACTCTTTCTTCTCCGATATTAAAAAAAGGAGCGAGAATTGCACATTGCCTAGCAAATCGTTATCTCAGATGTTCACTGTGACATGCTCAATATGGCCTACCAGAAAAAGTTGGAGACATTTGAAACCCTAACAACTACACAAAATGACACTGTAATTGGCGGGTTTTGTTGTTCATGTTCTGGCTCAGCTAAAACTGCTCTAAACACTTTGTTTAATGATGTTACATTATGACAACACATGGCTTCTATACAGCAGGTCATCATGTTTAACATGCAACTACATAGGAAAAGTAGCAAGTGGCCAGGAAATGCTACTGGGAGTCCCCCTTCAAAGTTCTTGCCACAAACCAAAATATCACTAAACATGAAGTCTCCAAATAATGCCGCTTGCCACTAAAGGCTCACTTCAGTCAGGTTCCCAATTCCACTAGTTTAGGATGACTTTTCCAGGAAAGCTGTTGGGTTGAGTGTGTGTGTGTGTGTGTGTGTGTGTGTGTGTGTGTGTGGTGTGTGGTGGGGGAAGAGGAAGGTATTGCCATCACAATATTTAATTGAGACTTGGGAAACTAGGTTAAAAAAGGAAGAGAAAAGCATCAAGCAAGATCATGCTTTAAGCAAATTGCTGAAATTTAGGCATTTTCCTTAGAATTTCAAAAAATATTGTTTAACAAGAAACTACATATTCTCTCCTCCAAATATATTTGTTAGTATTGTATTCTTCTCCATTTTAATAATGTTTTTGGTCATCTCCTGAATGCCTAGCTTTTGCTGTCTGAGAAATATAGAGTGAAAATTAATGCAGACTCTATCTACAGATATTTTTATTTATAATACCATGGGGAGAAGAGAGACATTGACAAATATAACAGATAAATATAGAAAAAATATAGATGTAAAAAGATGGAGGAGTTTGGTTAAAGATCATGATGACAGGTTGCAAAATGTTTGGTATGACATTTGTGGAAGAATTTTGTACCGGGATAATTAAATGTTGGAGAGGAAGGGTTGGACAAAGAAATATAAAATTGCTTTTGGATGTTTGGGATATCCAAGGAGAAGCCAGTGGGAACTGATGCCACGTCTGTGCATGAAGCAGGTCATTCTGACAAGCTGGTCCGAATGCTCTAGAAAAGGCTTGGAGGTCATTGCTAAAAATAATCATTTTGTCCAGAAGAAACCGGGAAACTGGTGTGTGCCATGAGCAAGGACAAAAGGTGAAAAATTTCAGAGGAGACAGGAGCAAAAGGCTAGGATTTGTGAAGTCATCTAGAATTTATATCATGCTTGACCATCATTTTATTATCTCAGAAAATATGCTGGAAGATTTTTTTCTGCATATCGCTCAATGTACTTTATAAAAGATCCCTTGAGATAAGTTCATTCATATCTAGCTTCAGAAAATATTTCATTTCTTTAAACAAATTTGTATTTTTATTTCAAAAAATCAAGGATGGGACAGAATGTACCCTTGCCATTTTAGATGTCAAATAATTTAGCACGCAGTTGTTAAGATCCACGTGCTCACAGAGGAGTCTGAAGTATTCTCTTCCTTGTGTCTCTGTCAGGACATTTCTGCACTGTTTTGTCTTCAAGGCCCTCGGTTCCTTTTGGAAGCAGAGGGTACAAAGTAGAGAAGACACACAGTTCTCCTCCCACTTCAGGATATTGTGCAATGAAATGTAGCTTCTTCAGTAAAAATAATAATAATAATAATAATTTATCTAATTTTCATCTCAATGGCCTGATAGGTAAAGAGAGAAAATAAATGATATTTTCACACTCAGTGTGTTTCATGAATTTAAACACTTCCTGTAAGTGGGTTAGTCTCTTGAAGTAAATATTTACTATTTCAGGGCCTTCTAGTACTCCTCTCCAAAATGGCATCTGCGTATTTAAGGAAGAAGGGCTTCCATGCCCTCATGTTGGAATGGAAGGAGGCGTCTGGTTATTCTCTGCTTGTCCTCCCTCCCCCTGGCCTCCACCTCTGCCTTTATCTGCACTCCTGTGTGTCCTGCAAGATTGGCCCCTGCAGACTCTCTCCCAGGCTTTCCTGCTGGTTGGCTTCTGTTGGGTTGGTTAATGGGAGACACCAGCAGGAGATGGGGGTTTGGAAGGTGAAAAGTGGGGGAGTTTCCTCCCTTCTCCTTCGTGCTCTGTGTCCCATGATTCAGGTTGGCACAGTTCCAGCTCTCATGGGCTCTGGTTTATCCTCGCGGGTCCCTTTAGCCCCAGGGAGAGGAAGACTAGGTTGCTTGTTGCTGGGCGCCTCACCATCCATTGTTGCTTCCTCAACTCTGTGCATGCCTCTGGAAAAAATGTCCACTGAGAGCCTTCATTTGTTCCATCTCTGTAACCTGCCAGGGCCTTGGCTGACTCACCAGTGTCCTTGCACTGACCTCCTTGCTTTCCTTTATGAGAGCCCTGCTCCTTGGCGGCTGCTCCCCACCCCCTGCATTTGTTACTGAAACCTGGTGAACAAAGATTGTTCTTTCTCAACTTACTCAGGATCAACTGGTCCTCCTTGGCTAACAAGGGTTATTTGGGCTCCTCTAGGCACTTAGACCCCCACTGAATTTCCTCTACTTCCTTCATCCCTAGCTTCTGGCTTAAGCTGTGAACTGCACAGCATCTGTTTCTAACCCCCTGGCACTCCCAGAACTCACTGACCTCTGCCTGGAGAGTCATCTCTTCCACCTATCCAACCTGCTCCATTTTTTTTTTAGAATTCCCACTTCAAGAGGGAGCTTGGAATACACAGGTCACCATCTGCTTCTCCTTCTTCTTCTTATAATTCTATGGGGCAAAAGTGATGGGTTCCTGCTCCCCCTGATTTTATTGGGAATGCTCTTCCATATTCTATGCCTTTTCTCTTTCTCACAGTAGCTATTGTCTTTACATTTTCCTTGAGCTATAATGATAGAATTCCTACTAGAGATTATGGGAAAGAGGTTAAAACATACATTAATTAAATATTTTCAAAGTATTAGGCTACCTGGAAGATTTGACAGTAGAGAAAGGAATTTAGTTAATGGATAAGAAAGAAAGATTCTAGCCTTATAACTGAGGCAAAGAAATACAGGCACTTCTCAGATGCAATGTATGTGTTCCTGAAAAGCCTCATGTTCTACAAAATTGCAAAACATATACTAAAAATAGCAGGGCTCTTGGGAAAACCAGGGTTGGGGCAGATTTTCAAAACCCATATAATTTGTAACCAGAGTGTTAGCAAAACAATAGCAACCCCAACAAGAATTCTGGTACAGCTAATTGTCTACCAGTCATGCTATGTCACAGCTATCGGGACCTCTGTAACCTTAAACCTGGGGCTACTGCTTCCTTTTTTGAAATATCTCATCAAAATTAATAATCTGATGCAAGATATAGATGTCTTCATCAATTAAAACATTTTTAAATCAAAGGTGGATTCTTCATCTGTACTGTTAGCTTCTCTGGTTGTTTTTTCATATAGATTTAAAAAATTATTGTGCATTTTTATCACATAAGTCCATTTAACTAGAGCTCACTGTTTGAGGTGTACATTCTGTGGGTTTTGAAAAATGTACAATATTACACAGAAAAATTGTTTCACTGCTCTAAAAGTTTTCTGTGCTTCACTTGTTCATCTCTCCCTTTCCGCTTATGAACCCCTGATCTTTTTTTAAATCCTCACCCAAAGATATGTTTATTGATTTTTTTGTAGAGAGAGGAAGGGAGGGGGGGGGGAGAGAGAGAGAGAGAGAGAGAGAGAGAGAGAAAGAGAGAGGCATCAATCAGTTGCCTCCCATATGCACCCTGACTAAGGATTGAACCCACAATCTAGGTATGTGTCCTGGCTGGGAATTGAACCCTCAACCTTGCGGTGTATGGGATGATGCTCCAATCAACTGAGACACCCAGCCAGAGCAACTACTGATCTTTTTACAGTCTCCATAGTATTGCCTTTTCCAGAATGTCCTATAGTTAGAATCACATATTATGTAGCCTTTTCAGAGTGGCTCCTTTCACTTAGCAATATGGATTTAATTTCTTCCTTTTCATAGCTTGATAGCTCATTCTTTTTAGCATTTAATAAAACATTCCAGTGTGTGGATGGAGCACAGTTTGTTTATCCCTTCACCTATTGAAGGGCATGTATGTATAAATCCTATCTAATAAAAGAGTAATATGGAAATTAACCATCACTCTGCTACACCCACAAGCCACGCCCATCAGCCAATCAGGAGTGTGTATGCAAATTAACCCAACCAAGATGGCTGCAGCCACAGAGTGAGCAGGAGGCTTGAGTTGCCCTCAGTGATGGAGGAAGCCAAGCTTTCTGCACACCCTAGCAGGCCCAGGCCTCCACTGAAGGCTACAAAGTTTCAATTATAGAAGATAAATAAATCCTAGATACCAGGGCCTCTGCTTGGGTTGCCGGGGTGTGTGGCCGGCCTGCAAACCACCACAGGCCCTTCGCCCAGGCCGCCCCATGCCCCAAGGGAACCCCCACCCTGATCCAGGACACCCTTCAGGGCAAACCAGCTGGCCCCCACCCATGCACCCGGCCTCTATTCTATCTAATAAAAGAGTAATATGCAAATTGACCATCACTCCAACACAGAAGATGGCTGCCCCCATGTGGTCAAAGATGGCTGCTCCCATGTGGACACAAGATGGCTGCCACAAGATGGCCAGCAGGGGAGGGCAGTTGGGAGGGACCAGGCCTTCAAGGGAGGGCAGTTGGGGGTGATCAAGCCTGAAGGGGAAGGCAGTTAGGGGTGAACCAGGCCAGCAGACGAGGGAAGTTGGGGGCAACTGGGCCTGCAGGGAAGGGCAGTTGGGGGGGAGGGGAACCCAGGCTTGCAGGGGAGATCAGTTGGGGGGGACCAGGCCTGCAGGGGAGCAGTTAGGCATCAATCAGGCTGGCAGGGGAGTGGTTAGGGGGTGATCAGGTTGGCAGGCAGAAGTGGTTATGGGCGATCAGGAAGGCAGTCAGGTGAGCAGTTGGGAACCAGCAGTCCTGGATTGTGAGAGGGATGTCTGGTAGGATCAGGCCTAAATGGGCAGTTGGACATCCCTCGAGGGGTCCCAGATTGGAGAGGGTGCAAGCTGGGCTGAGGGACACACCCTCCCATGCACGAATTTCGTGCACCGGGCCTCTAGTAGTTTAATATAAGAGAATACATAGGGATACTCCTTGTGCTAAAGAAAGTGGCTTCTGTCAAATTTACAGCTTTTTTCTTTATGACTTTCAAAATTGATAGAACATGAATTATGATAAACTTTGTCCAAGACATTAAAGTTTGGGAAAAATTGCATATGAACTAACATCATGCTATAGGTTAAGGTGTAGTTGTACATAATTTTGTTGAAACCTTCTTTCTTACTACACCCTCCCAATTCTTTCCACAAGTAAGCATTTCTTAGGCCCAAAATATTATGTTGACTGTACTTAAGAACATTAGCATCCATTCCATCACTCAGTAGAAGGATTCTTCTTACCTTTTATCTTCCCTGACTCAACCAAATGAAGACAGGGTAACAACTCCTAAACCCTTGAGTGGTTTGATAGCTTCTATGCATGCAAGGCCTCTGTGTTCAATTTTCTAAATTCAAAATTTCCTTTGTTCCACTCCTTGGCCCAGACATCATTATCTTAGCAGCTACTTAAAAATACTTTAATATGTCATTTGTCATTTTGACCATCTCTACAGACTTGAGTTACTTGTCAACTTGAGGCTTCTAGAGCAGAAATAAGACACTTTGTCCTTAAACTTGGAGATGACACTGTTCTCTAGAAACAAATAGATCCCTGTGGCCATCTGAACAGTGGGTGAGAGCAGAAACTTCACATGTGCAGCAGCTGAAATAAGTGCTCAAAGCATGTTTTAAATAATTATTACACATTATTATTGATTGCTATCTATGGAGCATTTTCTCTGACACCAACTCTGTCTCAGGCATTTCATATACTTTTTTCCAAGATCCTCACAACCACCCTGAATGATAGAATCATTCCAAAATTTTAAGGAGAAAACCAACTCAGACAAGTCACATGATAGCTGGACAATGGCAGAGCTGGAGTCTGTCCCAGGTCTGCCTTGTTCTAACCACTGTCTTCTTTCCTCTGTCTGACTTATCTGAGCAGCCTTTCCATCAGAATGAGGCATGAGCACCGCATCCAGGTAGGGAGGGAGCCTGGAGGGTCATCAGTTCTACAATGTGAGGTCAGGACTGAGGGTAGAATGTAGGAACCAGTGTGTGATGTGGACCCGCCTCCTTCAGAGCTAGATTTTATCTCAGACTGCTGGGAAGGGTCAGTAGTTAGTTAAAAGCCACTGAATTCTTCATTTTCCTGTACCTCAGGATGGTTCCATAGCAGCCTCATCATTGCTTTACATCTTTCCACAGCATGGATATATAAATAGGGCCAAATCATATTTTACACATAAAAGATGTTTGTATTGTACACAAATAGTGGATGTTATACAATATTATATATATATTGTATAACATCCGGAGCACAAAATTTGTGCACTCGGGGCGGGGAGGTGGGTAGTGGTCCCTCAGCCCGGCCTGCACCCTCTTGCAGTCTGAGAGCCCTTGGGGGATGTCCGATGCAGGTTTAGGCCTGCTCCCGGTGTCAGTAGTTAGTTAAAAGCCACTGAATTCACAGCTCACCAGCCGTGAGCCTGGATTCTGGCTGAGGGGCACTCCCCCTGTGGGAGCGCACTGACCACCAGGGGGCAGCTCCTGCATTGAGTGTCTGCCACCTGGTGGTCAGTGTGTGTCATAGTGACCAGTCGTTCTGCCATTTGGTCTATTTGCATATTAGCCTTTTATTATATAGGATATATATATATATATATCTATATATCTATATAATATATATATATATGACAGTCTATCAAAATGTCATGAGTACTGCTCAGTGAAGATAGAATTTTGAGTTTTTGTTCCCTACTTTTTTTATATTTTCACCAACAAACAAACAAAATTATGTGTTGATATTTATTTGAGAAGCAGTAAGGTATGGAATAATATAGACTTTGAAGTCAGGCAAATTGGGCTAAAATATGTTCTCTGTGACAATAAAACAATTCAGTGGATTCTATGAACTTTAGCTTTCTCAGTCTGACAAACTAGAGAACTGTTTAGTCCTGATAGGATTTCTTTGAAGTTTGTTAGTAATAACGTATGTTATTACTTAGCATAATGCTGGCACTTGTTTAGTGCTTACCAGAGTGCCTGTGGGGTAGTGTATTACCACCCTTCTCTCTCAGATTTGGAAATTGAGGAACAGAGAGATTACCCTGCCTAAGGCTGCACAGCGAGAAGTAGTGGACAAGAATATGAACCCAGGCATTCTGGCTCCTAAAAGTTCTCTCTTAATCAGAAAGGAACAATGCTTTCATTAACACTGTTCTCAGTAACACTCCACTAAACCATAGATTCCTCTAGACCAGTGGTCGGCAAACTCATTAGTCAACAGAGCCAAATATCAACAGTACAAAGATTGAAATTTCTTTTGAGAGCCAATTTTTTTAAACTTAAACTTCTTCTAATGCCACTTCTTCAAAATAGACTCTCCCAGGCCATGGTATTTTGTGGAAGAGCCACATTCAAGGGGCCAAAGAGCCGCATGTGGCTCACGAGCCGCAGTTTGCCAACCACGGCTCTAGACCATAGTGTTGGTAGTCATCTCCCCCCATCCTTTCTTAAATAAATCTTTATTGTTCAAAGTATTGCATATGGCACCCCTTTATACCCCATTGCCCTCTCCCTCCCCCCACCTCAAGCCTTCACCACCCTATTGTCTGTGACTATGGGTTATACATATATGCATATGAGTTCATTGGTTGATCTCTTTCCCCGCTCCACCCCTCCCTGGCCTTCCCTCTGAGGTTTGACAGTCTGTTCAATGTTTCTATGTCTCTGAGTCTATTTTTGTTTATCAGTTTATGTTGTTCATTAGATTCCACATATGAGTGAGATCATGTGATACTTATCTTTCTCTGATCCCCCTTTTCTTATTATTAAGAAATCCTGTTTTCATGTATAGATAGTATTCAGATATTGACTTCAGTATTACATCTCTCCCGAAGGAGTTGAAAAGTTACTATGTCATCATTTCTCCTTCTATTTTTAACTATTTTCTTCAATTCCTTTTGTTCCAGATCTCCTATTTAAACAGGTGGCATCTGACTTCTATAGGAAGCTACATCTTAACACAGTTTTCACTGTAATTAGGCCCAGAATCATGTTGTTTAATAAAAACATTATGATACTTGGCAAGAAATAATAAATCATTTGCTAGTAATAAGTAAAAAACTCCTTTAACACTGTCAGAGTTTTGAAAGACCCATTTTCAGACTAACAATGGATTTTATGTGCTGGGATTTAATATGTGAAATTCAAATGATAACCATTTTCAACCACCTTGCAATTATTTAAAGAAAATGTTTTTCTTTTTCCTTCAGCATGTGAAAGTGTGTGCCATCTTGACAGATGTCAAAACACCAAATTTATGTCTATCCATTTTGACAATGGTGTCATACATTGTTTAAAAAATGTTTGACAGGGGAAATAGTACATCGCCCTTACTGAGTATTTGGCTAAGAGAAATTTTGTTCTGGATATTTCATACATTCTCTTAAAGGAACCATCATTAATCTAGACATTACTTTTTTCTCAGCTGTTTTTTCTTATGAAAAAGCCCGTGAACTTTACATTAACACGAGAATAATTATTCCTAGCAATCCCCCATGGCTGTGTTCTCATTCCATTTAACTGTTTTAACAGTATGCTAATGACAGGAAGAAACATACATATAAAATATTGTAAGCATCAGGACTTGGTAGGAGAGAGTAAGTTTGGCTTCTGACCATGAAATCTTATTCTGTGGTGCCTTCCTAATGGCATCTCTTGAGGCCAGTGGCTTTGAATTCTCCCAGTTGTATGTGGTCACTCTGGCAGCATTGACCAAGTAGAAAATATTCAGCCAGAGAAAACAATAGCAGAAGTCACCCTTTAAGTGTCCTGCCTCCGACATCATGCAATTGACTCCAAGGCTCCCCACTAAGATGTCACTGTTTGACCAGTTTGCTTTAAAACAGCTTAATTAGCTGAAAGGAAAGCTATGTCTGAGCATGTTTGTGAGAAAAAAACACACACAAAAAAAAGATTTCTCCTTTCAGAAAGCTCATGCTCCATCTTGTCGGAAATCTTTGGTTCTGAAACAAAACAACATTCCTTTCATTCGAAATCAAGTCCCTGACAACAAATTTTCCTGGATTGGGAAGTAAGTGGCCTGGAGTTGTCTCCATGTGGTCATTTGAGTTCAGGTTCTATATATCTGGGTCTGTGTGGGACCCAGGCACAGTCGCCTGTGGCATTGCTCGAGGGATTTTTGCTGATATCATTTGCTTATTTCATTTAGGAAGCAAGATCTACAACTGACATCACTGCTTATGACTATGTAGATTTTCTGATCGGAATCTACTGAAGTTTACTGTAATGTCAGTAATGTTAAAATAACTTAAGTGGTCACATTGAAAACCACTCACACCACTTGATTCATTTGCTTCTAGTTAAAATTTTAAAAATATCATTTATAAGAAACAACTCAGATTTCATTTCTGGGAGGATATGGCAAGAAAAACTTGGTGATAAAACTTAAAAATATTCCCGATTCAACATGGACCTCCTACGAATGCATGCATACCATCTACTGTCTCTGGCCTTGAAGCCGTGCAGTGAATTTGGGACCCATTCTAAATTCCTTAATGCAAGAGGAAATTCAATGGCTAACAGTGGATTATAGTTGACCTTTCTTGACATGTATTTCTGTGGCTACACCCATTTGAGAAACACAGGAAACTCATGTTTTTATTTTTCAAGGCAAATTGACAGGGAATTGTTGTCATTTTGCTGGGGCAAGTGGACACAGCTATAGAAAAGTTGAATCCTTGTAAAAATGGTCCACAGGAAAGCCAATGAATCCCTAAAAGGGAGGACCACTGGCCCCCTTTATCACCCCACTCCAGAAAGCTTTGTGGATTTTTTTTTTCAAACTTGCAGGAGAAAATCCCCATGGTCGAAACAATATCCAACTGTAAAAATCAAATACTTTCAAAAATTAACCACAGCAGTGTGGCCTGGCTACTCATCCAATTTCTGCCATAGTTTCCTGTCTCAGGAGTAATTATCTGATGAACACATACATTCCCAGGCAACTCCAGTTTATTTTATCACCACTTTTAAGTCATAATGAATACCCAATTCCAACCAAAGTACATTTGGTGTGTGTGTTTTTTTTTATTGTGCTGAACTCCGGTATTTGGTATAACTGTAAATAGCTCTCTGTCTCTCTCTCTGTCTCTGTCTCTGTCTCTCTCTCTCTCTCTCTCTCTCTCTCTCTCTCTCTCTGTGTGTGTGTGTGTGTGTGTGTGTGTGTGTGCTGTGTGTTTTGCCTATATAACTCGAGAAAGTCAAAATTATGGTTTGCAAAAACCCCAAAAGATGATGCCACCCTTCCTGAAGTTACAGTGGATTTTAATCTGGAACTGTATCTCCACGTTTTTTCTAATGAAGAGAAGAATGAATAAATTAGAAAAAAAGTCTATAATAGCAATATAAATCTTTCACCGATTTCAGGAGGTCACCAGATGAACTGATGCAGACTTCAGACACATCTGCTCTTTTGGCAACCACTGCCTCTTCCGAGCCTGCTCATTGGCTCTCGCTAATCATATGCGAGGCCTCCTGGAAGCGTTTTGTGCCTCTCAGGCTGAAGCCCGAAGCCGGGCAAGGCCAGGAACCAAGCTGCATTGCTCAGCTCCAAGTAACCACGCCATGCCGCCTCCCACCTTGAAGAGGCCAACTGTTGGGGCGGTGCAGCAGGAGCTGGAGGTGGCTGGGGGTGGGCAGTAGGTTTCACCTTGTGAGGCCCAGAGGAGCAAGGTTTTCAGCCCCCAGAGGCTGGCAGGCAGCTCTCTGTAAGGAGCTGGTTTTTTCAGAACAGGTTTAGTGCCCACAAGGTGGCATCATTGGCGTCAACTTCAGAAGGTGGCCCTTAGCTAATGTTTGGAGTTGAGGTGCTGTGCAGGTAGAGCCGAGCGCGAAGACAGAAAGGCCATTCTCATGAAATAATTCAAATCTTAGTAAAGTTGTTTCTTTTAACACAGCGTAAACAACAGTGAGGAGAAGGGGCTAAGAGTGTTGCTTTAACTCACTGGCTATTGTGTTGTGAGGCTAGAGGCCAAAGGCCTAGTGCATTGGATAGCACTGGCCATCATATATAATCATATACAATAAAAGGGTAATATGCAAATAGACTGATCGGCAGAATGACCAGAACACCTGTGGCCCCTTGCCTTGCCCGGCCCTGGCCCCCAGCAGGCACCCCAACCCAATCCAGGGGGCTGGCTGGCAAAACACCCGCGGCCCCTTGCTCTGGCCAGCCCCGCCCCTGATGGGCCTCCTGTCCCGGCTGGCCCGCCCTGGATGGCCCCCATTAGGGCAGGCCGGCGGACCCCACCAGTGCATGAATTCATGCACCGGGCCTCTAATGAATTAATAATAGACACTAGACATTGTACAGCTCAGTGCCCTTTCATATAAATGTGATCGTAAACTATTGGTTTTCTCAGTGGCTAGTGATGTGATATAAGTCCTAGGTTCCAGGCTGTGCATCTGAACTGGGAATGCAAATTCTGAACTGGGAATGGAATCATAAAGTTTCTTTTCTTGAAAAAGCTGCAAAATTTTGTCAGTATGTGTAGTAAGCCAGAAGAATAAAGCACTTGAGTCTTTTTTGTATCAATGCAGAGCTAAGAGGCAGAATGTAATCCAAGTGCAATGTTATTCTCCACATTCACAGCCAGTTTCTTGCTTTGTATGTTATGGTAAATTCCCTTTTCATTCAATAGTGAGTTTCACCTTATCTGTGACACTTTCTTATGATTAGGTAAGATCAACAGCCTCCCTGTGTGATGCAGATACAGGATGTGGGTATATTCGTCTAATAAACAATTCCTCGTATTTATCAAGCACTCCAAAGTTAACAACGCCCTTTATTCCATGTTATTTTCATTTTGATAACTGATAATTGTGCATTTTATGCCATCTTGCATTTAAAGATGTATGTGTCTATTTTATGGGGCCACTGAAGCTGGTCACTAAATATACTGGTCCAGCTATGAAGGCGGAACAGGCAGGGGTTACACTTGATCGCACACTGCATTTGGGAATGAGTCTGGGGAGGGGTGCTGGGGCAGGGGGGGGGGGGCGGGCAGACTGGGAATGGGGAAAGTCCGGAGCCCTCCCAGCAGTGAAAGGGCCCAGAGCAGGGGTGATCCCTGGCTGAGCATCTACTGAGTGAAGCCTGCAGAGCCTTTGTGCCTTGACACCATTCAAGGGAGAAACAAAGAGAATAAAAAAGACCTACTAT
The DNA here is from genome assembly GCF_027574615.1 of Eptesicus fuscus. Taxonomy (NCBI): domain Eukaryota; kingdom Metazoa; phylum Chordata; class Mammalia; order Chiroptera; family Vespertilionidae; genus Eptesicus; species Eptesicus fuscus. The sequence continues at coordinate 73,315,393 of NC_072482.1, read as the reverse complement.
TTTGAAAGCTCCCCTTATATTTTACTATTTTATTTAAGCCCTCTCCCACCTACTCGTATTTTCATCTCTCCAAAAACAGTTTGAGAAGACAATACAGCTACCATACATGCTTCTAGTATCCATGTATTCTAACATCTCTTAAAGTTAAGAATATGACTAAGACACCTATGTTAACTAAAAAGTGTATTTATGCACTAATACATGCTGTCTCAGAGTCTTTCATACACCAGTAAAATGTTCTTTATGCCACTTAATGCCACTTCCTGGTAGGCTATTTTTTCAAATCCAAAGCTAAACATTTCTAAAATTAATGTTACTTTTTATGTTAAAGGTACCTGATCATATAGCCTGATCTCTGAGTTATGCTAAAAATGATCCTTAAATCTTTACTTTAGTAAGTTATAACATATGTCCTCATTGAGAATAGGTCCTCACTTTATCACCTTTACCTGAGTTTCTTTTAGATAATTACAGAGAAAAAAATTAAACAAGCTATGAAGAAAAGTGTGGTGATAGAAGGGGGGGAGGAGAAATATGCACAGAATTTTTAAATTGGTATTATTTAGGTGTTATTTTTACTAATATTTCACTAATATGATTTTGTGTGCAGAGAGCTGTTTGTGATCTTAGGCTGTCTACTCTAAAAGATACTCAGAAAACTTTTTTCCCCATTTTATTGAGATATAATTAACACACAGCACTACAGAAGTTTAAGCATAATGACTTGACATACATATATTGTGAAATGACTGAGAAACTCAATCTTGACCCAAGAACACAAATGTGTGAAGGTTTAAAATTAAGCAACTGTGGTGATGGTTGTATTTTAATGACTATTTTGAGATAGTTTTAACCAGCTGTTAATTTTGTTAAATTGAGGTGATAGGGAAGTGCATTCATAGTCACCTTTTCACTGGTAAAGACTTAGCTATCTATAATAATAAAAGCATAATATGCAAATCGACCAAATGGCCAAACAGCAGAACGACCATCTGGACGACCATGCTATGACACGCACTGGCACCAGGCCAGCCATGGTGGGTGCGATGCAATTGGTTGGGGTGGCCCCATCATTGCCTGATGATCACCCTGCAGAGGGAGGCCCAGGCCACTGGCTGATGGGGCGATCAATCGAGGGGGAAGGGGCAGGTGGCGGCGGACAAGGGCAGCACCAGGCCAAGGTGGGTGTGGGTGGGGGGCGGGACCAGCTGCCAGCAGCTGGAGGGAAGCTGGTACTGGCAGTGGGGGAAGGAAGGCCTACCTTTGCACAAATTTTGTGCATCGGGCCTCTAGTAAGAAATATATAGTAATGTACAGTAGTGGATACACTAGATATTTTTGAAACATCTCTATGCAAATTAATACAATATGACCTCAGATATTAACTTGCCAAAGACCAATAATAAAATATTTTACACTTTTTGGTGTGTCTGAGCTGGTAATAATTTGTACAAAATGTGTGATGGGGTGAACTGAAAAAATTAAAAGGCTAAATGCAAAGCTATAAGAATCATGAAAGGGCAACCAATATGTGTTTAAGTATACTGTATATTTGTATTACTTCCTCATTACCAATAAGACACTTATTTTATTACATATTTATTTAATCTTATTAAAGGGGATCAGATTCTTATTTTATTGCCTTTGTTGCTTGTTTTAACTCCAAGTTGAATTCTCCAGATTTTTAGAGATTTCTCAAATTTATGATGAAGCCCAATCATTTATAGTAAGAAAAGAAATGTCTTTCCTTTGAACAAGCTAAGCATGGAATAGACACCAAAACCACGGTTGAGGTTAGCTAAGTGAGTAGATCAAGGTTTGGGTCTAGGACTCAGCGTTGTGTGGGATACTTTATATGCAGTATCCAGGCCATCTCTGTGGAGTCCTCAGAAACTAGGAGACTGGACTGTCTTCTTCCCAGGAGCAATGAAGGCAGCTCAGGGTCTAGGGTGAGAGCCTTTGTTTCTCATAATTAGTCCTTTCTGAGCATCTCATCCCCTGCCAATGCCCCAGAGAGCAGGTTGGATCTCCCTGCAACTACACAGGGAAATCCCACCTTTTAAAGACCCTTCTTGTAGTTTAAACAGAGGAGGAGACCCATAACTAAAGTGTGGGATGGGACTGCACACAATGAGGAATTAAATAGGTGTAAAGGACTCCTCTCCATTCTTTTGGGCACATGCCCTTTCTCTTTTGAATTGCCAGGGAAAGATGGAAATACGTACTTTCATGATGCCTACACAACACTTCATAAGCCAAAAGGAGAAAAGAGAGCTACCAAAAGAACTTCCAAGGTATCCATTTCGTTCCCCCTTGGGTATGTCACTCTTCAGTGTACATAAGGCTAAAGGCATAGTGCCTGGCACAAATCAAAAGAGGAAGCGATTCTTCTTGTGTCGAGTGAAGATGACGTTAACTTTGCTGAAATGACTTCGGCAGTCCCTTCTGTATTTTATATAGTGGGAGAAGGAGTGGAAGATGAACCATCAGTGATGTCCCTCTGGCAGAAAGGGAAGATAATTTATTATCTTTCCACTAAACCTATAGAAAGATAAGAAAAATTGAGGAAGAATAACCTGCAGCATACACATTCAGCAGGTCCATAATTTCTCAAGCAGATTTCCAATGGATCTTTTTATGAAATGTTCCTTTCATACCAGTCTGACCTCTCACAATAAGGCACGATTTCTAGTCAAAACGAATGTCCGCTGTGATGCTGACAGCTGCCCAGTGGGATGGGGTCATATAACAGCACTGCAGGCATCCAAGGGACATCGGTTCTCGACCCCTGAGTCAACCTCCAGAGTTCCCAGGGTCGGGTCAGCATCCTCAGGACGCCTGTGGCCTCATTCGGGGACACCTCTGGGCTATCCCACAGAACAGGGCCATTCTTTGCCAAAAGCGTTCCCAGCCCCGTTTTGTGGCTTGCTTTGTAGAGTGATACTGTGGAGCATGAAAACAAAAATGCCTGGGGAGTGGAGGTTGGCACAGGGATGGTCAGATCATCGAGAAGCCTGGAAAAGACAGCCTCCTGTCTGGCATGGCTTTGATGGGAATTATGGATTCATACTGGAGGATTTGGAGATAAAGGAAGGATGCTTTCTTTACGCAGTCCATAAAATATGTGAGCACACAGAGTGCACATTCATAGTGTGGATTTTCATTTTTCAACTACTTGGCAAACACTGGATTATAATCTTTAAGGAACATGTAAACTATTGCATTAACATTCCACTCCCCTAGGCTCAGATTTAAGAAAACCCTGTGCCCCAGGACAGTATCAAAGTAAGTAAAGGATGCCACTGTCCCCAAAGTCTCTGTCTCAACCCTTTACCCTAGGGCTCCCTTAGGAACTCACTCCAAGCCTTATTGTCTCTTAGTTTGGGTGCATTTTAACCCAAATAATAAGTAACACTGAAGAAGGGAGCCTGAAGGGTGAAAACTGTTAAGGGGCAGGCAATGAGACAGCCCACATTTGCTCAGAAGAAGAGGAAATTCAGGATAGAATTATGATCCTGCATTGAAAAAATACACACCTCTAGAGAAAACTCCATGTCACCAAGTCAAGTTTAAATGATATTACTAGGTTCAATATACTCTGTTTTATAAGGTAAAAACATAAAAAGTGTATCCAAAGCAAATTTCCATGAAAAATATTGGAGAAAATAGCATTTTGTGTAAGTGATGAAGTTTACATTATTGTATAATTTGCTTGTATAGACCATGTTAATCTTTAAAGATGGATAATAAAACACTGCACTTGGGTACATATCGTTGGAAATTTTTAATACCTTATTATGTGTAGAAATTTCTTTTCAGAAATTATATATAGTTGCTAAAAATGATAGTAATCAGCCTAATAAGTGGTATACAAATAACTCTGCCCTTATGAAGCTTATTTACACAAGGGGGGAAATGAGTGTGTCTTTTTCTATGAGAGTAAATGCTTTTCTTCTAAAGGTGGCAGTAGGTTTTGCTTTCTTACTCATTGGGAGGCCTGTGAGAGCCCATGTACCAATTCTACCTCTAAAAGGAATGCTCCCAGGATGAAAAGCACTGCCCCCCACCAAGCTAATTTCAATGTCTAGTTCTGAAATATTCAAAGTGCACTACTTTAAAAATCAAATAGAAACAAAATTACTATTTCAAAAAGATATCTGCACCCCATGTTCATTGCAGCATTATTTACAATAGCCAAGACACAAAAACAACCTAAGTATCCACCGATGGATTAATGACTAAACAAGTTGTGGGAGATAAATAGATGCATCTCTCTATATATAAAGAGGTAATATGCTAATTGATCCTAACAGTGTCACAGTCATGACCGTTAAGGAGGAGGCTGCCTGCGTGTGCGCGGCAAGACATTACTCCCAGAGACGGGGTGGAAGTGGGGAGGCACCCGGAGGAGGCCTGTGCCCAGGAGGGTGGGGGTGAGAGCCCGTAGCGCCCCCCTCACCAGTCCTTCGCCACCCACTGCTAGCACTCAGAGTGCCCCACCACTCACCTGCCTGGGGAAGGAGCACAGCGCAGCAGGCAGGAGGTTTCCATGCTCTCCTCCGGCAACATGATGGGGCGGAACTGCCATGTTGCTCCGGAGATGGGGCAGAAGTGGGGAGGCGCCCAGAGAAGGCGGGACCAGCCTGAGGCAACTTGAGGGACTGAGGGCAAGGCTAAGTGGCCAGAGAAGGCCAGAGGGGTCAGGGGGCTGGACCAGGTGCGCTGGAGCTCTGCATGGAGAGGTTCAGGTGTCAAGGCAGGGCAGTGGGTGGGTGGGCAGGCTGTGTGATTTTGTGCACTGGGCTCCTAGTCTTATATAATAAAGAGGTAATATGCAAATTGACCGCCATGTCCTTGCACAAGATGGCCGCCCCCATGTGGTCACAAGATGGCTGCCACAAGATGGCCAGCAGAGGAGGGCAGTTGGGGGGGACCAGGCCTGCAGGGGAGGGCAGTTGGGGGCAACCAGGTCAGAAGGGGCGGGCAATTGGAGGCGATCGAGCCAGCAGGGAAGGGCAGTTGGGGGAAATCGGGCCAGCAGGGGAGCAGTTAGGTGTCGATCAGGCTGGCAGGGGAGTGATAAGGGGGTGATCAGGCTGGCAGGCAGAAGTGGTTAGGGACAATCAGGCAGTCAGGCAGGTGAGTGATTGGGAGTCAGCAGTCCCAGATTGGGAGAGGGATGTCTGACTGCCGGCAGTCAGACATCCCCCGAGGGGTCCCAGATTGGAGAGGAGGCAGACTGAGCAGAAGGACACCGCCCCCCCCAGTGCACAAATTTTGTGCACCTGGGCCTCTAGTATATATATAAACACAATGGAATATTATCATCCATGAGGAAGGAAATCTTGCCATTTGTGACAAGAATATGGATGAACTGTGAGGTCATTATGCTAAATGAAATAAGTCAGACAAGAGAAACACAAATACTAAATGATCTCACTTATATGTGGAATCTAAAAAAAAAATAAAAACACTGAACTCATAGATACAGAGAATAGATTGGTGGTTGCCTGAGATGGGGGTGGGCAAAATAAATGAAGGTGGTCAAAATGTACAAACTTCCAGTTATAAGATAAATAAAAACTAGTGATGTAATGTACAGCATGGTGACTATAGTTAACAATACTGTATTGTATTTTTGAAAGTTGCTAGCAGAGTAAATTATAAAAGTTATCATCACAAGAAAATAAATTGTAACTATGTGAGGTATTAATGTTAACTTATCATGGTAATCATTTTACAATAAATATGTATATCAAATCATGTTGTACACTTAAAACTAATGTTATACGGCTATTACATTTAAATTAAAAATAAGATAAAAAGTTTGCAAAGTCTCCAAATAAATAAAATGTTAGAAAAATAATGTTGATATAAATACTCTTTTATTACTCCATCCTGTCATCAACAATGGCTAATGTTCATGAAAGGAAGATGAAATTTATTCATAAATCTCTTAACCAACTATGTTTTGCATATATACATCAGGGATTCAGGGTTGCAGGGTTATTTTTGTCAAACAAACCACACTGTTTATGCCATGGAGCATGACATGAATTTCCAATACAGACTTCTTGAACTGTATCAGTACTATTGAACTGACAGTGCTCACCTACTTCTGTTGGTTAGTCTAACATAGTTTTATGCTTTTAAATAGGGGCCCAGTGCACAAATTTGTGCACCTTGGGAAAAAACTGGGTTGTGAGGCTGTAGTGGGCACAGGAGTGGGTCTCGGCCCCTCCCACTGCAGCCCCTGGTCCCCTCTCTGCTGGCAGCCCCACTCCCGCCACTGCCGCTCGCACCCACTGATGACACAGAGTGATTGGGGCCGCACCCAGCAGCGGGTGCAAGCAGGGCCAGCACCGTCAGTGAGTGCAAGCAGTGGCTGCTGCCCGATTGCCCCTCAGGAGCAGGAGAAGGTGGAGAAGCCCTCAGTGTCGATTGGGGCCAGTAGCCACTGTTCACACCTACTGATGGTGCTGAGTGATTGGGACCAGTGCCGGGCACTGGTAGTAGGTGCAAGTGGTGGCTCCGGTGCTGGCTGCAGGTGGGAGCAGGGATGGTGCCAGCAGTGGTTGTGAGAGGTGGCTGCTGGCCAGAATTGCCCTGTGGAGCAGGGGGAGGTGGAGAAGCCCTGAAGGGTGATCAGGGCTGGCATCTGCCACTTGCACGCGCTGATGGCACCAAGCGATTGGGGCTGGCACTGGGCACCAGCAGCGGGTGTGAGCGGGGCCAGCGCCGGCCGCAGGTGCAAGCACCAGGTGGGACTGCGGCACATGGGAGAAAAGAATTTTCAGTAACCACCAGAGGCTCGCCCCGATGACAGTGACTGGCTCCCTGCACCTTGGTCCGGTGCCCCCGCTCACCTGCTCTACCATCATGATGCAGCCGATGCCCACCATGTTCCCCGTGCACCCCCTGGTGGTCAGCGCACATAGCGACTGGTTGTTCGGTAGTTCCATCGTTCTGTCTATTTGCATATTAGGGTTTTATAGAGAGAGAGATTCTGGTGATTTGCATGGGACTTTGAGAATCCATTTACTAGACTCAGAGCAATGTGGGTATTTATTCATGCAAAATAAAAACACATTTGTCCTGTTAATGTGTTACATTTGTCAACACCATCACTGGTTGTAGGTCTGTGCTTGAAATGTGAAGTCTGGTTCTCATGCATGCTCCTAGGTAATTTATGGGAAAATAGGTATAGCAGGTGGGTCTAGGAGTGACCTTTTATTTGAGACATAAAAAACCTCTGACCCACAAACTCAAAAGAAATTAGAAAATGTTGTGTCATCTTGAAAATAGTAGTAATATAAAAGTGAGAAGCTATTACATAAACAAACAGACAAAAGGAAGGAATAAACTAAAATATATATCTACATGATATTTAACATGGAGGCTATTCATGACAGATTCTTAGGTTAGCTTCAAATCTATATATGTTACCTTATTGGTAACTTATCAGGTATTCCCTCTTTCTCCCTGGCATCAATCAAGTCTAAAACTTCCCAAAATGCCTGTCAAATATTTTCTATGTATCTACAGTCTTATTTCTAGATGGTTAATGAATGTTCCTTCTGAACAGAAGCTTGCTTTGATTTTCTAGTAATCAACCCCTGATTAGCAGAAACTACGAGGGCATGGGCATGCATTTTAGATCTAAAAATAATCTGAGGAGCTCATTTGCTCTGGGACTCTGCTTTTGGAGAGGTAAGGTATACCCACTTCACAGTTCTAGTTGAGGCTCAGGGCAATAGAAAGAAAAGGAAAGCAGAGTGGGCACATACCGTATTTTAGACCTTTCTCTCTGCTTGTGTCGATATTGATAGATCCCTTTATTATCTTAGAGGCATTTTAAAATCTGCTCATGGGGGTAGTTTTTGTAAAATGAAAATAATATCTACATCTGTCTGCCAGTGCTGTTGTGAGCCTTGAAAAGAAAGGATCTGTGTGAAGCGCAATACCAATCTGTTATTGTAATGTTATAATGTGTTGTTTATGAGCCATGCCTGTAGGGCAGAGAGAAACAATGTCATTTAGTTATTTTTAAAAATACAGAAATTTTGAATTATAAAGAACCTTAAAGATAAAACCTTCTAACTCATTGTTTTATAAATGAATAACCTAAACTCGAAAGGGGTGAAGTGAGGTCAAGGTTACCCAGCTAATTAGGGAGGAAAATGAGACCAGCACTCAAATCTCCTCATTCCTGGTTCAAGCTTTCCATGGTGTTATAATGTGCTTGGTTTTTAATCCAGCATATTTAGCTATGTAGACATACCCTAGGACACCCTTAGAGAACAATTTGCATTTTTTAGAAAAAAAAGCATTCGTTTCTGGGGCCACGGGCACTTGAATTCACAAAGTGCTTCTGCAGGACAGTCAAAGGCAGCCATTGCTCCTATAATTATTTGACTGAGTTGCCTAATGTGTCTCGGAGAAACCAGTGTGCACAATCTCTGTGTCAGAGACTACCACTCCTGGGCAGACACAGCCACTGTTTCCCCACTAGAAAAGGCCCTCAACCACAAATAACATGTACTTCATAGTAAATGCTAAACATCAACTCAATAGCAAGCGTAACTCTTCAACATCACACAGTGAATCAAGTATTCTGCATTCTAGGAGCAGAAGGAAGTCTGCTTGCATGTAGGCATCATAAGATTAAGGTGAGAGTAGATACCCTTGGGAAAGAGAAAAATAGGCCAAAGAGAAGAGTGTGAGAAAATTAGTTCAGCGGATTTGATGTGAACATCTGCATAAACTGTTAATGGGCACTATGTCTAATTAAATCCACCAGACAGATGCATGCCAGTTATCTGTGGAAAGGTATTCTTCCCCACGCTGCACCTGTTGCTGGCTGGGGTAGTCTTGAATTCTACCACATGAAATGTCAAAGGGGTTTGAGGGAGACGAATTCGAGGCTCCAGGCTGATTCACTTAGAGACAAGCACTTCCCCAGTGGGAGATAATCACATTCAGGACTCAAATACAGACTGTAAAATGCAGATACACTGAACCCTCACTACTCTCCAAACCACCCATCTGGAGCTCCTCACAATTCTCATCTTTCAGAGAGTAGACCTCTGAAAGGTGTCGATTTGAAAGACAAATTCATACTGCGAACCAAATTTCAAAGAGTTTATTCAACCTGTTCCATTGGAGGGCAACATATTTTTGCTTATATCATCCTCCTTTTGTATACAAATGATTATTGTGCAAATAACAAATGATCTTTACCCATCTGAACAGGCTTTTTTGGGGCAGATGTTTCCTTGGTTATTCCAAATTTGTTCAGGCATTACTTTGTGTCTAGCTATGTCCCAAGTCGTTCCTTTGATAAAGGGTCTCCACTAATTCAGACAGAGCATCTCGCCAGTGAAGTGGGTGCAAGTTGCACTGATAAAGCAACAGGGCACAGGGATGAATAAGATGGGCTCTGGAGTCAGTTCCAGATCCCCACTTGCTGTTTAGATGACCCCCAAACAAGCCACTTCAGCTCTTAGGCTAAGTTTCCTTATCTGTAAGGTGAAGATAACAATAGCACCCACCCCGTATAGGACTAGTGAAGTTTAAATGAAGCATGTCAAGTGCTTAGGGTTACATTGGCACAGTGGGAATACCCTCCAATGCCAAATACAGGTTGGGGCAAAAGTAGGTTTACAGTTGTGAATACACAGTTTATTCTTGTTTTATTTTTTATTAGTTATTGTATTGTTTTCCATACAGACAACTGTAAACCTATATTTGCCCCACCCTATGTTTTTATCAATCATTACTGAACAAACTAATTCTAGCAGATATCAATTGCAGCTGAGTGCTCAGTTTTGTGTACAGAGGAGAGAAATGCAAACTAAAAACTAAGCTTGAGGTTGAATAGAGCTCTTTTAAGATCTATCATACCAATAGTAACTTTATCATAACCACACCCTTTCCCCCTCTCCCATACACAGACACACATAGATACATGTTCATGTGCTGATGTAATTTGGTGAATTAAAAATTAGACTGATAGACAGGAAAGTTATCAGGAAAATCTTGGCCAGATTTTCCACTAATTCTGTGAAAACGTGTATAGTCACTATGCTTACTTAAGTTTTAAGCTAATGATATAACAGGGGAATATTTTAAAGCTAATATTTCCTCATGGGCTGATGAAGAAATTCTAGGAAATGATCCTAATGTGAATGAGATCATGATGTGAAGCATTTTGTGGTCTTAGCAGGAGGATTGGAACATAAGTCAAAGGATGCCATGTGTGTGGAGATGACCTTGCAGAGGACTTGTGCAATAACACTGCTCTGAGGGCAGGGAGATATTCTGTAGCAGAAGACAACTCAGATCACTGTAATTGACACTGGACTCTCCACAGGACCTCTGCATGGATACTCCCAATTTTTAGCTCTTTACTTGTTTTTATTTTAACTTTATTGAGATCTGAATGGTGATTAGAACAATTATTTAAAAATACAATGCACTAGTCCTATCACAATGTATTTGAATTTTTATTTGCTATATGTCTTTAAAAATTTTACTCTTTCATTTAACATAATTTATTCTTTTAGACTTGAAAATAACATTCTGTAATTTTTCAATGAATATGTTGTTCTATTTTTGTGAGGCATTTAAACATTTATAAAGTATAATGTGAGACAGAAAAAAACAACACTAAGTAGACATTAACATTCATACTCACATCTCTCCCATATCATGTCTGAGAAATTCTTCTCAAATTAACCCCCATGGAGTAAAAGTCTGTGTAAACAGATGGACTTTGCACCTTGCCCTAAAGGTCAGCTGGCTGGAGTGTTGTGAGTTTGACAGCAAATCCTTTCGTCAAGGACCTTCCCATAAGAAAAGCTTCGTCTTTATTTCAATTCAAGTGACATCAAGGGGACCCGGCTTCCACCATGGACACAGCATTCAGCTAGGCTTTCAAAGAATTCTGTTAGCAATGATGATGATGGCGATGATGATGATGGTCGTGGGGGCGAAAAGCACGTTATATTTTCCAAGGCACTTTCACATGCATTCTCACAATTGACCTTACAACACAGAGAGAGAAATGCATATGCAATGTAATTTTTTCCAGGTTAAAAAAAAGAACAGAGACCTATAAATCAATTTGAGTTCTTGAATGACTCACATCAAAAGAACTTTACAATGTTTGAATATATCTTGAAAGAATCCAATTTTAGCATTTTTAGAAGTACCATCTAGACTAGTAATTTCACCAGTAACTCTGGTTTGGGAACTACAGAACTCACAAATCATTCAAATATGACACACTTTGCACCACTTTACTGACTCTGCCAAAAGAATAGCCAGCAAGAAATACGGTGCTCATAGAGGACTGCTGGGCCGTGGTGCATGCTGCAGCTGCATTGTTCTGGGGGAATCTGAGTTTACCTCATAGGAAAACTCAAGGATCTGGTTCTTGCCTATCCCCCTTTTCAGAGTCCTTGGACAGCACCCATTTTATGTTTCTTAAGTGAAAATCCTTGCTTAACTGTGTGTTTGACAGAACACAAAGTGTGTTTTGAAACTGAGAGCCTATTGTACCTTCTCTATGACCATAATGGTACAATTCAAAAGAACTTTATTCAGGATTTGGCTAATTTTCTTTCTTTCTCTCTTTCTCATCTCCCCCTCCCAAAACCATTGTTGGGCTGTCAAATGGGCATCTCTCTCATCTCTCAGATTGATGGCATCGTCTAGGACTTCCCACATAGACAAGATAAACGAAAGGCTTCCATGGACAGGTATGTAACTGTGGAGACAGCAGCCCTGCAGAAGAGACCTGCTGATCAGAAAGAATGTCTGTCCCACAGTCAACTCTCTGGCTCTGCAGTCACCTTTGACATGACTTGCTGAATAGGAGTTTGTTTTCCAATTTCCATGGTTCAGCCATAGGCCATGCAAAGTAAATACTAGTAAATGAGCAACAGTAGGTACAAAGAAACATAAGACCAGAATCCCTCCTCCTTTGGAAGATAGTTTGGGTAGCATTCACATGTGAATCAATCTGTTTGGGGTCTTTGAAGTGACTTTGATTTAAGAGTTGTGGCCCAATAGTAGTGAAATGGGAAGGGACATCAAAAGAATTGGCAGTTTCAGTGTGGACACTGGATGTGTGCCCCATATTCAGAGAGAGCCCCAGGTAATGGGATGCTTTCCGTCTTTAATTCCAGTCACTATAAAATTTGCATCTATCTCATTTATGTTTTCCAATTTAACCTACTATTTTCTTCACTTTCAAATAACCTTTACTCCCCATTACTTCACACTGGGGAATTATATTTCATTCTCAAATATGGATTAATTTTGGAAGCGAAACAAAAAGGAAATATTTGAGACCAGCAATATAGTTAGGACAATGGAAAGAATACAGGCTTTGAGATTAGATAGAAATTAATAACTAAGTGACACTGGTCACTTGTCCCACCTTCAGAGCCTCAGTTTCACCCTATGAAAAAAGGGAATATAAGGCCTCTTGCTGAGTTGCTACAAAGATTAGAAATAAAAAAATATGAACTATTAACTATGAAGTTATTTGTTAAAAAATGGGCATTATTATTATTAAAATTCTGAGGCCTATTTTCTGATTTCCATCAGAAATACCAGTTTCCTTTTTGGTTGGTGCTGTTTTGTCTTGGGGAAGCACATATTTCCAGTTTTCATGGGATTTGAATCATAAACACATACATGCACAGTTGATTTTAAACTCATTTCTCTTAGGGTTGGTCCTTTATACCTCAAATGGCTATGATGAATGTATTCTGGAGCAATAATTTAAAATAAACATGAAAATCAGAACTACATAGTTATTGACTCAAAGTATAAATGAGAGCAAACCTATTCCATTCAAATAAGAATATTGGAATTGTTACCCAAATTGATTCAGGAGTGAGAAATCCCTAGCTAGTGTGGGAAAATCACAATCTCCTTTTCTGTGCTGCAGATCTCTGAAATTTGTTACAGTTTCCAGTCCTCTTGACTACTCCCACGCTACCATTTCTGGCTGAGACTCTGGTTCTTTTCATCTGTGACCAAAAAAGAACAAATGCTGCTGTTCTTAGCAAATTTTATTTTCTTAAAATCTGAAAGATCTGTCCACATTGTAAGAAAACAGATTGACTGAATGCTGAAGTAATCCCTAGGAGGTCCTGAGGGCCCCAGAGGAATATCACTAAATAGCTGTACAGCTTTTGAGCAAGTCTTATGTATTCATTAGCAAGCCACTTGCCATCTGGATGCCAAAATGTTGGCCCTTCTAAGTCTGAGACCTAACAGATTTGGTGGCTAAGCTCTTTCTGCACAGGCTGCATGAATGAAACCTAGATCTAAAAGTCACAAGTTGCATGTTTACAATGAACAAATGAAGAATAAAAAAACATAGAAAACTTAAGACGTTTCATAGCATAATATGCCAAGTGAAGTCATGATGTTGCTTGTATGGCACGAGGGCTGCTTGAATTACTTCCCCGGGTTTCAGCTCATCAGTTTGCTCTCATCCATCCCAACCAATGCATGCCAGCAAGAATGTGAATGCAGATTGTGTCAAAGACAAATTATCCTGGCCCCTAATACCACTTCCTTCCAAGACAAGCCTTTCCTCTAAGGAATGAAAAATACCTTCTGTCATTCACAAAACACTCTTGCTAGCAGACGTTTGATTCCTTAAAGACGGGAAAAGGCTCTTACTTTCCTCTATCATTTTCCCATACTTCCACATGTTAAAGAGAGTCTACTTTCTTCTTCTACCCTATCACCTCTTTTTTAGAAAGCAAAATATTCCAAGTTGCCATTAGAAGTTCAGAAGGAAAGGATCAGGCAATAAGAAGGAATCATCCTTTACACACACTCTACTAGTAAGATAAGAACTTGCAGGAAATTCCACTTTTGGTTTGGCAGAGACAAAAGTTGGGGATGAAAGCAGAACATCTGGCAATAAAAGTCAGTGAAACAGGATCAGAAAAATAAAAGAGACCCACAAAAGTAATCATCACTCAAGAAGATAAGAAAGGAGAATAAAAAAAGAGATGTTGGGAGTGTGTGGCCTACTGTCATCATCTAAAACCAAGAGAAAGGGGGGGAATTCCACATAAAGGAGGAAGAAGGAGCGAGAGGGCCTCTGCCAGGTAAGACTGCATCACAGAGATGACCTGGCCCAGCCATTCTCTCTAAAAAAGGTAAAGCTGTACTTTGTTTACTTGTGTTCATCTGCTTCAATTAACTCAAAAATATTTTATTAGAATTTTATTTGGCAATTAATTATCATTTCTTACTGGAAACCTAATCACGGTTTGCTGCTGAAGCAGATATTATTATAAAGTAATCCTTGATTCTAATGATCCTTCATAATTCTACCTTTTTAAAAAAATAAAGTTTGAATTTGAAATGTCTGACCGTGACCTGTATCCTGGAACATGCAGCACTGATTACATTGGATTTATCTTTGGTTCAGATGTGGCTGCATTTAATTTGTATTATGCCTTTTTATAGTTTACAAAATGATCTCATGTGAATTGTTTTAATGATAGGTAACATGCTGATTTTTATAGACAAGTAAACTGAGGCACCAAAGAAGTGGAAAGGCAGGACTCAAGCCAGCCCTTCTAGCTCCAAATCTAACATTCCTTCCATCGACTAGTGTACAAATTAAACCACTGGATATGATGTAGACCTTCCATAGTCTGCAAAAAGGTGCCATGGTGACAGTTATTGCTATTGAGTGGGCAGCATTGCAGAACACTGCCCAAATGTCTTACTAAAATTTATCCTAAAAGCTACTTCAAGGGTGGAGAGGGCCACCGTCCTTCAAGGCCTGAATGATGTGACACCACTGATTGACACAAACCCAGCTCAGACCTCAGGAAGAGTGGGGGGAAGACAAGCCAAGTCACAATCCAAATTAGTGCAGCCGCTCCTGCAGCTAGAGGAACACAATGTGGTCTTTGACTAACCTTTCAAAGCTCCGTGTAGCTTGAGCTCTGATGGCACTTGTTAAAGAAGAGCAGGGCGGTGCCGAGTTGACAGCCTGGAACATTGACCAACATGCTGCGACTGACGTGTAAATAACCCTCTGACCAGGGGTCCCGAACTTGGAAAAGGAAATGTCATCTCCAGACTTTGCCCATCATGTGTTTATGCAGAAGTGGTCCGTCTAGGTGCCTTTCTCTACCTTTGCAGACAAGTGACGTAACACAGGTGGAGATAACATTTTTTGGAGTTTATTCCCAAGATTGGCTGTAGCTTTAAAAACATTCCTTTTACTTGAAATTCAACCGTATTTTTTCTTTCTTGAAATGTCTCATCTCTCCATCCAGAGGATAGGAAGCAGAGAACATATCTAGTCAATGTATCAAATATATCAATATATTACATATTCATATGTAATATATTGATATACATCAATTTATCAATGTACCAAATTTATCAATGTATCAATAGATCATTGGTCAGGCTGAAATTCCTCTCCGCTGCCTTTGCAGCTGCCACACCCAGATTCTTCTCAGCCTCCCAATGCTCCTAAGTTGGCTTCTTCCTCATGCAGGGGATTTGGACAAGATATCATAGTATCCGGAGATGTTCAATCTATCCATGTGATGTATGAATGATCTATACCTTCTCCTTTTAGAAATTTCACCAATCATTACTAATGAGTGAGAAAAATGAAACTAAAAGTTAGCCACATGGATAGTAACTTAGCAGATTTTTAAAGTATTGACAAGGATGAAGTCAAGATGTTATGATTACATGCAAGGTCAAAAAGTACAAACTTCCAGTTAAAAAATAAGTAAATGATGGAGATGTACTGTATAGCATGGTGACTATAGTTAATAATACTCTACTGTATATTTGAAAGTTGCTGAGAGAGTAGATCTTAAAAGTTCTCATCACAAGACAAAAGTTTGTAACTCTGTATGGTGATGGATGTTAACTAGGCTTATTGTGGTGATCATTTCGCATTGTATACAATTGAATCATTACATTGTATACCTGGAACTAATGTAATGTTATGTGTCAATTGTATCTCAATAAAAAATATTCGCCCAAAATAAAGCCTTTTGTCTTCTCTATTTTTTAAAAATATATTTTTATTGATTTCAGAGAGAAAGGGAGAGATAGAAACATCAATGATGAGATAGAATCATTGATCAGCTGCTCCTGCATGCCCCCCACTGGGGATGGAGCCCACAACCCAGGCATGTGCCTTGACCAGGAATCAAACAAACCGTGACCTTCTGGTTTATAGGTTGATGCTCAACCACTGAGCCATGCTGGCTGGGCTGTCTTTATTTTTATTCCTATTAACATGGCTAATCAAGAGTTAACTTAATGTGTGACTGTTAAATGTGTACATTAATTTCCTGGATACTTTTTTTTTTTTAAATCCTCACCAGAGGATATGTTTCCCATTGATTTTTAGACAGAGTGGAGGGGGAGAGGAGAAGAGAAACATCAATATGAGAGAGACACATTGATTGGTTGCCTTCTGAACGCACCCTGACCAGGACCAGGGATGAACCTGCAACCAAGGTACTCGCCTTTGACCGGAAATTGAACTCTCGACCCTTCAGTCTGCAGGCCAACGCTCCAACCACTGAGCAAAACTGGCCAAGGCATCCTGGTTACTTACGATTTAGTATATCTTCGTGGGGCGGGGCTTGAGATTCTGCATCTTTTGCTACTGATGTTGTTGGTCTCTGTATTACACTTTGGGTAGCAAGAACCTGTATGTGATATTATAAAGATTGACAGAGCAGAGTGAGAGAGGGCAAGTATGATAAAGGTAATACAATTCAGATTCTTCTAATAAATTATAAAGATCTGGTAAAAATAGAGCTTATACTACTGGAAAAGCAATCATATTTTAGGAATGACTATCAGTTTAGAAACAATAGAATATAAAAATAAACTAAATTAAGTATGACCTAAAGTTTGCTTTCCTTAGTTTGCAAGATACAGAAAGTGCTAAGTTCTCTTGGTTCATGAATGAAACACTAGGCTGATCTCTTAAAACTGATTGTTTACTTAATAGAATTCAGAATGGAATTGTGAAAAATTAGGAGCTATGTTGAGACCTAAGTCATCCAGAAATGGAGTAGAGCTATGGGACCATCATCACACCCTTAAAGGACCTCCCCAGAGACCACTCAAGCCAAATTGGCCAGCCCCTACCCCCAAGAGTGGAGCTTTTCCCTAACAACAGCAAGTATTGTTTAGAATATTGTGCACATGTAAGATGAGAATTTTTATGGAAAGAAGAATTCCCTTTGCTGCTATGAAAAGCAATGTTTTTGGTTTGAAGTCATCGTATCATATCTTTCTTAATAGTACATTCAGTTTCAGAGACATATATAGAATGCTTTTGAATTCAGATTGCTCACATATATTTATATACCAGGCCATTTTTCTGGTGGGTGAGGCATATAGGATGAACAAGACAGACATAACTCTTGCCTGCATTGAGATGTCAGTCTACAATTGCTTCTTCTTTCCTGTTAAATATGTCTTCTTATAACTTTGTAACCCCTTCCTTAAAAACTTCTTTATTTTTTAAGGAAAAAATTGAATCTTAAACTTGGATCCAATTTTTTAAAAAATATGTATAATTGAAACATTTATAAATGTTGCTACAGTTGGAAAGATTATGAATCTTACACCTCTTTTTAAAAAAAATATGGTTATCTGATATATACTAGTATGCACTAGAGGCCTGGTGCACAAATTTGTGCACCGGTGGGGTCCGCCCGGCCTATTGGGGTGGGGAGGATGATCAGGGTCAGGGCCTGCTGAGGGGAGGGACTGCAGGCAGTTGGCAGGCCAGCCCCGCCCCCTGGTTGAGCTCCGATGGAACTCTCAGTCAAGGGGACAATTTGCATATTACCCTTTTATTATATAGGATACACTATGACTCCTGCCCACACATTCATTGCAGCTACTTCTAATTTTGTCCATGATATTGTATTGCAATTACTTGTTTATAAATCTGACTTCTGAACTAAGCTGAAAACTTCTTAATGGAACCACCACTATCCACTGAGTTTTCAAGCCAGAAAGGGGGCCTGTCTGGGCTCACTAAATCATGTTATAAACATCTCTCCAATCATCCTTTTTGGGTGCTCAAAATCTCATTTACAATTGCAGTAGCCTCTTCACTTGGGCCTTTCCCAACCTTGCATCTTATATTTCCAATCTGACATTCTCGATCCCAGAGGGAGCTCTCTAAAATGTTAATGGCTCATGTCACTTCTGGCTTCAGTAGATTCTCATTACCATCAGGATAAATCTAAATCAGTATGCAAGTTTCATGAAGTTACGTGTGAAAAATGTTGCATTCTATCTATCTCCTATGATTAACAATGTGTTTTAGTATTTTAAAGGTTCTAAGAAGACCTGCAGTCAAACAGCCCACAAGGTCTCAAACCCATTTAACTATGGAATATTTTCGCCTAGTAATTTCTATCAGCATCCACCCAGCCAGCTCTAGGATAGACTTCAGGGAGTTCACTTGGTGAACTGAGTGCAGAGCACTGAACCCATAGTTGCCTTTCTGAAAGACCCTGAGTTGATCCCCCTAGAGTAGCTACATTCAGCTGCCGGCTTGATTAAAGCCAGCGGGTTCAATTTAAGAATTTAGAGCTAGATTTTATACTTTTAAAATTATTGAGCACAATTGCATAATTATCATTTTTCTAGTAACCAGAAAAATAACAGGTAAAATTAATTTGAATATTTTATTTAACTCAATATACCCAAATTATTATCATTTCAACATGTACTAAAAGCTATTAATGTGATACTTTACATCCTTTTTATGTAAAATACGCACCAGATTTACCAAAATCATTCAATTCAAACTAGCCACATTGCAAGCGCTGAGTAGCCAAGTATATATAGCTAGTGGATCTCATGTTTGACACCACAGAGATGGGACAAGTCTATCATTTCAGAAAGATCTATTGGACAATATTGACTCAGAGTGTTGGTTCTTAGCTGGGGGTGATTTTGCTTCCCAGAAAACATCTGGTGATGTCTGGAAACAGTTTTGGATGTTACAATAGAGGGGGAAGTTGCTACTGTCATCTAGTGGGTAGAGGCCAGGATATGCTATACATCCTACCATACACGAAATGCTCCCCTGACCCCACATAAAACATTATCAAGTCCAACATGTCAATAGTGCTGAAATGAGAAACCCTAGTCTAGAGAACTGGTGAGCTAATGAGAAATTATAATCTACTCTGTAAAGGCTCTGTCTCTTATTCACTCATTCAACAAATATTAATAGTTTCAAATACCACTGGTATAAAGTACATGTTAGTACTTTATACATAAAGACACATCAAATATCATAAAACACAGTCAATGAATGCAATAAATGTTATATTGTATAGGATTCAGAGATGGGGCAAAGGAGGAAATAATCAACATTGGGTGTTTTTGTCCACTACAGGGTTAGCATAAGCTTTTACATGCAGATGAGTGGAATGGAAAGATTTTAGAGGGGGGGGGGGAGGGTGAATGAAATAAAGGCAAAAATAGAAAAATCAGAAGAAAAAAAAAACATACTTGAAAGAAAACAAAGATAAATAATACACTAAGTTGAGAGACTGGGAAGGAAAGCGGAGTGAAAAGGAATTTAAGTAATATATGGTGGAAAAACAGGAGCAAGGCCAGTAACATTAGCCATGACTCCATATTCTAGTATTCTACTATCTCTTTGCTCAGGGTTTCCCCTCCCAGTCTCCGTGATCTTTTCTAACGGATCCTTTCCACTACTATCTCCAAGAATCAATTTTCTTTTTTTTTTTCCCTCCAAGAGTCAAAAGCACTTATTTTCTAGAAGGATATCAAGTTGCTCTACACTGGGATTGGAAGGCAGGCTGACTGGAGATTCAATGGGGTCAGTGTCTGGACAGCAATCTGTCATGAAGCAAAGCCTGTCATAGACAGCCCCACAGACGCAGACAAAGACTCACGGCCATTATTCTCCCGGGGGAGACTTTAAAGCACCTTGGGGTCGCAGTTCTGTGAGGGGCCTTGAGCTTCCATGTTGGACCACCTGCCAGGAACTGTGCGTCGGGCTGACCTCTCCCAACCCAATGTGAATAACTTCCGAGAGGTAGCCCCACATTAGGGCAGGGCCTGCAAGTGGGTGAAGAAAGAGAGGAGATTTATAGCTCTGGAATATCTCTGCCTTTTGAAAATGAAATGGCACATTAGGGGGAAAATGGGGCTGGGCTGAAAGGGCCTATCCCCAGGCATGACCAGTTCAATATTCATTACCCATTGCAAAGGCTTTGGGTCAGTCCAGGCAAGTCTGCAGAGAAAAGAAAGAATTGGTGTGCTTAGAACAGACAAGCAGAGGCTCCCTCAAGATGCCTCTGATCCATTTTTAAGACCTTTATTCTCAGTGATTTTTTTCCCCTCAAAAGGCTGTGTTTGCCTGGAGCCATTCCCATGACGGGGGAGGACTCGAACAACCACCTAGAAACATGTTAGGTTCTACACTAAAGTATATGAAGATGTGGAAAAGAACTCTGTATGCCATTCCCCTCAAAATTAAAAAGAAAGCTAGGTTTTGTGTCTTTTTGATTTTTCTAATATCTAAGAAATGGTTTGGACTCTTAAAAAGCCCAATGATTCTCTTAAGCCCTGATGATTCTTTTAACCACTTAAAAAGCATCTAAGAGTGAGAGGATGGTAGCCTCTCTGAAATCTGTCCCTGAAGGACATTAGTTACGTATGTCCGAGTTTTGATGACAAGCAGGAAAGTGAGGGCGTTTCACCATCTGAAAATATCATATTCTTAGAGGACAATGTTTTCTCCAATTTTGAGAGACAAAGAGGAGCTCTGGGCATAGAATGAGGTTCAGTTTCAGCACCACGGACATGTCTGAGGCTGTACCAGGGAAATCCATACACAATGAAAACACAGACAAGGGAGATTTGCACAGCTTTTAACTTAGGTCAAAAAAACATGTAATTTGTTAAGTAAGAGGGCACTAACACGTGCCACGTCACGCTAAATTTTCTTGAAAAATAAAAAAAATAACAAAGTTAAACTTTCAGTCAACCTGAAAATATTAGCTTTTTATGGGGGCAGGGCGGAACGAATGGAACAGCAGCGCTTTTTTTTTTTATTGCCCATTTTCTGAGTCTTCTCAGAGAAAGAATGATAGGGGAGCAAGGCAGACAGGAAGGAGTAGGCATAGGGGGGAAATACTTAGACAAGTATTAAAGATACAGCACAAGCAGAAAAGGTAGTTCTCTATGACTAGTGACCAAAATATATGCCAGGGCATGATGATAACTGTTGTTTCTCTGAGATTGAAATTTGAAGTCCTTTAATTGAAGGAAGAGAAATGCAAATGGGATGTTATAGACAATGCAGATTGATCCTTTCTAACATCAAAGTATAGTACTTTTCCAGAAGTATAAATTGCATGGGCTTAGGAAAAAAGAGATTTTGATTATAGAAAATTTCCCTCTTTAAACCATTAGACAACATTTGGGAGGAAAGAAAAAGAATGGCTGGCTCACAAGGGTAAGATCGAAGATCAGTATCAGTGGGCCAGAATCACTTCTATTAAACAAAGTCTGACAGAAAGCAGAGTATATAAGACACTGTGCGAGAGTCAACAATGAATTTCACATCTCAGTCTAGACAACCAATGTTTATTAAATGCTTTCATTGAATTGTTTTCTTACTTTTATTAAATAAAAGTTATACTATTAAACTTTAAATTTTCCCCATCTGTTTTTTAATTATCATAAGTTCTTCCTTATCATTGATTCTGAGCATTTTGTCTAATAACAGATTTTTAAATGATGATGAGGAGGATAAGGATGCTGAATAAGGTGATAGGATGTTTAATGTCTTCTGTTCTGAGGTTAGCGAATGCCTGTTTAAATCTGAAACAAACTCTAATTCTTTATCATTAATTCCCTCCATCATGATTTCAAATATTCTGTCTGGTCTTGGAATGGAAAAACTAGTATCAAAAAATTTCTGTTCTTAACAGGGGGGGTGGGGGCAAGAGTGGGGGGGGGGTTGGGAAGGTAATGAGGGGATGAGGACAAATATGTAATACTTTAATCAATAAAGAAATTTTTAAAAATGTCTGTTCTGTTGATGTTTCATATTGGGACATGAATGGTGGAGAAATGGTGGACAGGTTAATAATCCTACTTTTTTTGCCCAAACAAAAGTCCGGGGAGAGTTTACTGTACTTCCACTCCCACCTCTTCTCTCCAGCGTACAGGCAAGAATGGGGGGAGGGAGCGCTGACCCCCAGAGTCCACACAAAGAGCTTTGGACAATAAAGAAGGTCGACTCTTTCTATACAGACCTGCCTTTGTGCTCCGTGTGGGGCTTGATCCTTGCGGCCCTGAGAGCTCAGTAGATGCCAGGGAGATAGATGTGGCATGTTAGCCTCATCCAGGGCAGCAGCTGAGCCACTTTCACACACGCAGGCAGGTACAGCCCAGCCTGGTAACAGATGAGAGCCCCTGGGGAGCCCTCGACTATGGAGAATGAAAAATCAAAAGAAACCATATTGGACACAGATACAAAGGGAGTCCCCTGCTCCTTTTCTCTCCTCCCTTGTTCCCTTTCTCCCCTTCCTTAGGAAACGTCAATGAATGTGGAAAGCTGTCTTCCCCCTGGAAGCATTTGAGTGCGCTGGGACTCCAGATGCTATTCTATGCAAATGGTTTCCACTCTTTCCTGCCTGGGGAGATGCACTTAAGCCCATCTGCATATCCATTTTCTTCTGGCTTTGCTGGGAGGGAAGGCAAAGCCAGAGTGAAAACCCTTTCCAGACAACTGCTTCCTGGCTTCACTCTGGTTGAGTGGAAATGTAATCCTGTGAAAGGGTGGACAGGTTGCTGTGGCTGCTAGTTTTAGGGTATCAACACCAGCATCTTGGATGGGAGGGCTGGATGTAGAGATGTTAGGGAGCAAAGCCCAGAAGGGAATCAATGAAGTACTCATGAAAAGCTTAACTATTTAAAAATACTATGGGTTTCTATCAAATTTGTAAGTAGGGGGTAAAGGCATTTGAAAAAATTTGGCCCAAAATTTATGTAAGTACTTTCAATGTATCATAATTACATTTTATATTTCACTGTTAAAATATATTTTATATTTCACATTTTGTATTTCTACTTTCCCTATTTGTTTTTAAAATACAGCAGTATGATTTAAGTTTTTGTTGTTGTTGTTGGTTTCAACATTACCTCTTTATGAGGTAAAACCAATTCAGTGATCCTACTTGCATGACTTTGAAATTTTTTAAAAAGTACAGAGTGACAACCCTTACTAGGATGTTGAGGTAATAAATTGTAATTGTGAAATTAAAACACAGTTACAGCTTCATGTCAAAGAGGATTCCAGGAGTTTCAGACTTGGCACCTCATTGACATGGAATCACACTTAAAGCTCAATCTCAGATAATGGTCAAACAAACTTGATGTAGTATACTAGAATGTTTAAGAGATATTTAGAAGTACTATGAGGCTGTTGAATATTTTTGCCTCTTTATTAAATACTAGAGGCCCAGTGCATGAAATTCGTGCATGGGGAATCCCCTCAGCCCAGCCTGCACACTCTCCAATCTGGGACCCCTCGGGTGTTGTCCGACTGCCAGTTTAGGCCCGATCCCCAGGATCGGGCCTAAACTGGCAGTCGGACATCCCTCTCACAATCTGGGACCACTGGCTCCTAACTGCACCCCCTGCCAGACTGATCACCTCTAACCCCCTCTGCCTGCCGGCCTGATGCCCCCCTTGCTGGCCTGGTTGCCCCCAACTCTCCCCGCCCCAACCTGGTCACTCCCAACTGTCCCCCCTGCCGGCCTGGTCACCCCTAACTGCCCCCCCCACCAGCCTGGTTGCCCCCAACTGCCCCCCTGCCAGCCGACCTGGTCATCCACACAGCCTGCTGTTCAGTTGTTTGGTCGTCCCTCACTAACCCCCCTGCCGGCCTGGTAGCCCCACGCAGCCTGCTGTTTGGTCATCCGTCCATTTGTTTTGGTCATGACGACCCCTGGGTTTTTATATATTAGGATGCATCGAACTAATATCCTGATGAAATGGGACACATGTATTCTACATTTAAAATTTTAATGTAGGATAATTTATACTTTGTTGTGACACTGCTGGTAGCATCATTAGTCTGCCATTCTAGGTTGATGTTATTTAAAAGGAGTAAATAATTCACCATCAAATAATAAATTCATCCTTTAAAGGAGATTAGGACTTCCTTTACCACATTTATCTTCAAGTACACACACACACACACACACACACACACACACACACACACACACACACTTCTAACTATGTCTTTTATGTATTTTTAAGTATTTTTTATTGATTTTTAGAGAGAGAAGAAGGGAGAGGGAAATAAAGATAGAAACATTGATGAGAGAGAAACATTAATTGGCTGCCTCCTGCATGCCCTCTACTGGGGATGGAGCCCACAACCTGGGCCTGGGCCTGGGCCTGCTGGGGAATCCAACTGGTGACCTCTTGGTGCATGAGACGATGCTCAATCCACTGAACCACACCAGCCAGGACAACTACGTCTTGAAAAACAATTTCTATCAGGAAATTTGTGGTATGTAAAAATCCCTTGTGCTGAAAAGTTGAAACACAAATAATGCTTTTACTAAGGACCAGCCTACACTCGCATTCATATGTATACATAATTCTTATGCTAAGACAGCAGTGTAATAACTTTTATGTTTGTTTGTTTTTTCCTTCTTAGAGACACAATCATAGTTAAAAAGAGAGCACTGAAAATGGTGGTTAAAAAAAATCCAAGTTCAGGTCCCAAATCAAATTAAATAATGATAGACTAATCTAAAGATACAAAGTATGGAACACATGTGTTTCCTTCCATACCCATGGCAGACATCAACAATCAATCATGACACTTTATACATTCTTGTAGTATTGCCCCATGATGGACTGAATTCAGAAACAAAACACTCCCTTTTTCAATAAGTATAGCTGTTTGCTGGGGATGAGTACAAATGCTGGGGGAAGGTTTTATACTCATTCACAACTGGAACTAAACTGGCGGGATCATATCTCTCAAAAGTGTGCCTAGAGGCAATTGAAAACAAGAGGAAGATTTAAAGCTTGATGCCTCCTAGACATTAATTGGAAGTAAGTGGGCGAGTCAATACAAATGAAGCCACCTGCCTGCAAGACATGTATTTAGAGAAAGGATTTATGCAAACTGTCTGATTGTCTTTTGCTGTGGATACCCACAGAGTCCCCAAAGCAAGGAATTGATGAACTTCTGGTGAGCAGCCCAGAGCTTGGCCATAGTACTCTGTTCAGGAAGCAACTGTTGGGGTTAGGGAACACAGACTTGGGGTCAAAAGATACTGATTTGAGATATTGCTGTGTCACTTACCCCTATGTTACTTATCCCCTGGGTCTCAGTCTTCAATTTCATAAGTAATAATACATACTTAGGAGGATTGTCATGAGAGTCAGTGTTAAGGCTCTGTATAAATGGTGATTCTCTTCATTGCTATGTGCCTTATAGCAGTCATCACTATGCTTCTCCAACTTTACTTTTACACAATAAGGGCGAGACTCACTGCCTTACTAGAATATTATGTAGCTTACTAGATAATATCATTCTGCTGTTTTTGCAAAAAAAAAAAACAACTTAGAAAAACAATATTTTGACAAAATATTCAACAAAGATCATATGTAATTGGATTAAAATCATAAACTAAGTATACGCTCCAGCCTCCCTGTTCTTCCTGAAATCCTGAAAATACCAGAATTTTTTTTTAAACAAGACTAACAGATCTTGGAAATAAGAAGTGGCATCTTAGGCAGATTATAAATTCTGAAGATACCATAAAAATTAGGAAAATAAAAAATAAAATTGGATTTAGAGAGAAAACCAAAGACCAGAAAATATATATGAAGGAATTAGTTCACAATGTAAGAGTAACCTTCAGGCTGCTCCAAGCTTGAACCTGGAAACTATGGGGAGCTGAATGAGGCCTTTGGATGGCTGATACCTTGATATGGACTTCTAGCATCCAGAATTGTAAGAAAATAAGTTTCTATTGTTTAAACAATCCAGCTGGGGCACTTCGTTATGCCAGCCCTAACAAACTGATATACATGGATGGAGTTAACCATAGGTAGGGAGTTTGACTGGGGTAGAAGGGATCTCATAGGGGTAGTCCTAGGCCAGACTTCCATGTGCTCCTGTAAAGAGAACATTCAATAGACATGGAAGGAAGATGCCAAGTAGCAAGGAGCTGCTCCTTTGTAGGTACTCAGAGGGACAACAGAGGCTGGGTTCTTGGATGGCACTTCTAAATATTTAGGGAAATACCTTCATTCCCAGGAAACACAGAATTGCATAATGAGTAAGAGATTGGATCCAAGTGGAGAAGATTAAACTAGTGAGGACAAAAACCACAATGAGTCAGGAGACCCTAGAATCCTGCCAAAGTTCTACTGGTTCCAGCCTTCCTGACATCTTGCTAATACCACATTGTCAACTGATGGTGCACTTTGTCTGAGCTCTAAACTATGACTCCAAATGTCCAGATATCATATAGTCATGAGAACTCATGTCTACCTGAACCTAAGGTGCCTAGCCAGGTCCAGCACTCTGACCCATGTAACAGTAAAGGGTGGATAAGACTTACTTCAACAAACTTCATAAGGACCTAACCCAGGAGACTTGCGTTAAGTAATCGCCATCACTTGGTGTCCCCCACCCTTACCCAGCATTTTTAGAAATACATACTCTGGTAAGCATAAATCCCTTGGATTTCTCCCCTTACAGTCACTCTGATGTAAGAGTACAGAATAGAGTTTAATTAATAGAGGGAATATAATTACCAAATATAACAAGGTCTTATAAGTCCCCATGTCCCTCAGGGTATCAGTATCATTATAAAACCGCAGTCACAGGAAAGGAAAGAAAGGGACCTAAGAGGTTTTCTGATGCCAGAACCCTCTAGGCCTCTCTGTCATTCTCCATTAATTTGTGACATATTCCGAAGTGTTTCAAGTCTTTTTCTTCTGACAGTGGCCAATTCATTCCCATTCACTCTTGGTTTCTTGTTGGAAAAACTCTGATCCCCATTTTCCCTCCCAACTTTTCTTGTTCCTAATTTGGTTAAGTTGTTTTAATATTCTCCATTAGTATGTAACATCTAAGAGTTTATGTACTGATTAATGTTCTTGAAATTTTTCTAATATTCCCATTGGATTTGCTCAATAAATGATCAAAAAGGATCATATCTGTCTCTATATTTTAAAAGAATATGTCCTTTTCAGTAAGATCAAAGTTAAGCTACAATTCAATGTAAAAAAAAAATGTTTAGAGTAAAACAGATAAATGCTCCCTGGTCTTCTTTTTCTTTGTTGCTGCTGATATTTCTGTATTCTATAGTTTTGCCAAGGAATTAGGAGGAAATGTGAACCGGAGCTCCTACTTGTGTTCTCACTGCCTTGTTCATCTCCTCAACTTGCTGAAACAGAAGGAAAATCAGGAGGGGTGGAGTGGAGAAGACAAGAGAGGTGAGGGGAGAGAGAGAAAGAGAGAAAGAGAGAGAGAATGAGAATGAGAATAAGTGGAGATGAAAGAAATATATAAGGGAGCCAAAAGAGACAGAAATGAGGCATTAAAACTTTTACTTCATCTTATATTTGCTTGCTAGAATATAAGCATAGAGATTGGGTGCTTTTACTGGGGAAAGGGTGTGCGTGTGGCGTGTGCGGGGGGTGGGGGGGGGGTAAGAGGGGAGAGTTGTGTTATTTTTAGCCAGCATAGATAAGTCCTTGGAGCACTTAGCAGCAGGCTAAACAAATCGTCTTAACTGCCTTGAATGCTCTGAGCAAACTTGCCATTTTTATTCATGGGCCTCTGAGCCATGGCTCCCAATGGAACCATGAAGATTAAATAAATTATGTCTCCAATCATTAGTGAGCCCCACTCCTTTTTTCATGGAAAAGGGAGCCTGCAGTAACGCTGTGGACAGAATCTTAGCTTTATATTGGACAAAAAAGGATTTTGTGTACATCCCTATTTTGAAGTAAGCGGGCTATGCAGTGGAGTGAAGATGGTGCCTGGGCCCCATCAGCCCATCTAGCAGATGGGGCATGGCCAGGGCGAGGGAAAGGGGGTGAGGGACCAGCTGGTGCCTTCAAACAGGGATGCTCATTCTCCTGCAGCAGCTAGGCTCTGCTTCAGCCACAAAGGGAGGGAGAAGTGGAAGAGAGCTCCTCTGCATCCTCATGGAACATACTTTCCGATAAGATGAGAAGAACAAAAGCCTGCCTAGCGTTACCGGAAAAGATATCCATCCCCCGCAAGGACCCAAAGTACTTTTCCTTGTGGTAATTTGTGGCTTTATTTTATCACTCCTGACCAAGGCCCTCTATGCATCTGCCTCATCCCTTCAGTCTGGTGATGACCTTAAGCCTAGACCAACAATCAGAGTCAGCAGGGAAATGGGAAATCTGTTCTGAAAACTGCCACTTTCCTCGGCTCTCCACCCCCCTCCTCACCTCCGTTCTCCTCCCAAAGGTTTGTTCTCCTGTTAGATGTCAAGTTGATGATCTAACTCCCAGATGTGTCATGCTTAGTTAGTGAATAACAGACTGTCAAATAGAGCAATAAATCTTCTTGCTCAGTGGCTGCTGTGCAAAGCCGCCATGCCATAGCACTCACATACCCACTAATTCTGTGTGATGAGTGAGACTGGCGGCAGCTCGTGTTCTCCAGGGACTGGTATCAAGGTGCAAACATATTGAGATGGGATGATTGCTGGATCAGTCCTGCTTTGCTGGCCACGCGGTTCATGACTGGAAATCCAAAGGCAATCTGCCATGTGAGCACTGCTAATTATGTTGGCTCAATGCCTCTTTGGAATCTCTCTCTTTCCCGAGATTCTGACAACTTTTTCAGAGAATAGCATGGTCCTGGCAAACTGGTGGTTTGGATTGTTGTGTGAGGTTGTTTTTTAATGCTGGGGCTCCTTTATTTTTCTTTATTAGGTAATTAGAGGTGGAGCTTTTTTATAATCCACTTCCCCAAGGACGGACCATCCAGAACACTGGGATTTCTCTTCTCTTAGGATGGCTCCTTAGCCAGTCCTTTGGAGGGAAAGCATTAAGTTGGCTTTCACAAGGACCAGGGGATGGAATAGAAAAGACTC
This sequence comes from Eptesicus fuscus, assembly GCF_027574615.1. Taxonomy (NCBI): domain Eukaryota; kingdom Metazoa; phylum Chordata; class Mammalia; order Chiroptera; family Vespertilionidae; genus Eptesicus; species Eptesicus fuscus. Next base: position 73,286,168 of record NC_072482.1, on the reverse strand, counting down.
ATGGGATCCAAACAAAATATTGCTAGCTTCATAGCCCTTCCACAGTTGTATTTTTCCTTATTCTAGATCAGTGATGGGCAACCTTTTGAGCTTGGTGTGTCAAACTTCGCCAAAAAACTGAGCATAACTCGGGTAGGGTGTCACTTTGAGGCAAAAACTAACTCCAAGACTCAAGTCGCAAATGTTTCATCCTCAGGAGCAGCAAATGTTTCATCCTCGGCATGTGGCTGCGTGTCATCAGAAATGGCTATGCGTGTCAGTGCTGACACACGTGTCATAGGTTCGCCATCACTGTTCTAGATTCTGAGATTGTCTCCAGGGAAGGGAAACAAGAGTTACCTATCCTATATAATAAAAGGGTAATATGCAAATTGACCATCACTCCAACACACAAGATGGCCGCTCCTATGTCGTCAAAGATGGCCGCCTCCATGTGGACACAAGATGGCCACCACAAGATAGCCTGCAGGGGAGGGCAGTTGGGGGCAACCAGGCTGGCAGGGGAGGGCAGTTGGGAGGGACCAGGCCTGCAGGGGAGGGCAGTTGGGGGCAACCAGGCCTGTAGGAGTGGGCAGTTGGGGGGGACCAGGCCTGCAGGGGAGGGCAGTTGGGGGGGACCAGGCCTGCAGGGGAGGGCAGTTGGAGGCAACCAGGCCTGCAGGGGAGGGCAGTTAGGGGTGACCAGGCCTGCAGGGGAGCGCAGTTGCGGGGGACCAGGCCTGCAGGGGAGGGCAGGCTGGCAGGGGAGGGGTTAGGGACAATCAGGCCAGCAGGGGAGGGCAGTTGAGGGCTACCAGGCCTGCAGGGGAGGACAGCTAGGGGCAATCAGGCCAGCAGGGGAGAGCAGTTGGGGGCAACCAGGCCAGCAGAGGAGGGCAGTTAGGGGTGACCAGGCTGGCAGGGGAGGGCAGTTAGGGGCAATCGGGCCAGCAGGGGAGCAGTTAGGCATCAATCAGGCTGGCAGGGGAGTGGTTAGGGGGTGATCAGACTGGCAGGCAGAAGCATCTTCCACCACACTATCTATTGCTTTGGTGCTTTAGTCATACTAGTCTCCTTTTGGTCCCTTACACATGCTATGCTTATTGTCACCTCAAGGCCTTTGTATCTGCTCTTCCCTTTGCTTGGGGCACTCTTCCCTGAGATGGCCATCTGGTTGCCTGTTCCTTATCATTTCAGTATTTACAGACATGGCCTCCTTAAAGAGGCTTTCCCCAACCACCTAGGTGAAGTGTCTGCGCCCCGTCACCCCATACCCAGCAATCTCCCTATCTTCTTCATAGCTTGTCCCATTCTGCAATTACTTCACATGTATGCTTATTTATAAGCTGTATTGTTTGTCTCCTGCCTTTAGAATACATTATCTTGGGTCCGGGTTTCAGTCAACTTTGTCCACCACTTTATCCCCAGTGCTTGGAAAAACCACCTTGCAGGGAGTAGGCACTTGATCGATACTTGTGAATACATTAATAAAAGGAATCCATGAATATCACCATGGGGAGGTTGCTTATGCTTCCTCTGTCTCCTCATTGGTAAGAGAAGAATAAATAGCACGTACTTTATGATGATGTTGTAAAAATTAACAAGAAAATGGTGATGGACTGCGATATAGTGCCTAGCACATAGCAGCTGTTTCTTTCTCATCTTCTCTCCTGATTTCTCAGCTGGGTTCCATAGCTCTAAATGGAATAGAAATGTTCTTCTCTCCCCACAGCCCTAAGTTACTCGTGTAGTACATATAAACCTCGCTCTGCAAGTTTAAGTAGGCAAAGACAGGTATTTTTTATATTCAATTTAAGTTTTATTATGAGTCTGCATTTCTGTTGGGTGATGTAGATTTATCTCAGTCAACTGATATTTTATTGTTATTTTTTCAATGATTTACTGAACAGCCCATCTTTTTCCTGTTTATTTGTAGTTCCCTTATACACACAGTCATTCTCTGAGCTATCTTTTCAATTCCATTGGTCTATTAGTCTGTTCTTGAACCAATATCATGGTGTTTTTTCATTTCTGTGGCTTTATCATACTCATGATATTTGATAGGATAAGTCTCTCTTCTTTATAAAAGTTGATTTCACCATTTGTGAACCTTAATTTTTTTCATATGTCTTAGAATGAGTTCATTAAATCGCAACTGAGGTTTTAAACTTTCCTTTTCCACTTGACTGTGTATAAATTTCAAGGAACTTACAGAGTGCTAAAACTGGTAGGAGCCAATGAACTCATGGTGTTATCATTGTCCACCAGGCTATCCCTTTTCCATTTTCTGCACAGGAAGTGGAGAGATTTTAGGGACATTTGGGAAGGGGAACAGACAGCACATGCTTATAGGTTTACATGCAGGGTTAAGAAAGGGGAAGTGTGAAGAACAATTTTTAGTTAAGTAGCTTCAGCAACTAGATGGATAACACTGTCATTTGCTGTAATACAGAAAAGAGAAGAAAGAACATTAAGGGATTTAATTCTGGACATATTAAATTAAAATTGTGTATGTGACAGCCAGGTAGAGTTATGCAATAAGTGGTTGGAGCTATGCAACTAGAGTCTGGAGCTCAGGGAAGAGTCTAGAGTCAGGTGAGCTGGACAAGCACCACATAAAGGAAAAACGTACACAAGAGAAGGGACAACTAAGTCAATAGTGATAAGTGCAGTAGTTAGATGGACTTTAAAAATAAATATTTGTATGATTTTTTCAAATCATTCAAAACAGGAGACTCTATTAATATCTCACTTTATTTGTCTTACACTACTAACTGGCAGCACTCTGCCCAGCCTCGACTCAGGCCTGCCTTTGCTTCCTGGGAAGGTAAGGACTGCTCATCACTGAGCCCTGCAGCGTGACCCACCTCCCATCATCTGGTAGATGCTCCTCAACCCAAACTATCCTCACATCAATGGTTTACTTTGTCCACAAATGTTCTGAAACAAAAATCAGATAAAAGTATAGCTTGTTATAATTTCTAAATGCCAGATTACAAACATCTGTTGTGCTAGGCCTATCTCAAAGTGATAACTCAGGAAAACTCCATCACGAACATTCTCTGAAGGTCCAGGCAAAAAGAAAATGGCAGAATCTCTAACCCCCAGGATCAGGATCCTCTCAAGAGGTAAATTCAGCCTTTAGAATATGTTATCTTGAGCCCATGAGGAAGGTAGAGAATTTTTCTACTCTCTGACTTCTGTAGGTCAGAGAAATGGGCTGACTGTGCCTCAGCTAAGGAATGTGAGCATCTTATGGATTGCACTTGGATCGTAACAAACCAAGTGCTCAAAGTGTATGTCCTTTCCCAGGCATGTGCCTCCCACACCCATCTTGTTCTAGAAGAAGGGCTCTACTGGGCTTACTCAGGACAGGAGCGTGACCACGGTTTGTGCCCTGGAAAGTATTCTTCTTACAAATGGAATCCTTGTGCCAAGAATGCATGGGTAGCATTGTTCTTCTATTTTTCTCCCACTGGATCTACTTAGGATGAGAATTATAACAGATGGAAGACAAAATACATTGGTTTAAAGTCAATTCAAATATAATCTGTTAGTATAAATAATGCCTAAATGTGCCACTTTAGGGCAAACATACAGAAAAGAGGCTCAGGAAGACTAAATTCCATCCCAAGACTCTAAAGCTAGGAATGCATTTGGAGAAAAGTGGCTTAGTTTTTCTCACTCCCAGGATAAATCATGTTGTCATGATTCCAGGTTTTTGTTTTGTTTAGTTTTGCGATCATTCAGTTTAGGGCTTGTACCCTCGGGCTCGTATCCTGGTTCCACCGGGATAGTTGAGCAAGTATCATTCTTAGTGAGGCAGCATATGGCCAGGTACTTCGTTAGCTACTGTGTGCCTATGCATATGTGTGTCAGCCATATGTAATGCACACATACACACGCACACACACACCATCTTTTCAGTTCTAAATCCAACCCTCTGTAAATTAAGTGAGCCGAGAGAGTTGAAAAGGCAACAGCAGCAAAAGGCTGGAGCTTGCAGCAACTGCTTCAAGCTGCATATGACATAAAACTGGATTATAATGTCATTCACTAACTGACAGATCATTTAGTGTCTTGGAAGAGCCTGTTTTCACACTGCTGAAGCTCTCACAGGGGAATTCCGTGTGGGCTCCTTATTGTCAGAGCTATTTTTCACCCAATTTGTTTCCAAATGATGTCTAACCTGAGGTCTTCCCACTGAGAGAGGTTTAAGCCATGATTAATGAGGAGTGTTTGGCCAGGCCCACCTGGGAAATGGCCCATCTGCAAACTCAGGTAAGAAGGGGAGGCCTACAAGGCATCAGCTTGTGAATGGCAGGCAGCTTCCCATGGCTCGAGGCCTTCTCACAGCAGTGGCAAGGTGTTAGGTATTAGCGGCATAATGTTTCCGGAGTGCTGGAGATAAGTGTCACTCTTGCTATTTTTTTTTTTCCCTGAGATGGTCTTGAGGAAGTGCTATTGGTCTTGGTATTAAAAGAAAAATTCCCTGTTTCTCAAATTCATTTATTCTCATAAGCTTTCATACACATATGGTAATATAACCCAACACATATGACACAAAGACATGGCTTTGTCTCAAAGGATAAGATTATTAAGCAAGCAGAACTTAGATATAGAATACTGAGAACTGTTTGGACATGGTACATGAACCTATATGATCATCTTTTATTTGTGTACCAAAAATAAATCGTTCTTTGTTATATTCAAATGTCCCTGGTAATCATTTTTAAATGAATCATTTTCTCTGTGAAATCAATATTGGAATGTATTTGTTTTTCACCAGCTCAGTGGATAGTATCACTCCTCTAATAACTTGAATAATTTAGAATCTTTGAAAAGGGAGAGCCTTTTACTCAAAGAATAGAATCATGAAAACATGCAGAATACAAAACCACATTTCTACTAAGATAAAATTATATAAGCATGAATTGGATAAAGAATTCCAGATTCTTTTAAAATAGCTAGCTGAAAAAATGAGTGAGTCTGCGAAACATAGTCTTTCTTCCTCACCAAGCTCATTCCTTCTCTCATTTAACATGCACATTCTAGGCTCTCTCTCTCTCTCTCTCTAGACTGTCATTAAAATATGACATCCCACAATTCCGTCTGTCAGGACTAAAATCTAACTGATCCAACTGTCTCCAAATGAAACAGATTGTTTGCTAGGAACATTTATGACCCATAAAGAGTGAGAGCTTATCCTGGCAAAACAATCCTTCTTGTAAACAACCAACATTCCCTGAATCTCACCAGCTGACTTTGCATCCATCTATTTTTCACTTGGCACTTGGCTTCATCCAAAGATTCTTTGATGGCATTTTGTATCCAACTATAGGGCAAAAGTCACTTTCCATTGAGTGGTTCTACATTCAGACACCAAAACAATCCCACACTTTCTTTAACTACTTCTGTTGCCAGCAACATGTTTACCATGATTTAGATGTCTATTATACGCATGAATGACTTGTCTACTTAATTTCATCAAAAAAATGAACCTTCATAAGTGGCACAGATGCTGGTATGATGGTAATCAAATTAGTTTTTGGACAGGTTTATGGCCACTTGCTGTCAGTTAAGCTCTCTTTGGCTATCTTCACTCCTAATACAGTTTTGATGGTGATTAATGGCTCCATTAATACATGGTTTGTGTTATGATAGACCTAACATTATGGTCTCATTTTCTGACTACAGATGACATTATATTTGGTAAGATTCAGGTCCACAACATATTAGCATCTAATGTCAACATCTAATGACAAAGTGTTACTTCTTTGGGCCTAGTGTATATTTAAGACCAATCAAGATGAGCATTCTGTTTGTGTCAAAACTTTTTGTTTAAGTTAATATTCCATTCTGTGACCTTTTTCTTTCCCTTTCTTTGTTACAGGGATATTATCCCCCTAAATTATTCTCACTAGCCCAATGTTCTATATATATCCTTTTCACTTTCAGTCTTACTTGCTTCCATTTCTAAATGCTTCAAATCTTTGTTGTATATAAACTTTTAGCATTATATTCAAAATGTTTTATTTTTTTGCTTGCTTAAATAATTTTTTAAAAACCTTAATTATATAGTCTGCTAAAAATCATTGTCTTTTAACTTTTTTCTTCCAGACAGTGCCTGTCATCCCATTCACAGCTCTTCCATCCTATTTCTTATATTCTTTTAAGAGTAAATTTTAAATTGAAGTCTCTTGTGAGCAGCACAAGTTTATTTGCATTTGTACAACTGGGCTGCTAAAAGGATGAGAACAAAATGGGAGCCTTGTAGGCTAAACTACGGTAAACACATTTGGATTGTTTACACAGCTTTTTTATGTTTAAACAAACATGTTTTTTTATAATGAAATTGAGTTTCCTCCTGCCCATATTTGATTTTTATGTTCATCTGTGCACTTGCCTAAACTCCACCCACTTGCTGCTATGCAAATACAGATTATGCAAATTTTTGTTTTGAATTGGGTGAACTGAGCAGATGCCCATTTCAGCATAAACAGTCTTTAGAAAAACTGCTTGAATAGACAAGTATCATTGTAAAAATACCTAAATGGACATTACTGTTTCTTTTCACACTGACAAAAATGTTAAGGTTATTTATTTCATTCTTATAAGGAAAATCTAAGGTCAATTCATAATAAGGCTAAGTGCTAAAATTCAATTTCTCATTTAATAGCAGGACTCCAGACGAGGCCGCATCTACTACAGTGGATCTTTGAATCTATTAATTTATTATAATCCCCCCTTCACTTAAGTAAATATGATCCCAGCTGTCTAGTAAATTACCTTTATCTAACACTGGCATCTCTGTTGGTGGAGTTTTTTTTTTTTTTTACTTGTTACTACATGCATTTACCAATATAAAATGGCTTCATCTGTATTTATTTATCTATTTATTTTCAAACCACTTTGAGGTATGATTGACATACAAAAAGCTCTATGTATTTAATACATACAACTTGATGAGTTTAAAGATAAGTATACACCCAACCATAAGGCCACCACTATGACCTATGCTATAGACCTATCACCTCCACAAGTTTCCTCCCATCCTCTTTTTTTTTACTACTAGTTTTTTTAATGATAAGAACATTTAACATAAGATCTACCCTTTTAGCAAATTTTTAAGTATATAGTCTAGGATTGTTAACTATAGCACTATGATGTATGTATATCTCTAGGAATTACAGTTCACCCTTAAACAATGCAGGGGTTAGGAGTGCCAATCTCTGTGTAGTCAAAACTTCATATATAACTTTTTAAAAATATATATGATTTATTGATTTTTTAGAGAGAGAGAAAAAAGGATAAAATGATAGAAACATTGATGACAGAGAAACATGGATCAGTTGCCTCCTGCACATCCCCACTGGGGATTGAGTTTGCAACATGGGCACGTGCCCTGACAAGGAATCCAACTGGTGACTTCTTGGTGCATGGGTTGGTGCTTAACCACTGACCCACACCAGCCAGGCCATGTATAACTTTTTACTCCCTCCAAAACTTAATTACCAATATACTGAATTTGTAAAATAAAATAAGATAGAGAAAAGAGAATGCTATTAAGAAAATCATAATGAAGAGAAAATTCATTTACAGTGCTATATGCTATATACACTGAGTGGCCAGGTTATTATGATCTCTGAGTGCATAATAATCTGGCCACTCTGTGTGTGTGTGTGTGTGTGTGTGTGTGTGTGTGTGTGTGTGTGTGTATCCCATTGCATGAATTCGTGCATGGGTGGGGTCCGGCCATTTGTCTCTAAATTTTGAGGATGGTATTGTTACCATTTGTCTCTAAATTTTGAGGACGGTATCTGAATAAGATCACGTCCTTGCTAACCACTGAGTCATCTATCTGAGAAGCAGTGCCAATTCGATATTGTGAGCTTCATAGGGGCAAGAGGGTTAAGACTGACTTAATACTCAGTCAGAGTGCATTAGAAAGAAAGAAACTCAGCAAATACTACAGGATGTGTTGTACTATATACCAGCAATCATGGCTTTTCTTTGTTTTTCGCATTTACTAAAATCCATGATAAATTCTTGAAAACCCTTTTGGAAACTCTCTGATAGACCCACATGGACAGCTCTCTGGCGTTGAATATGCTCCTCCTACCTGTGGCGGTTGACCCATGCCCATAGCCAGCTAATAAGAAAATCTAAGTCAAGGTAATTGGAGTCAGTTTGTTTGACTCATTACACTCCTTACAAGGTATATCGATGTCCCCTTTTTGGCTAAGGAATAGTTCTGTCATGCTTATTACCTCTCCATTTTAAAGACACCAGGATCATTATTTTTCCTAGAATAATAACGGAGAATTAGATATGCCTACCTCAAGATGGTCATATTCCTGTACTGTGTGTAACTCAACCCAGCAGAGTCGGCTCCTAAATCACAAGACAAGAAACGTGGTGTGGGCACAGAATTTATCATCCAGGGACACCCAGGACATTGCAGAAAATTACACTAGTATCTTGATAGTTGGGAAGGATCTAGAATAAACAGCAATAAGAGCTTTAAAACTAAAATATTCGTTGAGTACAATTCACAGAGTGTTTAGAAGCACAAGCCTTCTGCCATGTGGTACTCTATGTAGGTTGATAGCAGTGGATCTGCTATGGGGTTGGCTAGTCCTATGACTTAATCCTTAATCTTCTGCCCTTCTTGCTATATTCTTGCACTATCATCCAAACAGTCCTCTTTTTCCATCATTCCTTTCACTAGCAGGGTCCTCCACATTCCTCTGTCTGTCAAATCCACCCTCTATTCAGGACCAAATTAATCTCATTATTTCTGTAAGGCCTCCCTGGGACTCTCTCACCTGACCTCTCATTTTCCAGAACTCCTGTGACATTTTTCTGTACCTTCACTTGGCATTTATCATACATTCCTTGACCATTTTTATGATTCCTATAAGTTTCATGCTTGATATCCCTAACAATATGGCAAATTCTTTGAGGTCAATACTAAATCTTCTTTGGTCCCTTCCTCCCCTGAGCAATGAGTAATCACCACAGAACTTCCACCCCTGGCAAAGTCCAAACTACATGTCGATTGGAATATATTGTGGCCTCATGTACATAGTTCAACTTCCAAAAGCATTTTATAATGTCAGTAGGTTGGTCTCTGGCAGGTTTTAAGGAAATTTGGCTACTCAGAGAGATTGACTCAGATCCTAATCCTGTTCCTCCGTGATGTGCCAATTGTGTCAGAATTAATGTTCTGTTTAATTCATTCTCTGTCGCCAAAAATTTACTTCTGGGCTATAGATTAGGTTCAGTTTTATTAAATCTGCCTTACTAAGCCAGTCTCTATGATGCAACAAGGAATCTATAAGCTAGTATTAAACTCCTCCAGGAAAATACTGCAACCTGACACTCTTTGAATTCTATTCAAACCCCTAAAATAGACTGGTTCCTAGACTCTCTACAGATGCAGTCAGTAAGTCACATTAGAGATTATAGGTAAGTTTCAGACCCAGCACAGTTATGAGTGGGTGATTAATCTAAAAGAATCAGTCTGCAATCAGGGAAATCTTTATTCAATAAAAGTTTTCCCCTTGGAATACAAAACAAAAATGTGTTACTTTGGCTGTACCCTACCAAGCAATGCCAATATCAACCAAGAAGTAAGAGACAACATTTCCAGTCAGGCTATTTTGTCTGTAGCAGCAAGCCACAAACTGAACCGCAACACATTAAACAATGGCAGTGGCTTTCTTCCTTTGTGGAGACCAGGTCTTGAACCTATCAAAATGTCATGCATGACTGAAATTTGCAATCTGAAGGTCCTAGAATATAGTTAACCCACCAATACTCAAGCAATGGCTGCTACCACTCTCTGCTAACCTGAATGTGTCTATATCATATCAGGAAACCCCCAAAAAAGTATTTTCACTTACGTGAAAAGAGGTCAGATAGGAAGGGCCTCTTAATAAACACTGTTCCACCAACCTTATTGCAAATGACAAGACTTGTAAGATTTTGACAATTGCAAAAGATCTGAGTTCCCTTCATGGGCAAGCAGGCTCCAGCCAGGTTTGAGTGTTAAGATACTTCTGACTCTGAGATTGAATAGTAGAGTCAAGGGAATTTGGAAAGACCAAATTAAAAAAATGAAGCCAAAGATCAAGGACACTAACGTCAAGGCAAAGCATCTTCCTGGAAGAGTCATACAGAGAGAAAAAGTATAGGAATGAAACCAGGGTATAGCAACCAGAGATATCAAGGGAAGCTAGCAGGCACTAATGATTGTATAACAGGGGGCTTGGGCAGTTTCCCAAGTCTCTAGAATGTTGACAGAGAGTTTTTATGGGGACCCAGTGAGTCACTCATGAGTGGAAAGGAAATGATTAAAGGTGCTGAGTCAATGTAGACATGGGTATTGATTTTGCTTTCTGATATATTTTCAATTACCTGTTCATATCCCTTCATTTTTATTCTTCAGAAAACTCAACTTCAGAGATTCATTTGGATCCCAATTCTTTCTATCACCTTCTTAGGAGCAAAAATATTCCTTTATCTTTTTAGATGTTGTGAAAAAATTCACTTATAATTTAACCTTTGGAAAAAAAGACATTTTTCTTCAAATTTGTCAAATATTACTCATTTTCATAATATGTGACTATTACTTCATTCATCCAATCTTTTCAAAGCATTTATTGAATTTGTAAAGTAGAGCATTTTGGCAAGATCAAGAAATGACCCTTTGACCAATAGTAGTCTAGGAATCTATGTGCATAATATTTTGTAGGACATTTTGTTAGTCTTAATCCTAAACTTTCTTCCTCTTGCATTAGCATTACGCTATCTACCACATGGAAAGTTATTCATTAACTTATTCTAATACTGTTTTTCTTTTTTACTATTGTTAACATCTGTTCTTTTGAAAAAAATATCTTTATTTCTCAAACTCCAAGCTTTATTTACCTGAAACCTGTATGATCATATTGACCCATGTCACTCCAATGCATTTAATTTTTAAAAAAGGTTTATTTCATCAAATTCTAACACATTTTGCCACTGACAAGTGATTTCACATAAGAAGGTCAGTGACCATTACATCAAAGAAAAAACCTCACACATCCAGAGCACCACAAGTAAATTAATATTTCAAAGGCCATGCAAATCTGGAGTAACAAAAGCTTCCAATTTAGCCTAAGGGGTATCTTACTTTCTACCTATATTAATTTGGAAGTTAATGGGTGAAAACTCTTATTTTTTCTGAAGCAGCTATTTTTTTTTTTGGAATCCATTAAAAACAAACCCAGATGGCTTGAGTTTTAAAAACACCCACAGATCCATATTATTTAACGACTTCCTCCTTAGTAGTTGCTGGTATTCTCACCTTCCTATGCAAACACACATGAGGATCTGCACCAACTTTCACTAGCCTAGGCAAAACTCCAGGTATTTTCTTTTGCTGACATTTACCTATTTCTAAAAAAATGATAGGTAAGCAAGATTTAGAACTTGAACTCACAAAAAAGAAAGTTTAAAAAAGCAGTACTCATTAAAATCCTCACCTACCAGAAAGAGAGGCTAAAGGACAAGCAGATTCAGGCTTTAGCCATTTGCTTATTAATGCGTCACCACACAAAACAAGAAAACAAAAACAGGTTCACACACAGCTCACCATAACTCAAATCTGCAGGGAAAAATAAAAATGGGGGGGGGGGGGACTTAAATGTCAAACCACATGTGTTATCATTATTAGGAACTCAGCATTTTTTTTCTCCTCCTGGATGTGTCTCATGCCACATCCCACATGCCCTCAGAAGGAACCCTGATTTGAAAGTGCTAGTGGTATGGAGTTTAGCATCAGAGTTGAAGTTATTGAGTGAGTAATAGTGTCATACAGCCAAAGGGAGATTTAAGTGTGGGACTGACGCTGAGGGCCAGGAATTTAATGTGTACCATTCTGCTAACACAAAGGGTAAAAGGTACCATCTCAATCTCACTGCTGCTCAACCTGATTCCAAGAAGCAGGCTAGGGTAACAGGCTGCACACTTGCAGAAAGCATCAGAAAACGGTTCAGGGCCCTGAAGCAAATGAGAATGCTCAAATGTATGTGAGAACTTGCACTCGAACCACGTTTGTGTCCTTGGCCACTGCCAAGTTTCATGTTACTCAACACAGGAAAGAAGAACCACAGGACTCAGGACAAGTTCAGAGTACCTAGTGCGTGTGAGCAACATGAAAGGCAGATTTCGGCTGGAATTTCCAGACACCTGAAATTCAAGTTTACCCGGTCTAGTCAGAGGCGAGCAAAAGGCTCATGGAGCAGGTGGAGACACCACTAGCCCAGAGTGGTGTTTCAAAAGTGCAACTTTGGGCAGTGCAGCTTTTTACCCTGATGGTTATTCTGGGATTTGAGAATATACACATGTTGGAATATACATATATTGGAATTTGAGAATATAGACATGTCTATTCTCAAATTCCAAAACAGCTGGGCTGCCTAAGAACTTCAGGTGAAGAGATTTGACCAAGCTGGCCATTGTGCAATGGTGGAAAAGAACAAAATCTGTGGTCTTAATCATATAGTTCAAATATGCAGCCCAATTATCATGTAATTATTTATATAAATTATTCCTTAAAAACTTTTTAAAAATCGAGTTCTTTCAGAACACAAATTATTTGTTTTTCATGATCTAATCCACTATTAAAAATCGAGTTCTTTCAGAACACAAATTATTTGTTTTTCATGATCTAATCCACTATTCATTCTAACTTTTACTTTTCAACTTCTCTTTTTACTTTTCTTCAAGTTAGAGATAACATTTAGTTTTGTGATCTGTGATGGTTTCCTTCAAAAGGATTATTAATAACATTAATTTGTTGTATATACAGGATTACATTTAAAACAAGTAGCTCATTTAGAAAGTGCTCTGCCCTATCTAGTTTGGCTCAGTGAATAGAGCATCGACCTATGGACTAAAGGGTCCTGGGTTCGATTCTGGCCAAAGGGCACATACCTCGGTTGCTGGCTCAATCCCCAGCCCTGGTTGGGGCTCATGTGGAAGGCAACCAATCAATGTGTCTCTCTCACATCACTGTTTCTCTGTTTCTCTCTCTCTCTCTGTCTCTTGTCTCTCTTCCACTCTCTCTAAAAAAAATTCAATGGAAAAATATCCTTGGGTAAGGATTAACAAAACAAAACAAAACAAATGCTCCTATTGCAAATTTATTTTTAATTAAAATATTAAACACTTTGCTGACACTATGTTTACTGAGGTTTAGAGTAGGGATTTACCCATCTTTATTTATATTCATTAGTTAGAAAAAATTATTTTTATTTTAAACACTACTTATTTAATACATCTCTTCAAATAATCATTATTTCTTGGGGTCAAAAAAGTCAGTATGCATTATTTAGAAACTAGAGGCCCAGTGCACAAATTCGTGCATGGTTGGGGTCCGGCCGGCCCACCCCTATCAGGGTGGGGGGCCGGTTGAGGACAGGGCTGGTGCGGGGGAGGGGCCTCAGGCAGTTGGTCGGCCGGCCCCTCCCCCTGGCCAAACTCCCGGTCGAACTCCCGGTTGAGGGGACAATTGGCATATTAGCCTTTTATTATACAGGATTCTTCATGTGCTGTCAAAGTTAATCTATTAGTAGTATAAATGATCCTCAGACCTTGGTCTCGGTTCAGCAGTGGGAGCTGCTGAAGGTGAATTCCGAAACCAGGTATGATGGAAAGGAGGGCAGCCTCTCCCACCTAGAATAGCCACAAACCCCTAAAGCCAGGCTGCCGTGCTGGCTGCTGCTGCTGGCTCAGAACGGGAGGAGAGGAAGGGAAGAGCATGGCAGGAGACAAAAAGTCTTAAGGATTTCCTGGTGCCTCTTTGTCAAACTGTTGGGGAGATCTATAAAAAACATTTTCATTCATCTCTAGCAAGTTTGATGTGTATAATATCAAACTAGAATCTGAATATTTAGATTGCATATTTTAAGCTTTGCCTTTTATCAAAGCATTTCCTTATATATGTTTACCTTCTATAGACATAGAATGTACTTGAATAATTGTAAGGCTAAAATAAAAAAAAAGAACTTTTTAGCATCTTCTACTTGTTTTCTTCTTTTCATTTGTATGTCTCAAAAATAAAGAAAGCTATTATTCAAATGGCTAAAAGAGATCTCATGTTTGTTACTACCCTTCATTAATTTTTTTCTTGAACACATAATTTAACATAATAGAAGTCATGAGTAGAGATTGAAATGATCTATTTACAATGTAATAGGTCATTGATGAGAGAATTCACATGTTTAGGCTTGGGTCTTTACTGGCTCTTTGTCCTAAAAATGATCTGAGGACCCAGATGCTAAAGTGTATTTTGACATACTGTTAATGTCCAGATCTGTTTATAACCATATGAAATAACTAAAATATTTTTTAAAGTCCAGGAAAACCCCTCTCAAATTGCGTTTGACAACAAAAGCTTTAACTTTTGGCACCCCAAAGATTAGTTTTTGCTTCTTCCATTGTTGGCCCTTGTGGTTTCATCTGTAATATGTATAGTGATTGTTTGCAGCCTGGCAACAGCTCGAGGAGTGAGGGGGGCTGGAAGACTAGAGCCCCCTGTTAGTTGCAGTCCAAACTTCAAAGGCTTTGAGAACATTGAACAGACAGGTTTCAGCAGCCGATAAAGCAGTCATGCAAACAAAAGGCAGCGTCCCTCTCACTGAGGTGTCTCCAGATCCAGGGTGATTTTCAACCCACTTTTTTCTTTTATTTGTGATGAAACTCCTGGCAATGAGAAAGACTCATTCTGCCCACGGTTGTGTGCCCCCTGGATTCGGCATCAGAGGGAGAGATGGGCATTTATGGCACCATAAATCAAGGGATAAACCATACATGAGCAGCTGGCACATGTGCTAATAACTATAATTATTAATCATGTCAATTTCACACCCTTCAAATTTATGCTATGTGCTTTCTGTAGCAAAGCCATCCCTGGCGCCTTGAGCTGTTTATGGTATGAAAATATGATGTGCTGATGGTCTTTGATAATTGTCTTATGACAGTATTGATCTGCCTACAATTGGGTTTGTGGGGCATCGGAGCCCTGCAAAGTGGTTGTCCTTGTCTCCTGGTATATATCATTGTCACACATCCCCCATTGTTAGTGAGTGGCGTGAATTACTCTCAGCATTTGGCCAAGTCTCTAGCTGCTAGGTCACCATTATTCTATCCTTATGTCACTGGGAGGACATTTACTTTGATGTTTCCTTTGTACCTCTTCGAAGGCAAAACCCTTTAACTTCAGGACGGTAGCCTGCAGCAGGGTTTCAAAGAGAAAAGACACTACAGGTTTTGGGGTGGGTGGAGGCCAAAAATGTACTTCCTCAAAGAAAGGCAGTTTTTTCCCTTTCACTTCCTTGCCCCTGTCAAGGGTTGTCTGTAGCAGCGGAGGTGTGGGGAAGGGGGAACCCGAGGCTCCAATCAATTGCCAACTTTTGTGTTCATTAAACAGCCCCTTTCACGGCACCCCAAAGTTGCTGCCACACACCTAATTATGCATCTCTGCTTGTGGCACAGATGGTCAAGCTAAGAAATCAGATTGGCTCTGGGTGAGTAGTTACCTGGGGCCAAAGTGGCTGGTTTTTACTCCAAGTGATTCGACCACTGGGAAACCCTAATGTATCTTAAAGACAAACCCCTCCAAGACCAAGAAGAGCAAAGCAGCACCTTGCTGGTTGATCTGCATATTAATTTGACCTTGTGGCCAATCACCTCTGAGAGGCCCGCAAGGGTGCAGAGTGCATGGGACTCTCCCCACTTGTTTGGAGCTCTGCACAGCCCTCAGTGGGCAGTGCCGACATCACTCCTGCTGTCTCTACAGCTGCTCTGTTCCAATGACCCCCGGAAGGTTCTGGGGATTGTTAGAAGAGATTTCTATTAATCAACTACAAACCGACTGTTACAATTTCACACTTTTTTTCCCATCATTTCACACATTTAATGAATTTGGGTGTCTTTTAAATTCAAAACATTTACAATCAGGCCAAAAAAAAACACCACAAAAAAACCCTCTTTAACACAATAGGCAGCAGCAAGACAGCAAATGCACATCAAGCCTGAGTCCCTGAAACCTGCAGTTGAGCGAAGGCCCGGGCCATTACCCACGTTGTTACCAGGCAGCAGCAGACCCTGCAACATTTCAGTAAATCATCACCTTCGAAATATAGAAGTCATCTGAAGTTTCCATTGCTGTTAGTGGGATTATTTCAGGGCGTCTTTTCCTAGGCCAGACTGGAGTTCAAATGTAAATCTTGCCTTCCTTAAAACCAGGTCAAAGAAAACAAAAACTCACCCCCTTAAGAGCAGCCTGAGACTCAGCATTTCCCACAGAGAAGGGCTTCGGGCGCTCTTAGGAGAGTGTAGAGTCAGCCTGACTCTTCCTGGCCCCCATTCGGCCTTCCCCAGGCTTCCCCAGGCCTCAGAAGTTGGGTTTACCTGGGCTCTAAGAGCTAACGTCCAGGTATGGCTCACAAAGATGCAGAAACTTCCAAAACAAGGAACATCAATGACAGTGTGTTTGCTTCTTAATCTCTAAACCCAGAATGGCTCGTTTCTCCACGGTAAACTAGACTGCGGTGTGGTGGGAAAAGCCCTGACTGTCCACCAAAGCTTGAACTCTCTCCGGGGGTTTCTCTCCCCAGCTCGCCTGTTGCCTCTGCTAGGAGACAGGGGCCTGGATTGCTCTCTAGCAACCCCTGCTGGTTGACACTGAACACGAGCGACTAACCCAGAGGTGTGTGTTAGTTCATTCCCACCGGAAGGGCTTCAGGGTTCGGGACACTTAGGAGCACAGGAAAAGCTGAGTGAAATGACAGGGTAAAAGCATTTAGCGTTCACCTTTTCTAAATTCCCAGGAGAAGAAGAATCAAATTAGATTAATGTTAATATATGGTGTGATGGAAATGATAGTCTATCCATCTGTGAAAATGTATACTATTTTCTGTAAAAGTCATTAGATCTCATTGTTAATTATAAGCTACTAAATACAAAACTCCCATTTAAAAGTTACTAGTTTTATCTTCCTTTATTTTTATATCTTCTATCTGTTTTTAAAGTCTGGCTCTTCCTCGGGGCTACATTAAGACTTTCGTGGTCCCTGGGCACTTTTTCCTTTGTGGGCCCTTCCCACTAAAATAATATCACCGTATTATTATATAACTTTAAATATGTCAGCATCTTTCTCTCTCTGTTAGGGCAAATATAATCAGGTTTTGGAGCTCCTGAATGTATGACGGGCCCGGTGCCTGCTAATGGAGAAGGCAGCCCAAGGGCCCTGGAGCACGTTTCTTCTTTAGTGGCCTCTGTGTCTAAAGACATGATCGTGCTGTCTCCCTTTTCACCAGGACGCTGGTTCTTACAGTTTATAGTCATCTCTTCATACTCCATGTCGTGTATTTTAAAGCAAAACATTGCTTATTGGTGAGGAAGCTGCTGTCGGGGAGGACTCTCTTGGGGTCTCTGGCTGGGTCTGAGAATTCCACTGACAAATAGAGATTAACAGGGGAAGAGCATATAGGTTTATTAAATGTAAGTTTTACGTGACACGGGAGCCTCCATAAGGACATGAAGACCCAAAGAAACAGTTAGGCCTGTGTGTTCTATGCCAGGTTTGATGAAGACTGGATAGTTGTAGAGCAATGTGATAGCTGAGGGAGTGTGAGGTAAGTGGAGTAAACTGGGCACCCGAGCAAGGCCTGTTCGTTCGGATTCTTCTCTGTCTTAGGAGATAAGGATGCTCCTTTCCCTTGGGTATCCTTATGGCCCTCTCAGATGAGGGTTTTATTGTCTTGTTTCAGGGAAGAAGTGTAGAAGGTTAGCAAGACCTTCCTGCTTCTGCTTAAAATATTCAGTATGACGAGGTGCCACATGTTGGGGTGGCATGCCCTGAACCCCTCATCACGGAAGCAGCTACGTTCACAGGCTCTGGATTTCCTCTTGTCTCTTGAATCGAAGAACTAGACTTAATGTCCTGCAAGCATGTCACTGTACCCGGAACTTATGGACAAAGTTGCAAATAAGGGTATACTAGCACACATCCATGTGTCCACCCACTTAGATCCATTTAATTTGTTCTGAAAAGAGAGAGAGAGAGAGAGAGAGAGAGAAACACCTATTTTTTTTTCTTTCGTTTCCCACCCAATGAAACTGCTACATCTAGGACTGTTATTTCCCGAATGGGGCCAGACTATCTGATCTAAAAAAAGTTGGCTCAAACTACAGTGTTTTTCTTTTAAATTCAAGACAACGTGCATAAACATGGAGATTTCAGGTGCAAGCCAAGATTTGCAGCTTCTCTAGCAAAGACCTGGCAACATTGCACTGCATTCCTGTGCATGAGGACCCCATTTGATGGTATCACAGCCCCTTAGCCCCCAGCTCTAGCCTTGCCTGCATGCTTGCATTTGTTACCTGCTTTGTGACATGTGGGATTTTGAATTTATGATGCTTGTTCTATTCTCCACACCTTTCCTGAGATTTAAGATGGCACATTAAAGGCTCTGGGAATCTGGATAACTTGGTTTAATTCAGCATTTCCAAAACTTGTTTGAAACTCAAGAGCACAGTGACTATTGGCATGCCCAGTAGCATTCTCTAAAACAATATGTGGGGGCGAGGGGACAGCAGGCGGTACACAGAATTAGAAATAAGACTTGCATTCTATCCTAACTCTTACCAGTAGCACTGGGTGACATTAAGGAAAATTGTTCTTTCTGCCTGAATTTTTACATGTTAGAGATAATTATTTCCATACCTACATCAGAGTATAATAGTAATTCCAATTCCAATGACATGTTACTTGTGAGAAGTCTGAAAAGTGAAAAACACCTCAGAAATGTTGTGTTTGGAGGTGGGGGTGGTAAGCTTGCAGTAATAGCAGATCTAGCATTGGTGCTCAGTAAATAATTTCAATGGTGCTGCATTCGTAAATCTGTTGCTACATTGCACCTCTTATTTTCTTTTTTGAAAAGTTGATATTGGGTAATTTGCGTATCACTTTGTACTGTGAAAAATAATGTTCAGTAACTGAGAGGGAGTGTGGGTGAGAAGGAAGGAAAGAGAGGTATACAGTTAATATTAAATTCTTTTCTATAAACCTAAATCTTGTAGAATGTACTATGTTTCATTTTCAATCCTTCAGAACAGTTGGGATTCCATTTTCTACAATCTGTCTTCGGATATTAGGACATGAGCATAATTAAGACCATATATTTAAACTTAGGAAATTTTGTGCATCTTTAAGGAATTGCTGAACCAAGCTTTCACTGATGTCTGTAAAGATAATTTTGTGAGTACATGAAAGTGTGAGGGTCCCTTACTTTTAATGTATGCACGCACACCAATAAAATTGAGTGCTGTTTTCATTTTTAAAAAATGAACTCAGAAATTTGATTTCTTAGGAAATGTTTCCAGAGGCAAATCAGGAAACATCACATCTGGTTCTCTGAGCTGCTGATCCTCTATGGCTCCGACTAGCCCATTGAAGAGAGGGGCTGCAGAGTGACTGTTCCCGGGAGCCTGAACGAGGTGTCTGCACTGCCCTCCAGCAAAAGGCAGGCCAAGGGGATGTGAAGGCAGAATTATTTTGCCACTAGAAATGAGACGTCCAAATTCAACAGGGACTCCCCACCCCCTACCCCCCACCCCCGCCCCACCTCTTCCTTTTGAGGATGGTTCTCCCTGACAAGAAATATCGGAGAAAAGCACAGCTTCTTTCAGCTGTCCCTTTCTGTGAGTTTTCCCATACGAAACTATGCACAGGCTGCTGCGATGCACTTTGTTATTATGACAGGAAAAAATGAATTTCTAATGTGTTACCTCTACCAGCTGCAGGCAGCTTGTGGATCTTCCGTCACCAGGCACCCTGGGGGAATGAGCCTGAGTGGGGTGGACGGCCAGTGCAGAGAACATAATATTTAGGTTTAAAAAAAAAATCTATCTTCTTTCACTTTGAGATTGGTATGGAGATATTCTTACGAACAAAGGCAAATTTACAAAGGCATATTGGAAAGGACACTTATCCATGTCCCTTATTGAGCATCTGACAGTCACATGCGTTATTTCATTAATTCTCAACAACACTTTGAGTTAGAGTTAGTCCCCTATTTACATACCAAGAAACTGCAGATCAGAGAGACCAAGTGTCCTGCCCAAAGCTGCACAGTTAGTAAATGGCTGAGCTCTGGCGTTTTCCATTCAGACGTACTATATTTTAATGATGTATTGCTTTGTAAGCAGACAATTGGTTTTTCTCTACCCTGGCATGTTATAGGAATGGCTCTGACCATGCTCCTGACAGCATTTGGTGTTTGATTAATACCCACTGACTGCAGGCTCATTTTAAAAATTTGCTTGGACCTCTCAAGAGTTGGTGACTCGTGAAAAGGAGCAGCCACTCATCCCATAGGGGACAGAATAAAAGAGTGGGAAGAGATCCTCGAGGTCATTGCAGGTCAACTCTTATTTTCACCTCTGAGGAATCCTTAGTTCAAACCTTCAACATTTCACATTTGAATGATTGCAACAGCTTCTTCGCTGGTGATTCTGTCCTCCTTTCACACTCAAGTGGACATTTTTAAACTTGAATCTGATCATCTCATGCCACCCCTTTGTTTATGAAATAATTCTACCAGAATTTTAAGCATCTGTGGACAAATTCTTTTTGCCTCTCAAATCCATTCTTTCTTTCTTCCTGGATGTGCAAGCCTGACCTTAGTGAGAGACCACATAATCCAATCAGGTCTAATGAGCAAAAGGGAATCCAAAGACTTTTACCACATTTTCTTTGGACAATGATGGGTACAGATATAAGGTCTGGAACTGCTATTGTCATTTTGCTTCCATGAGAAGACACAGCATGAAGATGAAGGAATGCAAAGCAGAGAGAGTCACAGAAAAATGGAGTCAGAGAATTCTGATAACATTGACTGAGCCCTATATCAAAATATACCTGAAGGCAGACCTACCTTTCTTTTGATTCCAGCCAACTTGAGATAATTTCCAAAGTATGTTAGAATTCTTGATTTTGAAGGTCACAGACTACTCAACTCATTAGGTCTTCTTGGGGAGATATACTCTTTATTATTTTATTTTATTTTATTTCATTTTATTATTATTGATTTCAGAGAAGGAAGGGAGAGGGAGAAAGAGATAGAAACATCAATGATGAGAGAGAATCATCTCTGCATGCTCCCTATTGGGGATTGAGCCTGCAACCTGGGCATGTGCCCTTGATAACCTGGGACCCTTCAGTCCACAGGCTGATGCTCTATCCACTGAGCCAAACTGGCTAGGGAGGAAGATATACTCTTAAGTGAATAATTGCAACACGATAAAATGATAAAATTGATGTGAAGAGTTCCAAGAGCATTGAAACAACAAAGTTTATTTCAATTAACAGTAAGAAAACAATGATTTAAAATGAGATATTTTCACAATTAGAATTTGTGAGTTAGTGAACTGCCCACCAGTGGAGGAAATGAATCCTACCCTGCGTGCCCTGCTTACTGTTGTAGAGTAAATTTAAGTCATGGGTATCCTTTCCATTCTAAGATTTAAATAGTTTCTCATTATAATCTACTTGATTCTGTCCATATGATGACTGGAGTAAAATGAAAAGGACCACAAAATCAGAAACTCAAAAGATTAGATGAAAGTTTAAAGCCATTACATGTTTCAAATGTCATTCAGCTCTACCATGAACACAGTGTTTCTTTTCAGTAATGTATTCTTAATGGGAATATTGTTTTCCATACAATTAATACCTCTCATTTAGAATTATTTAAGAACAGTGAACCTGGAAGAACAGGGGTTAGGCACAACGACCTCTAAGGTTTTATTCCTTCAGTCCTGTGTCCCATGGTTAAATCATGAAAAGGTGTGGGGTATTGCAAGACTTTGGTGCAGTAGACTGGGATTTTGGCAACCCCAAGGCCAGGGAGCAGATGGGAACCTGTTCCCTGAGCATGAGAGATCAGAGCCTGGTCCTGAAGGGAACAGCTGGGTATGTAAGGTGCAGTTCATCAACATGATTTGGTACATACCAGGAGGTCCAATTGCCTGATCCAAGATAGCAGAGGAAAGCTAAGCTAGGCAATACGTTCCCAAGCTGAGTCCCTCTGGTAGTTCTCCCAGGATATGACCCAGCTTCAACAGGAAGGCAGGATACAGACATAGAAAAGATGAAAGCAAGAACTGGACCTCATCCAGGCATTTTGAAGTTCAGGATAAAGCATTTAGACCTCCAGAGAGACTGGGCAAGCCATGGAGGACAGCCCACTCAGAGAAACCCAGTCAATGATGGTTGGACTAACGGAAGAATTGGAAGTGATGCAACTTGCAGACAGTTGGGATCTATGCCTCACCTTTAATCCAGGGGTGATTATATAAGTAATGTGTACATAGGAAAAAAGTCATGGCACTGATTGTAAACTTTATTTTATATTGATACTAGAGGCCTGGTGCACAAAATCCATGCACAGGTGGGGTCCCTCAGGGTGGCCTGTGGAGATCGGGCCCTAGCACGCACACCCAGCCTCACAGCCTCAGCTCGTGCCCCACACCTCGCAGCCCTGCAGCCCCGCCTGGCACCCTGCCTTGGCCTGGCGACACCCGCTCGCTGACCCCGCCGTCTGTGGGGTGATCGACGGGGCGATCAGGCCCCAGCTCGCACTGCCTTGGCCTGCTGCCGCCCGCTCACCTGCTCTACCATCCCACCACAGTCCCACTCTCATTGGGCCCATCGGTGTCAGCAGTGCCTCCACTGCCACCTGCTGCCAGTGCCATATCACCAATGCCCGCCATGTTCCACGCTGCCCTCTGGTGGTCAGCGCACATCATACATAGTGAGTGGTAGAACTCCTGGTAGGTTGAACTCCCGCACGAGGGGACAATTTGCATATTAGACTTTTATTATATAGGATATAATATCCCTCAATTTAAAAAAGGAAGCATTCATTTTTCATCTGCAATTTTTATTTATTTACTTATTTAATTTATCTTCATTGTTGAAAGTATTGTAGATGTTCTCTTTATCCCCCCATAGATCCCCTTCACACCCACTCACCCCGCCACACACACTCACACACACACCTACTGCACTATTGTGTTCAGAGAGAGAATTTATGACAGAGACAGGCTTAACTCATTAGCACCTTTTCTAATTAGGCAGCTAGTTACCATGATTTAGTCCCGATTTGCTTGATACTACAGTGTCAACATTAAAATAAATATGCACACAAAAGAGTATGTTTTTGTCATGCATGAAAGTTCCTACCTTATTTGTGTGAACTGCACAATACTCGATTTTAAATAATGATCCACATAATTCTAGGCAGATACAGAGCAAATATCATCTTTGTTTGGCCTGACCCTGACCAGTTGTCATGCAGGAGAGCAAAATCGCCAATATATCTGGTAATTTTGAAAGTGGAGACTTTCTTAGAACTTACTGGTAGCAAAAAAAAAAAAAAAAGAGCCAGTATATAATACCTTTGGAGCCCATAGCCTAGCCCCCACTGGGCAGGGACTAATAGCCAGCTGTCAGGCCTGAGTGACTGACTGACCATTAGCTGGGTCCCTGTAGGTGGTGGTGACATTGATGGAGAATGATGGATGACTCTGACACAGCCCCACCCCACTCACTTACCCATATGCATGACAGAAGGGCTCCCAACCTAGACGTCCTGGCTGACAATGCCTCTAAGTAGGCATTCAGATATGTAAAAACAATGCATTCAGATTCAGCAGTGATTCAGCTACAAATATGGAGGCATTTAATGAGTTGCTAATGTGAAAATAATTTTCTTTTCTGATTCTTGACTCTGCTGAAAAAAGGAAGTAGCTTTCAGGAAATGTAAAAAAGGTGGAACCTTCCCTGTCAGAGGTTGATAGGTTTTTTTTTATATACCCCTCCTTCATTTTTTCCTACTTCCTCTATCTTCTCACCCCAACCCATCCTGCTTTGTGCTTGTGTATTCAATAGAACCTCCTTCTTCCCTTCACCAGAGCTGAATTCTTCCTCCCTCCCTCTATTCCTCAAGCCTTCCCTTTCTTCTCCACTACCCTCCACTCTTCTCTGTTCTCTTCTTATCCCTTAATCCCTCCCTCAAATGAATTTGTTTTCCTTTCTTAATTTCGTTTTACTATTTTACCATCATTTTTGCAAGAATTTCAGGACATGTGTGTCTTTAGAAATAATAATTTTAAAAAACAGGAAATTTTAGAATAAAAAGAGCAAGGAAAACTAAGGAAGGGTTTTCAAACTTAAAGCCACCTTCGGAACTGGGAGGGGAAGGGATTAGTTGCTCAGGATTGTGCTTTCTGTTGTCTACCTAGGAGGCCTGATGGGGGAGCCTCTGGGGATTGCTCAGCTAATTGGATGACATAAATGATGGGGTGCTACTTGCACTGACACCAATATGTTCAGATGGGAAAACTGCCTATAACAGCAAGACTGACTGACAAGAACTCATTTTCTGCAAAGTTCTGGCTAAACTAGGAAGAGTCTGAATTATAAAGCACTTGTAAAGAAATGAACCTTTATTTACGTTCAAGGATATGCAATAACAGAACTACTGTCTTCTCTAGTGGTAGCTTCTAGGAAACTAGTTTTATTGACTAGAGATAACATGTTAGCAACAGACAAAATCTGATTGTGACACATTACATGTATATAGATGAGCATTTCAGCTAAGGTTGTTTGAGACATTTTACTTTCATAATTAACTAAAAAGTGCTTCCTTCAGTTTTGTTTATGCTATCAATGCAGTTGGTAAACATTCCTTTTAGAGAAAATATCAGGTTAAACTTTACCCCAGCATAATTTCAAACAATCACAAACTCTAATTTTGTAAAGCCCATATTCATAAGTATTTATTAGCTTTAAATAACTGGCTACAAACACTTAAGGACCAGAAATATTTGTTGAAAATATCTGTAACTCCTTCCCAGCTCTAAGTTACTGATAAGTAAATGGAACCACATGTTGCAAGTATTACATGAGGACAAACACCATACCTTTGAACTTGCTGACTGTGATCTATTTGACAGCCATGTTTGTTGTGTTTTTTTAAAATATACTTTTTTATTGTTGATAGTATTACAGATATCTCCCATAGGCCCCTCTTTATCCCGTATTTAAATGGTTGCTCAACATAACATAGGCCTTGGGCAACACTTTCAGAATAACTGACAAAGCACTGTCAACTGGCCTTGTCTTCAGGGACATCCAGGGGCCTGGCTATTTGTCTATGTATTAGACATTCACTCTTGCGATGGACTACAGGGATTTACCTCCCCAGCCCTCACCTCCAGCTTACTCTACCACATCACTGGAAATCTCTGAAAGAAACTCAGAATACCTACAGTGGAAAGTCATTGCCTAATTATGCCATCAGAGAGGTAGAGGTTGACAATTTGAAAGAGACCTTTGGGACCCTTGAGGGCTAATTTTGAAACCTTTTCTTATTGGTCGAACATAAGGACAAAAAAAAAAAAAAAAAAAAACACCAGAAAAGATGTAAGATGAATGAGGAGGAAGCTTTTCTTGTTTCATTACCCTCCACAAAAACTCTAGAATGGATCCACAGAACTAATTCTGTATTTCAGTTGCTATTGGCTTGGTCCACTTGGATCTGCAGTATATAGAGGCCATTGGTACAACCTAGCTATTGGAGGATTGCCAATTGGGGCATCGGCATAGATGCATATGTTCAAATGACTGCCAGTACCAAGTCATGGGTTCAAATATTAGCTCTTCCACTTACTCGTTATGTTATCTCAGACAAGTTACTTAACTTATTTGTGCCTCAGTTTCCACATCTTTAAAATGGAGCTAAGAGAGATAATATGACATGGTACCTAAAATTTGCTTCAGAAATTGGGGAGATGGCACAGTAGCTAAATAAACCAAAATTGGCCATGAGTAGTTGTTGAGTTGGGTTGTTCATATATGGAAGCTTTTAATATCATTCTCACTACTGTGTTTAAATTTTCCATAATGAAAAGCTTAAGATGTTTGATAAAATGTTTATAATATTAGCAGTGAGAATTGAACCTCCCTCATAGATTGTTTTAAGGATTAAATTAGTAAAAAAATGTGAAGCCCTTTGGGCAATGTTTGGCCCACAGTAAATACTACACAGGTGTCAGGTATTAGTATTAGTATTGTTGTTGTTTTTATCATCTTACATGGGGTGTGTACTTGACATAACAATAACTTGAATAATATTAGATGTATCAGTTCATCTCTACAACCCCATCCTTTTTTTCTTTATTTCAACTACCCAATATTTTAGGTCATGGCCTAATTTTCTCTCTCTCAAAGTTGTCCAACAGCCTCCAAACTGTTTCCCTATCTCCTGTCTTGCCCTCCACCCTTTTAAACACAGACAAATGTAGAAAAGAGCTTGAAAGAGCACCAAGAGTAGGATCTTCAAGGAATAGGCATGGCTGGAGCTTAGGATACATGTAGGGATGCAAAGCTACTGAGGCATCTAGGGGTCAGATCATGGGCTGGACAGGGATGGGAAACACAGTCAGATCATGGGCGGGGGGAACTGACACACAGGTTCACAGGGGAAAAAATCCAAATTTACTGAAGTTTTATGTGACATGGGAGCCCTCATAAGGAAATAAAGACCCAAAGAAACAGTTAAATACAACTGTTTTTATGCTGGGTTTGATGAAGTATGGATAGTGGTGGAAGAATATGACAAGGTAGAGAATATGAGATAAGTGTGGTAAACTGAGGGACACTTAGCAAGGCTTCTCAGTGTCCATCACTCTGTCTTAGAGATAAGGATACTCTTTTCCTCTGGGCATATAGAGGGCACCTCTCACATGAGGGTCTTATTACCTGCTTCAGGGGGAAGGATGGGAGACGCATCAGAGACACCTTCCTGCTCTGTTGTTCCTCAAACTCTGTCAGTTTAAACTATTCGATGTGTCAGGGTGTCACATTTTGGAGTATTACATCCTGAACCCCATAGGTTCCAATGAGCTAAGCTTGTGCTATATCAGAATATTAGAGAATTATCAGGAAAATCAATAAAAATAAAAAATGAGAATTTGGTTCATCATCTGGTCTCCTATTGATGTGTTAAAATATATAATCTTCTTAAAGTTGGGGGTAATTTGAATAAATAAAACAGAGAAAAAGAAAAGATCAAATTAAGAAAGACCTTCCTGATATATCAATACTGAAAACAATTGACTTGAGAAAAATATTTAATTCTAGGAAAAATGGTTATAGATAATAAATTGAATTGTGTGTGTACATCTAGCTTCTCTCCCCCACCCTCCTCCCATCTCTGGTCTTTCTCTTTCTCTCTCTCTCTCTCTCTCTCTCTCTCTGTCAGACACACACACACACACACACACACACAAATTGTGTTCCTTATTTCATCAATTTAGCAGAGAGACACCATAGCACCAAGAAAGGAGTAGATCATACCCAGCCTCCCTATTTGATTAATAAGCGACAGAATCATGGTCCTGTTTTCATGGAGCTTTCCTATCATGGCTGTAATCTCTGGAGAGCTCAAGCCTACAAAGCGACAACATCTGGTGCCCATTATTTCCCCAGATCTGTTGTGATTAGTCCATATGATAAGCCTGACCAATTGCTATGGGCAAGGGATTGCTGCATTCCCCCCATCAGGGTACTGGAGCTGTCACTTCTGGTTGTGGCCCCTGCTAATTTGCCACCACAATCTCCAATATCTGTTAGAATTCCACAAGGAAATCTCAGTGCCTTGCAGGGGCAATAGGCTGTGTGGCTGTAGACAGAAGGCTAGCACTACTAATAAAAAGGAGAGGTTTATCAATTAACTAAAGCAGGGCTGTGCAGACAGTGACGAGTTATCCACTCCCACTTCCGTTGTGCATGCTGATGAAATGGTCCAGAAAACTTCAGATTTGCTGACGACAGAAACAGTGAAGCATCCGCAAGTCAGGAGGAAAAGGAAAAAAGGACGAGAATAAGTAAATTCTCTTTGCTATTTCACAAAGTGAATTTTCTGGCTTTCCAAATGCTTTCCATTCTCCCTCCTTTACCCTCCCTCACAAGAACAATACAGAACAATAATAGTTGGAGGCCATCCAGGTGGCAGAATGGCTTGTCATTTTAGATGGTGGAAGAAGATTTAGGGCACTAAGAAGGACAGTTACACTATTCAATAGAACTAACTACTGAATTATGTGTCCCTTTAAAAACTTTTACACAAGTTTTAAAAATGTATTGGGAGCAACTATGGACCGATTGCAAAAAGTGGAGAAAAATGCAGTTGATCAAATAACTGCACTTCTTACAGAAAACTAACATAATTGAATAATCCTTTCTCTAAAATGAATGTTAATTTTGTCATTAAATAAAGTCCTACAGATGAAATTTGGAACATTTCATCAAACAGATATAAAGGGACAGATTAAGTTAGCTCTTTCTACAATTTTGGGGGGTCTTAGTAATCATTTAAAAAGTATTTGCCTCAAAAACATTTTTAGAAGCATATGCTCGTTTTGACACCTTTAAAGGTAATGTCAGCTAATACTTCAGACATTGAAATTAAATAGTAAAATGTAATAACATCACTTATTCAACAGAACCTATAGTTTCTAACTAATTGCATGCCAACTGTTGTGACTACATGTTGTCATAAATAGCTTAAATTCATGTCACGTAAATTTGTATGAAGAAAGTAAAACTGTCAGTTATCATGTGAGAAAAAGACGGTGTGACAGATGCCAGAATTTCTGCTCCACCATTTAAGTGCTTATCCATTGTGGAAACTCAAATCTAAGATCTAGAGTGTAAAAAGGTTTCCTTGGAACTAACATAGGAAAGGTTAGGAGTGACAAACTGACAATTCCTTAACCTGGTAAAGGAAGGTCGGGTTTATATAGCCAGAATCACTCCAGGAAATGTAAAGTTGGGCAAAATAAAATAGTGGCAAAGAGACAGAGGGAGAAGTTTGGCCTAAATTGTCAAATATATTTATTTATTTCTTCATTAGCAGCAGTGCCCAGAAAGAAAAATGGAGATATTGATTTAAGGCAAAAATACAAATTGTCCTCCATCATTACTTTGCCTGAGTCCAGATGCCATTTTCCTTTTCCTGTTTTTTTTTTTTTTTTTTTTTTTTTTTTAGTGATCCAATTCTAGTCTTGCTTGTGCTGCCCTGCACACCTTTAACTATGGACTGCTGGCCTGGCCTTGGTGATCATCCATTCCCCTGGTCCCCTTCTAGTCACTCGCCCCTTACTTCTCTCTCAATCTCCCGCCTTTCTTCAAGGCTTAGAGATCCCCTCCCATACAATGACTAGGTCTCCCTGATAAGGTTAAGCAACATTAATGGCAAAGTTGTTATTCCCTGAATTGTAGATCCTAATCATGTAGGTCCCTACTGGGTGTGGAGAGGCCTGAATGGTATTGATTAGTTATGTGCAAAAAACATTCCCTCAGTAATTAATTCTCCACTTCACTTTGCATGCTGGTGATTCAACGAGGAGGGGCCCTGTAGGCAGACCACTAAAGGAAATGGAAAGAAAAATCTGTCATTAATGAAGTTGCCTCTTGAGATAGATCTGTAAAGACAGATCCTGGCTGGTCCAAGTCAAAGCTGAAGTCATATAAGTACGAAATCTTGGGCCATATATTTGAATAATTTAGGCACCAAAGTCTCCCTTCAATCATGAACCTCTTTCCATTGTTTGAATTACCTAAGTACGTATCATTTCCTTCAAAGAGGCATTATCAACAAAAAGTTTCTGCTGTTAATATGAGAAAATCAGAGTGATAAACAGAACTGTTTAAATGATATAAAAATATTATAATCAAAGTGTGACATTTTATTTTCTTTGTGTTTCTTCAAAATTAAAAATAATTGCTTTAATATCTCAGTTTTCTATGCAAGATTAGTTACACTTATGTCTTTTTAAAATAATGCCCATTCATCACAGATTGATGATTCCTGCACAAAGTTAAAATCCCAGGAATGAGAATATTTTGCAAGCTTTCATATACATAAAACAGATTCTGGTCATTGTCAAGTTGCAGAAAGTAGAAGACCATGATAATTTCTTGAACACAAATGGATTCCTTATAGGATATTATCAGTCCAATTTTTTTTTTTTGGTATCTCTTTCTTTTTCTTTCAAAATTCTTTGTATTAGTCATTTATTTCTTCTCTTAAAAGAAAATAATTTAGTAAACTTAAACGTAGTAAAAAATGAAGAAAACCCAGGGTTTATTTTCATAGTGACTCTAAATAACAGTACTCATTTTTGCAGCCAATGTGTTCAGTCAAATCCTCAATTGTTTCTACTGATCCATTGCTCAAGGAAGTAAAAGCCAAACGTAATGGATAAATTTGATTCGTATTAACACCAATACAATTTTGAGTGTGTGTGTGTGTTTGTGTGTGTGTGTGTGTGTGTGTAGCTTTGCTGTGATAAAACACAGCCCTTGTGCTGGTTTAAAATATTTTAAATTAATAAATAGTGACTTGCCATAATTTTTTTAAAAAATGTGTATTGAGGTATGTTCAAGGGATTATCCAACTTTGCTAAAATTATACTTTGCAAATTAAAAGTGGATTTTCTCTTGTTTTTGCATTTAATGCATATTAATGTAGAAATCTCCTGGGGTGAAAACCTCACCTTATAAGCACAACCCCAGCAGTTCCACCTGACCAGGCTTACCGAGGAGCTGAAGGTCAGACCCTCTCCATTGACACCAATGGACCGTTTTATGCAAAACTGTTCATTTTCCAGAAGGGACCATGTCTGACTGGTGGGGTGATTCACAAAAATCACTTCATTAAACAAACACTCTTCATGCGTGGCCTTATTCCCTTTAGAGGGGCGGAAACTGTGAGCCTCGCATGGATACCCAAGGGGGAGGAGCTCATCTCCACAACGTGGATCCCAACTCAAGTTTCAGTGCCTGCCCCAGACAATGACATCCTGGGACTGCACGCAGGCCAAGGCAAACCTTGCAACTCCATTTGTCCCTGGAATGCCCACTTTCATGCAAGCGAGCACGGCGCACAGCATTAGGGAAGCCATTCCCATAGGGGAGCCCTGAGAGCCCAGTGTCACACCCACACGTTTTCATCTCTCTCCCAATTCTCCACGGAGCAGCAAATGATGCTGTCCATGACAGGCGTGGCCAGTGCGGCCTCGCGTGTGACTCCTGGCCGCCCATGAGAACACTCTTCCCTGTAAACCTGGAAGACCAGCACATGCTGAATATGCTCTCTACTGAATATGCTCTCCACTCCTGAAAGAACACTGCTCCCAGAAATTCTCTCATTGTCTCCAACAACATGGCAAGTCCAAGGACATGACCATAGAAGAGGAAGGAGCTTCACTTGGAAAAGGAGAAGGAACAGGGGCTATTGAGGTTTGGAAGGCAGAAGGGAAGTAAGAGGGTGAGAAGCTGAGATGTTGGTTAGAGGGTGGTAAAAATGCCGGGAGATTCTGGTACAATTTATCTAAAGCTTTTGAAGGTTCAGATGACCCAAATATTTTAACTCTTGAGTCATTCTTGTTTAGTGGAAGGTGGTTCTTTCAGCTGCAAAATGCCACAGCTTCTCATTTGTCTGAATGGCAAGTCTGCTTCTCTGATCAGGGAGTCTCTCTCTCATGTTACTTTTTAACTCCTGCATGGGATTTAACTTAAAGCTCAGAGTCTAAACCCTTGGACCTTTCAAAATACTAAAACTTAGTCCTCTGCCTTTAAGAGTGCCATGGCCAGCGGCCCGTGAAAGGTCCGTTTTGCTGTGATTTGCTCAGCCCAGGACGGCTCTGAGCTCAGCTGCACCAGGCTAATTTCCATAAGCATCATGTGGTGTTACAGAAACCACATTTTGCCAAGCTGTCAACTATACAGCCTTCTCTTTGCTAAAAAGACTCCCATTAAAACTGTCTGCACAATTTGTCAGTTAAATGAGGTACAAGAGGGACGCTCTATTTGCCCCTAATTAGCTGCGCAGACTACCTTTGTCTGTTTGATTAAGCATTCACATTATCAATTTTGTTTAATCTGATTCATTTCACACACCTCCCCTGGGACAAAGCCCATACGGTTAACTAATCTCTGATATCATCTCTCATATCAGGCAGCTATCATCTCCCCCACAACACATTCTACCCACAGGCACCGCGATCATCAAGCTCCACAGAGGGGAGTTGTTCTGGTGAGGGGCACAAATCTAGCTCAGAAACTGGAGCCGAACCCTACACAGCAGATTTCCCCTCAGTGCCATCTGTCCACCATCATCCATCCATTCATTTATTCATATTCACTAATTCATTCATTCAGGCAGTAACCATATTGGCTGCCTTCTATGCACCAGGGGCTGTGCTGGAAGCTGGGAGTGATACAAAGATGTATAAGATAAGGTGCCTGCTCTCAGATTGCTTATTATCTCAGGCTGGGAGAGCATACAATGAAAACCGGTCATGGGCATGGAAATCACACATTCTCCCTGAGGCCAGCTCTAGTTATCTGTCATGCATGGCCTGTTTGGCTTAGCTACTAAACAACTCTCCAAAGAAGGATTTCAGATAAAGGCATAAAAGCAAGTGGTCATGGCTTCCCGGAGTAATCTCCCCTCCCATTTCCCATTTGCAAAAATAATTGACAATGGGGAAGGAGGAGTTTTAAGAATAGGGATGAACAAATCACTTGGTCATAAATAGTTCTGAAATCTCATTGTATCTGATAACTTCACTGAAGTTATCGCTTAGTGAAACCAAACTAGTCACAGTCAACTTGGCATCTTCAGTGGGTTGACGAGAGAGCAAATATAAAACGCTAGTAAAGCACGACTGAAAATTTTGAGAGGAAAAGTGACTTAATTTAGTGGGAGGTCTAAAACTATTCTGGGAATGGGAGCAGTTGAAAAATATACAGGTATCCGTGATATTTCCTCCACCCAGTGAGACTATTACTCTCTGCTTGGACTCTGTTTCCTGCACCATAATTTGGAAAATACTATTAGGGAGAAAGTCAGGGTAAGTGGTGGGTTCACCTCAATTGTTTTCTTTCTCAAAGATTGAAGCCCTGGATTAGCTATTGCCCAGTACTTGCACTCTATTCAAAAGAATTTTGAGATAATTTGTGTTATCTTTAAGAAAACCCAACTTTATAATGATAATTGACTATGATCAAGTAGTGAATATTACCAAAATGCAAATGTATTTAGCATTAGAACACTTATAATGTACTATTCACAATAAAAAATTAAAGAAGAAATACAATATGAATATTTTCATAGATTAAGGGAAAACCATTTGATAAAATTTAACATATATTTATAATTTTTTTGAAAAGCAAACATTATTCTAGATAGAAAAATATTTGAAATATTTAAAATCATCTATACTAATAAAAGGATAATATGCTAATTAGACCAAACATCTTCCAGACATCCTTCCTGACAAAGCCACAGTGGTGAGAGCCGAGGCAGAGGTGGTTAGGGGCGATCAGGCCATCAGGGGAGAGCAGTTAGGGGCGACTGGGCTGGCAGGGAAGAGCAGTTAGGGGGATCAGGTTGCAGGCAGGCGAGCAGTTAGGGGTGACCAGGTTGGCAGGGGAGAGCAGTTAGGGGGATTAGGCCGGTAGGCAGGTGAGCAGTTAGGAGCCAGTGGTCCTGGATTGCGAGAGGGAAGTTGGACATCCCCTGAGGGGTCCTAGATTGGAGAGGGTTCAGGCTGGGCTGAGGGACCCCTCCACCCCCCGTGCACAAATTTTGTGCACCGGGCTTCTAGTTAATAAGATAACGGCATCTAATACTACCATTTCCATTCAACATTGAACAAAGTCACAGACAGCTAAAGAAAAATATTAAAAAGTGGGGGGGGGGCGGGGCGGGGGGGGGAAGCACGGGACTTGGTTAGAAAGTCTGTAAGGAGGATTCTCCGAAAAGTCAGGGGGCCTTTAGGGGGACCTTGCTGAAGGTAGCAACCCCTGCCTTCACTTTTCCAAACAAATCCAAGCCCCCAGGTGTTTTGCTGGAATCCCTATGTTTAGTCTTTAGATCCCATCTTGTTGAAGCATGTGCTTTCTCAAGGATACTTACCCTGCTGGTTGTATCTAGAGGTAATTTTAGTTCAAGCTGTTGTTACAATAAAAGCTTAAGGAGGCAGGCAAATGGAGTAGTCTGGTGCCTCTTGCCAGGCAGTGCTTTAGCCCTCTCTTTCACAGAAATGTGTGTCAGAGTAATCATTCATCTGCCACTCAGGGTCTGCTGGTCAGTCCCGGCAAAACGGTATAAAAATTTGTAAGGAGAAGTTTAAATTGTCTTAATTCACAGAATTCTATGTGAATAAAACAATGTAATTCATAGAGAAATTATAAGAATTAAGAGGTTAATTTACATGGAGACTATAAGATCAATATATATATATAAATCAATAGTATTTTTATAATCTGCTAAAACTAATTAGAAAATACATCTTATAAATAGTAATAAAGTACTTTAAAATAGCATATATAAAGTGATCCTATTTAAATATTTTATATACATTTTGTTCATAGAGATTTGGGAAAATATCAAAATTTTAATTGTGGTTTTCTTCAGAATCTTGCCTGATATTTTTACTTTATTTACAGATTATTTTTCTAAATAAATCAATATTATTTATAGAATATTAAGAATACTGTATATAAATCAATTTTTAAAATCATACTTTTACTTTAACTATTTAGAGTTGGAGAGTAAAATGTAAATATGTACCCAGAGGTTAATGTTAACATCTACTACTCTGTCAAAACCAATTTGAAAAAAAAACCTAATTCTAATGTGAAAGAATTGTCAGAATGCTTACTTAATGTCATAAACTTAGATTATTGGTTCATGGATTTAATATTTAATTTTAAACATCTTTTAGAACCTCTTAGAACATTAGAGAATCAGCTAGTTATCCAAAAAATGTATGCTAAAAATTTCAATAACTTAAGCAAAAATAGACTTTTCATTCTTTGGTTGAAATGACTAAAAGAAAAGACAGTTTTAGTTCAAGGATTTTAGAAAGTATGTTTTGAGAGATTAACCAGGGAACTTGTATGCACATATGCATAAACTAGGGATAAATACAATAGTGTGGTGAAGGCTTGGGGGGTGGGGAGCAGGAGAGGGAGGTGGAGGGGGTCAATGGGAAAAAAGGGGTGGGGACATCTGTAATACTTTCAACAGTAAAGATAAATTTTTTAAAAAAGAAAACATGGACCAGCCGTGTAGCTAAGTAGTTGAGCGTCGACCTATGAACCAGTAGCCATAGTTTGATTCCCAGTCTGGGCATATACCCAGGTTGCTAGCTTGACCCCCAGTGTGGGATGTGCAGGAGGCAGCTGATCAATGATTCTCTCTCATCATTGATGCTTCTATCTCTCTCTCTCTCTCCCTCTCCATTCCTCTCTGAAATCAATAAAAATATATTAAAAATTTAAAAAACAAAGTATGTTTTGAGATCACTTAAAGTTAGCAAGTAGAGTTTTATTCCCATGTTCACTTTCATCTCAGTATTTCCCCAACATCTACTTGTAGGTTTTAATTTTTAATGTAAGTACTTAAAGATTTCATATTTCCCAATAAACAAACTGACTGATTTACATTTAAGACTATCATTAAATCAAAATTCCCACCTCAAGAATCACTAGATTGTTTTTCCTGGTATTAAACCTCATGGAATAAACATAACTCAGAATGCTTATAAGCAGCCAAGAACATCTGCTTACATTCCTAATTTTAAAAAACCTTACATTAAGAAACATTTTTTTACTGAATCCAGAAAAATTTAACTTCAAATGGGTCCAAGTTTTGCCCCACTTATAAAAATGAAATAATTATAGGTAGAAAATAAAACTATTTTTTAAATTTAAATACAAAAATATTTTATTTATTACAAAAAATACTAGAAGTAAGATTAATGTAAATGGATCATTCTAAACTTCATAGCAATGGCTTAAACTCATCAGTCTTTCATTTTCATGAATACGTTTTTTAATAGCTATATATACTCTGCTCTGGGAATCATTCTGACTCATTAGTTTCTTTTATTTGATGCTCTTACATATCAATACTTATGCTCTTTGGCCTTGTCATCGGTTTTATATCAATCTAATTAGTATCCCTATATGTAGTCATGTCCATTAAAAAGGATAACAAGTCTCAAAGATGAAAATTTTGTTCTCCTTTATAGCATTTAGCCAAAGAATTACAAAAGATTATGGATAAGTGCAAGAATATAAATTCATCTTGTAAAGCGAAGCAAATATTGGGAGGTAGCTAATGTTTCTCTCTGTGAGGAAAGTAATCTTGTGGAGGAGGCTTTATCATGTTCTATGTTTGAGAAACACATGAGGAAAATTGTGGTGATTTTATTTATTTATTCTAATCCAATTTGATGGATTAATAAAACCATAGAGTCCTGAACCCTAAAATAGAAGTGTAATTTTTTTTAAAGATTTTGTTTTTATTGATTTCAGAGAGGAAGGAAGAGGGAAAGAGAGATAGAAACATCAATGATCAGAGAGAATCATTGATTAGCTGTCTCCTGCATGCCCCTTACTGGGGATCGAGCCTGCAATCCGGGCATTTGCCCTATCTAGGAATGGAACCGTTACCTCCTGGTTCATAGGTCTAGCCCACTGGGGCTGGGCTAGAAGTATACTTTTTAATTTCATACACTCTATAAAATGAAATTAACTAAATTATATCTGAATCTCCCTATTTGTTTTTATTGTGCATTTATATTTTATTCACTCATTCATTAATGGATTATTATTGAAAGATTGACTCATTCATTTGAGGAATACATATATAATGAATATTAACTAGAGAATGTATTTTGAAATGGTTAAGAACTTGTTCCTTTGAGCCAGACAATTTGAGTTTATATTCTGCCTCTACCACTTAATAGCTTTGTGCCTTGATTTCCTCATCTGGCTAATAGTGGGGAAAACAATAGCACCATTATCAATGAGTTATTAGATGTTGAATGCTTAGAGTGCCATAGCCTATCATCATTGTCAGCCTGCCATATTGTGAATATTTAATAAATATTAGCTTTTATTACATGTGCTAAATACTGTAGACTCAGACAATACTTAATATTCACTACAATAGTAATTTCAAACTGTAAAAGCTATTTTAAGCTCTCCTATATTTTAAACACCATTGTATTTACTGTCATTATTAATCATTTTCATGTTGTATTTCCCAAATAAATCTCTCTGTGTGCACCAAAATGTATGGATTTTTTACATGATTGTTTTGTTCATTATTCTTTTGTACTAAATTATGAATGTCTTGAAAATAGGAAGTTTTAGATCAAACAAAAGACTTGTATGCATGCATATAAGCCTAACCAATGAACATCAGGGGGGTAAGGGCATGAGTGGGGGGGTGAGGAGCAATGGGGGGATAAGGACACGTATGTAATACCTTAATCAATAAAGAAAAAAATAAAATAAATACAAATTAAATATTATAATACAAATCTAAAAAGAAAATAGTTTTTACATTTCAATGAGTAAACCAAAAACAATTTGCCAGGCCATAGTTCAGGTGCTGGAAGTTTGGATTTCCTGATAGAGTGGAGCTTCCTTATCACAATAAAGGTATGAAGAGACTGGAGGGATATCCCCTGTCTCAAGGGAAAACAAGCCAAGACATGTTATATATGTCATGTTGCTGTAATTTGTGTAATTTATTAAAACCCAGGCACTAGTGATCCAGGCTATGACAAAATATAGAAACAATGTGCTAAAATGTTAATTGGGAGACTACCTGGACCGCTCTCTCAATTGGAGAAAAATCCAACCATCAACCAAAAGACTATGCAAAAACATCATTTAAGAACTTTATTTTCAACATATCCCTGGCATTGTTCTCTTTTATTTCTTATTAATTTTTACCATGGTGTTCAAAGATTAAGATCACATTTTAGTAGATTTGGCATCAAGCAGATTTCATTTTGACTTGAGGATAAATCTGAGAAAATTTATGTCACTAGGTTGGACACCCAGAGGCATGCTCTGAGTCATATAGCAAACCAAAACAATTATCTGGGGACATTCTGAGCAGCCAAATAAAACTAGATTGATAACTATCATAATTTGTTTCACTCATAGTCTTTCTAAAATGTAGTTATATTTGCCAAATGCTTACAAGTTGTTCAGTTATACTTTAGAGGGAATACATGTAAAACTTTCCAGTCTTCTTATGAAAATACTGGTAGAAAACCATGAGTAACAATAAAAATCATGTTGAGATATTCATTACTATTTTCATGAAGTTCCTCCATGATTCTGTCACAAACATTCAGTAACCCAATTAAGAATAGTGTTGCCCAGCCATGTGGCTCAGTTGGTTGAGCATTGTCCTACACACCAGGAGCTCACCAGTTGGATTCCTGGTCAGGGCACATGCCCAGGTTGCAGACTTGATCCCAAGTAGGGGGTGTGCAGGAGGCAGCCAATCAATGTTTCTATCTCTCCCTCTCTCTGAAATAAATAAAAAAACACACACATATTTTATTAAATTTTTTTTTTAGTTTTTCTAAATTTGTTTTTCTATTAATCTTTATTGTTGAAAGTATTACATAGGTCCTCCTCCCCACCCACCCCCGGCCCCATTAACTCCTTCCAGCCCTCTCCCATCCTCCCCTCCTATCCCCCAGGCCCTCACAACCCATTGTCTGTGTCCATGGGTTATGCATACATGCATACAAGTTCATTGGTTGATCTCTTCTCACCCACCCTCCCCTGCCTTCCAAAAAATATTTTTAAAACTAGTGTTAATTTTGGCTAACTAATTAGTTACACTCTTTAAATACATAATAGTTTAAAAAGAGTAGATACACTAGTACCTAGACATTAGCAAATATTTAAGCTATCTGGTAAAGAGTCATTTAGTAGGACATCAGATACCAAGTACATGGTATTTTTTGTAGTACTCTGATGGAAAAGATAGGCTAAACTGATTATTAATTTTGATTAATTCATATAAATATAATTCATCTTCTAAAGATGTTAGAAAATGACTGAAGAATTATAAAAAAGAAATGGTCTTCCCAATTATATACCTTAAGAAGATTACTCTTGTAATTAAGATGCGGATCAATGCTGGGACCAATTCTAGAAACAGAGAAACCAATCTTAAAGATTAATTAGGCAAGAAATGTTTGGGTCATTATTTAAGGTAAGGACTGACAAAGTTCTCTGTTAAGGGCCAGATAATAAAAATTTCATTTTTAAAAATTTATTTATTTATTGTTAATCCTCACCTGAGGATATTTTTCCATTGATTTTTAGGGAGAGTGGAAGAGAGAGGGAAAGACAGAGAGAAACATCGATGTGAGAGAAACACATCGATTGGTTGACTCCTGCATGTGCCCTGACCAGGACCTGGGCTGGGGAGGAGCCTGCAACCAAGGTACAGGCTCTTGACTGGAATCGAACCTGGGTCCCTTTGGTCCAATGACTGATGCTCTATCCATTGAGCCAAACTGGCTAGGGCCAGATAATAAATATTTAATCTCTGCAGGCCCTATGGTCTCTGTAGCAACTACTCAACTACTCTGTGAAAGCAGCCATAGACTCTCACAAATGAATGTGTATGGTTGTGTTTCAATAAAGCTATATTAATGGACCCTTAAATTTGAATTTCATATATTTTTGTGTCACAAAATATTATTCTAAAATAATATGGAATAACATGGAAAAAGCAGTTATCCCAACCACTTCATGTAAAAAACATTCTTAGCTTTCAGACCATGTGAAAATCAACAGTGAGCTAGATTTGGCTCTTGACTACAGTTTCCCCTGACCTAAGAAGTAGCAGTGGTACCAAAGAAGAGAAGAGGAGTTAAGAGATATTTGGGAGATAGGATTTATGACTAATTGAATATTGGAGGCTGAGGGAGCGGACTGGCTTTGGGTGAGCCCCAGCATTCTGGCTTGGTTAAATGGTGTAATTCTCTGAAGCAGAGATCCAGAAATAAGCTAGACAGCAGGAAGGGGCTACACAGTAAGAGTCAGACTTGATCTGAGAACAGACTGAATACACTGGATCCAGGAGGAGTCAGTGATTTTCCCTCTTAAAGTAGTCATTCTTCTTCCATCAGGAATTCTGTCAATAACACTATCTGTAGGATGTATTAAATTTAACTATTTTTTTTTACCATAACTGCATCTCACTCAATGTTATTTCTCAACAAGAAAGTGATTTTACAAAAAAAGATGTGGGGAAATAGGGTAATACTCAGGGAACTTGATAATAATGACATGCACCCCATTACTTAGAAGCAGCTAAGTAATGCAATGTCCTATTGAAGATTCAGGTTAGTACCTTAAGAATTGTTGTACCCTAAGCTCCTCTGTTAAGGAACTAATGACCTGCAAACATAAGCTTATGCTCATTTGGGAGTTCCATACCTAAGCGGTAAAATTAATAATTTTTTAAATAAAAATAATGTAAAACAGTCTGTCCGGCATTGGCTCAGTGATTGAGTGTCCACCTATGAACCAGGAGGTCACGGTTTGATTCCTGGTCAGGGCACATGCCCAGATTGCAGGCTAGATCCCCTGTGTGGGGTATGCAGGAAGCAGCCAATCAATGGTTCTCTCTCATCATTGATGTCTCTCTCTCCCTCTCCCTTCCTCTCTGAAATCAATAAAAAATATATTTTAAAAAGTAAAGCATGTGAGTAAAGCAGTCACATTTCTCTGTTCTATAATTACTCCAACACATTTTTTTGCACATTTTTTTAAAATAGGAGAGTAACATTCCCCATAGTGGCTGCCCTCCAAGCTTACTCCACCTAACGCCTATGGGCAGAGTGGGTGAAGCTATTTGAGGATCTGTAAAACATTTGGGATCCTCCTGGGTAAAATGTGGTGTTGGAATTATAAAACCATTATCATTAACAATTGGCAGGAGGCTCCTCTCATTTCTCCTGGAGAGATTACAGGGATTGCAGGATGTTCCCTTAATCACCATGCTGACCTCACCTGACAGAAGCTTGTGCTACTTGAAAGGGAGCCCAGCTCCCTGAGGTCCAGGCATCCCCTCACTCAGAGCAGCAGGGGCACAGTCTAGGGTAAAGAAATAAAATTCCTTTGCCAGACAAAATGGTTATGGCAGTTGGTGGTCATTACCCAGAATATTGCTTCAGGGTGAATTAAATGTGAGAAATGTCCTAAGAGATACAGTTAGGGCAGCTTCATCACCAGCTTCATCAGTCTATGCATGTAATCCAGAAATTCTGGTACAACATTTATGACCCACATTTGAGTTGACATATATAGCTACACAATATAAGCCAGTGTTTATTTAGTAAAACAATAATAATTATAATGACAGAATGCTTACTGTGTGCTATGCACTCTATATACCTTTTCTCACTTAGTTATAATAGCATTTCCATAAATTGTAAGTATTTTCCATTACATAGATGAGTAAACTGAGGCTGAGAGGATTACACAGCTGAAAGATGGAATAAGTAGGGTTCAACCATGTTCTGATACAGAGTTGCTGTTCTTTCCACATCTATACACTATATTCACAATACAGCTGCAGAATTTAGATTCATCCGCTTTAAAAATCAAGGAAATAAGCAATAACTAGAAATATAAGGGCATTAGAAGAACAATATTTTGCTAAAGTGAGGATTCTAAAAGGGTTATTTGCCAATAAAGAGATAGTGATGGAATACTAAAATAAATACTTAAAAAAACACACAAGATCAGTAGAGAATAAAAACATACCTTTATAGAATGCTTACTATTGTCTAAGTACTGCTCAAAGTACTTGTTTATTAACCTAGTCCATCCGCCACAGTGATCTATTAGATAGGTATTATTAATTGCCATTTTACAAATGAAGAAACATCAAGTTGTTCATTTGCCCAGGTTTACACAGTTGGTAGGTAGCAAAGCCAGGTTTTTAGTCAAGAACGTAGCCCTAGTCTAGTCTTTTAATCTCAAATGCACTGGCCAGAGTAGGAATGCTGGTTCTACCACTTTCTGGTTTTGTGACCCCAGAGAAGTTACTTAAATTCTCCAAGTCATGCTTTCCTCATTTCTAAAATAGGGATGATGGTACCTAACGTATGAAAGTGCTGGAAGGGTTACTCATTTGATGCACCAACAGCACCAGGCGATGCTTGGCCCATAACAGATTCTCAACAGATGTTAGTTCCTTCCAAATTCCTGCCTAGTTCCCCTTTAGTTTCTCCCCTCCTTTCTCTCTCATTCTTGCTCTTTCCTCTTCTCTCATCCTCTCTCCTTTGGTTCATTAGCAGCTGCCTCACCTGCTCCTGAGCTGTTTGCATCCACAAAGGCATTAGGGATGCACACCTTGTCTTCTAGCTGGGGGTGGTGCCCAGAACAGCAAGGACAACTGCCCGAACCTTTATCACACTCTCTTCTTCCTCCACTTGCATCCAAGGCCAGGCCACTAACAGCCTGAAGTCTGATGACAGCCCTGGGGTTGGGAAAATATCTGTTGCCCTAGAGATCAAAACGAGCCCAATAGAGAGTTCCAGCAAGTCGCTGCAGGAAGTGCTGGTACCAGAACTGGGGTTGCTCCAACACCGTCTATTCAGTGACAACGCCATTGTCATAAAGTCTGCTTCCCAAGCCGTCTGCAATAGGCCCATAGAACCAGGACTGAGGAAACATCAGCTGGGCTGGCACGGTCCTTATTTCTTTCATGTCCCCCTTGTCAACAGTTTGA
This sequence comes from Eptesicus fuscus, assembly GCF_027574615.1. Lineage (NCBI taxonomy): Eukaryota > Metazoa > Chordata > Mammalia > Chiroptera > Vespertilionidae > Eptesicus > Eptesicus fuscus. The sequence goes on along the minus strand of NC_072482.1, from coordinate 73,243,416 downwards.
AAGTGAGATGGCTAATTTTGTGCCTGACAAGAAAGGACGGATCATTTTCTCAGATGCTGTTATCAGCAGAGTCAGAGCTGGTACACTCTCCCAGGGAGTCCCTGAACCACAGGTTACTGGCAGGCAGACAAACACTCGCTGACAGCCATTTGTGACCAACTATGAAACACCATCTGCCGCGGCTGGGGGAGGAAAGGCTCCAGCAAGTGAGAGCCACTGCAGAACGCGGCCCTGTGTTAACTCCGGCGGCCTGTAGGCAGCCTTAAAGGAAAACCAACTTTGTATTCCTGGGTAGTATGTCTCATCCAGATCGTATGTGTACAAATTATACAATATGATGTTTCATGTGGAAGTGAAAAAAATTGAATCTGTCTTTATACTAAAATGCAAACATTAAGCCACGGAATCCAGCAACACAATATTGGGAAATAAATGCAGTCAATAACTGAATCGGTTCCTTTGAAGATTTGAGCCAACTGTGTGTGGGCATCTTCCAAAGAACAACGGTATCGATGTGTCTTTCATGCTTTAGTTTGGGATTTTAAAAAAAAAAATCTTATTATTTCTGCATTTTGGAGGATGAGAGGGGGCAGTTCCTGGAAAGAACTCAACTTTACAATTCCATCTATATGTTAAGAAAAGGGTTATTATTTATAATGCACAATAGATACATTATTCAGAAGAAAAAGATACTTTCCTGGGAGGAAAGAGTTCGGGTCGTTAAGATACTTAGAAAAAGGGAGTCTTTTTTGCTCATTTACTTTAATAAGGCACACAGCCAAAGGCATATGCCAACCCTCTCCCTCTCTGGTTGGAAGTCCGGGTTTTCATTTTTAAGAGTCTTAATAGTCCTGCGTCTCATGATTAAGTAATGAGAGCTGGCTTCAAAGTATCTGAAGTTTAGCTGATCTTGCAGTTATCCTTATAGGCCAGGGAAGATCATAAAACCAAATGTTTTAAAGCCAAATATACAAGCAAATACGGGTTGATAGATAGATAGATGACAGAGACGATAGCAAAATGCCATTTCTTACCGACTCTGCTTGAACTCTGGGGCCTTGGCAGGGATTCCAAGGTTTGCTGGTGGGAAACACTTTTTACATAACAACATTTCTGAGTTTTGTAATTTAGCTCCCAAACTGAAAAGTCAACCCATTATTTAATCTTTCTGGTTAAAACCTATTGGAATGTCCATGCTATGTTCTTTCGAAGTTCCTAAGATGGAAGAGATCGTGGCTGTGTGTCCTTGCATTTCGGTCTTCCAGGACAGGAGAGGAGCTTCTGTTCCAAAGCTTAAATCCAATAACCTCAAGTGAAGGATCCAGATCATCCCCGAAATCTGTGCCTTTGGAGGACGGGGGGAGGGGAGGGGGCCGGGGAGGGAGGTGGCAGCCCAGGCCTTTGTGAATCCCATTGCACCCAAGCGTGGGTACGACCTGCTCAGGGGATCATAACACGGTGGTGATGGAAGATAAAAAAAAGAAGAAGAAAAAAGATTTAAATGTGCTTTCACTTATGGCCGTGCAATATGAAAAACAAATCTAAACATTTGTCTGTAGAATCAGGTGATGATTGGCTGTCTCCTGTCTCAAGGGGGGCAGGAAAATGGTCCATGCACCTGCCACCTAATTCAGTTTAAAACCTGACACATTTACCAAGAGTGGGCTGGCATAATGAAGTTCATTCAGGCTGTCAGCAGAGTCAATAACTTATCCCCAACTGCTTTTGTTTCAGCAGAGGCAGTGCCTCTGATCGGCTGAGGTACTTATTCAAGTAAAATTTATTTTCAATTGCTGGCCATAACGCCATGGGCACAAGCCTGGCTTTGACAGAACCTTTTGCTCAAGGCTATACTATTGTGAAAGTTTGTGTCCATTGTCTGGGGTCTTTGATCTGTCAAAGCTGCTTAACAAGCTGGTTAAAAACTGTTTCAGATAACAGGTGTGTTCTTTGAGGGCACAGGGACATTTTTCAGCTCCTTGAAAAGAGAGGTTTGAGGATTGACAAATATTTACAAGCCGGTTGGTGGTGATACATCTAAGGCACTGTTAAAACAAGAAACAGATTTCATGTTCTTGGATTTCTGCAACAAGCAATTGTTTTGAATGAGAGATTTAAGAGACACGTTGTTGATTCTTTAATCAAGTCAAGTGTTAAATGGTTTGTATGTAGATTGGTATGGAATTAGGGCCGAAGTTCAATGTGCTCTAGAGGTGTGAGAGGCGAGTGCAATGCCCATGGTGGTTGGCTGATGGTCAGCCAATTGATACCTGAACATTGAAAGTCTTCTGACTTCCAGGAAGGACAACCTGACAGTGGAAGGTGATAAGCATGCGATAGAGATAGTTAAAAGCGCTCTCCTTTTCCTAACTGTCCTGCCAGAAATTTTAAAATTAGGTAGATATTACAAAGCTGCTTTTTGGGAGCCAAATTATTTATTCCTATTAGTTTCAGAAATATCCTGATATTTTTCTGAAGGGAAATGAAATATACCTTCAGCTGTCTCTTTTCAAGTCTATCATAAACTGTCTTACTCCCTCCTCTGGCAGTAATTTTGTTTTGGCTGAAGATTAATGGGGTTAGAAAGAGGTGGGGCTTGAACCATGGGGCACGATTGGGTCATTTACATACATTATTCATCTGCATAAAGCTGCTTCAAGTTCACCAAACCCTTTTTGGGAAAGAGCAGAAATGAGAGTGAGTCTTTACTCTGCTTGGAAACATTGGAAAAGTACCTTTCACCACATACTTAACTTTCTAGATATCTGTAAACTGAATAGTAAGAAATAGTAAACTTCAAATTCAAGAAGCCAATGGTATCTTTCTATCTTAGAATCATCCATCAATAACAGAATCAATAAAATTTAGCTAAAATAATTATGTGCATTAGTTTTCTTCCTAAAGTAGTTAAGTATGAGTGCAATTATACTTAAAACAGTTTTTTTCCCCCAAAGGTCTCTAAGAGAAGATGTTAAAAAATAAAACAAGTAGAGAATTTTTATTTTTAAAAATATCTTTAAATGTGTTTCTTATTCCCCCAAACAAAGGAAAGCATACACACACACACACACACACACACACACACACACACACACACACAATAAAGCAAGAGCATTGCGTGCTTACTACATGTAAAAAAGCCCTTATTATATGCAAGAAAGGCCTTACTACCTGTGAATGTTTCATATACTATAGAGACATCCTCGATAATGGGAAAGGGCAGGGAGAATCAATAAATCTTTTGGGGAAGTGTGGGCTGTTATGAAGGAAAAACAATCAATTTTGGTTCTCGTCCTACAACATTCTCAAAATAGTTCCCAGGTACAGACACTGTACTTCACACTTGAGAGGAGGCTTTTTAAATTTGCAAAAGGTATTTACTTCTCTAAGACTCATTTTTAAACTGCTGCTCATTCATAGAATAAGGCAAATTTGTATAGCTACCTCAAGACTGTTTTAAAATTAAATATGGTAATTTTTAAAAAATAAGTTTGGCCATTGGATAATACTAGCTACTGTTATTGAGTCACATTATATAATTACGAATACAAAAGGTCACACTGATTAGCAATATCTGGGTACAGAAGGTCTTGGAAATCATAAAAATAACCTGAAATAAACAAATTCATGTTATAACTACATGTAACAGTAAATTTTCTACGAACTAAAAATAGATCACCAAAAGAAATTAAATACAAAGAAAATGTTAAAGAACAAAAATGAAAAGAAACAAAAAATAATAGATAAATAACAGCCAAAACAACTAATCAAAATTAAAAGGCAAATGACAAACTAGAAAAGACATTTTTAAGAAAAGATTTACCACTTTTTACATATAGTTCTCACCAGTTAATTAGTAAAACACTGTTTCCAACAGATAATTTAGTAGTAAACATAAACCCACAATTCCCAAAAAAGGAAATACAATTTTTTGATGATTATAACACCAGATTATAAACTTTGGAGGGCCCAGGAACTTTATCAACATTGTTTACGGCAGTAGCTCCAGAATCTTGGAAAGAACCTACCATATAACAAATCCTCTCTCCCCCAAATATTCATTATTTAATGGAAAAATGTTTCTCTTTATTATCAAAGAAATATAGTTTTAAGCAAGTAGGTAAGAGGATTGCCCTAGGTAAACTCAATTGTTTATTCAATGTGATTTATAAATATGAAACACTGGAGAAAACACAGTATGCAAATATAGAAAAAAGGCAAGTTTTCATCTTATAAAATGAAAAATATCCTGATTTTTTTTCCTTCCAACATTCATTTTAAGGAGAAACAATAACTGTCCTGACTTATACATTCTATTTGAACTTCTATAAAAACACTCTGCAGGGATGATTTTTTTACTATTTTCATAAGAATTGGATTTAAAGTGAAATTAAGGAGTCGTCCCTCAGGTATTCAATATCAACCTTTTTCAAACAAACAAACAAACAAATAATCAAAACGTTCCTATTGTAAGAGCAGGTCAGAGCTGTTGTTCACAGATGCTGATATCTAGAGAGTATTAAAGGTTCTTTCTCCTGACATGCCCCTCCACACCACTAGTTCATTCCTCCCTATTTGCCTAATACACCCCTCCAAGATTACATAATGCATACATATAAAAACTTTTATTTGGATCAAACAGGGCATATGTACTCAGTTCACAGAAAAGGATGTATAATGATCCAACAAAAAATATTAAAAGACTATGACAAGAGCAGAACGGGCAACATTCTATGCTCGTGGCCAGCCATGATCCTCTCCTAAGCTCTCCTATCTTCCCTCCTGAATAGCATGGTCAGTGGAGCAAGGCTGGGCTAATGATGATGGGGTCGCTGTACTGAGTGAAACAGTGCTCCCTCCAGCAGTGATTTCCACCAGGAACCTGTGAATGTGACGTTACTTGGAAATAGGGTCTTTGTAGACACAATCATGCTAAAATGGAAGTCATACCAGATTAGGATTAGGATAGGGCCCAAATCCAATGACTGCTTTCCTTATAAGAAGATGGAAATTTGGACACAGAAGAGAGAAGATCATGTGGAGACGGAAGCAGAGTTTGGAGCTATGGTGCTTCAAGCCAAGATACACTTGGGACCACCTGGAAGCTACAAGCCAAGGTACACTTGGGACCACCTGGAAGCTGGAAGAGGCCCGGAGAGATTCTTTCCGAGCACCAGTGGACGGGCATGGCCCTGCCAACACCCTGGGTAAAGGGTCAACAGGTATAAACTTCTAGCTATAAAATAAGCCATGAGGATGGAATGCCTACCATGGTGACATTAGTTAATGATAGTAAAAGGTTTGGAGGATCCTAGCACTCTCTCATGTGTTGTATAAGTAACAAAAACTGACTTCTAGGAAAACATTTCTAAAGTTAGCCGTTCTCATTAGTAGATTAGCAGCTTTCTATTTATCCTTATCTGCCTTCCACTTGCTCTCAGAGGATCACAGATAATTGGAAGAGGAAAGAACCTAAGAACATTTATTTCAATGTCCTCATTTCACAGAAAAGGACACAGGCTCAGAAGAGGTAAGTATGTAAACTCTGGTCACACAGCTCTGCTTGGGGAGAACTTGCACCAGAATCTTATTCTCTGACTCCAAGTATCATTCCCTCAGTCAGGAAATGTTTGCCCAGTGTCTCTATTGTTCAGGGCCCTGATCCCAGTGCTTCAGGAGATCTGAAGAGAACAGTGGAACAGTCTCTGTTCCTGGAATTACATTCCTAAATATATAATCAGTCGTTTCTCTATCTTTCATAATGAAGCTTTGTGATGGCAGGGGTTGAGTCTTTCTTCACTAATCATCCAGTATCAGTCAGTAAAAGAGAGAGAGAGTGAGAGAAAGAAGGGAGAGAGGGAGGGAGAGAGAGAGAGAGAGAGAGAGAGAGAGAGAGAGAGAGAGAGAGAGATTTTAAGGAGCTGGATCATGTGACTAAGTCTGAAATCTATAGGGCAGGTCAGCAGACTGGAAACTCAGGCAGGATTTCTATGTTTCAGTCTTGATGCAAAATTCCTTCTTTTTTGAGAAACCTCAGGTTTTGCTCTTGCAACATTCAGCTGTTTGGAGGGAGCCCACTCACTGTGGGGGTAATTTCGTTTACTTAAAGTCAATTGATTGTCTATGCTATTCACATCTACAAAATACCTTCACAGCAACATCTAGAAAAGTGTTTGACCAAATAACTAGATACCATAGACTAGCCAAGTTGACCCAAGGCAAACTCAAGCTGTCCCAAACAATGACGACAGTGTACCAATCACTAAAGTGTGAACCCATCTCAACCCTGTTTTGGGAGACAGTCTCTTATATTTCTGCATGTCTTCTGATCCAAGATACTAACAAACTTTGTCCTAGACAGTCTGTTCAGGGATATTTGTATATAGAACAGCCTTGGGAGATAGTGATAGTATCTCTCTTTGGAACAGAGGACAGGTTTGTTTGCTCCCAGGGAAATAAATATAATGTCTTGTTTCAGGACAAAAGTCAGATTGGTTTGCTAAAAGCTCATTATGAAAGACTAGGGTTTTCTAAGCTAAAGATTCCTCAAATGTAACACAATCCACTTCATATGCTGCAGGTACCTCCACATTGCTCTCGTGGGAATTAAGGGGCCAGGGAACCAATGTGAACATGATGTTCATGACACTTTCTGTGCAGTGGAAAATACAATTCCCTGTTTCTAACCCAGGAGTCTTGTGTCTTCTGCCAGCATCCATCAGACTGGGACTAGTCTGTAAGGTAAAATCTCAACTTGTGTTTCTAACAAGTTCCCAGATGATGTTGATGCTGCTGGCCTAGGGAGCCACATTCCAGCTGCATGACCCTAGGAAGGTTAGGTACCTTTCTATGCCTCAGTTTCCTTATCTACAAAAATAGGAATAATAGTACCACTTTCATAGGCTTGCAGTGAGAATTAAATGTGTTACTGTGTTGAGTATTTAAAATCATGACGATCACCTACTAAGTATTCTGTGTTTGCTGTAATTATTAATATAAATATTTCCCCTAAGTTGACATCAGCAGGTAAAACATATACCTACCACAATACCCCTATCACCTAAAAAGACATTCTCATAATAATGCTGTTTTGGAAAGTTACAGCACTTTTTCCCCCCAGAACACCTTTGTCTCTGGAACACACTTCCATGCAGCTCATTTTCCTGTGACATAACACAGGCTGAGAGTGAAGATAGCCGTGGGGTCTTCCTAGAAAGCGAAACTGGCTGGCAGCGCAGGAAGATGTGTGTACAAAGACAGAGTGGGAAGGCTAGGGGAATCCCCTGAAAATGAAGTTGTGAATGGAAGCCCAAATAGAGTGGAGTGATGAACTGGAATGGAGAGAAAAAAAACAGCGAGTGGATGGAAGCAGAGCAGTAGAAGAAGCTAGAGAGCAAGATGATGAGATCATTGAGAAACAAGATAGAGAAATAGAGGAAGACAGGAAAATTGGAAAGGAAGACAGGAAAAAGAGAAAATTGCCCATAAATCTTTGATCTCTTGGAAGTAAGCAAACAAGGTCTTTTTTTCTAAGCAGTGTTGCACAATCTAAATGTGTGTCAACAAACTAATAACAGTGACTCGATTCGGTATTATCAGCAGGAATGTTTTGCACTTAAAGAAATGTATATGTATTTTTTATTGATTTCAGGGAGAGGGCAACAGAAACATCAGTGATGAGAGAGAATCATTGATTGGCTCTTTCCTGCACACCCCCAACTGGGGATCGAGGCGGTAACCTAGGCATGTGCCCTTGACTGGAATGAACCTCGGACCCTTCCGTCCAGTCCGTAGGTGATGCTCTATCCACTGAGCCAAATCAGCTAGGACATGTTTTGCACTTTTAAAGTAACTTGCCTCACCTGCTCCAGTTAATATATCCATTTCATCCCTCCTCTGCAGATTCTACCTCTCCATCTCTCACTCTGATCTTTCTTTCAAGCTTAAAGTGTAGAGAAATATTGAATGTTTCAATGAACCTAATTCTAGTTTCAACAAACATAAGAACATTCTTTTATACCATAATGGTATATATTTTAGATAAACAACCTTCAAATACAATTTCAAGGAAGCAAATTACAGAAAAAGAAAAGACTCTCTAATAGTCAAGTAAGTACTAAGAAAAGCATCTCACTCCTCACTGCCCCCTTAGATGAGGTTTGGGGTCTGCATGGTGAGAGCCCATGGGAACCACAATTTAGAAAAGTAACACTTTCCTATTTATCTTTCCCTTCCTCCTCTCTCCCACTCCTCCATACTATCAGCATCGGCCATTTCAATGCCAAGTTAGCATTTGGTTGAAGTTTAACTAAAACTGTTGTGTGTTTTTTAAAAATAGTTTTTTTCACTTTTAATATATTTCAAAAAGTTTTTATTCTTACTATTTTCTTTCAGGTTATAGCTCCTTGTATTGAGATCTAGTGTTTACTGTGAAAAAAAAAAAAAAGAATGTTTCTTGATATTTTTTATTTAAACTTTACCATATCAATAATGATGTAAAGTTACTGGCCCTGTGTACTCTGGCCCTGACAAGATCAAATGTCTCAGTTAAGAGCCTGGAAAACAACACTCCTAGAGAATCAAGTACCTAAGGGTAAAAAAAATGGAAAAAATTTTCTAAATTATAACATGGAGTTGGGAGGAGCTTTGATATCTGAGTGCACTAACCCATCTCTATTCTCTACATTGTATGGTCAGTCAGTACAATTTCTAAAACTACATTATTCAATATTGGAATCTAATGTGCTTATAATATAATTCAAGTAAAAACTAGCAGCAGATTGCCTCCTCTACTTCTAGTATTCCCCATGGACTATTTAGCACGAGGAACAGTCTCTCGTTCTTCATGTTTGGCTGGTAGTTATACTGTACATACTATGGGGAAGTCAGGGTCATGAAGACATCATTGAGTAGACATACAAAGATGGCCTTTTGTACGGGTTTTATGAAAGCAACACTACTTGGGCTACCCAGGTCACACTGTCACTCTATCTCTGGATCCCATTTCTCACATGACTGGAGTGAACAGCTAGCTGAACAGATTTTTTCACTTTCCCAAAAAGAGAGAAAAGTGTTTGTTCGCTACCATTCTATATGAAACATAATTCAATTTAATGCCAGTCACTTTTGAGCGAGGCTCCCTCCTGTCCATGCCTTCATATTGACTAGCTCATACACCATGCAGGATCTAGTCACGTGTGGCAAGGAAGGCAAAGGCTGGCTTCAATCAGCACATAACCCTGAAGTATCACTACCTTAAGAAGTAATGGTGGATGTGGCAAACCAAGTAGTTTGACAGTCTTGTTGCTATTGCATAATTCAGAAAAGAACTAATTTTAAGCAAATCATATCAACATTTTGGTCACTTTCACAGTACCCATCTTTATAGATGTCATATCTTATTTTCCTGCGATGTTTCATTTAAATGGGCCGGCAAAGGCCAAATGCACACCAAATTGAAATTAGTGCTTTATAAATTAGTGTAAAACATGCTTATGCTCTTCCTTAAAAAAGTGTTTGGGAAATTGAATTTTTCTACTTACCTGTCTCTGATGCCAAATTAACTGAATGATTATTCAGTTTTACTTGGGCTTAAGTAGAGGTTTTAAAGTTTTTATTTTTATTTTAAAAACATATGTAATTGCATGATGCCGTTGACACCTTTCAGATGAGAAAAAGTCAGAGAATAACATCCCAACTCTCTCTCCTACAGTTTGATTCCCTACTTTTTGAATTGTGACACTCAAAATTTGTCTTCTAGGTTTAAATCATTCATACAGAAACAATTGGAAAAGATGACCAAACCCAAAATGTATTAAATGATGACACAAACTGTAAAGGTTAGATAAAAGAAGTATGAAATGAAAGAGAAAGAAATTTTACATAGGAGAATAAGGAGACAAAAAAAAAAAAAAAAAGGTCAAACAAGCTCTCTTTTCTTAAAACTTTTGTAGAGGAACCCCTGGCTGCAAGCTTTAAAGATTACCGGAAGCCCCACAGGACCGCCCTCCTGTCTTCTCGGAGGATCCAGCACAGATCTGACAATTGTATGCTGGATCTTTGTGTCCTAGGTAGGATTATTTATCAGGGATTTTGTTTGTGTGGGTTTTCAATGGCCCAGCCCCAGCTGTACACTTGGGGACAGACCACAGCTTTGGTGAACAGAGGGTCTGCAGCAATCCTTTGGAAGCCTCCCTCCCCCTGCAGGGATGGAGTAATTAACAGACCATTAAGTCAATTCTGCTTTATTGAGGGGGATACCGTGCAGGTCATTGCTTTGAAAACTTTTGTTCTTGAAGGAAATTACAGGATTGTTTTATGTTTAGAACACAGCCTGGTGAACCCGGGAAGCCGGGAGGCAAGTTTCTGTAGCTCAGGGACCCAGGGAGACAAGGAGGATAATGACTCTAATCCCATTAAAAAAAGATTTCTCCCAACTTCCCCCCTTCTTTTATTTATTTTTTTTCTTTTAAAAACCAGTTAAAAGAAAAACGATTTGCTCATTTGGTAGTAACTAACGGAGACATGAATTACAGAGATGCCCCAGACCAAAGTTTATCTCAGTGACTATAAATCTCTAAACCAGGGCGATGAAACTACTGCCACCATTACTTCTTTTTATTTCCATATTAATCAGAGGCATCTGCTCCCGCCCGGCCTCTCTCTGCTGGGGCGAATGGGCAGTGAGTTTCCCAGCACCGCAAGCTCCCTGGGCAAGGACGCGCTTGCCGTGCTTGCGTTCCGTGAGGACCGCGGGGTTTTCACCATCGAATTGACACATCGACCTGTGTTTTCCCACGAGGCTCTGAGGACCCTGCGCGCAGGGAATGTTTTTCGTGCGCTTAAATTTGTATTTCTTCTCTCGCTGTTTTTGCTCCTTTTTTCTCCGGTGCCTCTCACAGTGCCTGGCACATCGGAGACACCCAGAAAGTGTTCACTGCTGAAGTGGAGTACGATTAATTGAGAGAAACTCGAAAGGAAGGGATGGCAAGGCTTACATCGCTGGGGGGTGCACTAAAGCGCTGTATGTTTGCATACGGGTTCAAAGGTTGATGCGAATTTTCTGGTTCTTTTTGGGGTCGATGGGAAGCAGGGGAGGGGGTGGGTGAATAACCAGGAGGGAAACAGAGTCTCTATAAAAAGTGTTCGCTCCGACCTCTATTCCCTCGCGTGGAGTTAGGGATCCTGCCTGTGGCAGAAACGCGTTCTTGGCACCGCAGCTCTGCAGCACGCGCGGGGGAGGGGCGGGGGGGGGGGCAGAACAGGGCTTCTGGAGTTTTCCAAGGCCCAAGGGACCTGAGGGGCTCTTGAGACGCTGCATCTCCCTGGTACACTGTGGCGTCCCCAGAATCACGGCCGACTCCTGCACTCTCCCCGGCATGGGGCACCGAGCGCGAGGGAAAGACGCGCCCCGACCAAGTCGGGGGCCAGATGGAGCTCTAAAACTTTCGGGGACAGCCTTCTCAAGTTGCCTTACAGACCCTTTGGCGCTGCCCCCTTCCTGCCCTTCTTCGGCTCGAGACACCCCACTACTCCGCCTGTGCCGGAACCGCAGGGCGCTGAGCGCCAGGATCCGGACACCCTCCCCCGGCTCCGCTCGCGGGTCTCGGCCCCAGCAGGTCCCCGTCCCCCCCGCGGCCCACTCCGGGGTGTGTTGAGCTTCCTTTCGCGAGTGCTGGTTTCGGGGTAAAGTCCAAACTTTGGAGCCAGAACGGGGGACAGGGCCGGGGCTTGGATTGGAAGCAGAGGCTCCGCGCCAGGGGTTGTGGCCCGGGTCCCCCGCGGATAGCCAGGCGCTTGGGTCCTCTCTGAGGGTCCCCAACCAGCGTACGCGGCTGGGCAAGCGGGGAGCCAGGCCACCCGGGCCAGCGCCGACTCGATCTCTTGAGCGAAGTTTCCAAAGTGTCAGGGCCGCGCTGGGCTCGGGGGCGCAGCGAGCAGAGAGAAAAGCGCGCCCGCGCCACTCGGCTCGAGTTTAGATTTGTGGGTTGTTACTGTGCTGTTTTTCCTCCCTCCCCGTTTCCACAAATGCTTAATTCGAGGCTCTCTGCAAGAGTTTACGCAGTCGGTCCGGGCCTAGTTCCGAGATGTTCCTCTCCTTTACATCTTCCTTTTGTCGCCTGCGCCCCCGCCTCTCTGGGCCTGCGGGGCGGACAGCGAGGAGTCGGGGACCGGGGGTCAGGGGCGCAGACGGACACTGCCCACGGGATGCACCCCAGGACCCCAGCTCGGCACGAAGCTGGAGTCTCGGCCCCGCTCTGCGTTAGGCCCCAGAGGCAGAGGCGAGTGCGGGCCAGTTCCGGGGGCCGGCTCCCCGCTCCCTTTGCCGGGCACAGGAGGACAGAGGGAGGCCACACACCCAGCGAAGCCAGCGGCTCGGGAGGGATCCAGTCCGAGGGCTCCGGGGGCCTCGGCGAGCGCGGATTCCGGCGGGCCTCCTGCTCTCTGCCATGGTGGATCCCCGCACCCCACGCGCTCCAGCCCCCTCGCAGCCCAGCCGCCGCAAGTGTCCCAAGGAGGGGGCGGGGGGTCATGGAAACCGAGCAAGACTAAAAATCGAGACTCTGCAGCCCCAAACCTTCGGAGTTTGCCTCTTCCCCGCTACTCAGAAGGGAGATAGGTACCCAAGAGGCTCAGAGACGTGGCAGGGGTGCGGAGGGAGAGCACTCATCCTCCCCCCAAGTGTGAAGGCGCAGGTGCGCCCGTGCCACCAGCGCTCCTCCCTTGGCCGATTTCTTTCCAAAGCCACGGCCGGCGCTCGCTCTTCGGCTGGGCTGCTCCCCGGGCTTCGCTTCCAACACCTGCGAAGCCGGGACCCCGGGGCCGCGCTAACCGGCGAGGCTAAGTCCCCAGCCGCCGGGGTTGGAGCGCCGGCCCGACGTCCGCTCTGCACAGCTCCCCTCCTCCCGCTCGGGCCCGGAGCGGCGGCCGGGGAGAGGTGCCCCGGGAGGACCCTGCGAACCAGGCACTGAACCCTCTGGCCCCGTCATTTCAGAAGAGCCTCCAGGATCGAGGCTGAGCTCCCGTGGGGCGTCTTCCACGCGTTCGGGGCTGATCCATGCCCACCCCGGAGGCCTGTCCCCGGCCCCAGGCCTGGCCCTGGAGCCCAAAGGGCGGAGAGCGGCGGGAGCGAGCGAGGGCTAGGAGCGCACCCTTAACGCGGGCGTGGGAGCGGGAGAAAGGGGCCGGAAGTCTCTAGAAGGGACCTAGCAAGCGCAATTCAATCTCACATTCGCTGAGAGGTGCTGGGAGAACCCACCGCCTCCCTGAGGGCAGGGAAGGGGTTTTGCAATCCCTGCTCAGTGTCTTAGTGGAGGCGACAAAACCTTGCTGACCCAGCAGCTAGAAAACAAAGTTTGAGGCGACGCAAGACCTTGGATTCGTGGGCTGCTCAGGCCGCCCCTTTTCAGGATATAAACCCAAACCCCCACCAGCCCGGGGAGCAGGAGAGGCTCTCTAGAAACCAAGGCCCAGCAGCCTGTTTCCCCTTTCTACGTGTGACTCTCTCCCTCCCTTAAAGTTCGGCCACCGGCTTAAACCACAGGGGTGTTTCGACCTAGGCTTCTCAGGAGATCTCGGCCCACGAAAGCTTTCACTGCCCTTTGAACTACACAGCAACGTTTATTTTTGGAATGAAGGGATCGTTGTCGTGTTTCTAGGGGGAATTAAAAACTTGAAACTTCAGAACTTTGGGGAAAGTGGCAAATTTACAACACACACGCGCGTCCAAAAACCATTCTTACTTTTGAGGCCATGTAATTTTGTTTCTAGCATCAGTCATTTGAGAATTCAATGCAAAGTCACATCCCCAGCTTACCAGCTCCCACCGCTGTAAGGCCCTTTCGGGGAATGGGAATGGTGATTGTTCCTACCCAATAACTCAATAAACTCCCAACGACCTGGCTCCCAAATCGCCTTCCTTCTTGAGTTCCTGCCCTGTTCCAATCCTTTCTCCGTCTCTAGAAGAAAATAAAAAAAAAAAGGGGGGGGGGAGTTTTGTGACCCAGAATATGGCTCAGCCCGTTTAGGAGACCTTTTCAAAGTTGGAAACAAGGTCTATTTTTCCGCTTCTGGACAACCCGGGGAGAATTCTCTGGGCTTTGGGCTCTTTTTAGCGCAGTGGCCCATGGGAGTAGAACCCACAGCTTTTTAGATAACTCAAAAGATTCTTGTCCCAGCAACAGGACCCCCAAAGCCAGCATTGTGGGTAAGGAGTGTGGTCTTAGTCCTTCAGGTGCCCAGGTTAAGTTCCAGATCTAGAGAGGAAGCCCATGGCTAAGCCAGTGGCCAGGCCTCCGGTCTGTTTCTTCCCAGAACCAGGCCTTCGGAAACAGGACTCAAAGAAGCAGTGGCTCAGGGGAAAGTCATTTTCCTGATTGATGAAACTTCTCTGTCCCCTCCCCTTTCTAAATAATAAACTCCCAGGGAAAGGCTGGAGGGCTGCCTAGTGTTGGTTCAAATAAATCCTCAACAGCTCTTTGCTCACCCCGAGAAATGAATCACCCTTGGGAAACAAACGATTATTCCCCCATTTGTCTGCCAAAAACCAGAGGAAATAAGCACCCTCCACTGTAGACCCTCCTTTGGTTGTTCTCCCTGACAGTGGGGAAGTTGGGAGGGGGGCAGGGGGTAAAAAGATATGGAGAGTGAGTTAAATAGAGCTTGGACCCACAGAGATGCCCTCCCAGGGAGGAGCAGCACCAGGCAGGCAGCAGGGCTGGGGAGGGGGGGGCGGGCAGGAAGGAAAAGACAGGTGCTTCTTAGCTGTGCTGTCCATGCTGAATGCTGGAGAGAGACAGCTCTATTGCCCCGGGGTGGGCACGTCGGGCCTCCCCCTCTTGAAGAGGAGTTTAGGCCTCACCAACAAGGAGGTGATGTTACCTGTAATCCAGAGGCAAATATGGGGCGACACATTTTAATCAGGTGTTTATTTTCATTAGTGGGAAATACAGACTTGTGCTGTTGGGTTTATCATCACTCGAATTTGATTTCTCGCCCTCTGTAAACAAACAAAACCCTCTTGCTGGATGACTTTGGTTTATATACACTGTTTGGAACTGTTAGGGAATGGAGGGATGAAGAGAGTAAAGTAATTTATTTCAATGACCCCTGTTTTAGCCATCATTAATGTAGATTTTTCTCTTCATTCCCCACTCCTCACCCCGTAAGACTTGCAAATAGTTGGTATTCAACTAAAGACCTGCCATCTTCTAAGGGAGGAAAGAAGGGAGAATTGCCCCTATAAATCTGCAAGATACTGAGGCCTGGGCGGGTCACTGGCCTCACCCTGCTCACTTTACAAAGCAGAGCAGCCTTCCCTTTTCTCTGAGGGGCTGCTGCCCCAGCAGGCAGGGGGCCGGGTTTGATTCTTTTCTAGAATCACTCTTTGTTGACTTTTAAAACATATACTGCATTTTAACCTGTTTTTTTTTTTTTTAAAAGGCCACATGGGCAATTTAAAGGGAAAAGAAGTTAACTTACCGCTTCATTCTCATCTGTTGCCAACACAACCAGCACAGACTACTCTGCCTCTAATTTCCTGTCATTTTGGGTTTCCAGGTTACTTAAAAAAAAAACACAAAACAACAACTCAATTTGCCGAGTTTATGAGGGTCTGATTATTGCAGAGAAACAAGGAGCTCAAATATCACAAGGCTACCAACGTTGATAATGCCCACATTAGGAGGACATTTAGTTGTAATAATTAACACCAATGTATATGACCTCTTTACCTGTAAATGACCAGAGCAAACTTCACATCTGCTCACCCATCCAAATCTCTCACCCAGACCCAAATACACCTTTCTGTGTCCACATGTGCCCTACCCACGACCCCATCTTCA